>NC_044552.1:1964558-2617968 GCF_007565055.1 Rhinopithecus roxellana | reverse complement strand
GGGAACTGAACAATGAGATCACTTGGACTCGGGAAGGGGAACATCACACACTGGGGCCTATCATGGGGAGCGGGGAGGAGGGAGGGATTGCATTGGGGAGTTATACATGATATAAATGATGAATTGATGGGTGCTGACAAGTTGATGGGTGCAGCACACCAACATGGCACAAGTATACATATGTAACAAACCTGCACGTTATGCACATGTACCCTAGAACTTAAAGTATAATAATAATAAAAAAATTTTTAAAAAATTATTTCCTTAGGTTATTGGGGAACAGGTGGTGTTTGGTTACCTGAATAAGTTCTTTAGTGGTGATTTGTGAGTTTTTGGTGCACTCATAATCCAAGCAGTATACACTGCACACAATTTGTAGTCTTTTATCCCTCACCCCCTTCCCACCATTTTCCCGATTCCCCAAAGTCCATTATGTCATTCTTATGCCTTTGCATCCTCACAGCTTAGCTCACACTTATGACTGAGAACATACAATGTTTCATTTTCCATTCCTGAGTTACTTCACTTAGAAATAACTCAGTCTCCAATCTCATCCAGGTTACTGCAAATGCTGTTAATTCTTCCCTTTTTATGACTGAGTAGTATTCCATTGATATGGTTTGGCTGTGTCCCCAACCAAATCTCATCTTGAATTGTACTCCCATAATTCCCATGTGTTGTGGGAGGGACCCAGTGGGAGATAATTTGAATCATGGGGGCAGTTTCTCCCATACTGTTCTTGTGATAGTAAATAAGTCTCATGAGATGTGATGGTTTTATCAGGGATTTCCACTTTTGCCTCTTCCTCACTTTTTCTTGGGGCCATGATGTAAGTGCCTTTTCCTTCCCACCATGATTCTGAGGCCTCCCCAGCCATGTGGAACTGTAAGTCCAATTAAACCTCTTTTTCTTCCCAGTCTCAAGTATGTCTTTATCAGCAGTATGAAAATGAACTCATGGCCAGGCGCAGTGGCTCAAGCCTGTAATCCCAGCACTTTGGGAGGCCAAGACGGGCGGATCACGAGGTCACAAGATCAAGACTATCCTGGCTAACACGGTGAAACCCCGTCTCTACTAAAAAATACAAAAAACTTTGCCGGGCGAGGTGGCAGGCGCCTGTAGTCCCAGCTACTCGGGAGGCTGAGGCAGGAGAATGGCGTGAACCCAGGAGGCAGAGCTTGCAGTGAGCCGAGATTCGGCCACTGCACTCCAGCCTGGGCGACAGTGAGACTCCGTCTCAAAAAAAAAAAAAAAAGAAAATGAACTCATACAGTAAATTGATACCAGGAGCAGGGTGCTACTGAAAAGATACCTGAAAATATGGAAGTGACTTTGGAACTGGGTAACAGGCAGAGGTTGAAACAGTTTGGATGGTTCAGAAGAAGACAGGAAAATGTGGGGAAGTTTGGAACTTCCTAGAGGCTTGTTGAATGGCTTTCACCAAAAGCCTGATAGCAATATGGACAATAAGGTCCAGGCTGAGGTGGTCTCAGATGGAGATGAGGAACTTGTTGGGAACTGGAGCAAAGATGACTCTTATGTTTTAGTAAAGAGACTAGAAGCATTTTGCCCCTGCCCTAGAGACTTGTGGAACTTTGAACTTGAGAGAGATGATTTAGGATATCTAATGGAAGAAATTTCTAAGCACCAAAGCATTCAAGAGGTGACTTGGATACTGTTAAAGACATTCAATTTCATAAGGGAAGCAGAGCATAAAAGTTCAGAAATTTTTCAGCCTGACAAAGTGAAAAGAAAACCCCATTCACTCATGAGAAATTCAAGCCAGTTGCAAAAATTTGCATAAGTAACAAGGAGCCGAATGTTAATCCCCAAGACAATGAGGATTGGAGAAAATATCTCCAGGACATGTCAGAGGTCTTCACAGCAGCCCACTCAGTCACAGATCCAGAGGCCTAGGAGAAAATGGTTTTGTGAGCTGGGCCCAGGGTCCCTGTGCTGTGTGCCACCTACGGACTTGGTGTCCTGCATCCCAACTGCTCCAGCCTTAGCTAAAAGGGACCAATGCAGAGCTTTGGCCATGGCTTCAGAGGGTGCAAGTCCTAAGCCTTGGCAGCTTCCATATGGTGTTGAGCCTGTGAGTGCACAGAAGTCAAGAATTGGAGTTTGGGAACCTCTACCTAGATTTCAGAAAATGTATGGAAACAGCTGGATGTCCAGGCAGAAGTTTCCTACAGGGGTGGGGCACTCATGGAGAACCTCTGCTAGGTCAGTGCAGAAGGGAAGTGTGGGTTGGAGTCCCCACACAGAGTTCATGCTGGAGCACTGGCCAGTGGAGCTGTGAGAAGAGGACCACCATCATCCAGACCCCAGAATGGTAGATCCACTGACAGCTTGCACCATTCACCTGGAAAAGCTGCAAACATTTAATGTCAGCCTGTGAAAGCAGCTGGGAGGGAGGCTGTACTTTGCAAAGCCACAGGGGCAGAGCTGCCTAAGACCACGGGAACCCACCTCTTCCATCAGCATGACCTAGATGTGAGACCTGGAGTAAAAGGAGATCATTTTGGAGCTTTAAAATTTGACTGCCCCACTAGATTTTGGACTTGCATGGGCCCTGTAACCCCTTTGTTTTGGCCAATTTCTCCCATTTGGAATGGCTGTATTTACCAAATACCTGTACTCCACTCCCACTGTATCTAGGAAGTAACTAGCTTGCTTTTGATTTTACAGGCTCATAGGCAGAAAAGACTTGGCTTGTCTCAGATGAGACTTTGGACTGTGGACTTTTCATTTAATGCTGAAATGATTTAAGACTTTGGGGGAATACTGGGAAGGCATGCTTGGTTTTGAAATGTGAGGACATGAGATTTGAAGGCATCAGGGCTTGAATGATATGGTTTGACTGAGTCTCCACCCAAATATTATCTTGAATTGTACTCCCACAATTCCCAAGTGTTGTGGGAGGAACCCAGTGGGAAATGATTTGAATCCTGGGGGCGGTTCCCCCATACTGTTCTCATGGTAGTGAATAAGCCTCATGAGATCTGATGGCTTTATCAGGGGTTTCTGCTTTTGCATCTTCCTCATTTTCTCTTGCTGTCACCACGTAAGAAGTGCCTTTTGCCTCCCGCCATGATTCTGAGGCCTCCTTAGCCATGTGGAACTGTAAGTCCAATTAAACCTTTTTTTCTTCCCAGTCTCAGGTATGTCTTTATCAGCAGTGTGTAAACAGACTAATACATCCATTCTTTATCCACTCATTGATTGATGGGCATTTGGGTTGGTTCCACATTTTTGCAATTATGAATTGTGCTACTATAAATGTGAGTTTGCAAGTATCTTTTTCGTGTAATGACTTCTTTTCCTCTGGGTAGATACCCAAGAGTGGGATCACTGGATTGAATGGTAGATATACTTTTAGTTCTTTAAGGAATCTCCACACTATTTTCCATAGCAGTTGTACTAGTTTACACTCCCACCAGCAGTGGAGAAGTGTTCCCTGTTCACCGTATGTATGCCAACATCTATTTTTTAAAATATTTTGATTATGGCCATACTTGCAGGATTAAGGTGGCATTGCATTGAGGTTTTGATTTGCATTTCCCTGATCATTAGTGATGTTGAGCATTTTTTTACCTTTGTTGGCCATTTGTATATCTTCTTTTGAGAATTGTCTATTCATGTCCTTAGCCCACTTTTTGATGGGATTGTTTGCTTTTTTCTTGTGAATTTGTCTGAGTTCATTGTAGATCCTGGATATTAGTTCTTTGTCAGATGTATAGATTGTGAAGATTTTCCTCCACTCTGTAGGTTGTCTGTTTACTCCACTGACTGTTCCTTTTGCTGTGCAAAAACTCTTCAGTTTAATTAAGTCCCAGCTATTTATCTTTGTTGTTGTTGCATTTGCTTTTGGGTTCTTGGTCATGAAATCCTTGCCTAAGCCAATGTCTAGAAGGGTTTTTCCAATGTTATCTTTCAGAATTTTTATAGTTTCAGGTCTTACATTTAAGTCCTTAATCCATCTTGAGTTGATTTTTGTATAAGGTGAGTGATGAGGACCCAGTTTTATTCTCTTACACGTGGCTTGCAATTATCCCAACACCATTTGTTGAATAGGGTGTCCTTCCCCTATGTTATGTGTTTGTTTGCTTTGTCAAAGATCAGTTGACTGTAAGTATTTGGGTTTATTTCTGGGTTCTCAATTCTGTTCTGTTGGTCTATGTCCCTATTTTTATACTAGTACCATGCTGTTTTGGTGACTATGGCCTTATAGTATAGTCTGAAATCAGGTAATATGGTGCCTCCAGATTTTTTTTTTTTTTTTTTTTTTTTTTTTTTTTTTGGCTTAGTCTTGCTTTGGCTACACGGGCTCTTTTTTGGTTCCATGTGAATTTTAGGATTATTTTTTCTAGTTCTGAGAATGATGGTGATATTTTGATGAGAACTGCATTAAATTTGTAGATTGCTTTTGGCAGTATGGTCATTTTCACAATATTGATTCTACCAATCCATCAGCATGGGATGTGTTTCCATTTGTTTGTGTCATCTATGATTTCTTTCAGCAGTGTTTTGTAGTTTTCATTGTAGAGGTCTTTCACTTCTTTGGTTAGGTATATTCCTAAGTATTTTATACATTTTTGCAGCTATTGTAAAAGGGGTTGAGTTCTTGATTTGATTCCCAACCTGGTCACTGTTGGTATATAGGAGAGCTACTGATTTGTGTACATTAATTTTTTATCTGGAAACTTTGCTGAATTGTTTTATCAGGAGTTTTTTGGAGGAGTCTTCATGGTTTTCTAGGTATATAATCATGTCATCAGCAAACAGAAACAATTTGACTTTCTCTTTACCAATTTGAATGCCCTTTATTTCTTTCTCTTGTCTGATTGCTCTGGCTAGGACTTCCAGTACTATGTTGAAAAGAAGTGGTGAGAGTGGGAGAGTGGGCATCCTTGTCTTCTTCCAGTTCTCAGAGGGAATGCTTTCAACTTTTCTCCATTTAGTGTTATGCTGGCTGTGGGTTTGTCATAGATGGCTTTTATTACATTGAAGTATGTCCCTTGCATGCCAATTTTACTGAGAGTTTTAATCATAAAGGGATGCTGGATTTTGTCAAATGCATTTGCAGCTATTGAGATGATCATGTGATTTTTTAAAATTCCATTTATGTGGTGTATCACATTTATTGACTTGCATAAATTAAACCTTCCCTGCATCCCTGCTATGAAACCCACTTGATAATGGTGGATTATCTTTTTGATGACATGTTGTTGGATTTGGTTAGCTAATATTTTGTTAAGGATTTTTGCATCTATGTTCATCTGGGATGTCGGTCTGTAGGTCTGTCGTTTTATTTTTTGGTTATGTCCTTTACTGGGTTTGGTATTAGGGTCATATTGGAAGCCCTAAACTCAAATGTGATATTTGGAGGTGGGGCCTTTGGGAAATGATTAGGTCATGAAGATGGAGGCCCTCATGCATCTATTTAGTGCCTTTATAAGAGACACAAGATTGTGAGAAGATGGCCAAATAAGAACAGCTTTGGTCTACAGCTCCCACCAAGACCAATGCAGAAGGTGGGTGATTACTGCATTTCCAACTGAGACCAGGAGACTCCCTCGGGTGCCTACACCACCAGGGCCCTGGGTTTCAAGCACAAAACTGGGCAGCCATTTGAGCAAATACCAAGCAAGCTGCAGGAGTTTTTGGGTTTTTTGGTTGTTTTTTTTTTTCCCCTCCACACTCCAGTGGTGCCTGGAACCCCAGCGAGACAGAACTGTTCACTCTCCTGCAAGGGGGCCGAAGCCAGGGATCCACGTGGTCTTGCTCAATGGGTCCCACCCCCACAGAGTCCAGCAAGCTAAGATCCACTGGCTGGAAATTCTCACTGCCAGCACAGAATGTGAAGTGAACCTGGGACGCTGGAGCTTGGTGGGATGGGCATCTGCCATTACTGAAGCTTGAGTAGGTGGTTTTCCCCTCACAGTGTAAACAAAGCCACCAGGAAGGTCAGACTGGGTGCAGAACCCACCGCAGCGCAGCAAAGCCACTGTAGCCAGACTGCCTCTGTAGATTCCTCCTCTCTGGGGGTATCTCTTAAGAAAGGCAGCAGCCCCAGTCAAGGGCTTATAGATAAAACTCCCAACTCCCTGGGACAGAGTACTTGGGGGAAGGGGTGGCTGTGGGCGCAGCTTCAGCAGACTTAAACGTTCCTGCCTGCCAACTCTGAAGAAAGCAGCAGATCTCGCAGCACAGCACTTGAGCTCTGCTAAGGGACAGACTACCTCCTCAAGTGGGTCCCTGACCCCTGTGCCTCCTGACTGGGAGACACTTCCCAGCAGGGGTGGACAGACACCTCATATAGCAGAGCTCTGGCTGGCATCTGGCAGATGCCCCTCTGGGACAAAGCTTCCAGAGGAAGGAGCAGGAAGCAATCTCTGCTGTTCTGCAGCCTCTGCTGCTGATACCCAGGCAAACAGAGTCTGGAGTGGACCTCCAGCAAACTCTTAGCAGACCTGCAGAAGAGGGGCCTGTTAGAAGGAAAACTAACAAATAGAAAGCAATAACATCAACATCAACAAAAAGGATGTCCATGCAAAAACCCAATCCAAAGGTCCTCAGCATCAAAGATAAAAGGTAGATAAATCCATGAAGATGAGGAAAAACCAGTGCAAAAATGCTGAAAATTCCAAAAGTCAGAATGCCTCTTCTCCTCCAAAGGATCATAACTCCTCAGCAGCAAGGAGTTTACCACACAACTACATGGAAACTGAACAACCTGATCCTGAATGACTACTGGGTAAATAACAAAATTAAGGTAGAAATAATTTCTTTGAAACCATTGAGAACAAAGGCACAATGTACAAGAATCTCTAGAACACAGCTAAAGCAGTGTTTAGAGGGAAATTTATAGCATGAAATGCCCACAGGAGAAAGTGGGAAATATCTCAAATCGACACCTTAGCATCACAACTAAAGGAACTAGAGAATCAAGAGCAAACAAATTCAAAAGCTAGCAGAAGACAAGAAATAACTAAGATCAGAACAGAACTGAAGGAGACAGAGATGCAAAAAAAAACGCTTCAAAAAAATCAATGAATCCAGGAGCTGGTTTTTTGAAAAGATTAACAAAACAGATAGACCACCAGCCAGACATTGGCATCCAAAATTATTATGCCCAAAACTGAACCCTTGATCTGCCTTTCCCAATTCCATAAATGTCACCCACATCCACCCTGACATATACCAAATATCTGGTGAGGTCTTCCTTGACATCTCCCTCAACAGCCAACATAACAGCAAGTCTTACTGAGTCTCACTAAAAGGCATCTGAAATCTGTACACCTCTCTCTCCTATGCTCGCTACCAAGCATTCATTATCACCCGATGACTCCTAATAATTCTCCCACTTACATGATCAATGGCAATACAGTGATCCTGAAAATAGGACAAAAGGTGCCAAAAAAAAAAAAAAAAAAAGCACTGACAGAAAAGCCTGACTATTCAAGAAAGTTTCAGGGAAAGTGTCATGACTGACTTCTGCAAGACGAATAGGAGTCGACCAGGTGGAGAAGGATAAAGGATGGACGTTCATGGCAGAGGAGACGGCTGGACAAAGATAGGGACGCATGAAAGAGCATGCTGGATTCAAGCACTTATAAAGTGAAGATCTGATCCTATGCTGAAGATCCTGTTTATTGCTCATTTTCTTTTATTCCCACTTAGGGACAGTTAGTAACAGATCAGTGGTAGATGATGGGGAGAAGAGTAGATTGGTAACATTCTACACATATTCCCTGCATTATAAAATACTCCCCTTCAGTTGAAAAACACAATGTAAAACTCTGGATCTATCTATAACTGTCTTCCAAATTGCTTTTCGTCTTCTGAGTCACTGCAGGGGTTTCGTGCACCTCCTTTGTACCCATGAAACCCAACCCCTTCCTAAGGATGGCAATGGCGCCAGCTCCAAGTCTCTTATTTCCTGTCAGTGGCAAATTTCTCCCTAATCTGATTACTACTTTGTTATTAGACTCTATTTTCATATTACCCTTTTTAGCATATGGAATTTTTAGTTTTTTCTAAATGCTTCAGATAATCTTTATCCCTTTGAACACCATTTAAATGCGTTTTCAAAGAATGTTACTCATTACCGTGAGATTCATTCCCCTCTGGTTCTTTTCAAAGGGCAGAGCATTGAGGAGATAACAGATTTTGACAAGTTATTAAAGAAGGGTTAAGTCTACAGATTTCATTGTATTTTCTCGCACAGAGTCTGGAGTAATACTTTATATTTATTTTGTTACATGTGACCTTATCATATAATCCCCCCACCTGCCACCACCACCAAAGGAACCTACTATGTGGGAGTTCCTGTGACAATATGTGGCTTGCGAGTTGCCTGAAAGAGATCAGAGAGTATCTTAGAAACAAAGTAGAATTTCTCTCTCTCTGATCACGATAACCAGAAATGGAAAAGAACACTGAACCAAAAATAGTAGCACCATTTACTCTGACAGAATAGGAAACTAGCAGCTTCTGCTTGTGAGTTTTAGGATCTTGAGCAAGCAACACCTCTGTGACTCCTTTTACTCATCTGTCAAACAGAAAGGATAATATAGATGCAAATGTATTTCCCTAAACAGAATCCAGAATTAGTACAATTTTCAGTCCAATTTGTGCAGCTCTGCATTTTACCAAAAGAAAGGACTAAAATAGTGAAGTTGTCCACCAGCCAAATGGCGAGCAGAGATTGCCACGGGCTTTAATAAAATTATATTTATAGTCAGAATTCTGGAGCCATATTCACCAGTCTGTTAGATAAAATAAATACCTGATTATTGTATACACCATTTACAGTACAGTTGTAATAGAACATTTTAACACAGAAATGAGCAATCTTTAAGAGTTAGATGTTATGTGGGAAGGTAGAAAAATCACATGCTTTGGAATCCAAAAATGTGGTTCCTATTCTCTGCTTAGTTTCTTTGAGAGTCTCACACCCACCATAGCCTAAGTCATTAGTTCCCAAACTGTTTCACATATATATCCCTCTCTGCAAAAAAGAGCAAACAGGTCACTTGCCCAGGAATTTGGGGGAGATCCTGGAACCACCTCTTGTCATCAGAATATCGACCATTGAAAATATTCTGATTTACTGTAAAAATCGATTTGACCTTCGTAGTCAAATCCCTTTTATATGTATTCTTGGTTTTTAAACAAAAACGTTTAAAATTTATCACTGTCATCTAAAAATTTTAAAACTTGTTCAGAGCTGTCCCTCATGTAGCCTCCATTTCCTCACCTCCCTTCACTTTTAAAATTATTTCTGGCCAAGCACAATGGTTCACACCTGTAATCCCAGCACTTTGGAAGGCTGAAGAGGAGGATCACTTGAGGCTGAGTTCAAGGCTAGCCTGGGCAACATAGCAAGATACCATCTCTACAAAAACATTAACAATTAGCCAAGTGTGGTGGTACACACCTATAATCTCAGCTACAAGAGAGTCTGAGGCAGAATCACTTGAGCCCAGGAGTTTGAGTCTGCAGTGAACTGTGATGGTACCACTGCACTCCAGTCTGGGCAACAGTGAGACCCTGCCTCAAAAAAAACAAACAAAAATATATATGTATTTATATTCATATATATTTATATTCACACATATATATACACATTTGTATTTTTAAAATCCATGCATATATTTTTAAAAATTCAAATACTACTACAAAGTATTTATTGAAAATATAGTCCCCTTTCTTATTCTCTAAGTCCAAGTCTGCTGACCAAGGGCAAATACTTTCCGGTTTTTTAGCTTTTTCTTTGGATACTTATGGTCATATTTTAAAATAATATTCTTGGACCTTAGGGAACTGAACACACAGCATGTAATCTTCTGCACATCGAATTTTTTGTTCAATGTTGTATGTGTAAGAGGCTACCATGTGGTTCATTTACTTTAATTACATGTTGTGTAACATTTGGTTCAATAATTATACCACAATTGACATATCAATTCTCTTGAATTGATCAATTCAATTCAATTGATCAATTGGTCACTTGAACTCTTTCTACGTTTTTGCTATTATAAGCAATTTACTATGAACATTCTTATACATGTCTCCAAGAAATATAGGCAAGATTTTCTTTCCATCCTGAGATGTGGAATAGCAGGATCACCGATATACACATTATCAACTTGTGTGTTTCACTTTCTTGATAAAACACAAATTCTTTCTTTAAAATTGTATTTTTAAATTTTTAATTACTATGGGTACATAATAGTTGTATATATTTATGGGGTACACGTGATATTTTGATTCAGGCATACAACATGTAAGGATCAAATCAGAGTAACTGTGGTATCTATCTCCTCAAACATTTTTCACTTCTTTGTGTTAGGAGCATTCCAATTTTACTCTTTTAGTTATTTTAAAATATACAAAAATTATTATTATTTTGAGACAGGGTCTCACTCTGTCACCCAGGCTGGAATGCAGTAGCATCTTGGCTCACTGCAACCTCCATCTCCTGGGCTCAAGTGATCCTCCTGCCTCGGCTTCCCAAGTAGCTGGGACTACAGGCGCATGCCACCATGCCCAGCTAATTTTTGCAGTTTTTGTAGAGATGATGTTTTCCCATGTTGGCCAGGCTGGTCTTGAACTCCTGACCTCAAGGGATCCACCCACCTGGCCCTCCCAAAGTGCTAGAATTACAGGTATGAGTCATCGCACCCAGTCAAATTATTGTAAACTATAGTCACCCTATTGTGTTACTGAATAGAAACTAAAATTCTTAATATAAAGCTAGGCAAATGTATCAGTCTTAGCTTTAGATGATTTGTCCTTTTCTTATGTATTCAGAAGTTTTTTCTTACTCTAAAATCATGAAAATATTCTTCCATTTATTTGTAAATAAGTCCTGAATCCACCTGTGATTTGTTTTTGAGTACTGTGCCTACATCCTCTTCAAACCCTCTCATCTGGCTCCCACTTTCACCACATAACTGAAAGTGCTCTTGGGAAGGTAACCAATGGCTTCCACATTGCTTTATCCAATTCTCCTTTCCAAGCCTTATCCTAGATAATCACTCAGCAGCTTTTGACACAGACGACACCTCCTCCTTTGTGAAAGATCTTCTGTTCTTGGTTTCCATGAAACCACATTCTCCTAGTTTTTTTTTTTTTTTTTTAACACATCGGGCAGCTCCTTCACCTTTGCATGTCTCCATTCCCTTCATGACCTCCCAGGTTTAAGCAGTTCTCCTGCCTCAGCCTCCCGAGTAGCTGGCCCTCTCTTCTTCTTTCTATGCTGTTTCTCCAGGCAATCTCATCTAAGGGCTTTATGCTGAAGATCTTTAATACTGAATCTCTAGCCTATACCTTCCTCCTGAGCTCCAGCCTTATAGCCCCTTATGGATATCTCTTGGCATCCAAAATTATTATGCCCAAAACTGAACCCTTGATCTGCCTTTCCCAATTCCATAAATGTCACCCACATCCACCCTGACATATACCAAATATCTGGTGAGGTCTTCCTTGACATCTCCCTCAACAGCCAACATAACAGCAAGTCTTACTGAGTCTCACTAAAAGGCATCTGAAATCTGTACACCTCTCTCTCCTATGCTCGCTACCAAGCATTCATTATCACCCGATGACTCCTAATAATTCTCCCAGCTTTTTTTTTTTTTTTTTTTTTTTGAGACGGAGTCTCCCTCTGTCGCCCAGGCTGGAGTGCAGTGGTGCAATCTCAGCTCACTGAAAGCTCTGCCTCCCGGATTCACCCCATTCTCCTGCCTCAACCTTCCAAGTAGCTGGGACTACAGGCGCCCGCCAATACGCCAGGCTAATTTTTGTATTTTTTGTAGAGACGGGGTTTCACCGTGTTAGCCACGATGGTCTCGATCTCCTGACCTTATGATCCGCCCACCTCAGCCTACCAAAGTGCTGGGATTATAGGCATGAGCCACGGCGCCCGGCCAATTCTCCCTGCTTTAACTCTTGTTCCCTCCAATTTTTTTCCCAGATGAAAGCCAGAATGATCTCACAAAAATACACTTGGATCCATGTCAATCATCTAAATAAAAAACCCTTCAAAACTTATTATTGCAGTTAGGATAAAAATCCCAAATCCTTTATGTGGCCTAGAGGATACCTTGCATCAAATGACACCAGCCTCTTTATATATAATCCAGTATACCTTAAGGTCAACCTACAATACTCTTTCCCCATTTTTTTTGTTTGTTCGTGTCTCTCTTCCCTCAAGCTTCAGGTTAAGTGTCCACCCCTTTGTTATATGATCTCATAGTAACTTGACTTTCCTTTATATCATCTACTATGATTTGTGATTAGATGTTTGTCTGATAGTTATTTTCTGTATCCCCACTAGATCCTGACTTCCTGGGGGCAAGAACCATGTCTGCATTATTATTATTTCTCCCATACACCCTGGGCCTAGCACAGTGCCTACCCATATTAGGAACCCAATAAGCCCTGTTAAACGCCAAAGGCATGTAGAGAAGGCAATGCCCCTCTTCTCACTGAGAAGACTCAATCTGGCAGAGTTCCTAGCAGCTGAGACTCGGTCTTGGGGCTGCATTCCTGTTTCCAGGAAGATGATGCTGGAGAATTCACTCAAAATGACTTCATCTTTTTCTTTTTTTTTTTTTTTTTTTTGAGACAGAGTCTTGCTCTGTTACCCAGGCTAGAGTGCAGTGGTGAGATCTCGGTTCCCCGCAGCCTCTGCCTCCTGGGTTCAAGCAATTCTCCTACCTCAGCCTCCCAAGTAGCTGGGATTACAGGCACACACCACCATGCCCTGCTAATTTTTGTATTTTTGTAGAGACGGAGTTTCACCCTGTTGACCAGGCTAGTCTTGAACTCCTGACCTCAGCTGATCCGCCCACCTCAGCCTCCCAAAGTGCTGGGATTGCAGGAGTGAGCCACCGCCCCCTGCCTGGGCTTCATTTTCTTTATCCGGAAGCTTCCCCTTTCCCTGGCTCCTGTTCACACCCCCTGCCCTATTAATTCCCACTACACTCCCTTTTGGGGCTAGGATTTCTAAGGGAGAAGACAGCAGAAGGGGATAAATTTTCCCCACAGAAGCCTGCCTAACTGTACAGGCTCTGTACACTGATTATTACTGTTACTTTAGATCGGAAATGTAATTAATGTATTAGTACTTAATTGTATAGTAGTCTATTAGTAGCACAAAATCTATTCACCTAAGATTATTCTTGTAGGTGATTTGGACACAATAAAGTCAAGCTTATTACTATTTCAGCATCGCTGTGGTATTATTGCCCCCTGGTGGCTATGCTAATTACTTAGCCCTGACTGACTGGGAGCTATTGCTCTTCAAATAACAGCCAGGATGTTCCCAGAGGACTGTGATACTTGCTTCTCTCCAAACAAACCTAGAGACAATCCGGGCACGGTGGCTCACACCTGTAATCCCATCACTTTGGGAGGCCAAGGCGGGCGGATCACTTGAGGTCAGGAGTTCAAGACCAACCTGGCCAACATAGTGAAACCCCGTCTCTACTCAAAATGCAACAATTAGCCGGGGCGCACACCTGTAATCTCAGTTACTCAGGAGACTGAGGCAAGGGAATCGCTTGAACCGGATGGGGAAGGTTGTAGTGAGCCAAGATCGTGCCACTGTACTCCAACCTGGGTGACAGAGTGAGGTTCTGTTGCAAGGAGAAAACGAAAACTAGAGACAAAAAGGGCATGAGAGCATTTTTTAAAATGGAATTCTCTATGTCAACCCCACCCACACCTTTGTCTTTAGGGTGACCCACTGCAATCCTTTACTCCCCCGCTTCCCCTAGACTTTTCTGTCTCCTCTTAGGCATCATTCAGTTGGGCAACATCTGGAATCACGAAACCATGTGCTCTCCAAGAACAGCAGCTGGAGACCCCCAGTTTAGAGAACACCTGCAGTTCAACCCGATAGGCAGCCAATTCCATGGCCTTAGACTTTCAAGCAGCAAAAGTTTCAAATGTATAAAATCATAGAAGCACTGCCAGTCATCAGCCAGAAATTACCTATAATTACTGTGCACTCTTAGGAAGTGTCACCTGTGTACTTTGGTTTCATGTTTCCAAATGCACACTCACTCTTCAAATCAAACTTATCCACAAGACACAATTCAACCACTCACAATTATACAGTCTGATTCTAGCCTTTAAGATGAAATACGAGAAAGGTGGATATAGGAAATTTTGTGTCTAATTGCTAGAAAACACTTTGGACGAGTTGAAAAAATATGTATAGCAGTTTTTGCTATATATTCTTTCCAACAGAGAGAAGCATTTCCAAAAAACCAGAGGTAGTTGCTTTTATCCATAATGGAAGCAATTCAGTTAAATGGTTGTTCACAAAGCATAACTTGCTATGGAACTCAGGCTTCATTGCTTTCTGCATTCCCATTTTTTTTCTCTCTAGCACTGATTTAAGAATCCTACAGTAATTGTCTCTGATTCTTGATCCCTTCGTTACTAGCTGTGTAAGGCAAGTTACTCAACGATTTCTAAGCCTCGGGATCCTCCCTTTATATCCATAAAATGGGTATAATACCACCTACCTCCTGTATTTGTTGTAAAGAACTTATGCCAGGCACATATTAAGCATTCAAGAGGCAGTAGCTGTCATCACCACCACAATCATTCTTATAGTTATTCAAGACCTTACGATTGAGCTCAAGGAAGAAAATAAGCCAGTCAAAGCTCATTGTTTGCATCAGAGAACAGTAGTCACTTCAAAAAGATTGCAACAACTGACAAATGATATCCTTCCCCTGCCCTTCAGGCAGAATTCCCAAACGGCCCCTCAAACTCCAGGCCCCTGGAGTAAGACTCTGGATAAGCCCTTTCACTTGGATAGGGGTAGACCCTGTGATTACGATGGAACGTCCCAGTCATGAGCAAGTTACATTGCATGGCAAAAAAAAAAAAACATTCTGCAGATATAATTAGGGTTCCACATCAGCTTTTTAGTTCACAAAAGCAGAGATGATCCTGGGTGGACTTGATCAAATTAGGTGAACCCTTAATTTTTATTTTAAGAGAGTCTAGCTCTGTTGCCCAAGCTGCAGTGCAGTGATATAATCTCAGCTCACTGCAACCTCCACCACCCAGGTTAAAGGGTGCAAGCAATTCTCGTACCTCAGCCTCCCACATAGCTGGCGTGTCCGGAATTGGCAGGTTCTTGGTCTCACTGACTTAACGACACCGCGACCTCTTCTGGTGAGTGTTAACAGTCCTTCAAACAGTTCTTCAAAGGCGGTGTGTTCAGAGTTAGTTCCTTCACATGTGTCCACTTTCTTCCTTCTCGTGTGTATGTATTTGCTAACTGAAAAAGTGTCCTAACACTGTGAAACCCCATCTCTACTAAAAATACAAAAATTAGCCAGCCGTGGTGGTTCGCGCCTGCAGTCCCAGCTACTCCTGAAGCTGAGGCAGGATAGCGTGAACCACGGAAGGTGGAGCTTGCAGGGAGATTGCGCCACTGCACTCCAGCCTGGGTAACAGAGAAAGACCCCATTTCCCCCCCCGCCTGGGTAACAGAGAAAGACCCCATTTCCCCCCCCCCCCCCCAAAAAAAAAAAGCAGCTACAGACCTTTCCGCTCAGCCTTACACAGCTCATAATATGATAGCATTACAGCTCATAAATGCAGCACGTCTCGAGTTGCTCATATTTCTCCCGGTGGGTTTGTGATTTCACTGGCCTCAGAAAAGAAACTGCAAACCTTCACAGTGAGCGTTACAGCACTAACCCAAAACAGCAGTAAGAGGCACAGCAGAGAACACCAGCTACACTACCACACCTGACAGACAACATCAGAGCAATTCGCGCTGCTGACGCTGGCACCCTGATTTTATTCCCTTATCTGACCCCACCCACATCCTGCTGATTGGTCCATTTTACAGAGAGCTGATTGGTCCGTTTTCCAGAGAGCTGATTGGTCCGTCTTGAAAGAGTGCTGATTGGTGCATCCACAAACCTGGGGCTAGACAGAGAGTGCTGATTGATGCATTTTCAATCCTCTAGCTAGACATAAAAGTTCTCCAAGTTGCTGCCACACTAAGGAGGCTAACTGCCTGCGCCTAGTGGACCAGCGCTGGGGCCACGGTTGGAGCTGCCTGCCAGTTCAGCGCAGCGCGCCCGCATTTTTCAGCCTTTGGGCGGTCGATGGGACCAGGTGCCGCGGAGAAGGGGGCAGTGCCCCTCGGGGAGGCTCGGGCCACGCGGGAGCCCACGGGAGGCAGCTGAGGCCCGCGAGAATTCGAGCGCGGCGCTGGCGGGTTGGCAGTCCTGGGGAACTCAGCGCACCCTCGGCAGCTGCTGGCCCGGGCGCTAAGCCCTTCACTGTCCCGGGCCGGCGGCGTCGACAGGCCGCTCCCAGTGCGGGTCCCACCGAGCTCGCCCCCATCCGGAACTCGCGCAGCGCGCAGCCCCAGTTCCCGCCCGCGCCTTTCCTTCCACACCTCCCTGCAAGCAGAGGGAGCCGGCTCCGGCAGCGGCCAGCCCAGAGAATGGTTCGCACAGTGCAGTGGCGGGTTGAAGGGCTCCTCAAGTGCCGCCAGAGTGGACGCCGAGGCCGAGGAGGCGCTGAGAGCGAGGGCTGTTAGAACGTTGTCACTTGTCACTGGGACTACAGGCACGCACCACCATGCCCAGCCAATGTTTTGTATTTTAATAGAGACATAAATTCACCATGTTGCCCAGGCTGGTCTCAAACTCCTGAGCTCAGGCAATCTGCCTGCCTCAGCCTCCCAAAGTGCTAGGATTACAGGTGTGAGCCACTGCGCCCAGCCTGAGCCCTTTAAAAGAAACTCTAGAGGTTGGAGACAGAAGATGCAGAGGCTCTCTCTTGCTGGCCTTGAAGAAGCAAGTTGCTGTGAGTTCCACAGCTGCAAGGAAATGAATTCTGCTCATAATCACGTGAGCTTGGAATAGGATCTCAAGTCCCAGCTGAGACCCCAGCCAACACCTTGATTGCAGCTCATGAGTCCTGAACAGAAGACCCAACTAAGCCATGCCTGGACTCCTGACCGTGAAACTGTGAGAAAATAAATATGTGTTGTTTTAAGCCACTGAATTTGTGGAAATTTGTTATGCAGGTATAGAAAACAGATACATTCCAATACCTTGAAAAATATTAACATGATATTCACTGGTGTTTAATTTCCCAAAGTACTAGGAAAAGAGCCCAGATGTCAAGACTCTGAGCCCAGTATTTGATGGCTTCTTTGACTTGTGGGTTATTTATAGGAGAATATTTTTAGTTTCCAAATAGGAGCTTATCCAGTGATCATGTTGTTGGTTTTTTCATTATACTTCCAGTACGTTTCCATTTCTCCCCTCCTGGCCTCTGTGCTATCATTGTGATCCCATATTGTACATTCGCGTATGTCATGAACTCCACACTGTATTGTTGTTATTATTGTTTAAACAATGAATTATCTTTAAATTTAAGCAATAAGAAAAACTCATATTTACACATGTAGTTACCATTTCCAGTGCTTTTCATTCCTTTTTGTAAATCTATAGTTCCATTTGGTATCATTATCCTTCCACTTGAAGGACTTAATGTTTCTTATATATGGGTCTGCTGGTGATGAGTTATTTCAACTTTTGTATGCCTAAAAACGTATTCATTTAGCCTTTGTTTTCAAGAGATATCTTCACAGGGTATAAAAGTATGGGCTGCCATATTTTTCTTTCAATATTTTACAATGCTTAGTACTTTAAAGTACCTTGGCACATAGCATGTTTTCTTTCTCTGTCTGCTTTTAAGATTTTTCTTTTTATCACTGGTTTTGAGAAATTTGATAAAGATGTTCCTTGATATAGTTTTTTTTTTTTTTAATGTTTCTTATGCCACGTGTTCCTTGGGTATCTTCGATTTATGGGTTTATCGTTTACACCAAATTTGGAGTTTGATGGCCATTATTTTTTCAAAATTTTTTCTGTTCCCACCTCCTGCGCCCGCCTTCTCTTCTCTCCTTTGGGGACTCCAATTACATGTATATTCAGTTGTGTGACGTTTTTCTTCAGTTCACTTACACTGTGTTCATTTTTGTTATTAGTCTTTTTTCTCTGTATGTTTGGTTTTGGATAGTTTCTCTTGCTATGCCTTCAAGTTCATTAATCTTTTCTTATGCAAAGTCTAACAGATCATTAATTCTACTCAGTGTATTTATTTAAATCTGTATCTCCAAAAGTTCAAAGTTTTGGTCTTTTAGTATCTTTCACGTTTCTACTTAATGTATTCATTATTTCCTCTAGCTCTTTGAACATATGGAATACAGTAATAATAAGTTTTAATGCCCTCATCTGCTAATTTGAGCATCAGTTCTGGGTCGATTTTGATCAATTTATTTTTCTCCTAATTGTGAGTCACATTTTCCTGCTTCTTTGGGTGCCTGCTAAGTTTTGTATTAGATGTCCAACATTATCAGTTTTACCTTATGGGTGCCACATAGTTTTGTGTTCCTATAAATATTCCTGAACATTGTTTTGAGAGGTAGTTCCAGTAGTTCAGTCCTTGCTTTTGCAGTGTGTTAAGTGGGACCATAGCAATGTTTAGTGTAGGGCTAATTTTTCCCCACTAGCAAGGCCAAACCTGTCTTAGTACTCTAATCTATGCCTTTTGAATGTTCTGGTCTGGTTGGTAGAACAAACACCGTGAGAGCTCTGAGTATGATTGCTTCTAGGCCTTTCTGTAGTTATTTCCCCAGTCTCAGGTAGCTTTCTCATATGCATGTATTGACCAGTCCTCTGTGGAATACTCAAGGGGATCCTCTGCAACTCTCCGGAATTCTCCCTCTGTCTCCTATCAGCTACTTTGCCCTGCAAACTCGAGCCACTTTTTCCTCCCTTGATTCTCAGCTCCTCCTCCCCAATTCAGGCAATCCACAGGGCTCTGCCGGGGTTTCCTCTCTCTGCACTACCATCTATAAACACCTTCAAAGTAGTTAGCTGGGGTTAAGCGTAGAGCTCACCCCCTTAGCTTTCCATCTCTCAAGGATCACTGTCCTTCATTGCCTGATGTCCAATGTCTTAACAACCATTGTTTTACACAATTTGGTGTTTGTTAAAATCTAGTGTTTGTTACTCTGTCTTGACTGGAAGCAGAAGTCTATCTGAACCATGTTGCATCAGAAGAAAGGGCAGGTGAGAGTCATCATTCTACTGAATTTTTAGAAGCTGTCTAGATATACGGTAATCATACAATTGAGATAGTTTTCTGTTTTACTCTCCATTTCTTTTTACATAATAGACTGAGACAAGGGGACAGGTGAGATGCATCTATTTTTCTCTTGCAGGAATTTATAAATATTGTAAAACTTGTTTTCCTAACAGAATGAGAAATAAAAGAATTGTAAAATTATTGGTGAATTTAACTCAAAGCAAATTAAAAGTCTAAGAAGATAACAAGCTGAATTTTTCCCTTTAGTAGTTTGAGGTGTTACCACATCTGCTCTGAACAATTGAAAGTACAATCTTACTACATTATTTAGAATCCTTTGAAATTAAGATTCTCCCTGCTAGGCGAACATCCTTGCTAAGATCACTGCAAATATCTATCACTGTTGTCCGTTCCGCATTTATCTGGTAAATATTCAGTCTAATTAATAGTCAGTTGGGATTAACTCTAAAGGGGAACAAGAATAAATTCAGCAGGAAAGTTTTAGGCCCTCCCATTATGGCGAATTCTTCAATTACTCCTTTTAAGTTTTCAGAGACTGTGCTAAAAAGGACTGATGGTGCTGTTAGCTATAAAACCTGTCAGGGGAGAAGAATGTTCCCTGCTGCAGTGTTTCCTGAAGTTACATCAATGTCTGAGCAACATCCCCATCACTAAGAACACCACCTGTTTGTAAAGTAAACTATATTTGGAAAAAAAAAATGAAGGCATTTTGTCATGCAATACGGTATCATCCTCTGCTGAGTGCCAGAGAAATTCTTCAAAGGAGATAAGAACTAGCAGAATCTGTGCAAGTGTAGTAGACTAGGGGCAACAGGAGCAACCCATATCCTAGGCTTGTACCTCGATACATTATCCCCTTTTTGACTCTCTTGCACCTCATACAATCAGTATATTAACACGTGACCTCCTATCCTCAAGAACAAAAACTAGACGGTACTATTTAATACTTCTTTTGGGGTCCCACCCAGTCCTAACAGCAATGATGCTGGCATTGGCTACCTCTCTGACCTCGTCCCTACATCTTCCAAACCCCCTTGCAGCCACACTGGCCTTCATGCAGTCCCTCACGTGCCACATAAGCTTCTACCATAGGGTGCTTTCACTTGCTGTTCCCACTGCCTGAAGCATTCCACCCACTTAGTCTGTAACAGTCATTTCTTCTCTACTTTTCCTGACGCTCCAGCCTAAAATCACACCACCCCTCCAGTGCTTTCCATTCTTTTCCAACCTTTATTTTCTGCCCAGCCTCACATGATATATATTCACTTTTGTGTTTATTCTATTGACGCTTAAACAATAAGGCACACGAAGGCAGGGGTTTTATTTTGATCTTCCTGTCTCCCCAGCACCTGAGACAGCAGCTGGTGCACAGTAGGGGCTCCATAAATACTTGCTGAATGAATGAGCAAGCATATAGAACAAATTGTGAGCTAAACAAATGTGTGTGCATCATAAGGAAACTGGCTTGGTCAGATGGAAGTAGCGATGATGTTTGGTTATAAAGTTAAAATTCAACACAGCACGCAATTGGAGATGCTACTGGAGTTTGTTGGTATGGGGTCAGCTGAGATGTGGAGTAGCAATCTAGGAAGGCAATGAAGAATTCATGGGAAAATTGAGGCTGGTTGAGTCTGAGACACTCCCTCAAGAAAGGCTTAGTACGAAGATGGTTGAGTCTGAGACACTCCCTCAAGAAAGGCTTAGTACGAAGATCCTCAATCATGAGTCTTGCAAAACATTTCTCAGCAGGCTGATGTACAGTTGTCCCTCAATCTCCCCAGGTTCCAGGACCCTGCAGATACCAAAATCCATGGATGCTCGAGTCCCTTATATAAACCAACATATCATTGTATATAAACTACACACATCCTCCCATATGCCTTAAATCCTCTCTAGATTATTTACAATACCTAATACAATGTAAATGCTATGTAAGTACTTGTTATACTGTATTGTTTTTAATTAGCTTTATTTTTTATTGTTGGATTCTTATTTTATACATTTTTAATCTGTGGTGGCTGAATCTGTGGATGTGAAACCTGCAGACACCAGATACCCTGATACCAAGGGCCGACTGTATACCCTGTGGAGTGTGAAACAGCATAACCTTTTTTTGACCGACACTCTTACTTAACGTTAGCACCTGGAAGTGTGGTGGCAAGGTAGATAACCACATTTACAAACTGACCTGAACAGTATCTGCACAGGACCATTTACAAAACTGAGCTAGAGTTTTCTACTGGCACATTCCCCTTCCAAGATGGCACCGACTTTGTTATTTTATTTTTTTTAAGAATAAATGACATTTTCATATTCGCAGTGCGTCAGTCTCGCCGGGGCTCCTCTACTCCCTTAATGGTTGTCATTATGAGGATGCCATCTGCCAACACACAGCTGAAAGGTGGGCCAACGGGGGGCCCAGCTGAGCACATAATAGGTGCACAATACATGTTTCAGAAATTAAAAGTGGCAGAGCCACTTCTGCAAGCAATGACGCTGGTGCCACCTGGTGTGAGGATGAAGCCCCTTCAGGCAGGGGAAGGTTGAAGAATGGAATTTCTCTTTCCCAGTGGAGACTGGTCCCCAGCACACTTACGCACCCTCATCTGTTTGGGAAAGGTGTCCCAAACCTTTCTCAATCTCTCTCTCTCTCTCTCTCTCTCTCTCTCTCTCTCTCTCTCTCTCTGTCTCTCTCTCTCTGTCTCTCTCCTCTCTGTCTCTCTCACCCCCCTCCCCCCGCCCCTTCCTCGCTTCCCCACCCTACTCCCACCCTACTAGGCTTGTACCTGAGTTTCACAGTACTTGCAGAGAGAATTGGTAGCAGCCTCCCTCTGAGATTATCCTGGTGAGACTCGCAGACTTTCTAGGGGAGAAGAGCTGTAATTTTCTTCCAAGTAATTTTGACTATCAGGCCCTCACTGCAGCTTGTTCTGAAAAAGAACAGAGAACAGGCAGCTCTCTGTAGCTGCTATAATTGCAGAGCCAAATGAGAGAAGACAGAGGGAAGGAGGGTGTGAGCAAAAGAAGCGAGAATCATGGGACTTACACAAACCCCATCCGTGCTCAGGAGGGACCTTCCTGAGAGGGACAGTGGGGACAGCCACTGCGATGAGGGTAATGCTTGAGTCTAGTTGGTGATATATACCACACGGTACTTGCACACTTTTCTGATTTTCTTTATTTGTTGTTTTTTCATTTTTATTTAGAGACAGGGTCTTACTCTGTCGCCCAGGCTGGAGTACAGGCTACAGTGCGGTGGTGAGATCTCAGCTCACTGCAGCCTCAACCTCCCAGGGTCAGGTGATTCTCCTGTCTCAGCCAACCAGATGGCTGGGACTACATGCCACCATGCCCAGCTAATTTTTTGGTATGTTGCCTAGGCTGGTCTCGAACTCCTGGACTCAGTTAATCTACGTCAACCTCCCAAAGTGCTGCCATGGCAGGCATGAGCCACCACACCCAGCCCTGATTTTCCTAAAGCTTTGTGGCTTGACATATCAGTTGAACTATGTTGGTCTAAAAATGAGATGTAATCAAACTTGTGGTTTAAAAAAAAACAAAATCCTGTTTAAAACCAGATTATTTGACAAAAACTTTTTCTTCACTTGCAATAAGGCTAATTTGATAAGTTTGTGAATTTCAGTCAGAATTTATAATTTTATCTCTTTTACAATTAAAAATACATCTACCCTAAATGTCAAATGTGTAAATCATCTCAGTTGCCATATATTGCATAATTATTGTCAAGGAAGCACTTTTCAGACCTTTTTTTTTTCTAATTTAATTTTCCCAATAACCCTAGAATATAGGTATTATTACTAGCTTCTTTCCTTTTCTTTTCTTTTTTTTTTTTTCCTGATACAGAGTCTCACTCTGTTGCCTAGGCTGGAGTGCAGTGGCGCAATCTCGGCTCACTACAGCTTCTGCCTCCCAGGTTCAAGCAATTCTGCCTTATTCTCCCAAGCAGCTGGGACTGCAGGCACACGCCACCATGCCTGGCTGATTTTTGTATTTAGAGTAGAGACAGGGTTTCATCGTGTTGGCCAGGGTGATCTCAAACTCCTGACCTCAGGTGATGTGCCCGCCTCAGCCTCCCAAAGTGTTGGAATTACAGCCGTGAGCCACTGCGCCTAGCCTACTATCTCCTTTCTTAAAGAAGAGTAAACTAGGACTTAGGAAGGTGAAATAACATCCCAAGGTCAAAGGTGAAACCAAGTCAGTCTCCCTCGGAAGCCCAAGTTCTTCTCTACGCTGCTCTCTGCAATGTGTCAGTTATCCCTGTGCATGTGAATAACCTGACGTACTTGTTGAAAACAGATTCCCAGGCACCAGTCCTGCAGGTTCTCATCCAGCACACTTGTTCTTGTTGCTGGGAATATGCATTGATGACAAGCAGCAGAGGCTATTCTAAAACAGATGCTGTAGTGCCTCGCTTGGAGAACCAGAGCTCCAGGAACTGTTAAACATCCAGCACCTCCTAGTCCAGCCCCCAGAGAGTAAATGGCTTCCTCAAGGCAGCTCCACGACAGAACAGGGCTGGGATCAGAAGGGACCCAGCCGGTCCAGCATTCTTTCCACCACATTCCAGTGGAGAAAAAATTCAGGTTTCTGAGAGAGCTTTGTTCTTCCCCTCATTTTTTCAGTTCTTCAAGCAGCCAAACTCCCCTGGAGCGTCAAACAATATGTTCAAGGCCAGCACGGAAAACTCACACTACTAATTCGAAAAGTCTCAGTGCTTTGTGCCCACATACTGCCAAAATTGGAAGCAGTGAAAATCATTTAAATAATACTTTTCTTTAATTGTGAGAATATCAGTGTGTGAAAATTGCCATGTGTAACCTTAAGAGTTGTTACAGCTTTCTAAAAAGCAAGCTTGCCTTTCCAACCTGCCATTCAGCAAGTATTGTTTCTACTTTTACACATCCCCATTAAACTCAGCACAGTATTAGACCTATACAATATCTAAATGCAGTTCAGAACTGCTTCTTAACATAGATGTAAACGGAAGTCTTACAATTCTGTGAGATTATTACAGCTAAATTTACTGTTACGCTGCCATTCTCTGAGTTATTACCCTGAGATTGGTGTTTTACTCTCTGTATTTACCCAGTTTGTGTTGAATGAGCAAACATCAAGATTGTTGGCTTAATGCCAAGGTTCAACAAACAATTGTTCCCCTGTTTGTGAGCTTATTTATTTATTTATTTCTAGTTGTTCTCTGCAAGAATCTGTCAAACCAACTCTCTTAAAGGGATACCTAAAATATGCTTGGACTCTGTATTTGGGGGCAACACCATTCATTCATCACTGGTGTTATTGCAAGCATTGGCACATGAATTGCAAAAATCTTGATTATGCAAATGTGTTTGTGTGTGTGTGTGTGTTTTTAATGACAATATTCTGATACAGATTTCCTTTAGCAATAGTAGTTTTCTTTATCACACAACTATTCATAGACAGATTTGTGAGCTTCCTAAACGTGCTTGGTGGAGTTACTGAGGCAACCTGCCCCAGCAGGTTCAGAAGCCAGAAACTTCAGAGACCCCTCATATCTGAGCAACACAATGTATGTATATGAGGGATGAGGGGTGACTGTTTTCAAGTAATGGAATGTTTGGGTTGAAATGTCTGGCAAAGGGATGTGAAGAACCAGAACAACATGAGATTTTAAAATTAGATCTTAGGCTGGGCACGGTGGCTCATGCCTGTAAGCCCAGCACTTTGGGAGGCTGAGGCAGGATCACCTGAGGTCAGGAGTTCGAGACCAGCCCGGTCAACATGGTGAAATCCTGTCTCTACTAAAATACAAAAATTAGCTGGGTGTGGTGGCGGGCACCTGTAATCCCAGCTACTTGGGAGGCTGAGGCAGGAGAATTACTTGGACGCAGGAGGCGGAGGTTGCAGTGAGCCGAGATAGCGCTACTGCACTCCAGCCTGGGCAACGAGCAAAACTCCATCTCAAAATAGAATAAAATAAGTTTAATTTAAAAATAAAGTTTGATCTTGAATTCAAGATGACACTCAAAATGCCACCTGTTTCTTACAAGCTGGTGCCCTCTTGTCTTTTTCCAGAAGCCACGGTGCTCCCTGCACTACATCTCAAATGCAACACAGCAGGGCAACACAGTGAAGTTTCGTTCCCACCCTATAGCCCTCCTGTTGAACAGAGTGCTTCAGCGAAGCATGGGAGGGCTTATCAGCTGAATGAAACCACTTAACATGTTTTACAGGCTTGGGAATTCTGTTATTTAATGAGATAAATTCCCTAGTGTGGCATTTATACCCTCAGAGCTTTTTGCCCTTCTGAAAGTAGCACAAACTCTTTCTGGCTGCTCGGGTTCCGTGTAATGATTTATTAAGTTTGTGGGAGTTACTTTATCATTTTAAATCTGGGATCAGCAAACATGTTCCATAAGAGGCTGGATAATAAAGATTTTAGGCTTTGCAGGCCGTATGATCTCTTCCATAACTACTCAACTGTGCCAGAAAAGTAGCCGTTAATGATAATATGTAAACAAATGGGAACATCTATGTTCCAATAAAACTTTATTTACAAACACATTTGAATTTCATATAATTTTCAGAAATCACTAAATCGTACTCTCCATTTTTTTTCAGCCACTTAAAACAAAATCCATTCTTAGCTCATGCGTCCTATAAAGACAGAGTGAGCAAGATGTGGTCGGTGGGTTTTCTAGTCTTTGCTTTAGACTAATAGTGGGCTGATAAAGTAGAAATGCCAACATTAGCCACTGGCTGCCCTCATTTACCCGATCCTTAACAAGCACTCAAAATATTAGCTATTATTGTAATAATTAGTCCATTGAGACATGTTTGGGAATGAAAATCAGCACATAATTTTTCTATTTATGGAAGAATGCCAGTAAACTCAGTAAATGTGGTATTGGGTTTAGAACTGATTTTTCTGTGTGACTTTCCACTTCTTAGAAAAGCTTGGAGTTGGAACTGAAATCAGAAAGCTTCCACTTGGAATTTGAAGCCTCTGGGCTGCCTATGACTCACTCTGCCCTAATACACTATTGCTCAGAGTGCTGCAGGGAGACATGGCTGCTCTCTGGTTTATCCTGCATCCCGTGTGGGTTAACTTTCTACCAGAACAGAGAGAAAACCGACTCCTAGGTTTGGGTAATGGCAGGCAAGGATTTTCTTTTCTCCTTCACTCTGACCCACTAAATACAAAGATACCTTCTCTACCAGGGCAGAGAAATAAGCAGCTGCTGTAACATCCGGGCTCCTAGTTGTAATTTTATGCATAAAGATCTTCCTAGACTGAAAATTCCTTGATAAAATGAGGCCAGTGTTTCTTTTCTTCTATACTTGATTGTCTAATGGACTTTGTCTTGATTCTTCTCCTTCATTTTCCTCCTCACTTCTTTCTCCTGTCTTCCATTTTTCTTTTCTATTTTCTGTTTTTGCAGTAATGATTTAATATTCAGAGGTGTTCTACAGCCTTGCTATTCGAAATCCGGTTGTATTTATTACCTATGGTTTTTTTAACATAGCCAATTGAATTTTAAGTTTATATAATTTAATTTTAATAACAGCTATATTTAACAACTGGGGCCACATTTCCTGTTAATCAGTTCTCATCAGCCAGTAAAAACTGGCCCTAACAGACCCCTAGAAAAAGGGCCTTTTCACAATTTTTGATATGTTAACTTAAAAAACACACACAATATCTAGAAATGTGGAAAGGAGAGAAAATTTCATTTCTTATAAAGGATTACAGCCTGCAAGGTGGCCATCCTTTGGGCTGGGAAGCTTGCCTCTTGCAAAGACCAGAGGCAGGCACTTCAAAGGAGGAGGGGTTGGGGTAACAGCTTTATCCTGAACAGGCTGGCTAAATATACATATTCAACAGGTTGTAGGAGGAGCTATGAATATTCATAAAGGTAGTTCGGATGCGTAGGTATTAAACAAACATGCATGTTAACATATGACCCCATGTTCACTTTGGGGTGATTTAACATTTGAATGTATTACATCCTATACATCAAAATGTCTTTTGAGGAAATGAAGCACGCAAGTATATAACCTCTGTCAACTGGCCAGAAACAGTCCATGGTGGTGGTCTTCTTATCAGGAGAAAGTTACTGAAATTGATCTCTTGTCCAATCAAAGCTGTAGTTAGGGCTGGTGTCGCTTGAGGTCAGTTAGTCAGAGTCTGTGAGCTGGATAAGCTGTAATTGTTTCAATATTACTTATTTCCGGCCAGTGCTTGTTTAGCTGCTAAAGAAAAACTTCATAGCAAGATTAGAACATAGTTTCTTCTTTAAATGTAGAGGTGTATGACTTAACCATTGCCTGGCATTGCCTTAGGTCCTGTTTATAATTTGGTGTTACTGCCACGAAAAGTCTGTTCTGTCAATCTTCTTTCTTTCTTTTTTTTTTTTTTTGAGACAGAGCCTTGCTCTGTCACCCAGGCTGTAGTGCAATGGTGCCATCTCGGTTCATGGCACTCTCCACCTTCCGGGTTCAAGCAATTCTCCCTGCCTCCGCCTCCCAAGTATCTGGGATTACAGGCACCTGCCACCACATCCGCTAATTTTTATAATTTTAGTAGAGACAGTGTTTCGCCAGGTTGGCCAGGTTGGTCTCGAACTCCTGACCTAAGGTGATCCACCTGCCTTGGCCTCCCAAAGTGCTGGGATTACAGATGTGAGCCACCGCCTGTTCTGTCAATCTTCTGGTCTCTATTTTAACATTAATGCTGATCAACATTAATGTTGTGTCTAAACCAAGAGGCATGTCTGACCTCTCATTCCGTCATAACCAGGAACTTGGTTTTTAAGTTTTTCTGGGGTCCCCTTGGCTCAGAGGGGGTCTGTTCTGTTATGGTGGGCTTAGGATTTTATTTTAGTTTACACACTGTAGTCCTAGGATGCTGCAGATTACACCTGCACAACACACTAGGGTACCACCTACTCGTTCTTACCAAATCTCTGTTCATGGAGAGCCTTAAAAGAAAAAAAAAACAAAAAAATTGTATGCCGTATTTTACCCTTACAATTCTACAAACATCCATTTTGAACTTGCTGAAGAACATTTTATTGGTGTTCTTTGTGTTGGAATATTCTAATTAAGAATTTCCCCCAGTTTCCAGTTGGGGCATTACATGTGACTTATGACACCCATGAGTTAATACTGGCAGAGCTGTTCCCGCAACACCATTTTAGCTTTGTTTCAACTCCTCATTCAATAAATCTTCAATGTTTCTTGCTCCATAATTGTAATACTTTGAGTTGAGTTTCATTTCCTCGTCTTTCCTCTTCCTCAATTTTAGTAAAAGGAAAATTGACAGCAACATCCAGTAACAGTGAAATGAGTTGAAATCTTGTAAGTAATCAGCTTCCTGTCACAGAGCTGAGCGTTAGTTTCCTTGGAAGGACCCAGGATTTTTACACCTCCAAGAATCCTCAGTTGTACTTTCCTGGTATTATGGAGACACAGAGAAACTGAGTCAGGCCCTCTAGTTCCTCATTCTACCTTCATTAACTAGCTTCCCGTTGACCTTGGGAAAGTCACTCAGTTTCTCTGAACCTAAAAAAAGAGTTGATAGGAGACCTCTAAGATTCCTTTTAGTTCCTGTTTTAATTCTTTTAAAAAATAAATAAATAAAAATTAAGATTAAAAGAAAATATCCAGAAAAGACAAACTTGTTGCTCATTTGAGCAGTCTTCCTGGTCTGCCTTTTTTGACGGATAACACCTTCTTGATTTAATTCTCTGTTCGAATTATGCATAGCCATGCTCTTTCCATACAGCCTAACGGCTCATAAAATGCACCTGCCATTAAAATGATTTGCGTGACCCATTTGGTGACTGCTGAGCTGTTTATGGTCCTAACTATATCTGCTTTTCTTCATTGTGTGGGTTTCCATTTGTGCGACTGTCTTTCTGAGGTCACCTTGTGCCACTGCCTCCTGGTGCTGTCCGCCACGCCTCCACTCCGTCCTCCGGCCCTCAAGAGAGACTGGACACCTGCCTCGCATTCCACACGATCGCCTTCTACACAGTTCAGACAGTGTCTAAAAACAAGGGTGTGGTCCAGGCACCAGGGGTAGGGGCGTGTCACACACACCGTGTTTTACAAAGAGGAAAAATAAGAGGTTCCCGCAAGATGCTTGCGACTCTGGTACTTTTCAAAGTAACGCAGCCAGGCAGCGGGCCTTCCCCTGGCCCCTCGCTCTGGTTAGGGCTGCCATTTGCATCCTAGCTGTGATTTAAACGCCTCCAACCTTCTAGTTTTCAGTTACCAGAGTCCCATCGCCGCCCAGGTCCCAGGTCTGCATGACGTAATTTATTGTGGCAACCATTCCTGGCAACTGCCCAGAAACCCAGTGCGTCGTGCCCGGGGTTTAAGCGCGGCAAGTGGGAGAGGCGCGTGGCGCCTGAGCGCAGGGGCAGGGGCACAGGGCCCAGGAGCGCGGGACCACCGGTGCCTGAGCACGGCAGGGAACGCTGGCGGCGGCGCACAGCGGCCAAGCCCGTGGAGGAGGAGCGAGCGCGCGCGCGCGCAGCATGGGCTGCGGACCTTCCCAACCTACTGAAGACCGGAGACATGTCCCCGCGCCCAAGAAGGTTTGGAAAGAGGGATGCAAGGTAATAAATAAATAAATAAACAAACAGACAGACAGACATAAAGCCTTTTGCCTGGGAGGTCTCGCGATTCCCATGCTTGGGGGCGACAAGAGTTGGCTGGAGCAGGGTGGGTCGAGGTCCACAGCTAGCCTAGTTAACAGGTGGGAGCAACTTTATTCTGCCGGTGTTTAACTGCTGTCTTAACCGGGACTAGACAGATAGATGGAAAAATATCAAAATATATCTATCTATATCGATAGAAAGTATAGATACAGATATATGGCTATAGGATCAATTTTGAGAGCCTTTGGAGTTTAAAGAGATTGCGAAGGTGATCACACCCCAGGGTAGAGGCACGGAATAACGGGATGAGCAGTGTGTTCTGCACAGAGCGAGGGTTGACCGTGATTCTCGAGAGAAGGTTGGAGTCCCTAGGAACTGCCATATATTATTGGCTTCTGGAAAATAGGCCCTTTGGTCGTTTCTTAAAGCTGGGAGAGATCTCAGAACCATCTGGCTGCGTCCTCTCGATTCATAGATGAGGATCATGAGGCCCAGAGAGGCGACTTGCCCAAGGCTGCACAGCTAATTTGGGGGCACAGCAAAGGTAGAATTTAGTTTTCAAGAGTTTCGTTCCAATACTCTTTTCCCTAATTCCTCAAAGTTGCATGCCCTGTAATTCTGGAGACATTATGAGGACTTTTTTCCAGAGCAAGACCTAAAGGGATGAGTTGGTTGAGGCGGAAATGAGGTCCATGATTTCTTTGCATCCTTACCACTCTCCAGATTGCACAGACAGCACTAGCAACCCTCAAGGGTCCACTTCGGAGGGGTTACACCCAAAGATAAGGCTACCATATAATTTGTCATCAAAATTATGCTTTTAAGAGTGAAAGGAAACCCTATTAATACATTTTCCCAAAGACTCTGGCTGAAGCCCAGCAAACTGGGACTTATAGCTACCTTTCCAGAGGGTCATTTTTGGAGCTACTGTTCAAGGAGCACACACTTGGTCTCAGCAGGCACTGTGCAAGACACTATTAAGTGCCAGTTACAGCACCTACTTCATGTAGGGCACATCTGTTGGGCTCTTGGAGTACATTTTGAAACAAGCAAACCAGAATCTAGTGAAGGCTGACTCCAGACTTAGTACCTGGTGCCCTGGGGAAAGCTTGTGCCCAAATGGCCACCCATCTTAACACTGTTTTCTGCTTTCCATCCTGAAACTGCCACTGTCTGTGTATAGGGACCCATTACTTTTTTTTTTTTTTTTTTTTTGAGACGGAGTCTTGCTCTGTCACCCAAGCTGGAGTGCAATGGCGCGATCTCAGCTCACTGCAACCTCCGCCTCCCAGGTTCAGGCAATTCTCCTCAGCCTCCTGAGTAGCTGGGATCACAGGTGTGCGCCACCATGCCCGGCTAATTTTTGTATTTTTTTATTACAGACAGAGTTTCTCCATGTTGGTCAGGCTGGTCTTGAACTCCTGAGCTTGTGATCCACCCGCCTCGGCCTCCCAAAGTGCTGAGGTTACACCTGTAACCCACCACACCCTACTGAGACCCATTACCTTTTATGGGGTCTTTCTGCCTCTCCTCCCAGGATCCTAACAAGTTTCTCCTCCACACTGCCACCTATCTTGCCAAGGAAAAAATTTCCCTTCGTGTGCAAAACCCTTTAGTTTATAGTCTATCCTGTCCCTCTAATGTCATCCTCTTCTCTTCTCTTCTGCCAGTGCCTGTCACTCATGGGCTCTTGGGTCTGCTAAGCCAAATGACTCTCAGGGCTCAGTTCTTCCAGGCTTCTCACACCTCCATGCCTTTACCTGTGCCATTCCCTCTTCCTGGGATGCCCTCCCTGTTACCCTCTCCTATTGGTCTGGTGAACTCATGATCACTTTGGACTAATATGTAGAAATACTTTTTTCTCCCATTTTCTACAAATACATTAATGTCACTTAAAAGTGCTAATCCATTGTTCTTGTCCCCTTTTTCATATAAAAATCTTTCTTTTATTTTTTATTTATTTTGCTGGCCTTGTTATTATGCCTTAAACATACAGTACAACAACTATTTACATAGCATTAACATTGTTTTAGGTATTTATGAATAATCTACAAGTGATTTAAAGTATACGGAAGGATGTGCATGGATTGTATGCAAATACTACACCATTTTCTATAAAGGACTTGAACATCCGTGGGTGTTGGTATCCGAGGGAAGTCCTGGAACCAATCCCCCACTAATGCTGAGGATGACTGTACTTATTTTGTAGAGTTGTTGTGAGGGTTAAATAAACTCAATATACATAAAGTGCTCATACTAATGCTGACTCGGAATAAGTGCATGATATAAGTTATTTCAATTATTATTATAAAATAAAATCCTGGTCAGATGCGGTGGCTCACGCTTATAATCCCAGCACTTTGGGAGGCCGAGGCGGGTGGATCACCTGAGGTCAGGAGTTTGAGACCAGCCTGACCAACATGGAGAAACCCCGTCCCTACGAAAAATACAAAATTAGCCAGGCGTGATGGCACATGCCTGTAATCCCACCTATTCGGGGGGCTGAGGCAGGAGAATAGCTTGAACCCGGGAGGCAGAGATTGCAGGGTGAGCTGAGATCATGCCACTGCACTCCAGCCTGGGCAACAAGAGCAAAACTCCATCTCAAAAGATAAAATAAATAAAATAAAACAAAACAAAACAAAACAAAAAACAAAACAAAATAAAATAAAACCTAAATCCTTACTTAGCATGCTGTCGTGGCCCATCTTGGAGCTGACTTCTGCTAACTCCTCCAGTCTTGTCTCTCCCCACACTCACCCCGTAGACAAACCTTAGGACTTGTTCCCCAGGCCCATTCTGTCCCTAGCTCCATGCCTTTGCACCTACTCTTTCCTCTCCTTCCGGACTTTTCCTTCTCCCTCTCCTGGGTCACATGATAAATGTGTACCCATTTTACAAGACACTCAAGGTCACTCCTCCTGAAGCTCTTCATGACCTCCCATCCCCAACCTCTGCCACCATGCTGGTAGGGTTGATCTTATACCTTCTACTATCATATTTCAAAGCATTTTATTATATTTATTTGCTTCTATATTTGCCTTTCATCCTGTGCAGTTACCTCCTTGAGGACAGGCACTGTTTTTTAATCTTTGTATCTCCAATTCTTACTACATTGCCTGATACTGATCAGGCACTAATGAATCTTTCTTGAGTGAATGCATGTCCCTCCTGCTTCCAAGATTCCTTAATGTCTTCTTGTCTCCTAGTAGCATAACTAGACTAATGACAGTCTGCAAGGAGGAAATTCAATTTAAAAATAATCTGAAAATAGAATGAGAGTCGATTCATGCATATACCTTCTTTTCTAGCCCCAAGCACTTGACTTTGGAAATCTGATCTGGGAAAGGTATGATTATCATTAATTAAACACTGTATAGCTATTAGAATAATAATTTCTTTCACAGTTTTCATAAATGCATAAGGCTTAGGGTTCAGTAGTTCAGCAGTATCTTTAAAATGAAATGAACATGCTTGCTTGCATGAAATATTTATGTTTCTTAGTAACACCACTTTAAAATATTCTAAGTCAAATTTCTTGAAACCTATATATAGACTTACCCTTCACTTTTACTTTAGTCTAAAGTGGTGAGAAGATACAGTAATAAAATAATGCATAATAATAAGAAAAAGCATGGAAAACTTCCTAGTCGGAGAAATGTTATTCATCTATAAGAATAACTCAAAATTCCTTGCCTGTTATAAAAGAGGAGAGGCTGGATTGGAAGAGATGGTCTCCAAGGACCCTGCACAGTTTTTTCCAAATACGTGATAAGAAAATTCTAGTTGATTGTCAGTGAAGGGGAGTAAATTACTTCTTAAAATCCAACTTTTTAAGCAATCATATTTCTGAATGTTCTTTGTATAGTTGCTATTTAAAATTACATTTATTAGAGGTAAACTAGAAAAAAATCACATTTTGAAGAAATTCTTCCTATATGTCTATAGACAAATACATTCACAAAATGCGTCTGCCAATAATTTGACTTAAGAAGGTTTTAACTCCAGGGTGCCTTGACAAATTATTCCCTTCAAGCTGTTTGGTAAATATGTTTCCCAAAAGCTATAGAATAAATGTAGTACATCCATACCAAAAAACAAATAAACAAAAACACACAACAAACAAACAAACAAACAAAAAACATCTGTCCATAGTTAAAGCAATACCTTATTTGGAATGCTGATGATTTCTGTGCATAGTTGTTAGCTTATAATTCACAACTTTTTAATTCTACCTAAAATTGATAAACAATTTTATCCCCAAGACACTGAGGTATAAAATAAAGTTCATAAAATGTAGAAACACATTGAATCTGTACCCCCAAGGAAAAAATAGAGCATTCCACTCACCATCCCATCCCCTCCCCAAGTATCATTACCTATATAATAATACAGATACACTTCTTTTCTTTTTCTTCCTTCTTCCTTCTTTCTTCTTTCTTCTTCTTCTGAGACAGGGTCTCACTCTGTCACCCAAGTTGAAGTGCAGTGGTGCAATCACGGCTCTCTGCAGCCTCAGTCTCCCCTAGCTCAAGAGATCCTCTCACCTCAGCCTGCTGAGTAGCTGGGAATACAAGCATGAGCCACCACGCCCGGCTAATTTTTGATGCTTTGTAGAAATGAGTCCCGCCATGTTGCCAAGGCTTAATGTAGGTATACTTCTTATTGGTGTGAAAATATAAATTCTTCATGTGTGTGTAGAATATGAACACTGCTATATCCCTGAGAGGCATAGATCTAATTAACTTATAAATATGTCTGGTCTTTAAACTATGTCTGTTCTCAAGTCTACACTCATTATGAAATTGGGTTAAAATTTCCAGAATGTGTTACACATGGGTAAGATATTTGAAAGACATTCTGAGTTTTCAAAAGAGAAGAACCTTAAATTTCTGCTCTGGAAACTGAAGGCTGGTTTATGTTGTTTCATGATAAAAGACTGTGTTTTGTCTGCTACAATTTAGGTTTTGGTCACCAGCAGAGCTCAAAGGCAGACTGTCTCTAAATAAGAACAGATGGGTAGAGATCCTTGCTAAGGCCTGGATTCCAAATCCAAGTAGTTATAGTAGCTTTGATAACACAATTGTGAGGTCACTGAGGTTGTGGTATTTACATCTATGCCAAGTTGTAATGTACAGAAAGTCTTTGTGAAAAGCCATCGTTTAGACTGAAAATATTCAGATTCGCTCTCAATTCCAATGTGGGCATTTTGCTATTGTTGTTGTTGTTGTTACTATTGTTAAATCATTAAAATTTTTCTATTTGGAAAAAGTCCAAGAGTCTTCCAAGAGTCTCCACTTGGAAATGTTAAATGACAAAATCAGACCCTGTTTGTAACTCAGTGCTTCTCTAGGATCAAAAAATGATGGATTTGCAAACCAAAATAAACTTGTGAAAATACTTGTCTTACTGTCACCGCAGATACTGGCTTTTAGTAGTTTATTTGGAAAGAAGGAAAACAGTGTTCAACATGACTTACATGATGTGCATCTTTACCTTTAGCATGAACTGTGAGCATCAGATAGGGTCTCCTTCCTTTTCTTTTCTTTTCTTTTTTTTTATTTTTTTCGAGATGGAGATGGAGTCTCGCTGTGGCCCAGACTGGAGTGCAGTGGTGCAATCTCGGCTCACCACAACCTCCGCCTCTTGAGTTCAAGTGATTCTCCTGCCTCAGCTTCCTGAGTGGCTGGGAATACAGGTGCCTACAGCCACACTCAGCTAATTTTTGTGTTTTTATTGGAGATGGGGTTTTGCCACGTTGGCCAGGCTAGTCTCGAACTCCTGACCTCAGGTGATCTGCCTGCCTCGGGCTCCCAATCTCCTTTTCTTTTGTTATATGTTTTATATACATATATAACACACATATATATAACATATGCACATATGTGACATGTAATATGTTGTATGTAAAGACTCCTTTCTTGGTTCTGCTTACTCTACAGGGACAGGATGGGCAGTAACTGTCCATGAAGAAGAACAGATAGACGGAGACAGCGAAAAGCACATCGTTGCTTTTAGGCTTTCTCCTTGTGCCAATTCCGATTTCATGTCCACTGAGTTTTTGATTACTTTCTTGTTTGTTTGGATGGTTTTTCATTATTTCCTATGTAGCCCTGAGACACAGAAATAATTAACCCTTAACACAAGGAACTGATATTGGTTTAGCTGTGTAAACACAGTGTTAAGGAGCTATGTTAAGTCCCACTACAAGCATGGAAGAATCCCTAACTGAATTATGAAAACCTGATCGTGACAGACACCACCATAACCTAGCCACTGCGATTTCTACTTAGCCTCTGACGAACTTCAAACGTTAGAGTAATTCCAGAAAGTGATTAAACATGCTTGTATATTTTTTTAAAATTTGTATGACTTTCACTGTGAAAGTACCAAAAGTTTCATGAATTAATTTTTAATTCATTTTTCTTTTCTTTTTTTTTTTTTTTTGAGACAGAGTCTCGCTGTGTCACCCAGGCTGGAGTGCAGTGGCGCGATCTTGGCTCACTGCAAGCTCCGCCTCCCGGGTTTACGCCATTCTCCTGCCTCAGCCTCCCGAGTAGCCGGGACTACAGGCGCCCGCCACCTTGCCCGGCTAGTTTTTTTTTTTTTGTATTTTTTAGTAGAGACGGCGTTTCACCGTGTTAGCCAGGATGGTCTCGATCTTCTGACCTCGTGATCCACCCGTCTCGGCCTCCCAAAGTGCTGGGATTACAGGCTTGAGCCACCGCGCCCGGCCTTAATTCATTTTTCTTAAAGAAAATGTTTCCTGCCCAGAGTCATAATTTTAGAGCCAGAGGACCTCCCATCTTCAAACTGAAGCTCTGAGAGGTTGCTTCTCACAGTGCACTTTCTAATATTTCTGGACCCACTTCTTCCCCCATTTTCGCTGTTGCCATCTTTGTTCATGTTTAATCACTTCTCACCTTGACAACTGCAATAATTGCAACTGATCACCCTGTTCTGTTCCTTCCATCCACTCCTGTCACTTGCATGAACCCAAGAGTGATTTTTTCTGAAAACCCTCCTGATGATTTTCATGTTTTTCCATGGATAAAAATCCTACACAGGATTCCTGTTGCATTCAAAATAGAATCAATCTCCTTTGCTTGTCACAAAATACTTCACTTTTTCACCTCAGCACCTTCCACTGTCTACCCCAATCTGTTTCTGCTACACTGGAGGAATTCATATTCCTGGACACACGATGTGGTTTCATTTCCCTGTCTTGTGTATGCTTTTCCCTCTGCCTAGAATGTCCTTTTCTCCTTGTCCACTGGAAGCTCATTTATCAAGAACCAATTCAGGCATTTTCTCTTCTTTCATACCTTTTGCTCCCTCCAACAAGATATAAACTTTTATCACAGTACAGCAAGGCTTTGCTGCAGAGATTGGGAGGTTGGGCACAGCGTCAGGTGCCTGTAGTCCTAGCTACTGGAGAGACTAAGGCAGGAGGATTGCTTGAATCCATGCCCTTTGATTGTGCCTGTGAATAGCCACTGCACCCCAGCCTGGGCAACATATGCAGACCCTGTCTCTAAAAAAAAAGAGTAGGAAGTGGAGGGCAGAGTCCTGAGGTCTTTCAAAGACTGGGCAGGAAAGAAAAGTGCCCCTTGGGCCAACAGGTAAAATCAATAGACATCAAATGAGTCCGGTCACGATGGCTCATGCCTGTAATCCCAGCACTTTGGGAGGCCGAGGTGGGCGGATCACGAGGTCAGGAATTCGAGACCAGCCTGACCAACATGGTGAAACCCTGTCTCCACTAAAAATACAAAAATTACCCGGGCGTGGTGGTGCATGCCTGTAATCCCAGTTACTCGGAAGGCTGAGGCAGGAGAATCACTTGAACCCAAGAGGCAGAGGTTGCAGTGAGCCGAGATCACACCACTGCACTCAAGCCTGGGTGACAGAACAAGACGCTGTCTCAAAAAAAAAAGAAAAGAAAAGAAATTAAAAGACTCCTGGGAAGACATTACCGAGTGGAAGATGCATGTGTTCTTTGTGTTCTTACTGCTTCTGGAGACACTGAGGAGACTTCCTCTGGTATGTGTGTCTTAGATGGAGAAGATGTTGATAACATCTATTGAAATGAGAAGTGGGAAACTTGCAATGAAAGAGGGCCAGCACCTGGAGAGAGAAGACATGGTAGTCAAGGGAGATACCATAAAAGTCTTTCTGAACACATTGACATTTAAAATTTACTTCCTCTAAAAATAAATGACAGTTCTTTAAATTGAATTAATTCAGCTTTGTGAAAAACCCATTACATTGTTCTTATTTTGCTGTGGAACTGTGAAAAATATAACATGGACCAGCATTTTGTCATCAATGATTTTTACTAAATCATCGAGAGACCATTTTTATGCTTTGTTTTGACCTATTTACAAGCAATGGAACTGTGGTTCGAAGAAACAGACACCCTTGAAAGGAGAAGGTGGGATTATAAATTAGTGCAGTATTTATGGAGAACCTTCTGGAAACACATATTAATATAAAATGTGCATATCCTTAGACCCAGCATATCCACATCCAGGAATTTATTCTCATGGAATGATTGGATGGGTTCATGGGTTCACAGTGATATATATTCACATATATTATTCCAACACAGTTTATATTATTGAAAAGTTAGAAACACCTAGATGTCCTTCAGTAGGACTTGGCTAAATACACTGTGGCATAGTTACATAAGGAGCTCCAATGCCATCGTCAGATAAGTAGCTACTCCTTATCACTAAATAGAATGAGGTAGGCCTATGTATGTTGATATAGGTAAATGTTTCTTATATATTGTTAAGCAGGTTACAGAAATGTAATATCGTTTAATATATAATTCTTTCCATTTTATTTTTAAAACAGCTTTATTAAAATACAATTCACATGATTCACCTACTCTCTTAGTCTGTTTGTGCTGCTATAACAGAATACCATGGGCTGGGTAAATTATAAAAAACAGAAATTTCTTTTTATAGGAAGTCCAAGATCAAGGCAATGGAAGGTTTGATTGTCTGGTGAGGGCTGCCCTTCTGTGTCCTCACATGGCAGAAAAGCAGAGCAAGTTAACTGAATCTGTGTGAAGCTTTTCTTTATAACACCTTAATCCCATTAATGAGGGAGGATCCCGCATGGCCTAATCAGCTCTTGAAGGTCCCACCTCTTAATATCACATTGGTAACACCTGAATTTGAAAGGGACACATTCAAACCATAGCATCCCTTTAAAATGTACAATTAACAGCCATTACCACAATCTAATTTTAGAACATTTTGCCCTCCACAAAGAAATGACTACCCATTAATAGTCAATCCTCATTCCCCCACCCTAGGCAATCAATAAATCTATTTTCTGTTTCTATAAATTTGCCTATTCTCAATATGAATGGCCTTTGTGATTGGCTTTTTTCACTTAGCATAATATTTCCAAGTATTATCTATGTTGAAACATATGTCAGTGTTTAATTTCTTTTTCTTGCCAGATAATATTCCTTTGGCTGACTGTACCGCATTTTATTTATACATTCATCAGCTGATGGATACTTGGGTTGTTTCCACTTTGGGGGTATTATAAATAATAATTGTGAATATTCGTGTGCAAGTTTTTGCAAGAACAGATGTTTTTATTTTGCTTGGGGACATACTTAGGGGTGAAATTTCTGGGTCACATGGTAACTCTATGTTTCACTTTTTGAAGAGCTCTCAGTGTTTTCTAAAGTGCTGCACCGTTTCACATTTGCCCAGCAATATATGAGGGTTCGAATTTCCCCACATCTTCACCAACACTTGTTGTTATGTGTCATTTTCATTATAGTTATCCTAGGGGATATGAAGTGGTATCTCACTGTGGTTTTGATTTGCATTCCCCTACTGATTAGTAATATTGAACATCTTCTCGTGTGCTTATTGGCCAGTTCCAATGTATTTTTAAAGGTTATATGAGCAAATACATCTGGGCAATGATATACTAAAATGTTAGTAGTGCTTCTCTCTAGAAGATATTATTTCTTATTTTCTACTGTGTTTATCAATCAAGGTTCTACCAGAGGGAAAGAACCAGTAGGATAGACAGATAGATAGACAGGTAGATAGGTAAATTGTAAGGAACTGGCTGATACAGTCATGAAGGCTGGCTAAGAAAATCAAAATCCATAGGATAGGGCAGGCAGTCAAAAAGAACAGGCTGGAGTTGAAGCTACATTTCACAGGCAGATTTCCTCTTCCTCAGGAAGACCTCAGTTCTACTCTTGAAGCCTTTCAATTGACTGGATGAGACCTACCCAGATTATCAAGGGTAATCTCCTTTACTTAAAGTCAATTGATTACATATATTTACCACATCTACAAACAACATTTACAGTACCACTAAGATTTGTGTTTGATAGAATAACTGGCTACTATAGCCTAGCCCAGTTGACACATAAAACTAACCACTGCAATTCTCTTTTATATTATTTAATTATTTTTTACAATAAGTCAAAGTCGGCATCACTGTTTTTTTTTGTGTTTTTTTTTTTTTTTTTTTTTTTTTTTTTGCGATGGGGTTTCCCCATCTCACCCAGGCTAGTCTCGAACTCCTGGGCTCCAGTGATCCTCCCTCCCCCACCTCCCAAAGTGCTGGGGTTACAGGCATGAGCCACCACATCCAGTCTGTATTACTTTTTTAATCAGCAAAAACAATATAGCTTCATTATTATAAATTGTTTTAATACTGTAGTACCTCTACTCTCACACTCAAGGCTGAACTTGTCTTTCTTGGTATCCTCCAGAATGCTCAGCATAGTAGCTTTTACCTGGTAGATGCCTATTAGGTACTATATTTGTTTTCTATTGCTGCTATAGCCAATTCACACAAGTTTAGTGGCTTAAAACAGTAGTCGCCAACCTTTTTGACACCAGGGACCAGTTTTGTGGAAGACAGTTTTTCCATGAACTAGGGTTGGGGGGATGGTTTCAGGATGACTCAACGGCATTACATCTATAGTATACTTTATTTCTATTATTATTACATTGTAATATATAATGAAATAATTATACAACTCACCATAATGTAGAATTAGTGGAAGCCTTGAGCTTGTCTTCCTGCAACTAGACAGTCCCATCTGGGGGTAATGGAAAACAGTGACAGATTATAAGGCATTAGATTCTTTTTTTTTTTTTTTGAGACAGAGTTTCACTCTTGTGGCCGAAATTGAAGTGCAGTGATGCGATCTCGGCTCACTGCAGCCTCCGCCTCCTGGGTTCAAGCAATTCTCATGCCTAAGCCTCCCTAGTAGCTCAGATTACAGGCACTCGCCACCATGCCTGGCTAATTTTTTGTATTTTTAGTAGAGACAGGATTTCACCATGTTGGGCAGGCTGGTCTCAAACTCCTGACCTCAGGTGATCCCCCTGCCTCAGCCTCACAAGGTGCTGGGATAACAGGCCTGAGCTACCGTGCCCGGCCGCATTAGATTCTTAAAAGGAGTAAGCAACCTAGATCCCTCACATGTGCAGTTCACAATAGGGTTTGTGCTCCTATGAGAATCTAACGCCACTGCTGATCTGACAGGAGGCAGAGCTCTGGGGTAATGTGAGTGATGAGGAGCAGCTGTAAATAAAGATGAAGCTTCGCTGGCTAGCCCGCTCCTCACCTCCTGCTCTGCAGTCTGGTTCCTAACAGGTCACGGACCAGTACTAGTATGTGGCCCGGAGGGGCTGGGGACCCCTGATCTATGGCTTTCTGGGTACTATACAGCCCACCACAGATACTAGCTGGCTAAATATTCACAAAGCAGACCCTGGAACATTGTTTTTATTTACCAAGAAATCTTGATTCTAACAAAGCTGTTCCCTTTTCACAGGCTGATGTTGGTGTGCCTCATAGTAGCGAAAACTGCAACCCCCAGATGGAAGCTGCTCTGACCGAGAATACTGTGGACCCTGCAGAAGGCCTGGAACAAGTCCAGGTGGGAAGCTTACCTGGAACCATTTCAGAAAATTCTCCATCTCCTAGTGAAAGAAACAGACGAGGAAATTCAGGTAACCTCCCTCTGCCCCCATTCACATAGACCTTCACAAAATACTGTTTCTCTAAATACGTCTACAAGGTTTACTTGGTGGTCCTTTTATCATTGCTTTCTGGGCCATGAAGTATGTTAAATGGCAATGTTTTTATCTCTGAAACATTAGAATTTAGCCTTAGGCCTTCATTACGTGAGTCAAGCGTGCTAAGCATTAATCTTCTTGTCGATGAAGTAATTAAGACCATCTTTTAAAAATAAATAAATAAATAAACTAAGAGGCTTTATTGGGAGTTAAGGCCAGACTTTAGGAATGGAACTTGCATAGTTCCAAGGAATTTAAACTCCCACGATGATAATATCTTTCCAAGGAAAAGTTCTACATATACACAAATAAATAAAACTTACAATAAACTGTTTTCCCTGTCTTTCCCCATCCAAAGTATCAGCAAATATACAACAAAGGAATCTTTCAGAAATGTGAAAGAGGTAGTTATGACTGACTTGTGCTATTTAGAAACTATTTGTGGGTTTTACTATGGTGCGTTTTCCCTCAACTTGAATTACTGTCTGGTGTCGATTTAAGTCATCTTATTTATATTCGGTCAGCCTTTGAAACATATTGAACTTCACAGCCCTCAAGGAAAAGTACTCTTTTTATTTTGGGGGGGAAGACTTTTGCTCCCCACCACTGTTATTTCTTCTCTAGGTACAAGTTGGGATTGGAAAACAGATGGGTTCATACATGCGATTCTATTTCTTGAACTTTCCTGGCACACTCAGGTTATCACAGATTTTCTATTCGCCCTCCCCTTGCTGTTCTGATGTAGTCAGCGTGACCTCTCAGAATGACTAGGAGGTTGAGGAATGCAGCACAGGAATGGCCTCTCCCTCCCTTCTATGTGTTAGGTTGACAAATACATCTTTTTTCTTTCCAATAATTTTGTTGATGCAACTTCCCTCTAGACAGCAACATGAATGCTAAATATCAATGTTGGTCACAGACTGCAGAGTGTCAGGCAGACAGGGACCTGGTGACCCAGGACAGTCAGTGCTGCCAGGTGTATGTACAATGTTAAAGAGGGTGACAGGTAAGCAGAAAGGTGTTGAGAGAGAACAGCTAGGGAGGAAGTCACCCACCAAAGCAGATGTTTCTAAAATGCAGCATCAAGGAGTCCTCAGGAAGCATCTTACCACAGAGTGAGTAGGACCTAATACCCTGAACTTTCTATTTGTCCTCTGCCCAGTTTCCACTCTCTGTCTCAGCCCTTGGCATCCTCCTTTTTGTGTCTCTGCTCTTCAAATCTGCAGGGTATACTTCTTCTCTTTTTGCGACAGAGTCTTGCTCTGTCACCCGGGCTGGAGTGCAGTGGCGCAATCTCGGCTCACTGCAACTTCCACCTCCCAGGTTCAAGCAGTACTCCTGCCTCAGCCTTCTGAGTAGCTGGGATTACAGGCATGAGCCATCACGCCTGGCTAATTTTTGTATTTTTAGTAGAGACAGGGTTTCACCATGTTGGCCAGGCTGGTCTCGAACTCCTGACCTCAAGTGATACACATGCCCCTCAGCCTCCCAAAGTGTTGGGATTACAGGCACGGGCCACTGCACCTGGCCCTGCAGAGTATATTTCTTAAGACCATCAAGTTTAACACTAACATTCCCCAAGTGTTTCCTTTTTTAAAATATTTATTTCGTATAATTTCAGAGTCAAGAAAAGGTACAAAAAACAAAGAACACTTATATTCTTTCACTCAGATTCCCCAAATGTTAACCTTCTGCCACATTGCATTATCATATACCCCCTTATACAAGCAGATTTTTTTTTGTTAATAAGTTACAGACATAATGGCACTTTGCTTTCACATACTCCTTTGTGTATTTCCTAAAAACAAGGACACAAGGACACTCTTTGCATAATCTCTGTACAAGGATCAAAATTGGGAAATTACTCTTCTTTTTTTTTTTTTTTTTTTTTTTTTAGAGACAGAATTTTGCTCTTGTTGCCCAGGCTGGAGGGCAATGACGCAATCTCAGCTCACTGCAACCTCCGCCTCCCAGGTTCAAGCGATTCTCCTGCCTCAGCCTCCCGAGTAGCTGAGTTTACAGGCGCCCGCCACCATGCCTGGCTAATTTTTGTATTTTTAGTAGAGACGAGGTTTCATCAGATTGGTCAGTCTGATCTCAAACTCCTGACCTCAGGTGATCTGCCCGCTTCGGCCTCTCCAAGTGCTGGGATTATAGGCATGAGCCACCACGTCCAGCCAGGAAATTACCTTTGATGTAGTACTGTTATCTCATCTATAGATCATATTCAAATTTGGTCAATTGTCTCACAACTATTCTTTATAAATGAATTTCTGATGCAGGATCTATCTAATCCAGGATCACATTTTTAATTCAGTCATCTATGGTCTTTAGTCTTCTTTAATCTGAACAACTCCTCAGTTTTTCTTAGTCTTTTATGAACTTGATATCTTTGAAAAGTATAAAACATTTATTTTGCAGAATGTTTATCAATTTGGGTTTGTTTGAGCTTTCCTCCTGATTGGATTTGGGTTACGCATTTTTTTTTTTTTTTTTTTGGAGACAGAGTCTTGTTTTGTCACCCAGGCTGGAGTGCAGTGGCACAATCTCAGCTCACTGCAACCTCCGCCTCCCAGATTCAAGCAATTCTGTCTGCCTCAGCCTGTCGACTAGCTGGGATTACAGGTGCCTGCCACCACACTCAGGTTTTTTGTTTGTTTTTAGTAGAGACGGGGTTTCACCATGTTAGCCAGGCTGATCTTGAACTCCTAACCTCAAGTGATCCACCTGCCTTGGCCTCCCAAAGTGCTGGGATTACAGGCATGAGCCAGGGTTATACAGTTTTAGCAAGAATACCAAAAATGATATTGTGTCTTTCTTAATACATAAAATTAAGAGGTACATTATATCTATACTCAACTCATTATGTTTATGGGGAGTTTTGTTTTGCAAAAGTCATTTTTAATCTAGTAACTTTTATAAATGTTTAAAATTCAATTTGGATTTTGAGTCACAGTTAGAAAGCCTTTCCCTACACCAAGGTTAAAGATGAATTCACCCGTGTTTTCTTGTATAATTTCACTTTTTACACTTATGCTTATGAAGAGTTTCCAGTGACATCAGAAAATGCTCATATAAATATTAGCTAGATAAGAAATGAAACTGTATGTTCAGTATGATGTCGAACTTATAAAAATAAAATTTTGTATATTAACAATGGTAATCTCTGAGTGGTGAAAGCATAGGCATTTTTCTAATCTTTTACTAGTTTCTGTATTTTCTAAGTTTACTACAGTAACTATTACTTTTATAATCAAAAGAAGCACAACATGGTTTTTAAACAATCTCCAATATTCTCCAATGTCCCAAGAAAGCATGAAAATTGTTGAAATGACTGACATATTCCAGGAATCTCTGTATAAGTTAGTTGCTGTAAATATCAAGCCAAATACTTTAGAGAACTCCAAAAAGAACGGATCGCAATGGTTACAATGATTTTATTACGTTAGCAACAGATGTCAAACATGACATTCCTTTTAGAAACATCCTGGGAGAGAAATGAACCACTGACAGTGGAGCTGCTTACATGACGTATTTGGGAGAACAGTGGGACAGTTGAGAGAGTGAGGGTTGGAGCCAAGCAGACTTAGATTTAGCCCTGCGTAACACACATGCTACCTGTGTCACCATGGTAAGTTAATTAGCTTCTCTCACATCAGTGTTTATTTCTAAAATAGGGATAATAATAGCACTCTGAGTTGATGTTTGCATTTGATGTCACAGTGTGTCAAGTACTTAGTGTAGTGCAGGTGCCTAAGTGCTCAGTAAATGATCATTATTATTATTTTGACCCTTCCAAACAAGGCCACCTTCTAACCAAAAAAATCATTCCAGTTCCTTGAAGGGGATTCACTTCTGACCTTGTCATTGAAATCTTCTCCATTGTTTCAAGTTTCTCGTTGACCTCCCTGTCTGACGTGTTTTACTACCCCGTGCCAAAATCTGTACAGAGCACTTTAAAATCAGAAGCGGCTCTATTTCAAACACTTGCAAGAGTAGAAAAAACAGCACTAGACAGATACTGATAGGAGGAAAACTGTTGGAGTTACTTGCAGTGGCCAATCCTGGAAATCTCTTATACCGGAGAGGTTAATATGTTGAAGTGAGAGACATCTGATTAGTGTGTGCGAGTGTGTGTGAGTGTGAGTGTGTGTGTGTGTGTGTCTTCTATCTTCCCAGCATAAATTCATGAGAGGTCTCACTGCTAACCACTGAGATTAGAAATTTTCGCCGGGCAAAGTGGCTCATGCCTGTAATCCCAGCTCTTCAGGAGGCCAAGGTGGGCAGACCACCTGAGGTCAGGAGTTTGAGACCAGCCTGTCCAACATGGTGAAATCCCATCTCTACTAAAAATACACAAATTAGGCATGGTGGCACACACCTGTAGTCCCAGCTGCTTGGGAGGCTGAGGCAAGAGAATCGCTTGAACCCAGGAGGAGGAGATTGCAGTGAGCTGAGATCTCGCCATTGCACTCCAGCCTGAGTGACAAGAGTGAAATTTAATCTCAAAAAAAAAAAAAAAAGGAAAGAATTTTTTATGGGAAGATGCCATCCACTAAATAGAATGGACTTGGTTACATCAGGACTTCCTGATGATGACAGCATAGAAGATAGCTCCCTTCTCAGGACTTCCTATTGCACTGTTACAGACAGGAAAAGCAAAAGTGTCTTTGGCCCAACAGGCCAGCGCCGTTTGTTTTATAATGTGATGGCATAACCATGGCTGCTTATTTGCTTATTTATGTAATTGGATGATTTGTGATGGGGGAGCCTCTCTCATTAGTGCAGCTTATAAAGACTCCCCCATAAACTGTTTCAGTGCTCATTTTTAGAATCATGAATAAAAATTTAGCTAATATCACTCTAACTCCAATTCTGATTTGGTTCAAAGACTCTTTTCAAAAAGGCACACTTTTACTTATGTAGACTTGGCAGATGGCATAATTATAAACTTAGGGTTGCAGAACTAGAAGTCTCTTGGCAACATCACGCTGTTTATCCTTTGTATACAAAGCATGGAAACCAAACCACAACTCAAAGAATCACCAAAAGAATATCTGATTCTTAGCTGTGGTTTAGCTTCATAATTACTCAAGCAAACCAACGTCGTCGTACCCAAGTGTATAGGTGTTGTTACCACAAAAAGGCAGTCCACAGCAGCACACAGAAAGGCTTTTTGTTATCTTAATATGTGATCTGCTAAGTAACCAGTATATTATGTTGATGTGTATCCTCTGTAAGAACATGAATAATTTGAACTTCAAAGGATTACAAAGACTTATAATAGAAATATATTAAGTGTTGAAGCTAAGATCTAATTAAGTAGCATGGTTTGTAAGGCATCCATTTAGCATTTGATTGAAAAAAATCTTGGTTCTTACATTTTGCTTTCTTTTTTCTTTTCCTCTTTTTTGGAAGATCTAGTGACCAATGGATTAATCAATAAATCCCAACCCCTAGACAGTCGAGAGCGACAGAAGTCATCAGATATCCTGGAGGAACTAATTGTTCAAGGAATTATACAAAGCCACAGCAAAGTATTTAGAAATGGAGAGTCATATGATGTCACGGCAAGTAATTTTGTAATTAACATTAGCTTATAGTTAAAATTAGCAATAGAATATGATGGATCATGAGTCATTATTTCCAGCATATGCAAGTTACAATACAGATAACAGCATTTATTTAAGTCCCTTAAATTCCCCCCACACCTCCACACACCATCTCATATGGTTTGGTTCTGTGCTCCCATTCAAATCTCACCTTGAATTGTAATCCTCAGGTGTCAAGGGTGGAACCAGGTGGAGGTAATTGAATCATGCAGGTGGTTTCCCCTATGCTGTTCTCATGATAGTGAGTGAGTCTCACGAAATCTGATGGTTTTATAAATGTCTGGCATTTCCCCTGCTTGCACTCTCCTACCGCCTTCTGAAAAGGTTCCTTCCACCATGATTGTAAGTTTCCTGAGGCCTTCCCAGCCATGTAAAACTGTGAATCAATTAAACCTCTTTTCTTTATAAAGTTATTATAAATAAACATAATTTATAAAGAAAAATACCCAGTCTCAGGTATTTCCTTATAGCAATGTGAGAACAGACTAATACACCATCCTTCTTTGTGGACTCAGGAATTGCTCCAATTATTAATGATTAATTGATCCAGTAAAACATATATTGGGTTTTACTAAATTTCAGAAACAATAGGCCCCACTGAATAACATACTTTCATTCTTTCAACAGTTTTTCTTGAGCACTACCTATGTAATAGGCATTGTGCGGGAATTAGAAATGTAAAACTGAATCTGATTTATTCAGTAAGAAAATAGGCCCGACAAGTGTTTGAGGTGATGGATATGCTAATTACCCTGACTTCATCATTACACATGTATCAAAACATCATACTGTACCCTATAAATATATACAATTCCATGTCCATTAAAAATAAAGTAAAACTTTAAAAGAGAAAAAAATAGACCTAAATGCCAAAGCTAAAACAAATATGGCTATACATTTATCCATATGCACACCCCAAAATCGAACATGAAGAATTAAATAGAATTCTAGAAATTGCTGTACTATTATTTTTCTTTGTTAATTTATCCTGATTAATCTGTCATAGTTTTTCCTCAGCATGAATAATATTTTTACTATGATTTTAACTAGCTTGGTTAAAGTCTAGAGTTCTAAATTTTTTTTTTTTTTTGAGATGGAGTCTTGCTTTGTCGCCCAGGCTAGATTACAGTGGTGCGATCTTGGCTCACTGCAACCTCTGCCTACTGGGTTCAAGCGATTCTTCTTCCTCAGCCTCCCTGGAAGCTGGGATTACAGGTGCCCGCCACCATGCCTGACTAATTTTTGTATTTTTAGTAGAGATGGAGTTTCGCCATCTTGGCCAGGCTGGTCTTGAACTCCTGACATCGTGATTCACCCGCCTCGGCCTCCCAAAGTGCTGAGATTACAGGTGTGAGCCATTGCGCCCTGCCCTGACTGAGTTCTAAATTGTTAAATAAATTATGTGGAAGCCTGTGAAGAAGATAGCAGACTTAGTTGTTGCTGTTATTTTGTTTTGTTTTCTTGTTTGTTTGGGTTTTTTTTTTTTTTTAAGCCAATGCTCCCAGGCACTCCCAGTAGTCCTTGAAGTACAGGCAGAAGAGAGAAAGTGAAAGAAAAAAAAAAGAAATAACAGTGAAAAGAAGTCAGAGAAAAAAAAGAAAAGAAAAGAAGCCAGAGAAAAAAATGAATGAAAAAGAAAAGAAAGAAAAGGAAATGGTGGAAATAGAGACCAGAAACTACCCAAAGGCTACTTAATGGTTGTCTATCCCTGTGTTGTAGGGAAAACAGTCCATTAGGAATTAAAAACTCATTTCAATCAAATTTGCCACCTAGACTGAGTTACTTAGTGTTTGAATAAAGTTAATTTCCTTCTTTGTGTGTGGGGAATGTTGAGAACTCATGAATAAAAGCCAAAGTGGCATTTTCTTTTGAAAAAGGAAAATAAATCCTGCAGAAAGTATTTGGGAGAAAGGAAAGGAGATTGCCAAACCTTGTGAATAACATTATCAGGCTGCCAATAATAAGAGGATGTCGGGGGGTGGGGGGAGGGCAGAAAGGAAGGTAAAAATGGATTATATAATGGAAAAGATAATGCCAACATATGACAATTTACATTTGCACAACGCTCTCATGATACAAGGCATTTTAGAGTGCCTTATCTTATTTGAAAGTACTAGAAGAAGGATGGGGTTTTTAATATCAAAGGGGAGAGGAAAGATTTTTTTCTAGCTGTAGGTCAGTCTGTAGGGGTCAGAAAAAAAGAAGGCATGTCAAAAGAAAAAGGAAAGCAAGTTTGAGAGGAGGCAAATAGATTGTGGAAACATTCAGTAGCTAAACAATGTCTCCTTAAGGAAAATGCTATAGACACTTCTATGTCTGCATACATACACCAGTAGGAATCACATTAAAACATTCTCCGTGATTCAATTGCCAGAGATGAATGAGTTCTGACTTAGACTTCGCAAGGGAGCCTGCAAGGTTAATTAATATAAACTACCTTGTGAAAGAGATGCACCTTTAAAAAAATAATAACTATGGGCTGGACTTTTAATAGCATCATTAAGTGAACCAAAGATGAAGACTATTTTTCATATTATATAGGCATAGAATGGTTGTTGGGAATGTTCTCAAAAGGATTTAAATGTGACAGCCTTCAGGAATGGCACAATTTTGTTTTTTTGACTTTGGTATTAGGCCAAGATACCCCAGCATAAGCCAGGCTTGCAACAGACCAGGCAGTAACACACAACTCTCTTGTTTCATCGCCTAATCCAGTGGTCCTTAACCTGCCGGTACATTGGAGTCACCTGGGGATATTTCAGACATCCCAGTGTCTAGGTACCACTTCCTACCACACAGCCTGGGCATGTGGCCCTGCTTTCACACTTCTGAAAGCTCCCAGGCGATTCCCATGGGCAGCCCAGGTTGAGAACTACTGCCCTGAAGTGTCACCAAAACTCTACACAATGCTCCCAAATTCATTACCAAAGCTGGGAAGGGTTAAAGCATTTGAAATCATTCTTGATTCCCTATTCATTGTGAAAGAAAATTCTGAAATATTCCTGAAAATATACCATTTCAGGAATAGGAACTAAGATTATACTCAGGAAGCCTAAGGAAATAAAAGAGATGCAGTTTCTGTGTCACAGATAAAACTTCTTTCAATTCAGGGGTAACTGAGAACATATGTGTGTCAGACACCAGGTGTCTTGCATATTTTGGGAAGAGTTATGAGGCCAATGTAAAAAGATGAGAATGAATATTGAAGGACTGAGAGGGGAACCGTATTAAGAATGGAAATATTATAAGATAATATTAATCATTAATAATATTAATACTTTGAATATCTAATATTTAGTAAGTTTTTCAAACCCAGACTGATAAAACTGGCTAAAAACAAAATAAGAAGTCAAGGGAAACAAAAAAGGGATAGTCAATAAAAGATATTATGTCAGCAGTTACTACAATGTGGTGAATCTTAACAGACATGTAAATATTATTTCTTCATTGCTCTAGGGGAAAACATTCTTTTAAATAAAATATTATGGGAAAAATGGAATAAATGTGAAAATACTTTGAGTCTCATGCTCTACCAACTGAACAAGCCAAGCAGCCAAGGAGAATAATTTAAAAATAAGACTTCTTATGTGGAACAATAGTGTATTTATATACGAGGACATTTCAGACTTAGATCTGGCTGCTTCTTAGCCAGGTCATTATCTTTCATTGAGTTATTTAGAGTGAAATTGAATAAAGGATGTTGAAAATTGAGGGTTCACCTTCATGAAGGTCCCTCTTCTGAAGCAGGGGCATCCCCCATAAGCTAGTCTCTCCCTAGAGGTAAGGAGAGGATCTGTGTCCACCACAGAGCCCCCTTTGTCTTTTTTCTTAATTTTCTTTGTAAGCTTGCTAGTGAACACCACAGTAATTTCATAGTACTCTCTGGATAGCCATCTTTCAAAAATGTTTATGCTAGAATATTTTATGTTTACTTAAGAGTGAAAATCAGGCTGAGCTAGGTGGCTCATGCCTGTAATCCCAGCACTTTGGGAGACCAAGACAGGCAGATGGCTTGAGCCCAGGAGTTTGAGATCACCTGGGCAACATGGTAAAAACCCATCTCTAAAAAAAAAAAAAAATTAGCTGGGCTTGGTGGTGTGCACCTGTAGTTCCAGCTACTTAGGAGGCTGAGGCTGGAGGATTACTTGAGCCTAGAAGGTCAAGGCTGCAATGAGCCTTGATTGTACCACTGCACTCCAGCCTGGGTGAAAGAGCGAAACCCTGTCAAATAAAAAACCCAATTAAAAAAAAAAAAGAGTTAAATGTGCTAGGCTCACATTTGTAATCCTAGTGCTTTAGGAGGCTAAGCTGGGAGCATCCCTTGAGTCCAGGTGTTCAAGACCAGCCTGGGCAACATGGTAAGATGCCATTTCTTAAAAAAAAAAAAAAAAAATTAAGAGTTAAAATGATATGTAAGAAATATAAGATTAAGAAGCTAAGTATCAGATTGTTGAGTGAATCGGTGTATTTTTAAACATTCTAATGAGACTTAAGTGACTATATTATAAGCAAACATTGGTTTTATGTACACATGTCAATATGTGTATGGATTGGTATAGACCTCTTCAGAGAAATGTAATTGGCTCTCATTTATCCACATAGGTATTATTGAGTTCGTCTTTTATCCCAAATTCATTTCTCCCTGCCACTTAGCACATCATGGGTCTCCCTACCTGAGGCCCTGTGAATTCACTACTGACCTCTGTGTCTGGTCAAAGTTTATTCCCTTCTCTGTGCAACTTCTGTACTTGGGAACCTGAAGTGTAATTGGAGAGTTTGTTCACATTAAATAAGAGTCTCTAACATTATTTGTTGAACCTCACGGAGAGTTTTTAAGGAGGAGGAAGCTGACTGAGTTAGGACTCAGTAACGCCAGCTAATGATCTGAGTGACCTTCCCCAGGAGGCCTAACAGTGACAAAACAAGAATGAAGGATCTTTTGCAGGACTGGCCTGTTCTATCCACAAGACTCCCTTAAGGGAACAAAATGAAGACAGGTTCATCCATAGGTCAATAGTTAATTAAGAAAGCTCTGAGGAATGCACAGTGTATGTAAGAAGTAAAATATACAAGTTAGTAGCTAAAAACAGGACTCTAATCTAATTGTAGCATTTTGAACTTGGCAGTCCTCTCAAAGTATTCTTTAAGAAAATAATTGAACTGGTAACTTCTGTAGGTTGATTTTGTTGTGGCCAATTTGTTGCTGTTTCCACTGGTAACACCTCTCTAAGCATAAGGTGATCATTGTTATTATTATTATTTTTTTAAAAAGACAGGGTCTGACTACATTGCCCAGGCTGGTCTTGAATTCCTAAACTCAAGCAATCCGCCTGCCTCAGCCTCCTAAAGTGCTGGGATTATAGCGTGAGCCACTGCGCCCAGCCCATTGTTAACATTTTTAAGTGCCAACATTTGATAAATTCTGACTTCATAAAATTCAATTGTAAAGAATACAGATATCTTTCTAGATGATTTTTGTTTTTTTACCTAAAATGTGGAACTCAAGAAAGAACATGGCTTGCACAGGTAGGATTAACTTCCTCTATGGGGAGGATCATTGTAGGATTAAGCCACGGGAAGAGGTGACCAAAACAGAAAAATTCAAGTTCTCTCGGAACTCCTGATCTCAGAATTTTAGTCAAGATTCAGGCTCCTATGTATAGCCTAATCTGGCATTTCTTTAGTGGATCTTGGATTACTACTTAATTTTCTTTTAGCCTTCTACGCATGAACATCCCTAAAAAATCATTTTCTTGCTAATTTCACAGTATCTCTAGTTGAGCCACCAAAGCAAGTATTTCCCTCTTTTCAGCGGGTGCTTTTTGCCAGCAGGAAACTCAAGAGCCAATTGTCATAAAAAATAATGCAAAATGATGATGGCAGAGGGAACTTGGTTTGACAAACATTCCACAGTTTTCAAGTAGTGAAACCTTTGCACCGTATAAACTGTCCGATGGGTTTAAAGGAGCCAAAACGTCAATACATGTTTTTTCTTTAGAAGACTTTCTAAGAATCATAGATTTTAGAGCTGAAAGAAAGCTTAATAGGCCTCCACCCCCTTGCTGCTTCACAGTTGAGAAAATTGAGTCCAAAGAGAAGAGCTGCCTGGGTCTCCACTACGCGCTGGGCGTTCCTGCCGCCCCAGAGCTGAAGCTCAGGCCTGCTGCCTGATGGTCCCGCCCGACTGCAGGCTCTCCTTCCTCTCCTCTGTGCTTCTGTGCTTCGGCCCCTTTCCGCTTTGTCCTGGTTACGAGTTTGTGTTCTACCTTTGGAAAAAGTCACTGCTTTGACTGAATGAAAAGTAGCTATCATTTGCAGAATGGCTACTTTATCCTTTTCTTTCTTTTTTAAAACCAATTCCAAAATATGTATTATTAAACTTATTTTACAAATGAGGAAACCATAGATTGCAGAGTTTATGGAACCATAGAGAATCAATGCACACGCTGGGCGTGGTGGCTCACGCCTGTAATCCCAGCACTTTGGGTGGCTGAGGCAGGTGGAACACCTGAGGTCAGGAGTTCAAGACCAGCCTGGCCAACATGGTGAAGCCCAGTCTCTACTAAAAATACAAAAATTAACCAGGCATGGTGACACACACCTGTAACCCCAGCTACTTGGGAGGCTAAGGCAGGAGAATCGCTTGAACCTGGGAGGCGGAGGTTGCAGTGAGCCAAGATCGTGTCAATGTGCGCCAGCCTGGGTGACAGGGTGAGACTCGGTCTCAAAAAAAAAAAAAAAAATCATTCAATAGTCCAGCTAGGATTCAAACCCAGGGCTGGCTAAGTCTCAGTCTGGTACCTTGTTTTACTCTGCGCTAAACTGCCTCTCTTTGTTTTATTTTGTCGGTACCTACAGCATTATGGTCTGGAAAAACAATCTTTTAGAAATTACAGTGAATATTAATAGCTCCTTTGTCTTTAAAAAAAAAAAAAAGGCTTTAGAGAAATTATCTAGAACAATATTCAGTTCATTTTGTAATGCAGCCTTGGAGTTAACCACCCCCCACCCAGTTGTAATAAATCTATATTTATATAGAAAGATGTCCGTATTAAGTTAATTGAAGAAAGTGAATTGCAGAGCAGTGTGTATAGTATAACTCCATTTAGGTTTTGTTTAACATTACAGATATCCTTAACATATATATATGTGTATATATATGTGTGCAGAGCAGATATCTGGGAAGACACACACTAAACTCTTTACAAAGATTCGTGCTAAGGACTGGGATTGGGGGCCGGGTGGTTAAATAGAGGATAAGGAGATGATTTGTGTATCAGTTATACTTTTTATAATCCATCTATATTATCTTAAAACCAATTTTTAAAACAAAAACATATACATTAAAACTTTCTTCATAAATACTTTATGACAATTTTACTTATTTTGGAACTAGAAATTATAATTAGAAAGTCATTATTACCGCTTTGCACTATTGAAAGCGTAGTTGATCATATGAAGTGGGATTTTTCCCCCACTGTCATGAAAATGTTTGTCAAGTTCCTCCAGCAAAGCCCAGCACAGAGTTGTTGTTCAGCAATCGTTAATTATCTCTTTCTACCACAAAACCAGAAGCAATGAGAACTAATCTCTACCCCAGATGGAAGTAACTTGTAGTGTGTGGAATATTATAAAATCATCAGGTTGAACTCTTCACCTTGAACTACAAATTCACCCCCATTCTCCACTGCTTTTCATCTTATATTCATTCTCAAGATTTTTTCCTTCTAAGGGGTCATCTTTTATGCAGTCTAAGAACACCTGCATTCGTAGGGCCTTTTTGTAATAGCCTGGTGCTTTTAAGGCATCGAATAGATCTTATCATTATAATTCTGTTGTTACCAACTTTTACATCGTTGTTTTTTAAATCTGCCCCTGAAAAGTTAGATTTTTAAAATTGACTTTATTTACTTATTTATTTATTTATTTATTTATTTATTTATTTATTTTGAGACAGGGTGTCACTCTGTTGCCAAGACTGGAGTGCAGTGGCATGATCTTGGCTCATTGCAACCCCCAGCTCCTGGGCTCAAGCAATCCTCCACCCTCAGCCTCCCAAGTAGCTGGGACTGCAGGCACACACCACCACACCTGGCTAATTTTTTGTATTTTTGTAGAGACAAGGTTTCACTATGTTGCCCAGGCTGGCCTCGAACTCCTGGGCTCAAGCAGTCTTCCCACCTCAGCCTCCCAAAGTGCTGGGATTACATGAGCCACTGCACCCAGCCTAGAATGTACATTTTATATTGTTTATTCTAACTCTTTTGCCCTTCTCCTCTGCCAGTGAATATGATTGTTTCTTCATGTAAAAAAAAATGTTTTTATTCCAGTTAACCATGACTGAGAAGCCATTGAGAAAGCCACCTGCCAGACTGAAAAAACTCACGATCGGAAAGCAAGTGAAGGATTTCACAATGAAGGACATCAAGGAGAAGATGGAGGGCGCCGAGGAGCGCAGGAAGGTACTGAGCTCTCAGATGCTCTAGGCTTGAGGAGTTCACTGTCTGCTAAAATGATCTCATGCCAGACCTTTCCTATCAACAGTTTTAAGACAAATTGCATGGATCTATAATCAGTTTTTTTGTTTTTGTTTTTAGTAATTTTTTTAAGAGACAAAGTCTCACTGTGTTTCCCAGGCTGGAGTACAGTGGCATGCTCAGAGCTCACTGCAACCTTGAACTTTTCGGCTCAAGTGGTCCCCCTGTCTCAGCCTCCTGAGTAGCTAGGACTACAGGCCCATACCACTACATGAGGCTGATTTAAAAAAAAAAAATTTTGTTTAGAGATGGGGTCTTGTTATGTAGCCCAGGTGGTCTTAAACTCCTGGCCTCAAATGATCCTCCTGCCTTGGTCTCCCAAAGTGTTGGGATTACAGACATGAGTCACTGTGTCTGGTCTTTAGCTAGGATTTTAATGATCTTTATGCTTTTTATTATATGTTATATGTTTAGTGGGTTTTTCTTAAAAATTTCCTTTCTGTTGTAAAGGAATAAATCAGGTTGGGTGAAAATTACAGTTGCATCCATATAGCCTAAGTAAGCAACATCCAATTCTTGGAATTAAATGAAGTATGGAGCATTCTTCATATGGGAAAAGAGAAACTTCAATAGAGGCTGGGAGCAGGAGGAGAAACAGGGTTGGGTTGTGGTGTTAAACTGAGAGAAACCACTGCAGAGCATCAGGCTGCATTACTCCTGCTGCATTTTCACCAAGGGCCCCCATAGCCCTCCACATGCCCTTGGCCAGACCCAGCCTTCACAGCTGGGTCCGACAGCCTTCGTTTCCCAGCTCTCTAATTGGCCTATCAGAGAGCAAGAACCAGACTCCAAGCTCCATGAGGGCAGGCCCCATGTCTGCCTTCTTGAACAAGAGTTTCTCAACAAATGTTTGTTATATGGCGGAATAATGACATAGAGAAGTCATGAATGTTCAGTACAAGCAACATTAATCACAACTTGTAGAAAGTTATTCAGGCTCTTTTTCATTCTTTAATACTGCATTTCAGACTAAAGAAGAAGAAATAAGGAAAAGGTTACGGAGTGACCGACTTTTGCCTTCAGCTAATCGTTCAGATTCAGCTGAAGTAGGTGGGGCTGAGCTTGCATTTGCCAAAGGACTTCAAAAGGTGAGATCTGCTGGATTTGAACCATCTGACCTGCAGGGAGGAAAACCATTGAAGAGGAAGAAGAGTAAAAGTGATGCAACCTTGATTGATAGAAACAAAAGTGATGAAAGTTTTGGGGTCGTGGAGTCAGACATGTCCTACAACCAAGAAGATGACATAGTCTATTAAGCCATTTTTTGTGAATTTCATAAGAAAGCATCCATTCTCCCCATTTGTGACATTTGTAGTATGTCTCATATTCTTTGACTGACTGACCTCATTCCACTGGAATTTCTGCCTTGGGCTTAAGGATGATTGTGTGGGTTGCACAGGCTGAAGGTTAGTTGAGTAAATTAAGTAGCTATGCTAGCTTTAAAAAAATGAGCAAGGGGGAGACTTGACCAGCATAGATATTTGGCACTCTCCTTTGTGTGGCTTCAAACATTATGGAGATGTCTTGAATTTATAAGTGCCTTCAGCTTACATGAATAAGTTCATGCCAAATGAAATCCTTCCTGTTTACTCCTGCCTTGTGGCAGAGTCCATCTTCTGCTCGTCCTTTAAGACAAATTGCATGGATTTGTATTAAGTATTTTAATGGTTTGCATGTTTTTTATGCTGTATGTCTAGGGTTTTATAAATTTTTTTCTCTGTGTTGTGAAGGAATAAAGCAATGTCTTGAAGTTGGTTGAATTACAGTTTTATCCATAGAGTTTATGTTAGCAATATCTAATTCTCAGAATTATATGAAGAATGGAGTTTTCTTCTTGCGCAAACGGAAGAACTTCAGTTGAGGCTAGGGGTGGAAGGAAGGAAGTTGTGAGGGTGGGGATAGACTGGGAGTCAGCCTGCTACCAGTGTCTGTCTTCCCTGCAGGCATGCTGAGCTGAGAAGCTGCTGGTTCTCATCTTATTGGAATTATACCTTGGTTCTTCTCTCCCTTACCACTCACATCCAATCAATTGTCAGGTCTTATGAGTCTAGATGCTTTTTTTTTTTGGAGACAGGGTCTCACTTTGTCACCCAGGCTGGAGTACAGTGACATGATCTTGGCTCACTGCAGCCTTGACCTCCTGGAGCTCAAGCGATCCTCAAGCCTCAGACCTCCAAGTAGCTAGGACTACAGGCACACATCACCTCACCTGGCTAATTTTTTGTAGAGACGGGGTTTTGTCATGTTGCCCAGGCTAGTCTCAAACTCCTGAGCTCAAATGATCCACCCACCTCATTTGCTTGCAAACATATATCAAAAGTCAGTGAGTGGCAAGTGACAATGAAGCTGCATCTGGTGGCAGGCTGTAGAGTGGCAAGTGAGTCGATGTACTTCAGTTGTACATCTGCATCTGGTGGCCTTCAAAATATGTTTAAGGCAACTTCAAATCTCTGTATGTTCTGAATTAAAGTCCTGGTGGAATATCCTGACATTGCCACAAAAGCACTGAAAAGCCTGCTTCCATTTCCAGCATCCTATCTTTGTGCAGCAGGGTTTTCTGCAGTGACAGCAAACAAAACGAGATTATGGAGTAGACTGGACATAAGCAACACAATTCGGATGTCACTGTCTCCCATCACCCCAGATGGGACCATCTAGTTGCAGGAAAACAAGCTCAGGCTCCCGCTGATTCTACATTATGGTGAGTTGTATAATTATCTAATTATATATGACAATGTAATAAGAATAGAAATAAAGTGCACAATAAATGTAATGCACTTGAATCATCTTGAAACTATCCACACCCCCTCCCCCACATTCATGGGAAACTTGTCTTCCACGAAACCAGTCCCTGGTGCCAAAAGGTTGGGGACCTCTGTTGTATATGTTCCTATAGCCTGTAGGACTTCAGACACCTACAGCCAGTGAGGTATGATGGTGGTGGTAGAAGCGGGTAGAGGGGCTTCTTCAAAACTCATTGCAGAGCCAAAAGCTTTAGAGTCAGTCTACTTCTTACAGTGTGACCCTGAGGCATGCAGGCTCTCTGTGTCTCGATTACCTTACATGTTAATTTGGGATAGCCACAGTCACAGAGTTGAATCAAATGAAATAATGTGTTTAAAGATACTGTGTACCTGCTTGCTTCAGCAGACTGAGTTGTCCCACCCCTTCTATGCAGATATCTTGATTCAGGGGTGCCCTGTCCATGCCCAGACAGCTCTCCAGGCATTTGTAGTACCCACTCACCTGGAACAGCAGCCTGAATCACCCCACCCTTCCTGTGCAGAGATCTTGGTGCAGAGGGGCCCTCTCTGCTCTACTCCCAGGCAGATCATCAGGCATCTGGAGCACCTAATCTCCTGCATTAGGAATCTGGGCCAACTCCCATCCCTGTGCAGAAAACTTGGGACTGACGAGGTTTCCCAGCTCCACACCTAGGCACAAGTCTGGATGCTTGGTGGCCAACCACTAGATTATCCCTCAGAGCTTGTGCTTGTGTCTGCCACTGGGGAATGTGCAGGCAAACCTGCCTGGTCTGGCCCCACCCATCATGGCCCCTGCCCCTGCCCCCTCCAGGGTTGCATAGGGGAACTCAGACCACTGTGAATTCCACAAATCATCCCATTGCCTAAGGCAACAGACAGTTTCTGCAACAAACAAAGATCAAGTATATACATAGCCATATTGGCCACAGCTGGCTCCTACTTACAAGCGCCATCTAAGGGCTTGTAGGTCAAACTGCACAGCCCAATATAAAACCTGCTGAAAGAAATGCATAGGACTATAGAAGCAAAGCCAAAAGACCCTACACTGTTGGGGTACAGTACAGTACCCCAGTAACGGGAACTGTACGGGGAGAAGGGGGAAAGGAAATGGAAAGAAAATATATATATATATATATATAGTAGGAAAAGAAAGAAAAAGAAAAAACCCTATCTTCAGGAAAATAATAACAAAAATTAGAAGTGCCAGTATCTCCAGATGAGAAGGAACCAGCACAAGGATTCTGCACCATGAAAAATCTGAATATAGTGACAAACAAAAGGATTGCACTAGCTCTCCAGCAATGGTTTCTAACTAAAATGGAAACTCAGAAATGACAGATAAAGAATTCAAAGCATGGATTGCAAGGAAGCTCAATGAGATACAGGACAAGATCGAAAAGCAGTACAAAGAAACTTCTAAAGCAATCCAGAAAATAAAGGAAGTCATAAACATCTTAAAAAGAAATCAATCAGAGCTTCTGAAATTGAAAAACTCAAGGAATTTCAAATACAACTGAAAGCTTTATCAATAAACTGAATAAAGCAGAAGAAAGAATTTCAGAGCTTAAAGGTTGGTCTTTCAAATCAACCCAGTCAGACTGAAATAAAGAAAAAATAATTTTTAAAAATGAACAAAGTCTTTGAGAAATATGGGATTATGTTAAATGGCTAAACCTATTAATTATTGGTATTCCTGAGAGAAAAAAAGAAAAAAAAATCCTGGAAAACATATTTGAGAGAATAATTCAAGAAATTTTCTCGAATCTTGTTAGATAGGTAAACATCCAGATACAAGAAATCCAGATAACACCTGCATGATACTATACAAAATGATCAACAAGGCATACAGTCACCAGATTGTCAACACTAAAAAAAAAAAAAAATTAAAGGCAGCTAGAGAAAAATCCCAGATCATGTACAAAGGGAACCCCATGAGGCTAATAGCAGACTTCTCAACAGAAATATTATGAGCCAGGAGAAATTGTGGGCCTATTTTCAGAATTCTGAAAGAAAAGAAAATCCAAACAAGAATTCCATATCCTGCCAAACTAAGCTTCATAAGCATAGGAGAAATAAAATCTTTTCCAGATGAGCAAGCACTAAGGGAACCTGTTACCACTAGACCAGCCTTACAAGAGATTTGTACTGGAATTCTAAACATGGAAATAAAAGAACAATATCTGCTACCACAAAAAGGCACTTAAGTTGACACAGACCTTATAACTACACAATCGAAACTGGAAAGCAACCAGCTAACAACTTCATGATAGAATCAAAACCTCACATATCAATATTAACCTTAAATGTAAGTGGTTTAAATGCTCCATTTAAAAGGCACAGAGAAGCAAACTGGATAAAATAACAAGACACAAGACCTGTCTATCTGCTGTCTCAAGAGACCCATCTAATACATAATGACACCCACAGGCTCAAAGTAAAGAGTTGGAGAAAGATCTACCACAAAAACAGAAAATAAAAAAAAAGAGCAGGGATCACTATTCTTACATCAGAAAAAATACACTTTAAACCAACAATAGTAAAAAAGGACATAGAAGGACATTACATAATGACATAGGGTTTAATTCAATAAGAAGACTTAACTATCCTAAATGCATATGCACCCAACATTGGAGCATCCAGATTTATAAAGCAAGTACTTCTAGACCTATGAAAAGAGTTAGACAGCCACACAATAACAGTAGGGGATTTCAACACCCCACTGACAGCATTAGACACATTATTGAGGCAAAACACTAACAAAGAAATTCTGGACTTACATTCAACGCTTAATCAATTGGACCTAATAGATATCTACAGAATGAACACATCACCCATCAACCACAGAATAAACATTCTTCTCAACTGCACATAGAACATACTCCACGATTGACCACATGATCAACCATAAAGCAAGTCTCAATACGTTTAAAAAAAATTGAAATTATACCAACCATACTCTTGGACTACAGTGGAATAAAAATAGAAATTGATATCAAGAATACCTCTCAAAATCACACAATTACATGGAAATTAAACAACTTGCTCCTGAATTTCTTTTGGGTAAACAAAAAAATTAATGCAGAAATCAAGAAATTCTTTGAAATAAATGAAAACAGAGACACAACATACCAAAATCTGTGGGATTGCAGCAAAAGCAGTGTTAAGAGGAAAATTTAAAGCATTAAATGCCTACCTCAAAAAGTTAGAAATATCTCAAAAATGATCTCATGTCACACCTAGTGGAACTAGAGAAACGAGAACCAACTAACCCCAAAGCTAGCAGAAGAAAAGAAATAACTGAAATCAGAATGGAACTGAACAAAATTGAGACCCAAAAATTCATACAAAGAATCAATGCAACCAAAAGTTAATATTCTAAAAGAATAAGAAAGATCAATATATGGATAGCTACATTAACAAAGAAGAAAAGATCCAAATAAGCAAACTCAGAAACAATAAAGTCGACATTACAACTGATCCCACAGAAATACAAAAGATCCCCAGAGACTATTATGAACAACTCTATGCCCACAAACTAGAAAATCTAGAGGAAATGGATAAATTCGTAGAAACACACAACCTCCCAAAATTGAATCAGGAAGAAATTGAAACTTGAACAGACCAATATCTAGTTCCAAAATGGAATCAATAATAATAATAGAAAAAAACTACCAACCAAATAAAGCCCCAGACTAGATGGATTCACAGTGGAATTCTCCACATGTACAAAGAAGAGCTGGTACCAATTCCACTGAAACTATTCCAAAAAATTAGGAGGAGGGACTCCTTCCTAACTCATTCTACAAAGTCAACAATTAAAAAAGAAAACTACGGGCCAATATTCCTGATGAACATAGACATGAAAATCCTCAACAAAATACTAGAAAACCAAATCCAATAGCACATCAAAAAGTTAACTCCTCATGATCAAGTAGGCTTCATTCCTAGGATGCAAGATTGGTTCAACATATGCAAATCAATAACTTTATTCACCACGTTAACAGAACTAAAACAAAAACTATATGATCATCTCAACAGACATGGACAAAGCTTTTCATAAAATCTAACATCTCTTCATGATAAAAACCCTCAAGAAACTAAGCATCAAAGGAACATGCCTCCAATTAATAAGAGCCATCTATGACAAACCCACAGTGAACATCATGCTGAATGGGCAACAACTGGAAGCATTTCCCCCTGAGAACCGTAACAAGACAAGGATGCCCAGTCTCACTATCCAATATAGTACTGAAACTGTGAGCCAGAGCAAACAGGCAAGAGAAGGAAATAAAAGGCATCTAAATAGAAAAAAGAAGAAAAAAAAAGTCAAACCATCTCCCTTCACAGATGATAAGATTCTACACCTAGAATTGTAGGGGGGCGGAGCAAGATGGCCGAATAGGAACAACTCCAGTCTCCAACTCCCAGCGCGAGCGACACAGAAGACCAGTGATTTCTGCATTTTCAACTGAGGTACTGGGGTCATCTCACTAGGGAGTGCCGGACAATCGGTGCTGGTCAGCTGCTGCAGCCTGACCAGCGAGAGCTGAAGCAGGGCGAGGCATCGCCTCACCTGGAAGCGCAAGGGGGAAGGGGATCCGTTTTCCTAGCCAGGGGAACTGAGACACACAACACCTGGAAAATCGGGTAACTCCCACCCCCCTACTGCGCTGTAAGCATACAGGCATTCCAGGAGAATATATCCCACACCTGGCCGGGAGGGTCCCACGCCCACGAAGCCTCCCTCACTGCTAACACAGCAGTCTGCCGCGATCTATCCGCAAGGCAGCAGCGAGGCTGGGGGAGGGGCGCCCGCCATTGCTGAGGCTTAAGTAGGTAAACAAAGCCGCTGGGAAGCTCGAACTGGGTGGAGCTCACAGCAGCTCAAGGAAACCTGCCTGTCTCTGTAGTCTCCACCTCTGGGGACAGCGCACAGCTGAAGACCAACAGGGGAAGTAGCGGGAGCCGGTGCAGACGCGAACGACTCTGTCTGACAGCTTTGGGGAGAGCCGCGGATCTCCCAACGCGGAGGTTGAGATCTGAGAACGGACAGACTGCCTGCTCAGGTGTGTCCCTGACCCCTGAGTAGCCTAGCTGGGAGAAATCCCCCACTAGGGGCAGTCTGACACCCCACACCTCACAGGGTGGAGTACACCCCTGAGAGGACACTTCCAAAGGAAGAATCAGACAGGTACACTCGCTGTTCAGCAATATTCTATCTTCGGCAACCTCTGCTGCTGATACCCAGGCAAACAGGGTCTGGAGTGGACCTCAAGCAATCTCCAACAGACCAACAGAGAGTCCTTCTGACTGTCAGAAGGAAAACTATCAAACAGGAAGGACACCTATACCAAAACCCCATCAGTTCGTCACCACCATCAAAGACCAGAGACAGATAAAACCACAAAGATGGGGAAGAAGCAGGGCAGAAAAGCTGGAAATTCAAAAAATAAGAGCGCATCTCCCCCTGCAAAGGAGCGCAGCCCATCACCAGCAACGGATCAAAGCTGGTCAGAGAATGACTTGGACGAGAGGAGAGAAGAAGGCTTCAGTCCATCAAACTTATCAGAGCTAAAGGAGGAATTACGTACCCAGCGCAAAGAAACTAAAAATCTTGAAAAAAGAGTGGAAGAATTGACAGCTAGACTCATTAATGCAGAGAAGATCATAAACGAAATGACAGAGATGAAAACCATGACACGAGAAATACGTGACAAATGCACAAGCTTCAGTAACCGACTCGATCAACTGGAAGAAAGAGTATCAGCGATTGAAGATCAAATGAATGAAATGAAGCGAGAAGAGAAACCAAAAGAAAAAAGAAGAAAAAGAAATGAGCAAAGCCTGCAAGAAGTATGGGATTACGTAAAAAGACCAAATCTACGTCTGATTGGGGTGCCTGAAAGTGAGGGGGAAAATGGAACCAAGTTGGAAAACACTCTTCAGGATATCATCCAGGAGAACTTCCCCAACCTAGTAGGGCAGGCCAACATTCAAATTCAGGAAATACAGAGAACGCCACAAAGATACTCCTCCAGAAGAGCAACTCCAAGACACATAATTGCCAGATTCACCAAAGTTGAAATGAAGGAAAAAATCTTAAGGGCAGCCAGAGAGAAAGGTCGGGTCACCCACAAAGGGAAGCCCATCAGACTAACAGCAGATCTCTCGGCAGAAACTCTACAAGCCAGAAGAGAGTGGGGGCCAATATTCAACGTTCTTAAAGAAAAGAATTTTAAACCCAGAATTTCATATCCAGCCAAACTAAGTTTCATAAGTGAAGGAGAAATAAAATCCTTTACAGATAAGCAAATGCTTAGAGATTTTGTCACCACCAGGCCTGCCTTACAAGAGACCCTGAAGGAAGCCCTAAACATGGAAAGGAACAACCGATACCAGCCATCGCAAAAACTTGGCAAAATGTAAAGACCATCGAGGCTAGGAAGAAACTGCATCAACTAACGAGCAAAATAACCAGTAATGACAGGATCAAGTTCACACATAACAATATTAACCTTAAATGTAAATGGACTAAATGCTCCAATTAAAAGACACAGACTGGCAAACTGGATAAAGAGTCAAGACCCATCAGTCTGCTGTATTCAGGAGACCCATCTCACATGCAGAGACATACATAGGCTCAAAATAAAGGGATGGAGGAAGATCTACCAAGCAAATGGAGAACAAAAAAAAGCAGGGGTTGCAATCCTAGTCTCTGATAAAACAGACTTTAAACCATCAAAGATCAAAAGAGACAAAGAAGGCCATTACATAATGGTAAAGGGATCAATTCAACAGGAAGAGCTAACTCTCCTAAATATATATGCACCCAATACAGGAGCACCCAGATTCATAAAGCAAGTCCTTAGAGACTTACAAAGAGACTTAGACTCCCATACAATAATAATGGGTGACTTCAACACTCCGCTGTCAACATTAGACAGATCAACGAGACAGAAAGTTAACAAGGATATCCAGGAATTGAACTCATCTCTGCACCAAGCGGACCTAATAGACATCTATAGAACTCTCCACCCCAAATCAACAGAATATACATTCTTCTCAGCACCACATCGCACTTATTCCAAAATTGACCACATAATTGGAAGTAAAGTACTCCTCAGCAAATGTAAAAGAACAGAAATTATAACAAACTGTCTCTCAGACCACAGTGCAATCAAACTAGAACTCAGGACTAAGAAACTCAATCAAAACCGCTCAACTACATGGAAACTGAACAACCTGCTCCTGAATGACTACTGGGTACATAACGAAATGAAAGCGGAAATAAAGATGTTCTTTGAAACCAATGAGAACAAAGATACAACATACCAGAATCTCTGGGACACATTTAAAGCAGTGTGTAGAGGGAAATTTATAGCACTAAATGCCCACAAGAGAAAGCAGGAAAGATCTAAAATCGACACTCTAACATCACAATTAAAAGAACTAGAGAGGCAAGAGCAATCACATTCAAAAGCTAGCAGAAGGCAAGAAATAACTAAGATCAGAGCAGAACTGAAGGAGATAGAGACACAAAAAACCCTCCAAAAAATCAATGAATCCAGGAGTTGGTTTTTTGAAAAGATCAACAAAATTGACAGACCACTAGCAAGGCTAATAAAGAAAAAAAGAGAGAGGAATCAAATAGATGCAATAAAAAATGATAAAGGGGATATCACCACTGACCCCACAGAAATACAAACTACCATCAGAGAATACTATAAACGCCTCTACGCAAATCAACTAGAAAATCTAGAAGAAATGGATAATTTCCTGGACACTTACACTCTCCCAAGGCTAAACCAGGAAGAAGTTGAATCCCTGAATAGACCAATAGCAGGCTCTGAAATTGAGGCAACAATTAATAGCCTACCCACCAAAAAAAGTCCAGGACCAGATGGATTCACAGCTGAATTCTACCAGAGGTACAAGGAGGAGCTGGTACCATTCCTTCTGAAACTATTCCAATCAATAGAAAAAGAGGGAATCCTCCCTAACTCATTTTATGAGGCCAACATCATCCTGATACCAAAGCCTGGCAGAGACACAACAAAAAAAGAGAATTTTAGACCAATATCCCTGATGAACATTGATGCAAAAATCCTCAATAAAATACTGGCAAACCGGATTCAGCAGCACATCAAAAAGCTTATCCACCATGATCAAGTGGGCTTCATCCCTGGGATGCAAGGCTGGTTCAACATTCGCAAATCAATAAACGTAATCCAGCATATAAACAGAACCAAAGACAAGAACCACATGATTGTCTCAATAGATGCAGAAAAGGCTTTTGACAAAATTCAACAGCCCTTCATGCTAAAAACGCTCAATAAATTCGGTATTGATGGAACATACCTCAAAATAATAAGAGCTATTTATGACAAACCCACAGCTAATATCATACTGAATGGGCAAAAACTGGAAAAATTCCCTTTGAAAACTGGCACAAGACAGGGATGCCCTCTCTCACCACTCCTATTCAACATAGTGTTGGAAGTTCTGGCTAGGGCAATCAGGCAAGAGAAAGAAATCAAGGGTATCCAGTTAGGAAAAGAAGAAGTCAAATTGTCCCTGTTTGCAGATGACATGATTGTATATTTAGAAAACCCCATCGTCTCAGCCCAAAATCTCCTTAAGCTGATAAGCAACTTCAGCAAAGTCTCAGGATACAAAATTAATGTGCAAAAATCACAAGCATTCTTATACACCAGTAACAGACAAGCAGAGAGCCAAATCAGGAATGAACTTCCATTCACAATTGCTTCAAAGAGAATAAAATACCTAGGAATCCAGCTTACAAGGGATGTAAAGGACCTCTTCAAGGAGAACTACAAACCACTGCTCAGTGAAATCAAAGAGGACACAAACAAATGGAAGAACATACCATGCTCATGGATAGGAAGAATCAATATCGTGAAAATGGCCATACTGCCCAAGGTTATTTATAGATTCAATGCCATCCCCATCAAGCTACCAATGACTTTCTTCACAGAATTGGAAAAAACTGCTTTAAAGTTCATATGGAACCAAAAAAGAGCCCGCATTGCCAAGACAATCCTAAGTCAAAAGGACAAAGCTGGAGGCGTCACGCTACCTGACTTCAAACTATACTACAAGGCTACAGTAACCAAAACAGCATGGTACTGGTACCAAAACAGAGATATAGACCAATGGAACAGAACAGAGTCCTCAGAAATAATACCGCACATCTACAGCCATCTGATCTTTGACAAACCTGAGAGAAACAAGAAATGGGGAAAGGATTCCCTATTTAATAAATGGTGCTGGGAAAATTGGCTAGCCATAAGTAGAAAGCTGAAACTGGATCCTTTCCTTACCCCTTATACGAAGATTAATTCAAGATGGATTAGAGACTTAAATGTTAGACCTAATACCATAAAAACCCTAGAAGAAAATCTAGGTAGTACCATTCAGGACATAGGCATGGGCAAGGACTTCATGTCTAAAACACCAAAAGCAACGGCAGCAAAAGCCAAAATTGACAAATGGGATCTAATTAAACTAAAGAGCTTTTGCACAGCAAAAGAAACTACCATCAGAGTGAACAGGCAACCTACAGAATGGGAGAAAATTTTTGCAACCTACTCATCTGACAAAGGGCTAATATCCAGAATCTACAAAGAACTCAAACAAATATACGAGAAAAAAACAAACAACCCCATCAAAAAGTGGGGAAAGGATATGAACAGACATTTCTCAAAAGAAGATATTCATACAGCCAACAGACACATGAAAAAATGCTCATCATCACTGGCCATCAGAGAAATGCAAATCAAAACCACAATGAGATACCATCTCACACCAGTTAGAATGGCAATCATTAAAAAGTCAGGAAACAACAGGTGTTGGAGAGGATGTGGAGAAATAGGAACACTTTTACACTGTTGGTGGGATTGTAAACTAGTTCAACCATTATGGAAAACAGTATGGCAATTCCTCAAGGATCTAGAACTAGATGTACCATATGACCCAGCCATCCCACTACTGGGTATATACCCAAAGGATTATAAATTAGTCTACTACAAAGACACATGTACACATATGTTTATTGCGGCACTATTCACAATAGCAAAGACTTGGAATCAACCCAAATGTCCATCTGTGACAGACTGGATTAAGAAAATGTGGCACATATACACCATGGAATACTATGCAGCCATAAAAAAGGATGAGTTTGCGTCCTTTGTAGGGACATGGATGCAGCTGGAATCCATCATTCTTAGCAAACTATCACAAGAAGAGAAAACCAAACACCGCATGTTCTCACTCATAGGTGGGAACTGAACAATGAGATCAGCTGGACTCGGGAAGGGGAACATCACACACTGGGGTCTATCATGGGGAGGGGGGAGGGGGGAGGAGGGAGGGATTGCATTGGGGAGTTATACATGATATAAATGATGAATTGATGGGTGCTGACGAGTTGATGGGTGCAGCACACCAACATGGCATAAGTATACATATGTAACAAACCTGCACGTTATGCACCTGTACCCTAGAACTTAAAGTATAATAAAAAAAAAAAAAAGAAAAAGAAAAAAAAAAAAAAAAAAAAAAAAAAAGATTCTACACCTAGAAAAGCCTGAAAAGATTCCACCAAGAGGCTACTGGAACTAATAAATGACTTCAGTAAGGTTTCAGGATGCAAAATCAATGTATAAAAATCAGTGGCATTTCTATACACCAACAACGTTCATACAGAGAGCCACATCAAGAACACAATCCCATTTACAATTGCCACACACAAAAACAAAATACCTTTTTGTTTCTACAAGCAGAACTATGAAACACTGCTGAAAGAAATTACAGATGACACAAACAAAAGGAAAAACATTCCATGCTCATGGATTGGAAGAATCAATATTGTTAAAAGAGCCATACTGCCCAAAGCAATTTACAGATTCAACCCTATTCCTATCACAACTATCAACTAGAAAAAAGTACCCTAAAATCCATAGAACTAGAAACAAATTATTCTAAAATTCATATGGAACCAAAAAAGAGCCTGAATAGCCAAAGCAATCCCAAGCAAGAAGAACAAAGCAGGAGGCTTCACATTACCCAACTTCAAACTACACTATGAGGCTACAATAACCAGAACAGCATGGTACTGGTACAAAAACAGAGACATAGACCAACAGAACAGAATACAGAACCCAGAAATAAAGCTGTACACTTACAACCATCTGATCTTTGACAAAGTTGACAAAAATAACAAATGAGGGAAAGGACTCCCTATTTAGTAAATGGTGTTGGGATAGCTGGCTATTCATACGCAGAATGAAACTGGACTCCTACCTTTCACCATCGACAAAAATTAACTCAAGATGGATCAAAGAGTTAAAGATAAGACTTCAAACTATAAGAATCCTAGAAGAAAACCTAGGAAACACGTTAGACATCAGCCTTGGGAAAAAATTTATGACAATATCCTCAAAAGCAATAGCAACAAAAACAAAAATTGACAAGTGGGAGCTAATTAAACTAAAGAACTTCTACACAGAAAAATAACTATCATCAAAGTAAACAGACAACTTACAAATTGAGAGAAAATATTTGCAAACTATGCATCTGACAAAAGTCTAATCTCCAGAACCTATAAGGAATTTAAACAATAGAACAAGCAAAAAACAAATAACCCCATTAAAAATGGGCAAAATACATGAGCAGACACTTCTCAAATGAAGACACACAAGTGGTTAACATAAAAAAAATGCTCCACATCACTGATCATCTGAGAAATGCAAATCCTAACCACAATGAGATACCATCTCACAGTAGGCAGAATAGCTACTATCAAAAAGTCAAAAAACAACAGATGCTGGCAAGGTTTATGCAGAAAAGGGAATGTTTATACACTTGGTGGAATGCAAATTCAGCCACTATGGAAAACAGTTTGGAGATTCCTCAAAGAACTGAGAACAGAACTACCATTTGACCCAGCAATCTCATCACTGAGTGTATGTCCAAAAGAAACAAATCTTTCTACCAAAATGACACATGGCCTTGTACGTTCATTGCAACACTCTTTACAACAGAAAAGACATGGAGTCAACCCAGGTGCCCATCAATGGTGGACTGGATAAAGAAAATATGGTACATATATACCGTGGAATACTATGTAACCATAAAAAAGAATGAAATCATGTCCTTTGCAGCAACATGGAGGGAACTGGAGGTCATTATCCTAAGTGAGTTAACACAGGAACAGAACATCAAATACCACATGTTCTCACTTATAAGTGAGATCTAAACACTGGGTACTCATGGACATAAAGATGGCAATAGAAACTAAGGACTACTAGATGGGGGAAGAAGGGAAGGAAGCAAGGGTTGAAAAACTAACTATTGGGTACTGTGCTCAGTACCTGGGTGATGCAATCACTCATAGCCCAAACCTCAGTATCATGCAATATACCCTTGTAACAAACCTGTGCATGTGCTCCTAAATCCAAAATAAAAGTTGAAAAAGTAAGTAAAATTTAAAATTTAAAATAAATCTATCTCAGATTTAAAACACAAATAAATAATAAAATGTACCATGTAATCTAGAATATGCCACTATTTTACAGCATATAAGTTGTCTAAAATTCTGTGTAAGCAACATGATATTTTCCACCCATCCTGAGACTTTTCTATGGAAGTGTTCATATGGTGGCATGTGTCAATCTTATAAAATATTAGAGTAGCTAAAATGATTGTCCAAGGACAACTTTAAAAAGATTTGGGTATCATTCGTATCTCTGCAAATAATAAAATTTAAATGACCACAAAATATGTTCAACCCAAATTTATAGTACTTCCAAATTAAATTCCCAAATTTGACAAATACTGGAATAATATTTTCTCTTATAATCTTATGCTCTTGCCTGTTATTTATAATGGCTCAGATGACATGCTCATTGCATTAAAATCTATATGGTAGGCCAGGTGCAGTGGCTCACGCCTGTAATTCCAGCACTTTGGGAGGCCAAGGCAGGCTGATCATGATGTCAGGAGATCGAGACCATGCTGGCTAACACAGTGAAATCCCATCTCTACTAAAGATACAAAAAATTAGCCGGACATGGTGGCACACACCTATAGTCCCAGCTACTCGGGAGGCTGAGGCAGGAGAATCACTTGAACCTGGGAGGTGGAGGTTGCAGCGAGCCAAGATTAGGCCACTGCACTCCAGCCTGGGCGATAGAGCAAGACTCTGGCAAAAAAAAAAAAAAAAAAAAAAACCTATACGGTATAAATGTGAACATTATCATTATCATTGATATCCTGACTTGAAAACCTCTCTACATATATAGTTACATATGCAAAAGACAAACACATCCTAAATGATAATCTGTATGTTTTCACTAAGAAAATGTATTTTCTTATGTGTATATTTTTACTAAGAAAATACACAGATAATAGTGTACTGTATATCATCATTTATATGATACCATTTATATAATTATATCACTAGGAAAGTAACCATATTATCATTTATTATAATTTATAAAATAGAAATTACCTTGTATTACTTTGTATATTTACTTAGTGATATCATTTTCACAGGATGGGAAGAGCGATTATTAGACTGCAGAGTGCCTAGATCCCAGAAACTTCTCTAAAGTTCCAAGTGCATTACTACTCACAAAAACCATCTCAGGGTTTGGAGATAAGGAAACAGAGATCAGAGACCCTGAGCAACTTCCCACCCTCACAGAGCCATTACCATCAACCAGAGAGGGAGTTTGTATTTGAATACTACTCTGCCTTCAAAATGCCATCAATTCCGTTACTTCAATATTTTTTAAAAACTTCAAATGCATATGTGGCTTTTTCCCTGATCATCTTTCTTTTCTTTCTTCTTAAAGGATGTTTTGTACTGATGAGTAATCTAAAAGAAAGATTGAGATACCTAAAATACAGCTTCTGGGATAATGTCAATTTTATATATCAAAATAATGTTGGTTTTCTAATGCTTAAAAGCTAAATATTTGAACAGCCACCAGAGTATTTCAACTAAAATCAAACCACAACCTTCTGGTAGTTATGAGGCAGGGAACACATGATTAGGTAAATTTTTACAATCATCTGAATTGGTAGCAACTGAAAAATGCCTGCATAGGTTTCCTTGTGAAAGGGGACCTTGCTGTGTCTAACAGAATGTACTTTGATAGTTAGCAATTCTTTAATTCTAGGTGGGAAAAAATAGTTATGGATAACTCATATTTAAGGTAATACATTTAAAATAATATTTGAGGTGTATTTTTAAATATTCACATATATTTGAAATAACTCACATTGTGAGATACTTGTTTTGCAAAAGTAATTTTGTAATCACAGGGATAAAATCAGATTTATCACAGTGTTGCTATAGTGACTACCAGAAATGTATGACTGTGCCTATTTCTGTGTTCATTATTTCATTATCAGTAAATCGCTAGTATTTGAAGAAGAATTGATACAGTAAGTACTACATTCTAAAGATATGTAATGCTCAGTTGTGTCAGTGTATACATCACTTTTGCATCCACATAATCTGTATAAACAAAACCTTCATGTAGGGCAGAGTGGAGCCTATATCTCAGACAGCTCCGTAAGGGCATTATTGTAAAATAAACTGTGAAAGATGACAATTAACATTCTCTTTGTGTCACTTGTATCTGCTTTTTAAAAATAACAGCTGCCTCTTTGGTTTGGTTTTGTTTTCTTGAGACGGAGTCTCGCTCTGTCGCCAGGCTGGAGTGCAGTGACCCAATCTTGGCTCACTGCAAGCTCCGCCTGCCAGGTTCAAGCGATTCTCCTGCTTCAATCTCCGCAGTAACAGACTACAGGCACGCACCACCATGCCCAGCTGATTTTTTGTAATTTTAGTAGGGACGGGGTTTCACCATGCTGAACAGGATGGTCTCGATCTCCTGACCTCATGATCCGCCAGCCTTGGTCTCCCAAAGTGCTGGGATTACAAGCATGAGCCGCTGCGCCCTGCCAGTTTTTTAAAAATTACATGAGTAATATGTAATAGGAAATATTAAAAACTATAAGAAGAAAACAACACCAAGAATCAACGCTTTTACCTCCCCTTAAAATAACTGCAGCAACATTTTTTTATTTCAATAGTTTTTGGGGAACAGGTGGTATTTGGTTGCATGGATAAGCTCTTTAGCAGCGATTTCTTAGGTTTTGGTGCACCCACCACCCAAGCAGTGTACACTGCACCCAATATGTACTGTTTCATTCTTCACCCCCACCTCCCACCCTTTCCCCTGAGTCCCAAAGTCCATTGTGTCATTCTTATACCTTTGTGTCCTCATGACTTAGCTCCTACTTGTGAGTGAGAACATATGATGTTTAGTTATCCATTCCTGAGTTACTTCACTTAGAATAATGGTCTCCAACACCACCCACGTGGCTGCAAATACCATTGTTTTGTTCCTTTTTATGGCTGAATATATATATATCACATTTTCTTTATCCATTTATTGATTGATGGACATTTGGGCTGATTCCATATTTTTGCAGTTGTGAATTGCTATAAATTCAAGTATTGTTTTTGTATAACGACTTCTTTTCCTCTGGGTAGATACCTAGTAGTGGGATTACTGGATCCAATGATAGATCTACTTTTAGTTCTTTTTTTTTTTTTTTTTTTGGCAGAGTCTCACTCTATCACCCAGGCTGGAGTGCAGTGGCATGATCTCGGCTCACTGCAAGCTCCGCCTCCCAGGTTCACAACATTCTCCTACCTCAGCCTCCCGAGTAACTGAGACTACAGGTGCCTGCCACCATGCCCAGCTAATTTTTTGTATTTTTAGTAGAGATGGGGTTTCACCATGTTAGCCAGGATGGTCTCGATCTCCTGACCTTGTGATCCACCCACCTCAGCCTCCCAAAGTGCTGGGATTACAGGCGTGAGCCACCACACCCAGTCTACTTTTAGTTCTTTAGGGAATCTCCGCATTGTTTTCCGTAATGGTTGTACTAGTTTACAGTCCCACCAGCAGTCTAAAAGTGTCCCCTTTTTGCCACATCCGTACCAACATCTTTTGTTTTTACATTTTTTTATTTTGTCCGTTCTTGCAAGAGTAAGGTGGTGTTGGCCGGGCGCGGTGGCTCAAGCCTGTAATCCCAGCACTTTGGGAGGCCGAGACGGGCGGATCACGAGGTCAGGAGATCGAGACCATCCTGGCTAACACGGTGAAACCCCGTCTCTACTAAAAATACAAAAACTAGCCGGGCGAGGTGGCGGGCGCCTGTAGTCCCAGCTACTCGGGAGGCTGAGGCAGGAGAATCGCGTAAACCCGGGAGGCGGAGCTTGCAGTGAGCTGAGATCTGGCCATTGCACTCCACTCCGGGCGACAGAGCGAGACTCCGCCTCAAAAAAAAAAAAAAAAAAAAAAAAAAGAGTAAGGTGGTGTCACATTGTGGTTTTGATTTGCATTTCCATGATAATTAGTGATATTGAACATTTTTTCATAAGTTGTTTGACCATTTGTATATCTTCTGTTGAGAATTGTCTATATATTCATGTCCTTAGCCCACTTTTTTGTTTTTTTTTTTTTTTTTTTTTGGCTAAGATGGAGTCTCGCCCTGTCACCCAGGCTGGAGTGCAATGGTGTGATCTTGGCTCACTGCAACCTCCGCCTCCCCGGTTCAAGTGATTCTCCAGCCTCAACCTCCCGAGTAGCTTGGATTACAGGCACACACCACCACGCCTGGCTAATTTTTTGTGTCTTTAGTAGATACAGGGTTTCACCATGTTGGCCAGGCTGGTCTCCAACTCCTGACCTTGTGAGCCACCTACCTTGACCTCCCAAAATGCTGGGATTACAGGCATGAGCCACCACGCCTGACCCTTAGCCCACTTTTTGATGAGATTGGTTTTTTTCCTTGCTGATTTGTTTCAGTTCCTTGCAGATTCTGGATATTAGTTTTTCATTGGATGCATACTTTGCAAAGATTGTCTCCTACTCTCTGGGTTTTCTGTTTACTCTGTGGATTATTTCTTTTGCTGTGCAGAAGCTTTTTAGTTTAATTAAGTCTCACCTATTTATCTTTGTTTTTGCTGCATTTGCTTTTAGGTTCTTGGTCATGAAGTCTTTGCCTAAGCCAATGTCCAGGAGGGTTTTTCCGATGTTATCTTCTAGAACTGTTATGGTTTCAGGTCTTAGGTTTAAGTCTTTGATCCATCTTGAGTTGATTTTTGTATAAGCTGAGAGATGAGGATCCAGTTTCATTCTTCTTCATTCTTGTTGGACTAGTCCTTTCATCATATAATGATAAGGGGCATTATCATATAATGTCCCTCTTTGTCCTTTTTAATGTTGCTTTAAAGTCTGCTTTGTCTGAAATAAAAATAGCTACTCCTGCTCCTTCTTTGGTGTCCCTTTGCATGAAATATCTTTTTCCTCCCCTTTACCTTAAGTTTATGTGAGTTCTTATGTGTTAGGTGAGTCTCTTGAAAACAACAGATATTTGGTTGGTGAATTCTTGTCCATTTTGCTACCGTGTTTTTTAAGCAGAGCATTTAGGCCATTTCCATTCAACATTAATATTGAGATGTGAGGTATTATTCTATTCATCATTCTAGTTGTTGCCTGAATATCTTGGTTTGGTTTTTTTTTTTTTTTTTTTCCATTGTGTTACTGTTTTATAGGTACTGTGAGATTTATGCTTTAAGGAGGTTCTATTTTGGTGTATTTCAAGGATTTGTTTCAAGATTTAGAGCTCTTTTTAACAGATCTTGTAGTGCTGGCTAGGTAGTGGCAAATTCTCTCAGCATTTGTTTGTCTGAAAAAGACTGTATCTTTCCTTCATTTGTGAAGCTTAGTTTCACTGGATAAAAAATTCTTAGCTGATAATTATTTTGTTTAAGGAGGCTAAAGATTGGACCCCCATCCCTTCTGACTTGTAGGGTTTCTGCTGAGAAATCTGCTGTTAATCTGATAGGTTTTCCTTTATAAGTTACCCGATGCTTTTGTCTCACAGCTCTTAAGATTCTTTCCTTGATCTTGACTTTAGATAACCTGATGACTGTGTACCAAGACAATGATCTTTTTGCAATTAATTTATCAGGTGTCCTTTGAGCTTCTTGTATTTGGATGTCTAAATCTCTACCAAGGCCAGGGAAATTTTCATTGATCATTCCTTCAAATATGTTTTCCAAACCTTTAGATTTCTCTTCCTCAGGAACACCAATTATTCTTAGATTTGGTCATCTAACATAATCCCAATCTTCTTGGAGGCTTTCTTCTTATTTTTATTCTATTTTCTTTGTCTTTATTGGATTGGGTTAATTTGAAAACCTTGTCTTTAGGCTCTGAAATTCTGTCTTCTGCTTGTTTGATTCTGTTCTTGAGACTTTCTAGTGTATTTTGCATTTCTTTAAGTGTGTCCTTCATTTCTAGCAGTTGTGATTGTTTATTATTTATGCTATATATTTCTCTAGAAATTTGTTCATCCATATCCTCTAACTTGTTTTTAATTTCTTTAAGTCAGTATTCACCTTTCTCTGGTGCCTCCTTGAATAGCTTAATAATTGACCTTCTGAATTCTTTTTCTGGCAATTCAGAGATTTCTTCTTGGTTTGATCCATTGCTTATGAGCTAGTGTGATCTTTGGGGATGTTAAAGAACCTCGTTTTGTCATATTACCAGAATTGTTTATCTGGTTCCTTCTCATTTAGGTAGACTATGTCAGAGGGAAGATCTAGGCCTCAAGGGTTGTTGTTCAGATTCTTTTGTCCCACAGGGTGCTCCCTTTTTTTTTTTTTTTATTATACTTTAAGTTCCAGGGTACACGTGCATAACGTGCAGGTTTGTTACATACGTATACTTGTGCCATGTTGGTGTGCTGCACCCATCAACTCGTCAGCACCCATCAATTCATCATTTACATCAGGTATAACTCCCAATGCAATCCCTCCCCCCTCCCCCCTCCCCATGATAGGCTCCGGTGTGTGATGTTCCCCTTCCCGAGTCCAAGTGATCTCATTGTTCAGTTCCCACCTATGAGTGAGAACATGTGGTGTTTGGTTTTCTATTCTTGTGATAGTTTGCTAAGAATGATGGTTTCCAGCTGCATCCATGTCCCTACAAAGGACGCAAACTCATCCTTTTTTATGGCTGCATAGTATTCCATGGTGTATATGTGCCACATTTTCTTAATCCAGTCTGTCACAGATGGACATTTGGGTTGATTTCAAGTCTTTGCTATTGTGAATAGTGCCGCAATAAACATACGTGTGCATGTGTCTTTGTAGTAGAATAATTTATAATCCTTTGGGTATATACCCAGTAGTGGGATGGCTGGGTCATATGGTACATCTAGTTCTAGATCCTTGAGGAATTGCCATACTGTTTTCCATAATGGCTGAACTAGTTTACAATCCCACCAACAGTGTAAAAGTGTTCCTATTTCTCCACATCCTCTCCAACACCTGTTGTTTCCTGACTTTTTAATGATTGCCATTCTAACTGGTGTGAGATGGTATCTCATTGTGGTTTTGATTTGCATTTCTCTGATGGCGAGTGATGATGAGCATTTTTTCATGTGTCTGTTGGCTGTATGAATGTCTTCTTTTGAGAAATGTCTGTTCATATCCTTTGCCCACTTTTTGATGGGGTTGTTTGTTTTTTTCTTGTATATTTGTTTGAGTTCTTTGTAGATTCTGGATATTAGCCCTTTGTCAGATGAGTAGATTGCAAAAATTTTCTCCCATTCTGTAGGTTGCCTGTTCACTCTGATGGTAGTTTCTTTTGCTGTGCAGAAGCTCTTTAGTTTAATGGGATCCCATTTGTCAATTTTGGCTTTTGCTGCCGTTGCTTTTGGTGTTTTAGACATGAAGTCCTTGCCCATGCCTATGTCCTGAATGGTACTACCTAGGTTTTCTTCTAGGGTTTTTATGGTATTAGGTCTAACATTTAAGTCTCTAATCCATCTTGAATTAATCTTCGTATAAGGAGTAAGGAAAGGATCCAGTTTCAGCTTTCTACTTATGGCTAGCCAATTTTCCCAGCACCATTTATTAAATAGGGAATCCTTTCCCCATTTCTTGTTTCTCTCAGGTTTGTCAAAGATCAGATGGCTGTAGATGTGTGGTATTATTTCCGAGGACTCTGTTCTGTTCCATTGGTCTATATCTCTGTTTTGGTACCAGTACCATGCTGTTTTGGTTACTGTAGCCTTGTAGTATAGTTTGAAGTCAGGTAGCGTGACGCCTCCGGCTTTGTCCTTCTGACTTAGGATTGTCTTGGCAGTGCGGGCTCTTTTTGGGTTCCATATGAACTTTAAAGCAGTTTTTTCCAATTCTGTGAAGAAACTCATTGGTAGCTTGATGGGGATGGCATTGAATCTATAAATAACCTTGGGCAGTATGGCCATTTTCACGATATTGATTCTTCCTATCCATGAGCATGGTATGTTCTTCCATTTGTTTGTGTCCTCTTTTATTTCACTGAGCAGTGGTTTGTAGTTCTCCTTGAAGAGGTCCTTTACATCCCTTGTAAGTTGGATTCCTAGGTATTTGATTCTCTTTGAAGCAATTGTGAATGGAAGTTCATTCATGCTTTGGCTCTCTGTTTGTCTGTTACTGGTGTATAAGAATGCTTGTGATTTTTGCACATTAAGTTTGTATCCTGAGACTTTGCTGAAGCTGCTTATCAGCTTCAGGAGATTTTGGGCTGGGACAACGGGGTTTTCTAAATATACAATCATGTCATCTGCAAACAGGGACAATTTGACTTCTTCTTTTCCTAACTGAATACCCTTTATTTCTTTCTCTTGCTTGATTGTCCTAGCCAGAACTTCCAACACTATGTTGAATAGGAGTGGTGAGAGAGGGCATCCCTGTCTTGTGCCAGTTTTCAAAGGGAATTTTTCCAGTTTTTGCCCATTCAGTATGATATTAGCTGTGGGTTTGTCATAAATAGCTCTTATTATTTTGAGGTACGTTCCATCAATACCGAATTTATTGAGCGTTTTTAGCATGAAGGGCTGTTGAATTCTGTCAAAAGCCTTTTCTGCATCTATTGAGATAATCATGTGATTCTTGTCTTTGGTTCTGTTTATATGCTGGATTACGTTTATTGATTTGCGAATGTTGAACCAGCCTTGCATCCCAGGGATGAAGCCCACTTGATCATGGTGGATAAGCTTTTTGATGTGCTGCTGAATCCGGTTTGCCAGTATTTTATTGAGGATTTTTGCATCGATGTTCATCAGGGATATTGGTCTAAAATTCTCTTTTTTTGTTGTGTCTCTGCCAGGCTTTGGTATCAGGATGATGTTGGCCTCATAAAATGAGTTCGGGAGGATTCCTCTTTTTCTATTGATTGGAATAGTTTCAGAAGGAATGGTACCAGCTCCTCCTTGTACCTCTGGTAGAATTCAGCTGTGAATCCATCTGGTCCTGGACTTTTTTTGGTTGGTAGGCTGTTAATTATTGCCTCAATTTCAGAGCCTGCTATTGGTCTATTCAGAGATTCAACTTCTTCCTGGTTTAGTCTTGGAAGAGTGTAAGTGTCCAGGAAATTATCCATTTCTTCTAGATTTTCTAGTTGATTTGCGTAGAGGTGTTTATAGTATTCTCTGATGGTAGTTTGTATTTCTGTGGGGTCGGTGGTGATATCCCCTTTATCATTTTTTATTGCGTCTATTTGATTCCTCTCTCTTTTCTTCTTTATTAGTCTTGCTAGCGGTCTGTCAATTTTGTTGATCTTTTCAAAAAACCAACTCCTGGATTCATTGATTTTTTGGAGGGTTTTTTGTGTCTCTATCTCCTTCAGTTCTGCTCTGATCTTAGTTATTTCTTGCCTTCTGCTAGCTTTTGAATGTGTTTGCTCTTGCCTCTCTAATTCTTTTAATTGTGATGTTAGAGTGTCAATTTTAGATCTTTCCTGCTTTCTCTTCTGGGCATTTAGTGCTATAAATTTCCCTCTACACACTGCTTTAAATGTGTCCCAGAGATTCTGGTATGTTGTATCTTTGTTCTCATTGGTTTCAAAGAACATCTTTATTTCTGCCTTCATTTCGTTATGTACCCAGTAGTCATTCAGGAGCAGGTTGTTCAGTTTCCATGTAGTTGAGCGATTTTGATTGAGTTTCTTAGTCCTGAGTTCTAGTTTGATTGCACTGTGGGCTGAGAGACAGTTTGTTATAATTTCTGTTCTTTTACATTTGCTGAGGAGTGCTTTACTTCCAATTATGTGGTCAATTTTGGAATAAGTGCGATGTGGTGCTGAGAAGAATGTATATTCTGTTGATTCGGGGTGGAGAGTTCTATAGATGTCTATTCGGTCCACTTGGTGCAGAGATGAGTTCAATTCCTGGATATCCTTGTTAACTTTCTGTCTCGTTGATCTGTCTAATGTTGACAGTGGAGTGTTGAAGTCTCCCATTATTATTGTATGGGAGTCTAAGTCTCTTTGTAAGTCTCTAAGGACTTCCTTTATGAATCTGGGTGCTCCTGTATTGGGTGCATATATATTTAGGAGAGTTAGCTCTTCCTGTTGAATTGATCCCTTTACCATTATGTAATGGTCTTCTTTGTCTCTTTTGATCTTTGATGGTTTAAAGTCTGTTTTATCAGAGACTAGGATTGCAACCCCTGCTTTTTTTTGTTCTCCATTTGCTTGGTAGATCTTCCTCCATCCCTTTATTTTGAGCCTATGTATGTCTCTGCATGTGAGATGGGTCTCCTGAATACAGCAGACTGATGGGTCTTGACTCTTTATCCACTTTGCCAGTCTGTGTCTTTTAATTGAAGCATTTAGTCCATTTACATTTAAGGTTAATATTGTTATGTGTGAACTTGATCCTGCCATTATGATATTAACTGGTTATTTTGCTCGTTAGTTGATGCAGTTTCTTCCTAGCCTCGATGGTCTTTACATTTTGGCATGTTTTTGCAATGGCTGGTACCGGTTGTTCCTTTCCATGTTTAGTGCTTCCTTCAGGGTCTCTTGTAAGGCAGGCCTGGTGGTGACAAAATCTCTAAGCATTTGTTTATCTGTAAAGGATTTTATTTCTCCTTCACTTATGAAACTTAGTTTGGCTGGATATGAAATTCTGGGTTGAAAATTCTTTTCTTTAAGAACGTTGAATATTGGCCCCCACTCTCTTCTGGCTTGGAGAGTTTCTGCCGAGCGATCTGCTGTTAGTCTGATGGGCTTCCCTTTGTGGGTAACCCGACCTTTCTCTCTGGCTGCCCTTAACATTTTTTCCTTCATTTCAACTTTGGTGAATCTGGCAATTATGTGTCTTGGAGTTGCTCTTCTCGAGGAGTATCTTTGTGGCGTTCTCTGTATTTCCTGAATTTGAATGTTGGCCTGCCCTACTAGGTTGGGGAAGTTCTCCTGAATGATATCCTGAAGAGTGTTTTCCAACTTGGTTCCATTTTCCCCCTCACTTTCAGGCACCCCAATCAGATGTAGATTTGGTCTTTTTACATAATCCCATACTTCTTGCAGGCTTTGTTCATTTCTTTTTCTTCTTTTTTCTTTTGGTTTCTCTTCTCGCTTCATTTCATTCATTTGATCCTCAATCGCTGATACTCTTTCTTCCAGTTGATCGAGTCGGTTACTGAAGCTTGTGCATTTGTCATGTATTTCTCGTGTCATGGTTTTCATTTCTGTCATTTCGTTTATGACCTTCTCTGCATTAATTAGTCTAGCTGTCAATTCTTCCACTCTTTTTTCAAGATTTTTAGTTTCTTTGTGCTGGGTACATAATTCCTCCTTTAGCTCTGAGAAGTTTGATGGACTGAAGCCTTCTTCTCTCATCTCATCAAAGTCATTCTCTGACCAGCTTTGATCCGTTGCTGGCGATGGGCTGCGCTCCTTTGTCGGGGGAGCTCTTATTTTTTGAATTTCCAGCTTTTCTGCCCTGCTTTTTCCCCATCTTTGTGGTTTTATCTGCCTCTGGTCTTTGATGATGGTGACGTACTGATGGGGTTTTGGTATAGGTGTCCTTCCTGTTTGATAGTTTTCCTTCTAACAGTTAGGACCCTCAGCTGTAGGTCTGTTGGAGATTGCTTGAGGTCCACTCCAGACCCTGTTTGCCTGGGTATCAGTAGCAGAGATTGCAGAAGATAGAATATTGCTGAACAGCGAGTGTACCTGTCTGATTCTTACTTTGGAAGCTTCCTCTCAGAGGTGTACTCCACCCTGTGAGGTGTGGGGTGTCAGACTGCCCCTAGTGGGGGATGTCTCCCAGTTAGGCTACTCAGGGGTCAGGGACCCACTTGAGCCGTCTGTCCCTTCTCAGATCTCAACCTCCGTGTTGGGAGATCCACTGCTCTCTTCAAAGCTGTCAGACAGAGTCATTTGCGTCTACAGAGGTTCTGCTGCTTTTGTTGTTGTTGTTGTTAACTGTGCCCTGTCCCCAGAGGTGGAGTCTACAGAGACAGGCAGGCCTTCTTGAGCTGCTGTGAGCTCCACCCAGTTCGAGCTTCCCAGGGGCTTTGTTTACCTACTTAAGCCTCAGCAATGGTGGGCGCCCCTCCCCCAGCCTCGCTGCTGCCTTGCGGATAGATCGCCGCAGACTGCTGTGTTAGCAATGAGGGAGGCTCTGTGGGCATGGGACCCTCCCGGCCAGGTGTGGGATATATTCTCCTGGTGTGCCCGTTTGCTTAAAGCGCAGTATTGGGGTGGGAGTTACCCGATTTTCCAGGTGTTGTGTGTCTCAGTTCCCCTGGCTAGGAAAAGGGATTCCCTTCCCCCTTGCGCTTCCCAGGTGAGGCGATGCCTTGCCCTGCTTCAGCTCTCGCTGGTCGGGCTGCAGCAGCTGACCAGCACCGATTGTCCGGCACTCCCCAGTGAGATGACCCCAGTACCTCAGTTGAAAATGCAGAAATCACCGGTCTTCTGTGTCGCTCGCGCTGGGAGTTGGAGACTGGAGCTGTTCCTATTCGGCCATCTTGCTCCACCCCTACTCAGGGTGCTCCCTTAATGTGATGTTTTCTCTCCTTCCTCTAGGGATGGGGCTTCCTGAGAGCCAAACTGCAGTGATTGTTATTTCTCTTCTGGGTCTCGCTACCCAGCCGAGCTACCAGGCTCCAGGCTGGTATTGGGGAGCATCTGTAAAGAGTCCTGTATTGTGATCTGTCTTTAGGTCTCAGCCATGAGTACCAGCACCTGCTCCAGTGGAGGTAGCAGGGGAGTGAAGTGGACTCTGTGAGGGTCCTTGGTTGTAGTTTTGTTTAGTGTGCTGGCTTAGTGTTGGTTGACCTCCAGTCAGGAGGTGGCACTTGTAAGAGAGCATCAGTTGCAGTAGTGTAGGGAGGATAAAGCTTGCCCTAAAATTGCCTGGATATGTATTGGGATTTCTCAGGTGGTGTGTGGGGCCACAGAGCCCCCAAGAGATTATGACCTCCATCTTCGGCTACCAGGGTGGGTAGAGAAAAACCATCAGGTCGGGGCAGAGCTAGGCATGTCTGAGCTCAGACTCTTCTTGGGCTGCTGTGGGGGTTGGGGTTGTGGTTCTCAGGCTGATGGAGCTGTTTCCAGTGGGATTATGGCTGCCTCTACTGCATCATGCAGGTCTCCAGGGGAGTGGGGAAAAGCTGTTAGTGACAGGCCTTACCCAGCTTCCATGCAGCCAGCAAGGCCATTGTCACTCCAACTGTGTCCCCTCAACAGCACCAAGTTTATACCCAGGCAGCCAGTGAGCAGGCCTGAGATCTTGCCCCAGGCTACAAGCGTCCCCACTGAGAAAGCAAGCAGAGTTTTCAGGTTTCACACCTCCACACCTGCCATGGCTTCTGTGCTCCTATCTGCACTCCCAGATTGCTTCCTCCCCACTGATTCTGTCCGGGAAACTTTGTGTTTGGTCGAAATTGTTACAAAATTTAACTGGAAGTTTCCTTCTCCCTGTGGTCTTTCCCCAGTTCCACTGGCAGCCCTTCCCAAGGACCTCTGTGAGACAAAGTCAGAAATGGCTTCCCTGGGGACCAAGAGTGCCCACAGGCTCTTCCCACTGCTTCCTCTACCCCTACATTTCACTTGGCTCTCTAAATTCATCTCAGCTCCAGGTAACGTCAAATCCTTCTCCCATGATACGGTCCTTCAGATTCCCCGGTGAGGATGTACCTTTGGGGGTGGACATTTCCCCTTTCACACTTTGGACACTCAATTTTTCAGCTGTCTTATGGAGCCTGCAGTGGTGGGCCGCTTCTTTCAAAGGGTCTGTGGATTCTCTTGGCTTTCCTGGTATGTTCCTATGGTAGTTCTTGAAGTAAAAGTTCACAGGGTGAGTCTCCACACACTGCTCTCTCTGTCCGAGTGGGAGCCTCCTATCTGCCATTTTTCTTGATCTTGCCACATTGTGTTATAGGTACTTCGATACTTTCTCCTTGCAAAAATAGACTTATCCTACATAAGCTGCTTGGTATCTTGCTTTTTTCACTAAAGAATACAATATCTTCCCACATAAATAGATCTGCTTCCACAGTACCATTCTTAATGCTATGATCTCTCCTGTTAGGTTCTCTCTTAATATTGATTAGTCTCTCCTATTGTGTTTCTAAGGGTTCCTATAGTTAAAGACAGTCAAAAACCTATGTTTCTGTTTCTGTTTTGAAATTGGGTGAAAAATAAAATAATTTGAACATTTCTCCCATCAAAGCAGAAGAGAGCAGAAGCTGCTGTTCTCACTTTCCCCAATTACTCCTTTCCATTGTTTTTGTTCTTGATCAGAGCTCTTCGCTCAAAGACTATGAATGTAAACGAACACTGAAGCTTGATGCAACCAGTTTTGCAAATTCACCTCCAGACTCTTCTCCTGTTCAGGAAGTTGAATTCATCTCATGACAATTTTAGTTCAGCACACTGAGACTTCAAGTATGCTTGATTTTTAAAAGTCCATGTAATAAAGAGAAAAAAAAAATGAGTGTTATTTACATATATCGAAATTGGCTTTTCATTGATAGGAATAAGGACTAACCACATTTTCAAAATGTTATTGGCAGAGAAGTGTTTGTAGATAAGGGTCTGAAACTTTTTCTCTTGTCATTTAGAAACAAGAAGTGAGTCATAAAAATCAAATGATTGGCTATTTTTAAGCACAAAATGAAATCATTCTAAACATCCAGGTCATGAAAGCAGTAACTCAATTCCTAGTAATTTCCAGTAATTAATACATAAACTTTCTCTCTATATTGATGCAGTTCAATCTCTAAGCCAAATACAACGTATCATGGAAAAATGTATATGACAACAATTTATCCTTTTCCTTGCTTAATTTAAAATAAACAACAATGCTCACTTGTTAAATGAGAGAAAGACTGTTACAGAGGTTATCACTTAACTGACCTCCACTTACCAGCTTGCTTGATTGGCCTATGCCAGTGGATCTCTTTTTTTTTTTCTCAATTTTTAAGTTCAAGGGTAGGTACATGTGCAGGTTTGTTACATAGGTAAGCTTGTGTCATGGGGGTTTGTTGTGCAGATTATTTCATCACCCAGGTATTAAGCCTATCACCCGTTAGTTATTTTTCTGGATCCTCTATCTTTTCCCACTCTCTGCCCTCCAGTAGGCCCCAGTGTCTGTTGTTCCCCTCTATGTGTCCATGTGTTCTCATCATTTGGCTCCCACTTATAAGTGACAACATGCAGTATTTGGTTTTCTCTTCATCCATTAGTTTGCCAAGGATAATGGCCTTCAGTTATATCCATGTTCCTGCAAAGGACATGATCTCATTCCTTTTTATGGCTGCGTAGTGTTCCATGGTGTATATGTACCACATTTTTTAAATCCGGTCTATCATTGATGGGCATTTGGGTCGATTCCATGTCTTTGCTATTGTGAATAGTGATACAATGAACATATGTGTGCATGTGTCTTTACAATAGAATGATTTATATTCCTTCAAGTATAGCCCAGTAATGGGATTGCTGGGTCAAATGGTTTCTAGGTCCTTGGAATCACCACACCATCTTTCACAATGGTGGAACTAATTATACTCCCACCAACAGTGTAAATGCAACAGTGTAATTTGCATTTTCTAGTGATCAGTGATGAGCTTTTTTTCATGATTGTTGACCACATGTATGTCTTCTTTTGAAAACTGTCTGTTCATGTATTTTACCCACTTTTTAATGGGGTTGTTTGTGTTCTTCTTAAAAGTTGTTTGTGTTCCTTATAGATGCTGGATATTAGACCTTTGTCAGATGCATAGTTTGCAAAAATTTTCTTCCATTCTATAGGTCGCCTGTTTACTCTGTTGCTAGTTTCTCTTGCTGTGCAGAAGCTGTTTGGTTTAATTAGGTCCCATTTGTTAATTTTTGCTTTTGCAGCAATTGCTTTGGCATCTTCATCATTAAATTTTTGCCCGTGCCTGAGTCCAGAATGGTATTGCCTAGGTTATCTTATGGGGTTTTTATAGTTTTGGGTTTTTTACTTTTAAGTCTTTAATCCGTGATGAGTTAATTTTTGTATATGGTGTAAGGAAGGGGTCTAGTTGTAATCTTTTGCGTATGTGGCCTATTCCAGTTGATCTCAAAATGTGATTCCTAACCAGCTGCATCAGCATCACCTGGGAACTTGTTATAAATGCAAGTTCTCAGGCCCCACTCCAGATTATCTGTATCAGATCATGGGGCTCAGCAATCTGGATTTTAACCAGGCCTCCCGGTGATTTTTATTTTTTGAGATGGGGTCTCACTCTTTTGCCCAGACTGGAGTGAAGTGGCAAAATCTTGGCTCACTGCAATCTCTGCCTTCTGGACTCAAGCAATCCTGCCACCTCAGCCTCCCAAGTAGCTGGGAACACAGGTGCATGCCACGACACCTGACTAATTTTTTGTATTTTTGGTAGAGATGGGGTTTCACTATGTTGCCCAGGGATTCTTGAACTCCTGAGCTCAAGTGATCCACCTGCCTCAGCCTCCCAAAGTGCTGGGATTACAGGCATGAGCCACCGCACTTGGCCTCTCCCGGTGATTTTGAGGCATGCTCAAGTTTGCTCTATGCTTGCCATTTAGTGTGTAAACACACTGAGCAATGCCCACAATAAGATCCACATTCCAGACTAGGAGACAACTTTCCAGCATGCCTGAGTATACCCTGTACACAAGGGTCAAGTTGAATACCTACCAAGAACCACTTATGACTATTCTAAGGCCTATTAATGCTATTTTTACCAGCTGTTTTATTTAATTTATTTAAAAGCCAAAGTGCTTTTCCTACTCTCATACACTCAACACAACACAGAACAATTCAACCCTGGTCACCAAAATGGGTGGTGCTTTCCCTCCACCAACAGTCAAGCAGTTCTCTAGCAGACACCAGCTGGGTGTTCTCTAATCCAATTCAATTATGACACGATCTACCTGGAGAAAGCATCAGATCCCACAGGCTAAGGGCTCAGTCCCACAAGACTGCCTCCCACTTCAGCTGCCAATCACAAGCAGTAGGTTGTTAAGTACTACCAAACTTCTGGCTATAAATCAGGGATCCCACAGCCCCCTTCTCAGGTTCAATTAATTTGCTAGAGTGGCTCACAAAATCCAGGGAAACACTTTCCTTACATTTATCCATTTATTATAAAGGATATTACAAAGGCTACAGATGAATAGCCAGGTGGAAGAGATGCATAGGGCAAGGTGTGAAAGAAAGGTCCCAAGGGCAGGACCTTCTGTCCCTGTGGAGTTGGGGAGGGCCACGCTTCGAGCATGGAGATTTGTTTGCCAACCCAGAAGCTCTCTGAACCCCATAGTTGAGGGATTTTTATGGCACTGTCCTCACACAGGCATGACAGATTACTAATTCCATTTCCAGCCCTTTTCCCCTCTCCAGAGAATGAGAGACGGTGCTGAAAGCTCCAAGCTTCTAAACCCGGCTTGGTCTATCTGGTGATCAGCTCCCAGCCAGGAGCCATCAAGAGTCACCTCGTTAGAACAAAAGACACTGCTATCACCCAGGAAATCTCAAGAGAAGGAAGAGTGCTGTGTCAGAAACTGGGACAGAGACCAAACATTAGAACAAAAGATTTTCCTAGCACCCCATCACTCAGGAAATTACAAGGCTTGTAGGAGCTGTGGGCCCAGGACTGGGGACAGAGATCAACATGTATATAGCTTACTATTTCACAACTATTTGTATTAACTAATAACTTCTCAAACCCAATTGCAGCTATTGTATTTTAAGGAAACTTTATAACATAATCTTTAATATATTGATCAAAATTTTAAAAATACATATATATAAAATATTTTTTTTATTTTATTTTATATATATATATATATTTTTTGAGATGGAGTCTCGCTCTGTCGCCCAGGCTGGAGTGCGATGGAGCAATCTCGGCTCGTTGCAAGCTCCGCCTCCCGGGTTCACGCCATTCTCCTGCCTCAGCCTCCTGAGTAGCTGGGACTACAGGTGCCCACCACCACACCCAGCTAATTTTTTGTGTTTTTAGTAGAGACGGGGTTTCACCATGTTAGCCAGGATGGTCTCAATCTCCTGACCTCATGATCCACCCACCTCAGCCTCCCAAAGTGTTGGGATTACAGGCTTAAGTCACCACACCGGGCCAAAAATATTTTTATTGAATAATCCATTCTTGGCCAGGCATGGTGGCTCATACCCATAATCCCAGCACTTTGGGGTGCCGAGGCAGGTGGATCACTTGAGGTCAGGAGTTCAAGACCAGCCAGGCTAACATGACAAAACCCCATCTCTACTAAAAATACAAAAATTAGCCGGGCATGGTGGCACACACCTATAGTCCCAGCTACTCAGGAGGTTGAGACATGAGAATCACTTGAACCTGGGAGGTGGAAGTTGCAGTGAGTCGAGATCGCGCCACTGCACTCCAGCCTGGTCAACAGAGTGAGACTCTGTCTCAAAAAAAAAAAAAAAATCCATTCTTTTTCAAGTGCCATTCAAAATTGGTAATAATACTTTTAAAACTACTTCAGGGGTTTGCAATTCTAAAAAAGTTAGAAGATATTACTATTATTTATTTAGTTGATCTCTGTTGTTGGAAGTTTATTTATTTTTAATTTATTAGTATTAGGAGTTGTTGTAAATAATTCTACTGTCCACATAAATAGGCTGGTTTATTAAGTCAGTCTTAAATTTAATCTCATAAGTTAAATAAAATGAAAAATTCCATTTTGGATCTTGTATGTAACATTACAAGGAAGTTGGCAAATGCCAGGGAATTGCCATTTCCACAGAAATATTGTGACAACCAACGAATGCTTAATTAGCCCAGACAACTTGGAACCATTTCTTTTAATGATCCAAGGAAGGTCTGTTTAGTCCTTTGTCCCTCCAAACTTGCGAAAGTCTGTGCAGCTTGAATGCTGGAAATTTACAAACAAACAAAAGAAACAAACAAGTAATCCTAGTTGCAACTGATATAGAGAAATTCATTTTGACTTGTGTTCTCAGTCCAAGGTGAACAATTGCTGGTCTGCAAACAGTTGCTAGAAAAACTAACATCTCCAGCACAACACAATGTAGAGCAAAGGAAGAAAGTAATGTTCTTGGAAGATGGCCTTAGACTATTGGCTTGGGTAAATATTACATTACACAATTGTTGGTAATTTCATTTCATTCAGTCTCATAAAAACCTGCTATTTTTAGGTATGATATAGGAGCATTGTGGGTTCTGCATGGCCAGCACCCCTGGTCCCCTCAGATAAGGGTGAGGACAGTAGGGAGAGGAGGAAAAGCTTGGGCTGTCAATGAGGGACACCAGGATCCTTGAGAAGCCCTCTGAAATCTAACAATCAACCAACTTGAGCCCTTCCAGAGCTGGCTACCAATTAACTGTTTTCCCCTATCCCCACATAATCTCAACAAGATCAGTGAATGTTTTTGATACATTTTTGTCTTCTTCTTCCCATGGTCTGAAGTCAAAGTTTGGGAATGATTTTAGTTACCATTTCTTCACTCCAGTTCCTAGTTTTTCTGAGATAATTTAGTATTTTTGTTTTCATATTGTTAAATTACCCATAAAGTATGCCCTTTTATTTCTAGAGTCTATATTTGCACTTATATTACAGATTCATTGACAGTCTACCCTTAGTCATTTAGGTAGATAGATAGATATGAATAGATGATGAATATAAGTATCTCAAGTTTCATTGCTCATGCTCATTTCTTCTCATCTTCTTACACTATCATAATGTCTGCTTGGATTTGCTTGTAGTTTGGTTAGAGTATTTGCTCAAGAAAATCCCTCATTTGGGAACACTTAGGTTTATAATCTCTGAATTCTTATATACTCTCAAATTTCTTTCATTACCACATGAGATGTGATATCTTGGCTGGGTATAGAATTGTGGCTTTCAGTTCTTATCTCTCAGAAGTCTACAGATTCAATTCTACTAGCTTCTATCTTTGCATGTGATGGAATATAACAATGCCAGTCAGAATCTTTTTCTTTGAGAAGTGATTTGTTCTTTTTGCCTTAAGATATTATGATTTTATCTTTATTTTTTGAATTCAGGAATTCTCTTGGGATTTGCCTGGATATGAGTCTTTTCTCATCAATATGGCCTGGAAATCCGTATACTGTTTCTGTCTACAGGCCACCGATATTGATTCAACTTTTCTTTTATTATTTTTTAAAGGACTGCCTCTTTTCCTTCAGAAGCTTTATTATAGAATTAGACTTTCAGGCCTATTCTCCAAGTTTCATCATCTCTCTTGATATACTTTTGTTCCCCTCACGTCATTGGGATATTTTTTGGACTTGCTCTTCCTGGCAACTAAGTTGTGTCTTGACAGTACATTTCTCTTCTACTTATTGACATTGCTTAATTGGAATGACTTATTGACATTGCTTAATTGGAAAATTATGCTTTTTAACTTCAGAAATTCTTTTCTGTGCTGCCAGTGACCCTCCTTATTTGATCATTTTTTTTTTTTTCCTCACTAAATTGTTGTCTGTCTCCTCCAGCAGCTTCATTCTATTGATTATATATTGTTGGTTATAACTCATCATCCTGCCTTTGACTGCTGAATGTCATTAGGTGGGATTTGTTGTTGCTGTTGGATGTTTGGGTAGAGGATCCGGACAGGATTATTTAAATACCCCAGGAGGAGGGTGTTAAATCAGTCTCCATCCCAGAGAGTTAACATGTGGAAGAAGTCGGGCTGCCAATCCCTGCTGATGTACGTGGAGGAAGTCTCCCTGACCCCTGTCTTCATGTGCTTTACCCATCTCAAGGGCAGAGAGACCTTAGCTGACCCATTTAGCTGCTTCTTGCCTTCCTAGAAGCCCAGTAACCAGGCTCATTTGTCAGGGCGGGTGGTTATTTTCCCCAGGGGCTCCTGTTATTTCTGAATACCACATTCTTCCCAATATCCACCATTGTCAGTCCTGAGCTCCCTGAAATTCATCTCCAGGCAATCATATAACCCCTGGGAGAGAAAACCCTATGCTGGTTCAATTAAACCCAAGACGATGCTTTCATCCCACTTTCTGTAGACCTAAGCAGCTTTTTGGCTCAGTAAATCCATATGGATTGGACTTGGGAGTAAAGGAGAAGAGAGGGCCACATTCAAATGGCTACATCCCCCAAATCCTTCTGCTTTCTCTGAGAGGACTTAAAAATACTCTTCTATTCATTATTTAATAAGGGAGAACCTGTAACCTATGAATTGTCTTGAGTTTTTCCATATCTGAATGATCGTGTTGCTTTTTTCCTCCAACCCATTGATAGAATGAATTGTATCAGCATTTTTACGGATACAGAACAATAGTCCACTCCTGGAATAAACCCCCAACCAAGTCATTTTATCACTCAGGATGCTTTCACCCAAAAATAATGAAAAGCCCAACTCATATCAATTGAAACAAGAAATAAATATATCAATGTATTTAACTAGAACACAAAAAATAAGGCAGGTTCATGATTGGGTGATCCAGGACTTAACAGGCTCCTCTGACCTCAACATCAGCTTTGTCCTAAGGTGCAAATTCCTTGTGGTCATAGGATGACTTTCAGTAGCAGCTGGAGTTATATGGTTCCTCCCTTCTAGCAGAAGAGGGTCATTTCAGGAAGCTTTCCCATCAAAGCAAAAAGGACATTTCCTAAGGGACTATGAAAGTGGCTCCTTGTGTTCCTTATGCCCAGATTGTGTCCATGCCAATTCCTAAACCAGTCACTATCTAGGGAGTGGAAATTATCCACAGGCCAATCAAATTTCCCTTTGGAGTGAGGGATTGGATGACTTTCCCTGAAGCAAGCAGGTAAGAGGTGAATTCTGGATTCTGAAATCAAACTGACTTCCACTCAGAAGGGAGAAAGGCAAAGGAATGATGAATAGGCAAGCACCAATGTAAACCACAATCACCACCCCGGATTCACTTTGCTAACATCTTTGTGTGTGTGTGTGTGTGTGTGTGTGTGTGTGTGTGTGTTGAGATGGGGTTTCTCCATGTTGGTCAGGCTGGTCTCGAACTCCCGACCTCAGGACATCCACCCGCCTCGGCCTCCCAAAGTGCTGGGATTACAGGTGTGAGCCACTGCACCTGGCTTTTTTTTTTTTTTTTTTTTTTTGAGTCAGAGTTTCACCCTTGTCACCCAGGCTGGAGTGCAGTAGTACAATCTTGGCTCACTGCAACCTCTGCCTCCTGGGTTCAAGCCATTCTCCTGCCTCAGCCTCCTGAGTAGCTGGGATTACAGGCACCCGCCACCATGCCCAGCTAAGTTTTGTATTTTTAGTAGAAATGGGGTTTCATCATGCTGGCCAGGCTGGTGTTGAACTCCTGACCTCAGGTGATCTGCCCACCTGGGCCTCCAAAAGTGCTGGGATTACAGGCATGAGCCACCACACCAAGCTGCTAATCTCTTATTTTGAATTTTGCATAACTGGTATATGGTTTTCTTCGTGATGATCATTTCTCATAAGAAAGATATTGCAGGAATTTTCTACCAGACAATTAAAAGTATGCAGCCCATCCTTCTCCAAAGCTGCTAGACTCACGTCTGAGAGTCTCCTGGTATTGCTCTTGCCAACTCTTAATTTTCAAGGGATTCAAATAATTTGTTTTCAGCTTTGCTGAATTTGAGAAAGCTATACTGATGAGCTTTAGATCGTCCTTTCAATTCCACCAGTATTATTTATTCATGCTTCCAGTCTTTGATCTGCTTATTTTTAATATCAAATGACATTTTATTATATCCGTATCCCTTTCCGTAAACTTGATTTTGCAATCATAAGAAATAAAAAAGAGAGATCTCATATTTCGTTTACCCAGTTTCCCCCAGTGGTAACATTTGCAAAACCGTATTAACAAAAATCACAAGGATATGGACCTTGACTCAGTCAAGAGATAGAACATTTCCATCACCACAAGGATCATTCGTGTTGCCCTTTTAAAATTATTTTTTATATTTTATTGTGCTTTAAAAACACATACAATTTGTCATCTTAGCATTTGTAAGTGTACGGTTCAGCAGTGTGAAGCAATATTCCCATTGCTGTGAAACTGTCTTTATTCTTAGTTGCTCCAATCTTTGGTAAATGCACCGCATTTATTCTTCATCCTGCCCTGTATACAAGACACAGTGGTAGGGTGGGCACAAGACACAGTGGTAGGGTGGGCACAAGACACAGTGGTAGGGTGGGCACAAGACACAGTGGTAGGGTGGGCATAACACAAGTAATGTTTAAGGTGGGAGGGGAAAAACATATGTACGTGTGAAAAAATAACAAAATTGACAGTATATTTCCCAAAAGATAGATGACAGAATAGACAATTCTGCCATCTCATTCCTGCTTCCTTTTCTTTCATCCCCTTTGATTCTTTTTTTTTTTTTTTTTGTAAAATTGATTACCTCTGATGAAATTCTACGGTGAGTTTTCTAATTAATCACAGTTCACTGGGAACTGTTTTTCCCCACCTGCCATGAACTTTATTAAAACCAGGAGCAAGATTTTTCCTTAAGAGGCTTCATCCATCTTACAGTGTTGCTTTGATCTGTGTCCAGCAGGTGGCACCAAAGGATAGTGAATAGAAATCAGTAAGCATCTTGATGGTGAATAGACTCAAAATTTGTGGGGGTTTATGGCACTTTGAGTCTTTCTATTTGATTGCATAATGATCAAAACTTTGCTTAGTCTATCTACTCAATATTTTAGCTCCTGGATCACTGTTACATTCTCCAACACATCTCTTGTCCTAATTTTTGGTGATGTTGATACCCATGTGGGTAATGCTTCCCAAGTCCTTCTCTCTGAGTTTCTTGACTTCTCTAGTGATCTCTAAAGTGCCGCCCTGTACAACGGATCTCACAGTAAATTCACGGTTACTAATATCCAGGGGGAGCTCTTAATGAGGCCAGGAATCCGCACCTGCCTTCTGGGATGTGGACGACCTATCCATGCCTCCAGCTAAAGCCCATCCCATCTCAGCTACTCAAGGATGTCCGTCCTACACGTCTCCCATGTTATCAACATCTCCTCTACAGAACCTTTCCCAGCTTCATGTAATTGTGCTCTTCTTTCTTTGTGAGTACCTGGAGGCCCCTTAATGTTGGGAGAATCTGCTCCTGATGTTTAACGTGGGCTGGGTTGAGAAAGAAAGGGAAGGAGCACAAGAGAGAGAGATTTAAAGCTGGGTGTCCGGGGGAGACATCACATGTCGGCAGGATCCGTGATGTTCCCCGAGCCATAAAACCAGCACGTTTTTATTAGCGATTTTCAAAAGGGGAGGGAGTGCACGAACAGGGTGTGGGTCACAGAGATCACATGCTTCACAAGGTAATACAATATCACAAAGCAAATGGAGGCAGGGCAAGATCACAGGACCACCGGATGAGGTGGAATTAAAATTGCTAATGAAGTTTCGACACGCATTGTCATTGATAACATCTTATCAGGAAACAGGGTTTGAGAGCAGATAACCTGTCTGACCATAATTTATTAGGCAGAAATTTTCCTCCACCTAATAAGCCTGGGAGCGCTACAGGAGACCGGAGACTGGGGCTTATTTCATCCCTTCGGCTTCGACCATAAAAGAAGGGATGCCTTAAAAGGGGTTGTCTATAGGCCTGCCTTCAGGGCTCATTCTCTTTCTCAGGGATGTTCCTTGCTGAGAAAAGGAATTCAGCAATATTTCTCCTATTTGCTTATGAAAGTGAAGAAACATAGGTCTGTTCCGTCCGGCTCACCGGTGGCCAGTTCAAAGTTACCTCTCTTGTTCCCTGAACATCGCTGTTATCCTGTTCTTTTTTTAAGATGCCCAGATTTCATATTGTTCAAACACACATGCTCTACAAACAATTTGTGCAGTTAATACATCACAGGGTCCTGAAGCGACATTCATCCTCCTCAGTTTACAAAGAAGATGACAGGATTAAGAGATTAAAGTAAAGACAGGCATAGGAAAACACAAGGGTATTGATTGGGGAAGTGATAAGTGTCCATGAAATCTTCACAATTTATGTTCAGAGATTACAGTAAAGTCGGGTGTAAAAAATTATAAAAGTATTAATTTGGGGAACTAATAAATGTCCATGAAATCACAATTTATGTTCTGCCGCGGCTTCAGCCGGTCCCTCCGTTCAGGGTCCCTGACTTCCCACCACATCTTAACACCTGGTTTCCTTCTTATCCACACTTCCCACTCCAAGAACCACCCCCCCCCACCCCCCAACCCATTTCTTTCCTTCCTCTTACAGTCAAGTAAAAGGAAGAAAAAAGTTGTCTATACCCATTTTTTTTTCTCCTGCTTATTCTCCTTTTAACCCATTCTAGCAATAGCACCACCCCCACCATTCCACTGAAGCTGTTCCTGTTAAGGTCACTGACTCTACTGGACAACTCTCAAGTCTTATTGTACTTGATCAGTTGCAGGATTTGACATGGCTGATCTTTCCTTCCTCCTCACACACTCCCTTCACCTGCCTTCCAGAACGCCACTGTCTCCTGGGCTTCCTCTCACCTCACTGGCTGCTCCTTCTGTTTCCCTTGCAAGCTCCTCCTCATTACCCGGATCTCTACACATTGGAGAGCGTAGAGCGTTTTCCTTTGGATGTCGTCTCTTTTCTAACTACATATTCATCTTCCATGGTCACATTCAGTCTGACGGATAAAACACCATTTATATGCAGATAATCCCCAAATTTTACATCCAATGAAAACATCTTCCCCTAAGTCCAGGCTCCACTTGGATGTATCATCACTCTCCAAACTCATGTTTTTACATTACACACACACACACACACACACACACACACACTTTATTTCAATAGCTTTAGGGGTACAAGTGGTTTTTCGTTACATAGATGAATTGTATACTGGTGAAATCTGACATTTTCTTGCTTCTATCACCAGTGTACATTGTACCCAATATGTCATTTTTCATCCCTCACCCCCCTCCCATCTTCCTGCTTCTGAGTCTTCAAAGTCCACCATACCGTTCTGTATGCCTGTGCGTACCCATAGGTTAGCTCCTGCTTAAAAGTGAGAACATGTGGTTGTGGTATTTGATTTTCCACTCCTGAGTTATTTCACTTAGAACAATGCCCTCCAGCTCCATCCAAGTTGCTATAAAACACATTACTTTGCTCTTTTTTATGGCTGAGTAGTATTCCACGGCATCCCAACTCATTATGTCCCAGAAGGAGCTCTCTCTGCTTCTCTTAGAGCCTTTTCCATCTCCGTGAATGCCAACTGTGTCCTCTCCATAGTTCAGGCCAGAAACCTTAAAGCCATCTTTGACTCCTCTCTTTCTCTCATACCTTCTACCTAGTCTCTTAACAGATCCTGCCAGCCCTTCTTTCAAAATACATCAGAGTCCAACCACTTCTCACTACCTAAGCACTAAAATCTTGTCCAAACCACATCCGTCTCTCACTGGATTATTGAAATAGCCTTCTAGTTCATCTTCTGGCTCTGCCCTTGTCTCTTTTCTGTCTACTCTGGAAACAGTAGCCAGGGAGGTCCTGTTATAACATGATGTCGATCTAATCACTTGTCTGATCAGCATCACAAAGGTCTCCCATCTCACACCAAGTAAGAGCCAGAATCATAACAACGGTCTCGGGTTCTGGGCTTTATCTTCAACTACTCTTCCCCCGACTCACTTACTCCAGCACACCAGCCCCCTCTGTTCCTCAAACATGGCAGGCGTGGGTCCCACCTCAGAGCTTTCGTCCCTCTAATCTGCTCTGCCCCAGTGGCTGCTTGGGTCATTCTTCCACCTCTTTCAGTCCAATGAGCTCTTCTCTGATCACCCGGCTCATTCAAGTATTGTTTCATTTCATTTTATTTTATTTATTTTTATTGTATTTTATTTTCTGAGACGGAGTCTTGCTCTGTCACCCAGGCTGGAGTATAGTAGCACTATCTTGGCTCACTGCAACCTCCGCCTCCCAGGTTCAAGCGATTCTCCTGCCTCAGCCTCCCGAGTAGTTGGGATTACAGTCACGTGCCCCCATGCCCGGCTAATGTTTTTGTATTTTTAGTAGGGATGGGGTTTCACCATGTTGGCCAGGCTGGTCTCGAACTCCTGACCTCGAGATCCACCTGCCTTGGCCCCCCCAAAGTGCTGGGATTACAGGCATGAGCCATTGCGCCTGGCCATTTTATTTTATTATTTTATCTTAGACAGGGTCTTCCCTCTTTCACTCAGGTTGGAGTGCAGAGGCACCATCATAGTTCACTGTAACGATGAACTCCTGAGTTCAAGTGATCCTCCTGCCTCAGTCTCCCAAGCATCTGGGACTACAGCCGCATGCCATCATGCCTGGCTAATTTTTTTTTTTTTTTTTTGTAGAGGTGGAGTCTCACTATGTTGCCCCTGCTGGTCTTAAACTCTTGACCTCAAGGAATCCTTTCGCCTCAGCCTCCCACAGTGCTGGGATTACAGGTGTGAGTCATCATTCCTGTTCCTAGACCACCTGTTTAAAACCATATTCTCACCTCACCCATCATTCTGTAACCTGCTTCTAGCTTTATTTTTCTCCATAGTGATGTGCATTGGTTTATTGCCTATCTTTCCCCAGCTAGAGCATAAGATCTACATGGGCAGCAACCTGTGTTGTTTTGTTCCCTGCTGTGTCCTCAGAGCCAAGGACGGTGCCCGGCACATGGTTGATCCTCAATACAGACTTGTCAAGTGAATGAATACATGAATGATTCCTCTGCATTGGATCAGCAGTTGACTCGCACAATATTTCTTATGCACAAACATAACCTTTCACTCCTGACATACAGTGTGTTGCCCTTCCTAAGTACAAGCACAGGCAGAGCTCCAAGTCCTTGGTCAATGTTTTATTGAAAGGGAAGTTTAAAACTCAGAACAAACTGGCTTTCATGCTTTTGTAAATCATTTACCAAAATATGTTCTGCCAACAATTTCCTTTCCTTGGGCCAGCTTTTATCTGAATGTACAACACTTAATGGCATAAATTCTACAAGACTGAACACAATGGCATATTTTATAAAAATACCAAGCGGAGGACAGAAAAACACCCTTACCTCCAGAATTATCTATAAATGTAGGTATTCCCTGGCCTGCTCAGTGTTTCAGATACCTGAGAATGGACGACTGTAATTTATTTTTTGGAACTATTTTAAAGTTATCCTTTGACCCCTTAAATGTCTTTAAGCCCTAAGATACTTGCATTCATCTTAATAAAAAGGAAGGACCTTGGGACTCCATCCTCCAGATGACAGCATGTCCTACATTTTAAATGTGAAGAGTTTAAGTCATTTTTTGCTTTTTGTCAGGCGATATGGTTATGCCTTGTGTCCCCACCCAAATCTCATCTTGAAATGTAAGGCCTAGATATTGAGGGAGAGACCTGGTGGGAGGTGATTGGATCATGGGAGGCTTTCCCCCATGCTGTTTCTGTGATAGTGAGTTCTCACGAGATTTGATGGTTTCTCGAGGCAGTTTCCCCTGCTCACTCCTGCGTGCTCTTATCTCTCCTGCCGTCTTGTGAAGAAGATGCCTTCCACTGTGACTGTAAGTTTCCTGAGGCCTCTCCAACCATGCAGAACTGTGAGTCAGTCAAACCTCCTTTGTCTATAAATTACCCAGTCTTGGGCAATTTGTTATAGCAGTGTGAAAACGAACTAATACATCAGGTGAAATAATTTGCAGTTTATTTGTTCAGAATAATGAGACCACAGCCAAACTTTTTTTGTACCAATGGGATTTAAAATGTTAAATCCTGTTTGTGGGGTTTTGTAGGGAATGTGGAAAATGGCATTAATTCCTGTGTAGAGAGCATAGTGGTCTAGGGAAATTCCTTTTGGAAACCTGCATCTTTTCCATAGTGTCCAGCTTTGAAATCAGTTTCCATGTCCAGCTAAATGAATAGGCTCAACCCCCATCTACAGAGTTATTCAACCTTTTCACTCTAAGTGTTTTATGCTTTAAAGAAAAAGTCAAGCAACTCTTGCTTATAGAATAGAGCTTGTTCTTGACCATCCTGTCTTTCATGCAATAAATGTTTCTTTTGCATGTATTGTGTGCTGGACACCATGCTAGGTCTTAAGGAAGCAGAGAATACGGGGGGAAAAATGAATAAAACTTAGCTTTATTTATAAGCGATTAGATCTATTAGGGAAGGAGCAAAATGTGCAAACAAGTAATCAAAATGCACTGAAATGTGTTCTAAATTAGTGTACAGAGGAGAGGAGAAAGAAACTATATTGCTGAAAGGTTCTGTGAAGGTTTCATGGAGAAAGTGACATTTCAGCAGACTCTTGACTGATGAGTGGGAGTCTGCCCAACATAGAAATAGGAGAAAAAGACTCCAGGGGGAGAATTGTATATGCAAAAGCTGAAGGTGTGAACAAACATGGTATGGTGATAGGACAGGGAAATGCCTGAGTGCCTGAATCAGAGGTGTGGAGTAGAAGGAGATGTGGCTGAGCTCAAGAGCCTGTGTACCTGGCTCAATGAGCAGGAATTAATCTGAAACATTCAAGGGTTTTCAGCAATGGACGAATGCACTGATCTGTTTTGGGACGATCCCTCTAGTCCAGTTCCTCTGAAAGTGTGGTTGTGGGCCAGCAGCAGCAGCATCACCAAAGAGCTTGATAGAACTTTAAATTATTGGTCCCAACCCCAATCTTCTGAGTTTAAAATTCTAGGCATGGGGTCTGGAAATCTGTTTGTAACAAGGCATCTGGATAATTCTGATGCACACTCAAGCTTGAGAACCACTGCTCCAGTGACAGAGTGGCAGATAAGGTGGGTTAAAGGCAGATTGAAGCTCTGTAAACTGTTCCAAATAGCTCAGCCCTGGAGGGCAGGGAGAGCCAGGGACATGAGTTTGGGCAGGACAGGGTGGATTAGAGTGACCTTTCTGAAAGCTCATGTTTGGCGGGAGACAAGCAAAAAATATCTAGAGCACGAGTTCTGAAATCTCATTGAGTACCAAAATTATCCAGGTGATTGTTTGAAAATCTAACTTCTATGTCCCACCAAGAAGTTACCAAGCTTACTAAGCAGTATCAGCACATTTTTTTTTTCTTTCCTTCTTTCTCTTGAGGAAGAGGAGTTTGGGGCTTCTCTTCCTCAGTTGTTCTTATGTCTTCTTTGAATTTTGTGGCTTTTGTGCATGGAATCTTTCTTCTTGCTAAAGTTGTTCACCCCCTTGCTCTTTTCAGGGACTTCTGGTGACTCCCACCTGCCTTCTTTTTTTTTTTTTTTTTTTTTTTTGAGGCAGAGTCTCGCTCTGTCGCCCAGGCTGGAGTGCAGTGGCCAGATCTCAGCTCACTGCAAGCTCCGCCTCCCGGGTTTACGCCATTCTCCTGCCTCAGCCTCCCGAGTAGCTGGGACTACAGGCGCCCGCCACCTCGCCTGGCTAGTTTTTGTATTTTTAGTAGAGACGGGGTTTCACCGTGTTAGCCAGGATGGTCTTGATCTCCTGACCTCGTGATCCGCCTGTCTCGGCCTCCCAAAGTGCTGGGATTACAGGCTTGAGCCACCGCGCCTGGCCAACCTGCCTTCTTTATAGAGGAATACAGCCTGAGAGCCTCAGTTCAGGGAGCAGCTGTCACTGCAGAGGTCTGCGGCTCTTCATTCTGGACACTCACTAAATCCCATGGACCGTGTTTTTTTCTTTTTTTTTTTTTTATTATACTTTAAGTTCTAGGGTACATGTGCATAACGTGCAGGTTTGTTACATATGTATACTTGTGCCATGTTGGTGTGCTGCACCCACCAACTCGTCAGCACCCATCAATTCATCATTTATATCGTGTATAACTCCCAGTGCAATCCCTCCCCACTCCCCCCTCCCCATGATAGGCCCCAGTGTGTGATGTTCCCCTTCCCGAGTCCAAGTGATCTCATTGTTCAGTTCCCACCTATGAGTGAGAATATGCGGTGTTTGGTTTTCTGTTCTTGTGATAGTTTGCTAAGAATGATGGTTTCCAGCTGCATCCATGTCCCTACAAAGGATGCAAACTCATCCTTTTTTATGGCTGCATAGTATTCCATGGTGTATATGTGCCACATTTTCTTAATCCAGTCTGTCACAGATGGACATTTGGGTTGATTCCAAGTCTTTGCTATTGTGAATAGTGCCGCAATAAACATACGTGTGCATGTGTCTTTGTAGTAGAATAATTTATAATCCTTTGGGTATATACCCAGTAGTGGGATGGCTGGGTCATATGGTACATCTAGTTCTAGATCCTTGAGGAATTGCCATACTGTTTTCCATAATGGTTGAACTAGTTTACAATCCCACCAACAGTGTAAAAGTGTTCCTATTTCTCCACATCCTCTCCAACACCTGTTGTTTCCTGACTTTTTAATGATTGCCATTCTAACTGGTGTGAGATGGTATCTCATTGTGGTTTTGATTTGCATTTCTCTGATGGCGAGTGATGATGAGCATTTTTTCATGTGTCTGTTGGCTGTATGAATGTCTTCTTTTGAGAAATGTCTGTTCATATCCTTTGCCCACTTTTTGATGGGGTTGTTTGTTTTTTTCTTGTATATTTGTTTGAGTTCTTTGTAGATTCTGGATATTAGCCCTTTGTCAGATGAGTAGATTGCAAAAATTTTCTCCCATTCTGTAGGTTGCCTGTTCACTCTGATGGTAGTTTCTTTTGCTGTGCAGAAGCTCTTTAGTTTAATGGGATCCCATTTGTCAATTTTGGCTTTTGCTGCCGTTGCTTTTGGTGTTTTAGACATGAAGTCCTTGCCCATGCCTATGTCCTGAATGGTACTACCTAGGTTTTCTTCTAGGGTTTTTATGGTATTAGGTCTAACATTTAAGTCTCTAATCCATCTTGAATTAATCTTCGTATAAGGAGTAAGGAAAGGATCCAGTTTCAGCTTTCTACTTATGGCTAGCCAATTTTCCCAGCACCATTTATTAAATAGGGAATCCTTTCCCCATTTCTTGTTTCTCTCAGGTTTGTCAAAGATCAGATGGCTGTAGATGTGTGGTATTATTTCCGAGGACTCTGTTCTGTTCCATTGGTCTATATCTCTGTTTTGGTACCAGTACCATGCTGTTTTGGTTACTGTAGCCTTGTAGTATAGTTTGAAGTCAGGTAGCGTGACGCCTCCGGCTTTGTCCTTCTGACTTAGGATTGTCTTGGCAGTGCGGGCTCTTTTTGGGTTCCATATGAACTTTAAAGCAGTTTTTTTCCAATTCTGTGAAGAAACTCATTGGTAGCTTGATGGGGATGGCATTAAATCTATAAATAACCTTGGGCAGTATGGCCATTTTCACGATATTGATTCTTCCTATCCATGAGCATGGTATGTTCTTCCATTTGTTTGTGTCCTCTTTTCTTTCACTGAGCAGTGGTTTGTAGTTCTCCTTGAAGAGGTCCTTTACATCCCTTGTAAGTTGGATTCCTAGGTATTTGATTCTCTTTGAAGCAATTGTGAATGGAAGTTCATTCATGATTTGGCTCTCTGTTTGTCTGTTACTGGTGTATAAGAATGCTTGTGATTTTTGCACATTAAGTTTGTATCCTGAGACTTTGCTGAAGTTGCTTATCAGCTTAAGGAGATTTTGGGCTGAGACAATGGGGTTTTCTAAATATACAATCATGACATCTGCAAACAGGAACAATTTGACTTCTTCTTTTCCTAACTGAATACCCTTTATTTCTTTCTCTTGCTTGATTGTCCTAGCCAGAACTTCCAAGACTATGTTGAATAGGAGTGGTGAGAGAGGGCATCCCTGTCTTGTGCCAGTTTTCAAAGGGAATTTTTCCAGTTTTTGCCCATTCAGTATGATATTAGCTGTGGGTTTGTCATAAATAGCTCTTATTATTTTGAGGTACATTCCATCAATACCGAATTTATTGAGCGTTTTTAGCATGAAGGGCTGTTGAATTCTGTCAAAAGCCTTTTCTGCATCTATTGAGATAATCATGTGATTCTTGTCTTTGGTTCTGTTTATATGCTGGATTACGTTTATTGATTTGCGAATGTTGAACCAGCCTTGCATCCCAGGGATGAAGCCCACTTGATCATGGTGGATAAGCTTTTTGATGTGCTGCTGAATCCGGTTTGCCAGTATTTTATTGAGGATTTTTGCATCGATGTTCATCAGGGATATTGGTCTAAAATTCTCTTTTTTTGTTGTGTCTCTGCCAGGCTTTGGTATCAGGATGATGTTGGCCTCATAAAATGAGTTCGGGAGGATTCCCTCTTTTTCTATTGATTGGAATAGTTTCAGAAGGAATGGTACCAGCTCCTCCTTGTACATCTGGTAGAATTCAGCTGTGAATCCATCTGGTCCTGGACTTTTCTTGGTGGGTAGGCTATTAATTATAGCCTCAATTTCAGAGCCTGCTATTGGTCTATTCAGAGATTCAACTTCTTCCTGGTTTAGTCTTGGGAGAGTGTAAGTGTCCAGGAAATTATCCATTTCTTCTAGATTTTCCAGTTGATTTGCGTAGAGGTGTTTATAGTATTCTCTGATGGTAGTTTGTATTTCTGTGGGGTCGGTGGTGATATCCCCTTTATCATTTTTTATTGCGTCTATTTGATTCCTCTCCCTTTTCTTCTTTATTAGTCTTGCTAGTGGTCTGTCAATTTTGTTGATCTTTTCAAAAAACCAACTCCTGGATTCATTGATTTTTTGGAGGGTTTTTTGTGTCTTATCTCCTTCAGTTCTGCTCTGATCTTAGTTATTTCTTGCCTTCTGCTAGCTTTTGAATGTGCTTGCTCTTGCCTCTCTAATTCTTTTAATTGTGATGTTAGAGTGTCAATTTTAGATCTTTCCTGCTTTCTCTTGTGGGCATTTAGTGCTATAAATTTCCCTCTACACACTGCTTTAAATGTGTCCCAGAGATTCTGGTATGTTGTATCTTTGTTCTCATTGGTTTCAAAGAACATCTTTATTTCTGCTTTCATTTCGTTATGTACCGAGTAGTCATTCAGGAGCAGGTTGTTCAGTTTCCATGTAGTTGAGCGGTTTTGATTGAGTTTCTTAGTCCTGAGTTCTAGTTTGATTGCACTGTGGTCTGAGAGACAGTTTGTTGTAATTTCTGTTCCTTTACATTTGCTGAGGAGTGCTTTACTTCCAATTATGTGGTCAATTTTGGAATAAGTGCGATGTGGTGCTGAGAAGAATGTATATTCTTTTGATTTGGGGTGGAGAGTTCTATAGATGTCTATTAGGTCCGCTTGGTGCAGAGATGAGTTCAATTCCTGGAAAACCTTGTTAACTTTCTGTCTCGTTGATCTATCTAATGTTGACAGTGGAGTGTTGAAGTCTCCCATTATTATTGTATGGGAATCTAGGTCTCTTTGTAAGTCTCTAAGGACTTGCTTTATGAATCTGGGTGCTCCTGTATTGGGTGCATATATATTTAGGATAGTTAGCTCTTCCTGTTGAATTGATCCCTTTACCATTATGTAATGGCCTTCTTTGTCTCTTTGATCTTTGATGGTTTAAAGTCTGTTTTATCAGAGACTAGGATTGCAACCCCTGCTTTTTTTTGTTCTCCATTTGCTTGGTAGATCTTCCTCCATCCCTTTATTTTGAGCCTATGTATGTCTCTGCATGTGAGATGGGTCTCCTGAATACAGCAGACTGATGGGTCTTGACTCTTTATCCACTTTGCCAGTCTGTGTCTTTTAATTGAAGCATTTAGTCCATTTACATTTAAGGTTAATATTGTTATGTGTGAACTTGATCCTGCCATTATGATATTAACTGGTTATTTTGCTCGTTAGTTGATGCAGTTTCTTCCTAGCCTCGATGGTCTTTACATTTTGGCATGTTTTTGCAATGGCTGGTACCGGTTGTTCCTTTCCACGTTTAGGGCTTCCTTCAGGGTCTCTTGTAAGGCAGGCCTGGTGGTGACAAAATCTCTAAGCATTTGCTTATCTGTAAAGGATTTTATTTCTCCTTCACTGATGAAACTTAGTTTGGCTGGATATGAAATTCTGGGTTGAAAATTCTTTTCTTTAAGAACGTTGAATATTGGCCCCCACTCTCTTCTGGCTTGGAAAGTTTCTGCCGAGAGATCTGCTGTTAGTCTGATGGGCTTCCCTTTGTGGGTAACCCGACCTTTCTCTCTGGCTGCCCTTAACATTTTTTCCTTCATTTCAACTTTGGTGAATCTGGCAATTATGTGTCTTGGAGTTGCTCTTCTCGAGGAGTATCTTTGTGGTGTTCTCTGTATTTCCTGAATTTGAATGTTGGCCTGCCCTACTAGGTTGGGGAAGTTCTCCTGGATGATATCCTGAAGAGTGTTTTCCAACTTGGTTCCATTTTCGCCCTCACTTTCAGGCACCCCAATCAGATGTAGATTTGGTCTTTTTACATAATCCCATACTTCTTGCAGGCTTTGTTCATTTCTTTTTCTTCTTTTTTCTTTTGGTTTCTCTTCTCGCTTTATTTCATTCATTTGATCCTCGATCGCTGATACTCTTTCTTCCAGTTGATCGAGTCGGTTACTGAAGCTTGTGCATTTGTCACGTATTTCTCGTGTCATGGTTTTCATCTCTGTCATTTCGTTTATGACCTTCTCTGCATTAATTAGTCTAGCTGTCAATTCTTCCACTCTTTTTTCAAGATTTTTAGTTTCTTTGCGCTGGGTACATAATTCCTCCTTTAGCTCTGAGAAGTTTGATGGACTAAAGCCTTCTTCTCTCATCTCGTCAAAGTCATTCTCTGACCAGCTTTGATCCGTTGCTGGCAACGGGCTGCGCTCCTTTGCGGGGGGAGATGCGATCTTATTTTTTGAATTTCCAGCTTTTCTGCCCTGCTTTTTCCCTATCTTTGTGGTTTTATCTGCCTCTGGTCTTTGATGATGGTGACGTACTGATGGGGTTTTGGTATAGGTGTCCTTCCTGTTTGATAGTTTTCCTTCTGACAGTCAGGACCCTCAGCTGTAGGTCTGTTGGAGATTGCTTGAGGTCCACTCCAGACCCTGTTTGCCTGGGTATCAGCAGCAGAGGTTGCAGAAGATAGAATATTGCTGAACAGCGAGTGTACCTGTCTGATTCTTACTTTGGAAGCTTCCTCTCAGGGGAGTACTCCACCCTGTGAGGTGTGGGGTGTCAGACTGCCCCTAGTGGGGGATGTCTCCCAGTTAGGCTACTCAGGGGTCAGGGACCCACTTGAGCGGTCTGTCCCTTCTCAGATCTCAACCTCCGTGTTGGGAGATCCACTGCTCTCTTCAAAGCTGTCAGACAGAGTCGTTTGCGTCTGCAGAGGTTCTGCTGCCTTTTTGTTGTTGTTGTTGTTGTTGTTGTTTTGCTGTGCCCTGTCCCCAGAGGTGGAGTCTACAGAGACAGGCAGGTTTCCTTGAGCTGCTGTGAGCCCCACCCAGTTCGAGCTTCCCAGCCTGCTTTGTTTACCTACTTAAGCCTCAGCAATGGCGGGCGCCCCTCCCCCAGCCTCGCTGCTGCCTTGCGGTTAGATCGCAGACTGCTGTGTTAGCAATGAGGGAGGCTCCGTGGGCGTGGGACCCTCCCGGCCAGGTGTGGGATATATTCTCCTGGTGTGCCCGTTTGCTTAAAGCGCAATATTGGGGTGGGAGTTACCCAATTCTCCAGGTGTTGTGTGTCTCAGTTCCCCCGGTTAGGAAAAGGGATTCCCTTCCCCCTTGCGCTTCCCAGGTGAGGCGATGCCTCGCCCTGCTTCAGCTCTCGCTGGTCGGGCTGCAGCAGCTGACCAGCACCGATTGTCTGGCACTCCCCAGTGAGATGACCCCAGTACCTCAGTCGAAAATGCAGAAATCACCGGTCTTCTGTGTCGCTCGTGCTGGGAGTTGGAGACTGGAGCTGTTCCTATTTGGCCATCTTGCTCCACCCCTCGTGTTTTTTCTTAAAAAAAAAAAAATACTGATGCTCAGTCTCAACCTCAAACTGAAGAAATTAGAATTCCTGCCAGTAAAGTGTTTCTAAAGTGCTCCCTAGGTGATTCTAACATGCAACTAGCACTGAGAACTGCAAACCAGTCCAACATCTTCATTTTAGTGAGATGAAGAAGTCAGAAAAAGAGAGATGCCAGAGGCAGGGAGGAGGAATGTATCGTGTAATTTGGGTCAAATAAGGGCACAGTCAACTGTATTAAAATGCTTAAGAAGTAGAGAAGGACGAGTACCAAGAAAAGGTCATTAAATTTAGTAATGAGGATGATACTGTTGGACTTACAGGCACAAACAACAGAACAAAACCAGCTCATAGACTCTCTCACCACTAGCTAAGACAATGAACAAAATACCGTGAAGAAACACAGAAGCCGAAAGGAAAAAATAAAAATTTCCCAGTTTCAATTTAACAAGGAAAAAGGAACAGCTTCTTATTATATACTTTGAAAAAGAAGCATCAGCCAGGTGCACTGGCTCACGCCTGTAATCCCAGCACTTTGGGAGGCTGAGGTGGGTGGATCACCTGAGGTCAGCAGTTCAAGACCATCCCGGCCAACATGGCGAAACCCCATCTCTACTAAAAATGCAACAATTAGCTGGGCGTGGTGGCACGTGCCTGTAATCCCAGCTACACGGGAGGTTGAGGCAGGAGAATTGCTTGAACCCAGGAGGTAGAGGTTGCAGTGAGCTGAGATCATACCACTGCACTCCAGCCTGGGTGACAAAGTGTGAAAGAAAAAAAGAGAGAGAGAGAGAGAGAAAGGAAGGAAGGAAGAAAAGAAAGAGAGAGAAGCATCAAGGGAAAAACCAAAAGATTCTGCAGTGGTACAATATGGTGTGGCTTCTGCCTGCTTTCCCCTACCCAGAAACACCATGGTGGGAGAAGGTTAGTCAATAAAATCTTGAACTATCTCACTCATAATGCCTGCCAATTTCCAGAGAAGTAGACCAAGGGCATGGATTGGCATCTCATATGGTTTGAGTAGTTTTGCCATTCTGCTTGAACCCAGGAGGCAGAGGTTGCAGTGAGACAAGAACAGTCACTACATTCCAGTCTGGGTGACACAGTGAGACTCTCTCAACAAATGAAAAAGAAGAAAGAAATAAAAGAGCCTGGTGTCTCTCTTGTCCCCTTTCTTGCCATGTGACACACTGGCTCTCCTTTCCTTCTGCCATAACTAAAAGCTTCCTGAGGCCTCACCAAAATCTGAGGAGATTTCAGTGCCATGCTTATACAGCTTGTACAACCATGAGCCAAATAAACCTCTTTTTTTAAAAATAAATTACCCAGTCTCAGGTGTTCCTTTATAGCAACACAAATGGACTAACACAGCATCCCTGTCCTGTGAAAAAATATAGATAAGCCCCCCAGATTAGCAGCCCTTCTCCCCTAGGGAACTTTGAAAAATGCTACAAAGGCCACCAAGGTTTCCCACCCTCCAAGACACCATGCTGGGCAGGGGTAATGACCCCAACCTCACGCGAGCTGCTGAATCAAGTGGGCCCTTTGAATTTGACACAGTCTCCAAAAACTTTCTTTTCCTTATTTATGTGTATTTTTTTTGTAGAGATGGGGTCTCACTATTTGCCCCGGCTGGTCTCAAATTCCTGGCCTCAAGTGATCCTCCTCTGCCGTATCCTTCCAAAGTACTGGGATTATAGGCATGAGCTACTGTGCCTGGCCTCAAAGATCTTTCAGAACTCACATCCTCCAGGCTCAGATGTTAGCCCCGGCTTGGCTTCACATAAAAATAAACTAAAAGCAACACCTAGCCTTAAAGCTGGAAACATGCAATAAACTAACCAGTCTCAAAATACGGTAGGGAATATGTCAAGAAGAATGCATTACGCTACATGACAGCAATTAGACTTCTGAGCAGAGCTGTCTATTTATGAGTAATTTCTGTCTGCTCTACAGGGATTCTAAGGCCAAAAAAAAAACTAAGCGGAAAGAAAATTAAAGGTGAAAAGAAGACAACATGCAAAAGGTGGACAAAGAACCACATCTGGAAGAAAACATAATCAAGAAATAGATTTCCTGTGCATGCATCTTGCAACAGGGGCACTTTATTTCAAAAAATAATTGTTTTATTCCAGAAGAGTTTAACACTCTTGGAGAAAAGAGATTTGGAGGAGTGGTGAGACAGAAACCACATGCCAGGCTAGGCGTGGTAGCTCACGCCTGTAATCCCAGCACTTTGGGAGGCCAAGGTAAGCAGATCACATGAGGCCAAGAGTACAAGACCAGCCTGGCCAACATGGTGAAACCCCATCTCCACCAGAAATACAAATAATTAGCTGGGCATGGTGATGCACATCCATGGTCCCAGCTGATTTGTTTTTCTAAGACCACCAGAGCGGGCACAAAAGAATCAGCGAGTAGGCAAGGGTAGGAGCAAAACTGCAAATTTATTTCTGGTCACCTAAGGTGTGGGGGGGAGAGGTCTGTCGGCCTCCAGCAAAGGAGGCCGACAGAGTCCCCCGGTGGGGCTCTCGGGCGGAGTTCCTGACACAGTCCCGACATCCCGACAGGAGTGGGGCTGGGAAGTCCGCACATGGCGTCGGTCCGGAGCGGCTTTTCTAGAAGTGGGAGGGCAATAGGTGGGGCACGGGCGTGTCGGGGGGCGTTCCGCAGGTGCGACCAGGTAAATCTTGGTCTCTTCGGATTGACGTCATCTGGCACATGCCCAGTTGGTCTGCACCTTCCCAGGTCACCGGCTGCATTTTCACGCGCGCGGGAAAAGTTAGTGAAGAAGAACCCGGAAGTGCACCATCTTGCCTCCGTTCGTCCAAACAGTCCAACCTTTTATTGATAATAGTGATAAGGGGCGCCGTGGTCTGTCTGGCTACTTTCTGCTGTTAAGGGGCGTTGTTAAGGTCGGGGCCCATGGTTGGCATTTGGACGTACAGAATCTTGGCACGGAGAAATTTGATCAAAATGGGGACAAAACATAAAATAAGGCACAGTATTCGTATAGGAATGAGGAATGGAAGCATTTGTTGGAATATAGGCAAAACCCAGAAGGAAGGTCCTGGCAAGGCTGGGGAGTATGAGATAGTTAAGAAAATTTAGTAAGTTTGAGGCGAGTAGGGGAAAGTTGAACTGATTTATTGGCCTAGTAAGGGGGTAGGGCATGAGGGTATAATGAGGAACGAGTGGGCAAAGTAGTTGTTGGCCAGGCAGCAATTAAGGAGTGGAGTTTTTCGTGGAGTGGATGGCTTTCCGCTTACTCCTACTACAGAGATATTGGATGGAAGGCTAGGTCCAGAGAAGGACGTCAAAACAGAATAGGTAGCCTCGCTGTTGATTAAAAAATTGTCTTACCCGCTACCAGGAGAGTTACCCGCGGCTCGGCGAGGGTGATGGGGGTCCCCGAGTCTCGGCACCTTCAGTTGTCGTCGTCCAGATGTAGGAGCTGGAAGGAGCTCCCAGGATCCTGGGAAAGGGGGTCACGTGGAGACGCAGCACCTGTTCTCAGGGTGGGGCAATCAGATTTCCAGTGTCCTCCCTGCTGGCAAGCAGGGCAGGGGGTTGCCGGTGGACGAGGGTTAGGACATTCACTGGCCCAATGTCCTGATGCCTTGCACTTATAGCAAGGCTGCGTTGGGGCTCGGGGACCTTGCGGACACCTGTTGCCGCACTTATAGCAGGCTCCTTTGCAGCCTTGGAGTCTGCGGGGTGTGTGCTCTCTGGCCTGGGGTTACGACTGGGCTGTAAAGCCGCTGCTAGGAGCTGTAACTTCTGTTTGAGGCAAGCCTGCCGTCTCCTCTCTGGAGTTATAGACCTTAAAGGCTAATTTAACCAGGTCTTGTATTGGTGTCTGAGGACCATCCTCTACCTTTTGAAGTTTTTTACGAATGTCAGGAGCTGATTGAGAAATGAAATAAGACGCCAAAATGGTGGCCCCTGTGGGGGAGGCCGGATCTAACCAGGTATACTGGGTTAGAACCTCAGTCAGTTTAGGGTAGAGGTTAGGATAACCTGGAGGTCATGCCAAGTTAAGTCATAGGCCTGACAAAGGTATCTAAATTCCTTTATGTATATGGTAGGATTAGCTGAGAAATCACCTAAACGCTTCTCAATTTTGGAAAGATCGGCCAGTGAAAAAGGGACATGTACTTTGACTAGCCCCTCCGCCCCAGCTACCTCTCGCAAAGGCGCTAACACTGTAGGAGGGTGTGGGCAGAGATAGGGGACTCAAGACAGCCAGTTGGGGGCCCCGAAGGAGGCACGGGACCGAGTGGATTACTAGTAGATAAGGAGGAGGAAGGAGGAGTCTGGATGGGGGGAGGAGGAGGAGTCTGGGCAGGAAGGGAGGGGCTGGAAAGAGCAGGGAGAGAAGGAGGAGTATAGGGCAGGTCAGGACGAGAGCGTAAGGCCCAAAAGCCTTGTATGTAATTAATTTCGGACCACTTGCCTAGCCGCTGGCAGAAATTGCTGAGGTCGATCACGCCACAGTGGAAAGGAAAATTAACCGCTTCCTCCTAAGGTCTTGTTCAAGCTGTAAGGTTATTAAATTGGCTAGGAGGCACCCTAAGGGGGTGCTCTTTGGAAATTTGGACTGGGGGCTTCCCGTTTTTTTCCTCTTTACTTACACAATGGACACAATGGAAATGGAAGTGGATCTCTGCCTGGCTTCAAAGCGTCCTTTGGAACCAGCAGAGACAGACTGCAGGCTCATGGAGCCAAAGTGGAGATTACCTTCAGGCGGACATCTCCGTCCTGAACAGGTCTCCCAAGCCACATGGTGGTTCCCGTGGCTCAAAAGTGGGCCTCGGACCTGCGCAGGATTTTTGGCCGAGGGAGGTAAAGAGGACACAAGCGCACTTACCCCAGAGAGGCCGTGAGAGTGAGGGAAGCAGGTCTCAGGTCCTGGTCCGTCTGCGGCGTGGGAGCAGGAGGAGGTTCCTCAACCCTTAGAGGCCTGAGGAGGGGTCTCCTCCCGGGTCTTCAGCACCAACTGATTTGTTTTTTTTCTAAAGACCAGCAGAGCGGGCACAAAAGAACCAGCAAGTAGGCAAGGGTAGGAGCAAAACTGCAAATTTATTTTTGGTCACCTAAGGTGTTGGGGGGGAGAGGTCTGTCGGCCTCCGGCAAAGGAGGCCAACAGAGTCCCCCCGTGGGGCTCTCGGGCGGAGTTCCTGACACAGTCCCGACATCCCGACAGGAGTGGGGCTGGGAAGTCCGTGCATGGCCTCCGTCCGGAGCGGCTTTTCTAGGAGTGGGAGGGCAATAGGCGGGGCACGGGGGTGTCGGGGGCGTTCCGCAGGTGCGACCAGGTAAATCTTGGTCTCTTCGGATTGACGTCACCTGGCGCATGCCCGGTTGGTCTGCACCTTCCCGGGTCGCCGGCTGCATTTTCACGCGCACGGGAAAAGTTGGTGAAGAAGAACCCAGAAGTGCACCATCTTGCCTCCGTTTGTCCAAACGCCAGCTACTTGGGAGACTGAAGTGGGAGAATCACTGAAGCCCAGGAAACAGAGGCTACAGTGAGCCAAGATCCTACCACTGCACTCTAGCCTGGAAAACAGAGCAAGACTCTGCCTCAATTTCAAAAAAAAAAAAGAAAGAAAGAAAAAAGAAAAAGAAAAACAGATCCCTGACACATGCCACTCCCTGGATGAACCTTGAAGACACTGTGCTAAGTGAAACAAGCCAGTCACAAAAAGACAAACATTGTATGATTCCACTGATCTAAAGTACCCTGAGTAGTCAAATTAATAGAGACAGAAAGTAGAACAAGGATTGCCAGGGGCTGGGGAAGGGGAAATGGGGAGTTGTTTAATGATACAAAGTTTCATTTTTGCAAGATGAAAAGGGTTCTGGAGATCCTTTGCACAGCAATGTGAACATACTGAACATGACTGTACACTTAAAATGGTTAAGATGGTAAATGTTATATGCTTTTTACCATAATTAAAAATAAATATATAAATAAATAAAATAGAAAGTCTTAAGGTTCAAATAGCCACTTTTGTCACCTCACTCTGATGGTGGCGACTCATCTGTTCAAGGTGATTTCCATCCTCTCTGATGGAAAGGAATCCTATTGGATCCAGCCTGACTTTGACCATATGCCGAAGCCACACTGTAGAAGCTAACTTAAACTACATAATTTAAAAATAATAGTTTAATAACTTTTCATCATAAGTTAATAATAGATGACAAGTACTATACCACAACTTAATCTGTATTTATATCACTCAGTGTTAATTACCTGGTTGTGGCACAGCTTGCTCTAGAATCTAAAAGCATTACCTATGTTCATTAGCAGGAAAACAAACTGCAGCCTCTGTATTGAGCAACAGCTTTGCTTTCTCATGCATAACTGTTTGGAAGAAACCCCAAAACTCCAGTATCCCTACAAGTCCTGGAATTCTTGCAGATGAATTTTCAAGATAATCCTTATTCATTTTGTAGCAATTCTTCCTCTGTACACCCATTTCCTGTTTGATTATTTTTAGCATTACTCAAGCTGAAGATTCTACTCTGTTGGTAACAAGCTATACCCTCAAATTGCTCTTTAAGGTGGTCGGCAAGGCTCTTTAATTTAAGAACATCCAGAAATCTCAAAATGAGAGGATGAGACCCCAGAAATAGATCACCTAAAAGATGAATGGAATGGGCTTCTCATTTCTCCTGTGTGCAATATACAAAAAGAATTTTCACCGTATTTAATTGCCTTTCCCTCTCATTGATATCTGGCTCTTTAAAGGAGTGCAAGATAGTCAGTTAAAAAAGAAAAAATGCCTGTACCCATGGCAACCTCTGATGAAAAGGACCAGCAGCTATTTCCAAGGATAGGTGGTTTAGATTAAAGACCTGAAGCTATGATAGGTCGGCCTACATAGAAAGCAAATGTGTGGTGTACCATAACAGCATTCCTTCCAGGAGAGGAGTGTTTTGGAATTGAAGATATCCCAAGTGGCCTCTTTAAAACCCCAAATGATGTAATAGTTTACAAACAGCACTGTATCATAATGAGCATAAACATTTCTATGGATAACACAATTTTCATTTCTATCTATTTTCATAATTGCTGCATAATATTCCACCCAATGGACACAATGTATATTTTTAGGCTGGGTGTGATGGCTCATGCCTGTAATCCCAACACTTTGGTAGGCTGAGGCAGGCAGATCACTGGAGCCCAGGAGTTCAAGATCAGTCTGAGCAGCATGGTGAAACCCCATCTCTCAAAAAAACCCACAAAAATTAGCCAGGCGTGATGGCACACACCTGTAGTTCCAGCTACTTGGGAAGCTGAGGCAGAAGGATTGCTTGAGTCTGTGAGGTAGAGGTTGCAGTGAGCCAAGAATGCACCATTGCACTCCAGTCTGGGTGACAGAGCAAGACTCTGTCTTTAGCTTTCTCATGTTGTTTAATACTTTGACTGCTTCTGATATTGCACTTTTAGAGATAACCATGATGAACTTCTTTTTCCAAGTAGATTTTCCCATATTGTTAATTGTTTCCTTATAATAGACTCTCAGAAAGGAATTATGGAGTCAAAGGATAAGAACATTTTTGTAGTTCTTGATCCACGCTGCCCAATGGATTCCGTCAATTGAAAACCAGTTTCACTCTATCCCTGTGAACCTCAATATCATTAAAATAATTTTAATGTTGATTTGCACTGATATGATTACTACTAAAGCTAAACATTTTCCATATATTCCTTATTCATTTATTTCTCTTTCTGTGAATTATTTATGTGATAGTTTGGAAACCAATGGCAGAGAAGTTAAGTTCTGAAGCTTTCTAATACCTTCAAACACTTCCTTTCACACATCTCAACTACCTGTGACTAGTAGGCCAGAAAAATTCCCATGACACTATTATCACACTAGGCCGCTCTGCTAGGAGTGAGCACGTCCCATGTGGTTTCAGGATAATCCAGAAGTGCCTTTGTGTTACCCACTGACTTCTGCCTGCCTGCCTGCCCTCTGGCATCTCAGACAGGTGATGCTGCCACTTCTGTGCTTGGAGACTCAATTCCTGAAATCTGTGGTTCCCAATATTGATTGCACATTAGAATCATCTGGGGAACTTTTAAAATTCCCAATACCCAGAACGTTCTATACACCAATTAAACCAGCTTTCTGGGCGTCAGTGTTTGTGAAAGCTCGATTGAGGATTCCAAGGTGCAGCCAAGGTTGAGAACCACAGCTTTAAATCCAGTCATAAGGAGCACCCAACTAGGCACTCAGGATACAAAGACCTGTGCAATGTCACCCCTGCCCTCAGGCAGCTCACAGCCCCATGGTGGGGACAGAAAAAGGTTTGAATAACAAAGCACACTCTGAATGTTATAAAAGGGAGTCATTATAAATAAATAAGTATATAAATATATATATTTATAATTAAGTAGTGTATATATAAAGTAAAATATAGTTATTTAAATAAATATATGTATACATTTACTTTTATTAACTATAACTTGATCAACCAGTACCATCAACTTAAGGAAATTTTTCTGCATGTAGTTTTTATCATTAAGGGGTAAGCTATATAAAAACAGAGACTTGTTAAAAACACAGGCAACAAAGGCTGAGTTTGTGAGATCTCTGAACTTTCAGCCACTTGCCACTTCTAATCTACAAGGTTGATTTTCCACATATGGGCGCTGATTTTTTTTAAAGGATGACCTTAAAACCCTTTCAGATTCTGGCTTGCCTAGGAAATGGTTGCTTATGTTCACTATGCTATATTTACTAAGGCACAAAATGTAATATATATATATATATATATATATATATATATATATATATGCATGCAGATTTGAAAAACCATTTAAAAACTAGAGATAAAAAGGGTTTTCGCTTGACTTCTCTTAAGAAATTTAACTCATTGCATTATTTCTCCCTGGGGTACTGGAGCAGTATTTACCTATTCACCACGTGGTGCTTTGGACAAATTCATAAATTATGGGCTTTGCCATAGTAAATGTCCCTACAACGTCTCTTCTGACAAACCCAAGCCCCATTCTGCGGCAGACAAGTCTCTTCATTCAAGATCTGGAATAAAAGCATCAGAAATTGTTTTCTTACGTTTTGCTAATTGAGAAATAAAGTTAGGCCTGCTTGAATGGCATTTTTAAATAAATTCCAAATACTGTCTTTAGAATTTAAAAAATCTAGCTCATTATTTTATTGAATCTTAATGCATTTTCCCCTGAATTATCAAGATAATTATAGGTTGTAAAATGAAGCTGGGTGCAGTGGCTCATGCCTGTAAATCCCAGCGCTTTGGGAGGTGGAGGCGGGAGGATTGCTTGAGGCCAGGAGTTTGAGACTAGCCTGGGCAACACAAGGGGGCCCTGTCTCTACTAAAAATAAAAATAAAAATTAGCCAGGCATGGTGGTGCACCCCTGTAGTCCTAGCTACTAGGGAAGCTAAAGTAGGAAGATGGCTTGAGCCCAGGAGTTTGAGACTGCAGTGAGCCATGATCACGCCACTGCACTCCAACCTGGGTCACAGAGCAAGACCGACTCTGTCCCAAAAAAAAAAAAAAAAAAAAAAAAAAAAAAAAAAAAGTGAAAATAAATAAATGGGTAAAATGGCTTTATAGGCTTCATCTTACAGACATTGAGCCCTTGCTTTTTCTATTAAGGCCAATAATGAAATATAGCTCCAATTGTCTATATATAAACACACAGACACACATTAGACCTCAAAGAATTGAATTTATTTTTATGGGTTAAAGCATCTGAATGTTATCTGAGACAGGATTAAATGGAAAGTGTTCCTGACTCTTCCTAACAGAAATAGGATCATCGCTGGCCCTGGGCCTGGTGGTTGAATCCTCAGCTAGAATCATGTACTGTATTCAGCAAAAGACAGTTGAGCTCAGAAGCGTATCCCAGGGTAAAATTGCTGCCCATAGAGGCTGTGCAAATTCTCAGGAAGCTAGATCAGAATTTCCAGAGGCAGCTGGTCACAGCCATTCCTTCAGCTATCCTGGAAAGGGCAGGATTCTTGACCATGCTGGAGGCCCAGATGCCAAATAGGACCCAGTGTTCATGCTCACCTCACCGCAGGCCCTGACTCATGAATTTTTGTTTCTGGCATCTATGTTGATATAGATAGTCTATTAGAATAACTCTGGGCTCTTCTGTTGTAAAACCAAGCTTGATATGAAGCGCCAGAGAATGCCAAAGACACATTTATTTCCCTCGATCACTAGGACAAATGTCACCTCAGAAAAACCGGATGTTAATGAGCAGGGGAAACAACAGTCTTAGTTCATCCTTCCGCTGGCACAGCATAGAGTTTGGCTGGTCTCTGATCCTGCCTCAGCAAATATGATGCACTTGACATTCATAGCAGTTTCTTGGATGAGGCAATTGGCGCCTGAGTGTTTACATGATTCCAGCTGATTCTCTTTCCTGCCACCCTCTAGGGGCTCAGCCAGCCATGGATGGAATTAGCCAGCCCCTTATTCCAAAGAGCAGTGCCCCCAATCTGTGCTGGTTCTCTGACATGAACACTCTTTCCTCTTCCTAAGAAACATTCTCCCAAGAAAATAGGGCACTTGAAATGAACACACTATTAAATATGGAAGGTGAGAGAAAGGAGAAATGGACACCTACCAAGTCCTAGCTTTTAAAGGAGAATATAATGCTCAAGACCAACACCTCTCCTTGAAAGATAATCTGGGCACGTAAGACAGGCAGACACTCCCTGTCTCATAGCTCTCCCTGCATGAGGTCAGCCAAGCTAAAAGGACTTCCCATTCCCCTAAGAACAACAGAGAGAAGGGAAGCTGCAGTGAAGTGGCATTAGGCTTACTTCTAGTGGCTAACATGGGTGTGGGGTGTCTCTCCCTGTGCTGAGGGAGTCAAGGGAACCAAGAAGAGAAACTTGGATGACCCAGAAAAGGGAATGAGGTCTGACTGTAGTTGGACCCCAATAGGACCCTTGGCAAGTAATGCCTCACCAAACACTTTACATGGCTGACCTCCTTTAATACTCAGATGACTCTATGTGATATTATCATCCCAATTTTGCAAACCAAAAAATTAAAACTTCACATTGTTGAGTGTTGCATTCAGCATCTCACATTAAGTAGCCAAATCTCATTTGAATCCAGGCCTGTCTGCCTCTAAGCCTCACACGCTGCCCTGTAGCCCAGGAAGAGATCTAGGTTTCCTGCTTAATTTACCTGCTTTTGTCTTTGTCCTTCAAAGGAGGCAAATAAATATTCCTGAATGAAGTGTTAGCTCCCTTAGGGAACCAGAAATGGAGAATGAGAAGGATAAGGAAATAATTTTGCTCTATTAAATAATGATTAAGTGCAACAAACCTAACTTGATGGTACAATCTGATCCGATTTTCTGTTGCAACCAACATTTGTGTTCTTGAAGGAGGACACAGGCTGCAATGCTCATGTGTTACGCCTTTCTTGCATTGCTGTAAAGAAACACCCGAGACTGGGTAATTTATAAAGAAAAGAGGTTTAGGCTGGGTGCGGTGGCTCACACCTGTAATCCCAACACTTTGGGAGGCCAAGGCGGGTGGATCACCTGAGATCAGGAGTTCGAGACCAGCCTGGTGAACATGGTAAAACCCCATCTCTACTAAGAATATAAAAATTAGCCGGCATGATGGTGGGTGCCTGTAATCCCAGCTACTTGGGAGGCTGAGGCAGGAGAATCACTTGAATCCAGGAGGCAGAGGTTGCAGTGAGTCGAGATCACGCCGTCACACTCCAGCCTAGGCAACAGAGCAAGACTCAGTCTCAAAGTAAGAAAGAAAAAAGAAAAGAAAAGAGATTTAATTGGTTCATGGTTTTGTGGGCTGTACAAACATGTCAATGGCCTCTGCTCAGCTTCTGGAGGCCTCAGGGAGTTTGACTCATGGTGGAAGGTGAAGAGGGAGCAGGCATGAACTCACTCGCTATCACAAGGACAGCAGCACCAAACCATGAGGGAACCTCCCCTATGACCTAAACACCTCCCCCCAGGCCCCTCCTCCAACACTGGGGACGATAATTCAACATGAAATTTAGAAGGGACAACATCCAAACTCTATCAGCTCACTCTTATTTTTTACAATATGAGGATATAACCCAGAGCTACTTTTATCAGCTTTCCTCCCTCAAACCTTAGCTGTAGCTCCTCAACAAATAAAAGGTATATTTACAATAGAATAGTTTTTCATGCTAGACACAATATTATAGTGTTTATTAAATCTATAGATTATCTCTAACACCAAGTATCCTCTACACAATAGCACTTATCACAGGATTTTAAGCAGAATATGTGACCCATTTTAACAAACTTGGAATAGAAGACATTCTTTGCTGAGATGGTTCTATCAAAGGAAGCCAACATCACATTCAAAGCATCGATTTTCTCAAGAACAGACATAGGTTGTGCACGGTGGTTCACTCCTGTAATCTCAGCATTTTGAGAAGCCAAGGCAGGCAGATCACTTGAGGTCAGGAGTTTCACCAATATAGTGAAATCCTGTCTATACCAAAAAATACAAAAATTAGCTGGGCATGGTGGTGCACACCTGTAGTCCCAGCTACTTGGGAGGCTGAGATGGTAAAATAACTTGAACATGGGAGGCAGAGGTTGTAGTGAGCCCAGATCATGCCACTCCACTCCGGCCTGGGTGACAGAGCGAGACTCCGTCTCAAAAAAAAAAAAAAAAAAAAAAAAAGAACAAAAGAACAAAAAAAGACATGTACACAGCAAAATCATCAAGATTTGCGTTAGACAAAAGAGGTTATAACTTAGACTCAAAGATCTCAACATAATTTGATAAATGTTCAAAAGAAACAACTTCTCCAGATATGTGAGGATGCTTGGATTAAGAAGTGTAATTCCTTGACTGGGCTGAACGAATCACACCCCTTCCTGGCATTTTATTTTACCTTGGGATCAGAGGGAGAGTGAGTCAGTCCTGTTTCGACTGTGGGAACAGCAAGATGTGAAAACTGGGCCAGTCTGTAGTGATAATGGGGTCCCCAGGTGGAGAAAAGCGTAACAAAGCTTTTCCTTATGACGTTCGTCTCTCATTAAAGTCTTTCCTTGATAGAGCCGCATCCTCACCCTTCTTGGTGTTTGGTTGTTTGTTCAACCCCTCCTTTGATTATATAAGAAAATCCAGTATCCTATTAAATCCCTTCATGTGCTTAAGCTAATTTGAGTTGATCTTTTATCACATTCAAAGAAAAAAAACAAAGCAACTCATGATTAATGAACCATCGAACTGAAAATATATGAACTATTTGTCTCGAGGAATTTCAGGGCTATGTCAGGATTTTTAGTTCTTGATGTAAGGAGGCCAAATTCTTTGATAGAGCTGCCAAATGATCCCTACCTTAAAAGGGCTCTGCAAGATCTGAGGGAGATGAAAGCAGTCAGAGGATAGCCCTGTTGTGGATCAGACATTTACATAAAAGGAAAGCACCCAGCACATCTGCATGGGAGCACACTGCCTGGCTGCGGGGAGATGCTAATAAGAATCTCATACCCTGCCCCTGGGCTTGCTGAGCTGCCCGTAAAGGAGAGGCATTAATGTGCCCACAAGACCTGAGCCTTTGAATGTCGAGATGGAATCTTCAAGATAGTGTTCAGTAGAGAGGTTGTGTACGAGCCAATCACATACAAGTCATGTCAGTGATTCACAATAACTTTTAGACAATTCAAGAATGCCATTTATATGAGTGAATGCCACGAGTCATTTTTTTCCTAGACAGAAGCTTCAAACACCAGGCTGTCACATTCAAAACAATCTACGGCCCAATTCCTATGAAGCCTTCACAAGCTCCTTAGAATCAGGTGCCTCTGCAGGGGGAACAAGCAGGCAGGGGAGAAGGGGAAAGGGCAGGGGAGGGGCCAGGAGGGGAGCCTGCTCACTGGTTCCAGCTCCATGCCATGAAAGGGAGCTTAGCTCCTTAGGTCAACATCTGCAGGTGCCAGTCCTGCCCCCCTGAAGCCTGATATTCTGAAAGGAGGAGCCGCACCCTACCTGGCAAGAGAAGAGGAGAAAGACCAGTTCTAGAGAAAAGCTTTAACCTGACAGCATGTTCCATCCCCCATTCAGCACCACTTCCCAGGTCCTCCTGATGGTGGGTTGAATTGTGTCCCACCCCCCAATTCATGTCCAACCAGAGTCTCAGAAGTGCCCTTGTTTGGAAATAGGGTCTTTGCAGATGCGTTTGCAAGAACCTTGAGATTAAGTTATCCTGGATTTAGGGTAGGCCATAAATCTAATGACTGATGTGCTTATTACAAGAGAAGAGGACACAGAGAAACATGGACAGGGAAGGAGGCCGTGTGAAGAGAAAGGCAGAGATTGGAGGGAGGCTGCCACAGGTCATGGAGTGCTGGGGCCACCAGAAGCTAGGAAGAGGCAAAGAAGGATTTTTCTCTAAAGCCTTCATGGGGAGCTTGGCTCTGCTGACACCTTAATTTTGGAGTTCTAGCCTCCAGAACTGTGAGAGAATAAATGTCTGTTGTGCTTTTGTTTTTATTTTTCTGAGACAGAGTCTTGCTCTGTCGCCCAGGGTGTAGTGCAATGGCGTGATCTCAGCTCACTACAACCTCTACCTCCCAGGTTTAAGCGATTCTCCTGCCTCAGCCTCCCAAGTAGCTGGGATCACAGGCACCCACCGCAACGCAAGGCTAATTTTTGTAGCTTTAGTAGAGACAGGGTTTCGCCATGTTGGCCAGGCTGGTCTGGAGCTCCTGACCTCAGGTGATCTGCCTACCTTGGCTTCCCAAAGTGCTGGGATTACAGGCATGAGCCACGGCGCCTGATCAACGTCTGTTGTTTTAAGTCATCAAGTTTGTGGTAATTTATTTATTTATTTTTTTACAGTAGCCTGTTTTGAATGAAACGTTTTCAATTTATCAACTTAGCTGGTAGCTACTATTCTCAGGTACCCCTTCAATGATACAACCACAACCTGAAAGTTTAAGAGTGTTTAGTACTTACAGACACTGGGGGGTACACAGCATACCTGGAGGCCACAAACACACACACAGAAGTCAGGGGACACACACAGGCAGGGAGAGAGAAGAGGAGTAGCAACTGACTACATACTGGGGAATAGGATGTGGGTCACCTTAAGTTAGAGGGCAAATGCCTGAATGGTCCTTTAAAGAAACAGAAGGCAAGCAAGGAGCCCTGTCTGCAAAGCAAGAGGAATGTCTCTATGTTCTTATCTTTGGCCACTGGCTTGAGCCTTTGGGTGTGGTGTAGAACCGGAAACTGTGTCAAGGGTGACTGAGCCCTGCCTCTGGCATGAGAAAGCTAAACCTGGATTTTAAATGGATTCTAAGGCCACATAAAATGATATGCATCTACTACATAGCCACAAGGCACCAACATAGGCTGGAGGCCCCTTAGGCTTCCCTTCTGCACCCAGAAGCAAATGCTCCTGGCAGACCTACTTCCTCCCACACATCTTCTCTCGCCCCAGCGCCTCTCATCTTTGCCCTCCACTTTCCCATCCCAATATCAAAGCACCCATTTTCTAAATGGGAGTCGCATCAGTTGAAGCTCCAAGGAAAATCTGTTTGTTTGAACCACTTTTTTGTTGTTGTGTGTGTGTGTTTTGAGATGGAGTCTTGCTCTGTAGCCCAGGCTGAAGTCCAGTAGCGGGATCTCAGCTTACTGCAAGCTCTGCCTCCCCGGTTCCAGCGATTCTCCTGCCACAGCCTCCTGAGTAGCTGGGACTACAGGCACCCACCACCAAGCCCGGCTAATTTTTGTATTTTTAGTAGAAACGAGTTCTCGCCATGTTAGCCAGGCTGATCTCAAACTCCTGACCTGGTGATCACCCGCCACGGCCTTTCAAAGTGCTGGGATTACAGGCGTGAGCCACTGCTCCCAGTTCTTATTAGAAAAGATGATACCGACTGGGCGCGGTGGCTCATGACTGTAATCCCTCCTGTGGGAGGCCAAGGCGGGCGGATCACCTGAGGTCGGGAGTTGAAGACCAGTCTGACCAACGTGGAGAAACCCAGGCTCTACTAAAAATACAAAATTAGCCAGGCATGGTGGCACGTGCCTGTAATCCCAGCTATTCGGGAGGCTGAGGCAGGAGAATTGCTTGAACCCCGGAGGCGGAGGCTTCAGTGAGCTGAGATTGTGTCACTGCACTCCAGCCTGGGCAACAAGAACGAAACTCCATCTCAAAAAAAAAAAAAAAAAAGGTGGGAGGGGTGGCTCATGCCTGTAATCCCAGCACCTTGGGAGGCCGAGATGGGCGGATCATGAGGTCAGGAGATGGAGACCATCCTGGCCAACATGGTGAAGCCCTGTCTCTACTAAAAATACAAAAATTAGCTGGGCTTAGTGGTGCGTGCCTGTAAACCTAGCTACTCCGGTGGCCAAGGCAAAATAAATAAATAAATAAATAATACCACCATTTCTCCAACACATTTCCATTTTTAAAGCGGATCCTTAAAAACAAATTCTCAGTTAGTAGAATGTCCTATATGGGGAGAATATTTGAGGACTAGACACAGCTTCCCTTCTGAACAAGAAGAAACATTCACCCTAGGATTCTCCAGGTTAGGATTTGGGAGCCTTAGAGGGACTTCAGAGCAAGAACTCAGTTACCCCAAGAGCTCCTGCTACCCACTCACCCCACTGATTTCCATCAGTCAAGATCATGTCAAAAATACTTTCCTCATCTTGGCTGTATATATTCCCCTGCCATCTTCCTAGCCCTGTGTCCCAATCCCACAAAGCCATGAGAGCAAAAACAGACCTTTGAGATCCCTTCACTCAAAGTCCTCAGTATACAGGTAAGGAAATAAAGGCCCGGATGAGCATTGATGCCATGCAGTTCACAGGATTGAGATGAGAACCATGATCTCTTCCACTCTCGTGCCACCATGCCTTCCACTAGGCATGGTGGCACGTGCTTGTAATTCCAGCTACTCAGGAGGAAAAGGCACGAAAATCGCTTGAACCTAGGAGGCAAAAGCTGCAGTGAATCGAGATCGTGCTACTGCACTCCAGCTTGGGTGACAGGGAGAGAGTCTGCCCTCCTCCCCCCCAAAAACAGAAAGAAATACAGTAACTGACACTTGTTGGTTGCTCACCATGTGCCAGGCACTGTGCTTAGTGCTTTGGATACATTAGATCATTTAATTCCCTCTGAGATATGCAAACCCTTCGTTAAATTCACAAACATATGCAAGAATGTACAAGAATAGTCCACTACCAAAAGAGAAAAAAGATGGCAAGAAGATGATGCAAAACATTTCTTTTCCCTACTGAGAACCTTTCAGCTTGTCGGCTCAGATGCATCTTAGTGATCCCTCTCTTTCTGGTCTCATCCTCTGGCCCCCTCACTCAGGATCCTTCTGGCCCTTTCTGCCCTATGTTCTTCCCCCATGGGAGTTAGTTGCCCCTTATAGAGAGGAGGGGCACCGTGAGATCCTCAGTGTTCCGAGTGTCAGTTCTGTATGTCCTGGGAAGGCCTTGCCAGGCCTTTATTGGGTCCAGGAAGAAGCATCCCCAGCATGGAGCATCTACAGGAAAAAACCTCCTCTTGCTAACATAACCACCGCTCACAGCAAAACGTCAGTCAGTTATCCAAACAAAGCCTTGGTCTTTTCCCTGTCTTCCTGTGTACCCATTTAGCACCTAGACTGAAGATGGTCAAGGAGAGGGGAGAAGAAATGGGAGAGCAAAAGAAACCCCCGTCTAACCACAGAGAGGTGCTCCTCCGAAGTGGAGTTAGGTTCAGTAACTTCACCAAAGAACCATGAAACCAAAGGGCCAGTTTCAAACCAGGCTCTGTTTTTGTCTGCTATGTCTCATCTGCTCAGGGAGTTGAACTGTAACAGTCCAGAGAGTTTGGCCCTAGGCGTCTGCTTCCTCAACTATCTTCTAGTGACAAGGGAAACCATCTCAGCCTCAGCCATGCCCTTGTCAGGACCCCTCTAAGAACTGGGGTTAATTTTGGAAATAGGGTGAGCTCAGAGGAGCTGGAAAGTTGACAGTGCTCATATCTTTCACTACCTCTTTGTGTTCCTGTCCTCATGCCTTCATCTTTATCATTCATTTTTTGAGACAGGGTCTCACTTTGTTGTCCAGGCTGGAGTGCAGTGGCGTGATATTAGCTCACTGAAGCCTCTGCCTTCTGGGTTCAAATGATTCTTGTGCCTCAGCATCCCCAGTAGCTGGGATTACAGGTGCACACCACCAGGCTAATTTTTGTATTTTTAGTAGAGAAGGGTTTTGCCATCTTGGCCAGGCTGGTCTTGAACTCCTGACCTCAAGTGATCCACCCACCTCAGGCTCCCAAAGTGCTGGGATTACAGGCATGAGTGACCATGCCTGGCTTGGTCTTTATCAATTATAACTCAGACCACATAGTTGCATGGCCTCCATTTCCCAGTTCATGCTGAACTGGAGGCAAAAAGAAGCCACATTGACAATAGTGATTCTGCAGTCGTTTCCCTCTGGGGCCTCCTGCTCCCCCTTTCCCACCTCAAGCCTCCATCCTAGGGTATTTCACCAGCACTTATTCCCATCCCCACTCTACTGATCCTGCTTGTATGAAAAATGAGGGGACTTAGCTTCCTACTGCGGTTCCCACCACCTACCATCCTGGCACCAGCCCTGCCAGGCAGACACTGCTTCTGGTCAGTACTCCCAAAAGGACACACCATGGGTGCCTCAGAAGTGGGGAGAACCTCCTTCAATACCTTATGCAGAAACCTGTAGATACACCAGATATCTGGGTCTGATCCCTAAAGACCTTTATTTCTTGGACATGTGGACATAAGCCACTTCTGTGCCCCTTCTTCCTTTTGCTCCTTCTTGATGAATGAAAAAAAAAAAAAAAGATGGCGGCTAGAACTGGAGCAACAAACATAGACTACAGGTGACCTTGGAAAAAGAGGCCACGGGCTGCTGATTAACAAGCTAGAATGAGCATTTGATGACTATATCAACTGGATTTGCTTCCAGACTCTCATATGAGAGAGAAACAAACTTCTATCTCCTTTGACACACTGCTGTTTTGGGATTTCTGTACATCATGGTTGAACCTAACCCTAGTAACATCCTTTAGCTCTGTTTGTACTTAAGTGCTCAGTTAAGTGTGTTTAGTTGCAAGTAACAGAATACCAGGCCAGTGGAGATTTGAGCTATAAGACATTTCATTGTCCCCCATTATAAGATGTGTTGAGGTAGGGAGTTTCAGAAATGTGTTCTGTGGTTCAGCAGCACCAGGACACAAGGAAAGCATCTCTGGGGTTCTCCGGAACTGCTGGTCACAATCTGGGTGCCGCAGCACACTCTCACACAACAGCATCCGGAGCAGGAAGGAACTCTGTTATTAATAAGAGAATCTTTCCCATGAGTCTCTGAGCAGGTTTCCCCTTACCACTCACTGCCCACCCCTAGTCCAGTCACTGCCAATGGAGAGCAGGATTGGCCAAACTAGTGAAGCCCATAGTAATTTATTCCCTCTGTGGTGAGGCACATTTTTGTTCAATCAAAACCACAGCTCCATTAGCAAACAAGCAGAAAGAATAGTTGGGAAGTGGGCATGGGGATGGGCAACTAGCACATCTGCCTCACAAATCAAAATGCTCGCTCTGCAGGGACAAAGGCATTTGGGTCCTTTATTTGATTTTGTTCTCTATTTGGGTTGACATGGTTCCAAAAGTCCAAAACTAATTCATTCACTTAGGACATGTAGCTTTTCTACTTAAAATAGACTACCTGATTATTTGGGGCTAAGGAAAAACTAAGTGAGAACAATATTTAACCAATCTAACAATTAGGAAAGATGATTTTATCTTTTATGCTCTTGGAGAGAAACAAGAATTGCTTATTTTAAGAAACACCCTTCTCAGTGGCTCTGGAGCCATTCTCTCCCAGCCTGCCTCCCTGGATTGTTGGTTCTATTCTTGAATCATGTGTGTCTGCTCTTTCTCCATGGAGCTCTCTGGATCTCCTTCCTCATGCAATTCCCTCCCTTTTCTTCCAGGCTGGCCCTGTGCCTCCTCTTTTGTTATTGTTCCTTTTCTCTTTATTCCTTTTGTCTTTCTTGACCCTTTCCTCCTCCCCCTGCCTTTCAACCGCTCCTGATGTTGAAGCATTCCTGCTAGAATCTGCTCTTTCATTAGATTTGTTTCCATGTTTATTTTTGTTACTTTTAAAAGCAGGTGAGTTAAATGCTTGTGCACTGCCCTCATAGGAAAAGCTTTTACAAAATTAAACTAAACTAAATGACACACCCACAAAAACAACCTTCCCCATTTCTGTCATGTGACTGATTAATTGCACTCAGTATTTGGTCTTGTGATGGAAAGGACTAGCAAAACACAATATCCTATCAGGCTCTCTTCTTTGATTTGATCTAATTAATTCAGCCAAGCTCTGGCAGACAGTGCAAAGCCATATGGGCTGTCATGAAGCCCAGCAAATATTCATGTAGCTGGAACCTCTCAGGTACTTGGCTATCGACACAGAGATCTGGCTTGGACCCAGCACTGAGCTGGAGTGTCCTGCATGGGGGCTGCTGTGGACTGAATTGTGTTTCTCCAAAATCCATATGTTGAAGCCTTAACCCTCAATGTGACTATTTTTGGAGATAGGGTTTTTAGGAGCTAATTCAGGTTAAATGATGTCATCAGGGTGGGTCTGTAATTTGGTAGTACTGTGGCCTTATAAAAAGAGGAAGAAAAAGATCTCTCTCTGTCTCCCCTCTGCCATGTGACAGCCCCACAAGAAGTTAGCCGTCTGCAAGCCAGCAAAAAGAGCCCTCAAAAGAGACTGAGTCTGCTGGCACCTTGATCTTGGACTTCTCAGCCCCCACAATAGTGAGGAAATTAGTTTCTATCGGCTAAGTCATGCAACCTATGGGTATTTTGTTATTGCTGACCAAGCCAACTCATCCAGAGCATGATGTGAGCACAAAGTGATGACTAAAACAACATGGGACAATTTCCTACCCAGCCTCCTCCCAGCTTTTGTAGTTGAAGCTTCATCCACCTAAGTAGACTCAGCTTGCTCATCTGTGAATCAATAGAGTAAACTCTGGCTTCTGGGTGGGGTGGTGGTGGGGATGGGGATTATAGTCGCCTGGTGGGTTCATCTTGTCCACTGCACAGACAAAACCAATTCACTGAGACACGGACATTGCTGGAGAAAAAGAGTTTAGTTATCGCAAGGCTAACCAAGTAGAAGATGGGAGTAATTAGTCAAATCACCCTCCCTGAAATCTTGGAGGCTAGAGTTTTACAAGGATAGTTTGGTAGGCAGGAGGCTAGGGCATGGTGAGTGCTGATTGCTTGGGGATGCAATCATAGAGTGTGGAAAACAGTCCTTGTGCAGAGTCAGCCTCTGGGCGGAGGCCATAGGACTAGTAGTTGAGTCATGAGTCATGAGTCCAGGTAGAGCCAGTCAGTCACCAGAATGCGAAAGTCTGAAAAACATCTGAAAAGACCAATCTTAGGTTCTACAAGAGCAATGTTATCTATAGGGTCAATTAGGGAAGTTATGAATCTTGTGACCACCCTTACAAGACTCCTGAACAGTAAACAATGACTGGTTATCATTCAACTATGCATAGATCTTAGCAGAAATTAGGCCTCTATCATAATCCTAATCTCATGGCCTTTCATTAGTCTTACAAAGGCAGTTTCAGTCCCTAAACAAGGAGAGAGTCAGTATTAGGGGGGGACTATTATCCTCCTTGTTTCAAAGTTAAACTATAAACTAAATTCCTCCCGTGGTTAATTTGGCCTATGCCCAGGAATAAGCAAAGAGAGCCAGCCTGTTAGGCTAGATGCAAGATGGAGTCAGTTAGGTTACATTTTTCTCACTGTTATAATTTTTGCAAAAGTAGTTTCAGGAGAGAACAAAATTTTGCTGAAATAAATGATACCTCTTTCATATTTGTGGTGATTTCTTTATTTCTAGGATGATTCTTCCTTTATAATTTTATTCATAAATTTTTAGTATGTATCTCTTGACAATACTCTTAAAAATAACCATTATTATAACATTTCTCAAAATTGAATTCCACAACATCATCATGTAGTATGTGTTCCTACTTCTAATTATTTCATAATGCATTAATGTGTGCATTTTCATTTTTACACATTGTTTATTTGAATCAGGTGCCAAATAAGGCTCACCAATGCCGATTGGTTATGATGTCTCTAAGTCTCTTATAATCTATAGGATCCTCTTTCATCATTTTATTTCACTGCACTTTTGTTGTTGTTGAGGAAGAAACAGGGTGATGTACCATACAGAGTTTCCCGGTTTGGATGTTCTCATTATATCCCCATGGTGTTTTTTGTTTGTTTGTTTTTGGTTTTTGTTTGTTTGTTTCTGAGACAGAGTTTCACTCTTGTCGCCCAGGCTGGAGTGCAGTGGAGCGATCTCTGCCCACTGCAACCTCCGCCTCCTGGGTTCAAGTGATTCTCCTGCCTCAGCCTCTCAAGTAGCTGGAATTACAGGCATGTGCCACCACATCTGGCTAATTTTTGTATTTTTAGTAGAGACAGAGTTTCACCATATTGGCCAGGATGGTCTTGATCTCCTGACCTCAGGCGATCCACCCTCCTTGGCCTCCCAAAGTGCTGGGATGACAGGCATGAGCCACCGCGTCCAGCTCTCCATGGCGTTTTAACATGTTACTTTTGTGTGTGTGTGTGTGTGTGTGTGTGTGTGTGTGTGTGTGTGTGTGATTTCTTGTGAAGGATTGGTTGGATCTAGGGGCTTGATCACAAAGAGGATGAATTATTTCAAGAGTGCGTCATAAGTGGTGATATGTGCTTCCATCAGAAGAATATAACATCAAGTTGTTTCTCTTTGTGTGATGTTGGTAGACACTGATGATAAATACACAGACCCTTTAATACATTAAGAGATGCAAAGTGACGATATTGAATCAATTATTTCCATTTATTAGCTGGAATAATTCTATAAGGAGAAATTTGTCTGTCTTAGTCAGCTTGGGCTATTACAACAAAGATACCACCAATCGGGTGGCTTATCAACAACAGAAATTTATTTCTTACAGTTCTGGAGGCTGGAAATTCATAGATCAAGGTGCCAGCGATTCAGTGACTGATGAGGGCCCACTTTCTGGCTTATCGATGGCCTTCATCTCAGTGAGTCCTCACATGGCAGGGGTGGGTGAATGAGCTCTCTACAGTTTCTTTTATAAGGATGCTAATCCCACTCATGACCCCCTTCCAGACCAAATCTCCTAGGAAGAGCCATTTCACTGGGGGTTAGGAGTTCAAGATAAGAATTTTAGGGGAACACAAACATTTGGTCTACAGAATTCTCCTCAACTACCATTTAGTTACCCAGTGGTACAGCTCATATAGGACCATCAGATAAATTCTTGATTATTTTCCTTTGTTTATTGGTTTTTACATTAATAAGCTGGTTCACTAGCATTCTCCAAGGGAGACCAGTGGACAACAGTTCAAGTTGACTTTATTCTGTATTATTATGAACTTGCGGATTTTAACATATTTTATGTGTTTCAATCCATTGCAGTTATTATCCTATATATATATAATTTATATATATATATATTTTATATATATATATATATATATATATATATTTTTTTTTTTTTGAGATGGTGTCTTGCTCTGTCACCTAGGCCGGAGTGCAGTGGTGCAATCTCGGCTCACTGCAACCTCCGCCACCTGGGTTCAAGTGATTCTCCTGCCTCAGCCTCCTGAGTAGCTGGGATTACAGGTGCACGCCACCACGCCTGGCTAATTTTTGTATTTTCAGTAGAGATGGGGTTTTGCCATGTTGGCCAGTCTGGTCTTGAACTCCTGATCTCAGGTGATCCGCCCACCTGGGCCTCCCAAGGTGCTGGGATTACAGGCGTGAGCCACTGTGCCCACCCTCTTTTTTTTTTTTTTTTTTTTTTTAGAAATTTTTTTTTTATTATTATACTTTAAGTTCTAGGGTACATGTGCATAACGTGCAGGTTTGTTACATATGTATACTTATGCCATGTTGGTGTGCTGCACCCATCAACTCGTCAGCACCCATCAATGATCATCATTTATATCATGTATAACTCCCCAATGCAATCCCTCCCTCCTCCCCCCTCCCCATGATAGGCCCCAGTGTGTGATGTTCCCCTTCCCGAGTCCAAGTGATCTCATTGTTCAGTTCCCACCTATGAGTGAGAACATGCGGTGTTTGGTTTTCTCGTCTTGTGATAGTTTGCTAAGAATGATGGTTTCCAGCTGCATCCATGTCCCTACAAAGGACGCAAACTCATCCTTTTTTATGGCTGCATAGTATTCCATGGTGTATATGTGCCACATTTTCTTAATCCAGTCTGTCACAGATGGACATTTGGGTTGATTCCAAGTCTTTGCTATTGTGAATAGTGCCGCAATAAACATACGTGTGCATGTGTCTTTGTAGTAGAATAATTTATAATCCTTTGGATATATACCCAGTAGTGGGATGGCTGGGTCATATGGTACATCTAGTTCTAGATCCTTGAGGAATTGCCATACTGTTTTCCATAATGGTTGAACTAGTTTACAATCCCACCAACAGTGTAAAAGTGTTCCTATTTCTCCACATCCTCTCCAACACCTGTTGTTTCCTGATTTTTTAATGATTGCCATTCTAACTGGTGTGAGATGGTATCTCATTGGCCCACCCTCTTAATAATGTTAAAATTGTCTAAACTTTAGCCAAGGGAAGCTTCTTCAGGTTTTTTCCTGGGGTTCTTTTAACATGACTTGGTAATCTTTGATCTCTTCATTTCATCTTGGCTCTCTGATCCAGAGAGACATTTAGGCTCTTCCAGTACAGTTCCTGACCCAGACCTGGAATCAGTCATTTCTTCAAGTAACTTTGTTTCCTTTTAGTGGGAAATGAAATTGCACTATCACAGTCTAGCTGGTGGGGATATTTACTGCTATGAGCTTGATCATTATTTTCTCAGTATTTTCACAGACAGAACTAAAAAACTGTTTTCTCTAAAAATAAAATGTCATGAGAACATACTGATACTTCCAATTCAAATTCAGAAGTGAAGGGTTTACTTAAACTTTTCTATCTTAAATATGTCCTTTCTCCCGTACCAGTAAAACTGACTGTCAATGACAGAATAATACGATTAGTGAAAACACCTTTGCAAAATCAAAGCAGCAAGAGAAATCTGACATGGTTGACTCCATCTCGCTTCTAATCTCCAACTGTCATTGGTCATTCCTGGGGATAGGCCAAGTTAATTTGGGGAAAAATTTAGTTTATACTTTTAAATTTGAAAGCAAGGATGGTAATAGTCCCTTCCTAAAACTAACCCCTACCTTGCTCAGAGACTGAAAACTATTTTTGTAAGACTCATGAAAGGTCACAAGATTAGGATCATGGGAGGGGCCTGAATTCTGCTAAAATATAGGCACAGTTTCTATAATGCCTTAGTGCTCAGGACTCAGGAGTCATGTGGTCAGAGATCACAAGATTTGTGACTTCCCTAGTTGCTCCCTATAGATAACATCACTATTGGAGAACTTAAGATTGGTCTTTTGAGATGTATTTTAGACATTTGCATTCTGGCAACCAACTAATCCCACCTGGACTTGTGATTCATGACTCTGCTGTGGGGTCCTGTGGCCCCCATCTAGAGGCAGACTCAGCACAGGAGGACCATCTTCCACACCCCTAAGATGGCATCCCCAACCAATCAGCAGCATCCATCCCCTGTCCCACCAAACTATCCTTGACAAATTCTAACCTCCCAGCCTTCAAGGAGATTGATTTGAGTAATAACTCTGTCTCCCTCATGGCTGGCCTCAAGTCAGTTAAACTCTTTGCTGCAATGCCACGGTCTCAGTGGATTGATTTTGTCTGTGCAGCAGGCAGGAGGAACCCACTGGACAATTACATTAGAATAGCATACTGTTATTCATTTACTTTATCCTACCATACACCCACAGACGTCTTGGAGAAGGAATGCCAGCACTCGCCCATGATATGAATACTATAACCATTTTAAATTTCTTCCCATTATATTTGTCCTTAAGATATATCCCACTAGAATGTATAATCAAATTATTGTTTTTAAAGTCTCTTAGAATAGTTATCTGTCATGTGAACTATTCTTCACATCTTCCAGAATGTACAGAGTGTAGATCTGAGAGGTCTGAAGAGGGCCAAGCCAGAATGGAGGTAAAGGACCTGTCTAAAGAAGGACCACATTCCTTCCAGGAGAATCAGATGCACTCACATCCAACTTAATTTCATCCTGCTGCTTCCTTCGTTTACACCCTCTAACTCCTCATTTCCCTGTTATCTCACCCCACGCTCAGCTATGCCAATGCTGCCTCTCAGATTTATTAAAAATGTTTCTAGGCCGGGCATGGTGGCTCATGCCTGTAATCCCAGCACTTTGGGAGGCCAAGGCGGGTGGATCACGAGGTCAGGAAATCGAGACTATCCTGGCTAACGTGGTGAAACCCCGTTTCTACTAAAAATATCAAAAAAAAAAAAAAAAAAAATTAGCCAGGCGTGGTGGCGGGCGCCTGCAGTCCCAGCTACTCGGGAGGCTGAGGCAGAAGAATGGCGTGAACCCAGGAGGCGGAGCTTGCAGTGAGCCGAGATCTCACCACTGCACTCCACGCTGGACTACAGCCAGACTCCTTCTCAAAAAAAAAAAAAAATGTTTCTATACCTTTGATGCAGCAATTTCATTTCTGACCATTTGTAAGTAAATTACGCAAAGAAGGAAAAAACACTTATGCCACAAAGATTTTAATAATTCATGGACTGAAAGATAGTTCTTAAACTTTAAAATGAAAAAATTATTTCCTAAAGAACTTATGAAGAATGTAGATTCTGGACAGACACAATGGCTCATGCCTATAATCCTAGCATTTTGGGAAACATAGGCCAGTGGATCACTCGAGCTCAGAAGTTCCAGACCAACCTGGGGAACATGGTGAAACTCCATCTCTACCAAAAATACAAAAAATTAGCTGGGTGTGGTGGCACACACTTGTGAGGCTACTTGGGAGGCTGAAGCAGGAAGATTGCTTGAGCCTGGGAGGGGATGGTTGCAGTGAGCTGAGATCACACTGCTGCACTCCAGTCTGGGCGACAGAGCGAGACTCTGCCTCAAAATAAATTAAAATTAAAATTAAAATAAATAAAATAGAATTGTCGATGAAAAGAATCGAACTCTGTAAAATATTTGAAAAGATTTATTCTGAGCCAAGTATGAGTGACCATGGCCCATGACACAGCCCTCAGGTGGTCCTGAGAACATGTGCCCAAGGTGGTCCGGGTGCAGCTTGTTTTAATATATTTTAGAGAGGCATAAGACATCAATCAAATACATTTAAGAAATACCTTGGTCAGCTTGGTTTAATATATTTTAAAGAGACTTGAGACATCAATCAAACACATTTAAGAAATACCTTGGTTGGCTGGGTGCGGTGGCTCACCCCTGTAATCCCAGCACTTTGGGAGGCCGAGGCGGGTGGATCACCTGAGGTCAGCAGTTTGAGACCAGCCTGGCCAACATGATGAAACCCTGTCTCTATTAAAAATACAAAAAATTATCCAGGCATAGTGACGGGTGCCTGTAATCCCAGCTACTTGGGAGGCTGAGGCAGAAGAATGGCTGGAACCCAAGAGGTGGAGGTTGCAGTGAGCCGAGATCTCGCCACTGCACTGCAATCTGGGCGACGAGTGAAACTCCGTCTCAAAAAAAAAAAAAAAAGAAAAGAAATACATTGGTTTGGTCTAGAAAGGCAGGACAACTCAAAGGAGGGCGGGGCGGGAGTGGGGAGCCTCCAGGTTACAGGTGAATTTAAACATTTTTCTGGTTGACAATTGGTTGAGTTTGTCTAAAGACCTGAGATTCTTAGAAAGGGAAAGTTCAGGTTAAGATAAAGATTGTGGAGAACCAAAGTTCTTTTGAAGTCTTATATGGCTGCCCTTACAGACAATAGATGACAAATGTTGCCTATTCTGATCTTTGTTAATTTATTTAGGGTTGGGAGGGTCTAGAAGAAAAAGATCTAGCTATATTAATAAAGATTCTTTACAGATGCAATTTTTCCCCCCCACAAAGAACAGCTTCGCAGGGCCATTTCAAAATATGGCAAAGAAACATGTTTTGGGGTAAAATATTTTGATTTTTTTCCTGTCTCATAACGTGTGTCAGAGTCAGATTGGAAAGTAAGTCAATATATAGGGCTAAATAAAACCATCTGATGAGAATTTATGATTTGTAGGACATGACTTCCCAGACACCTTAGATAGGAATTTGGGCAAGACTAAAAAAAAAAAAAAAAAAATCAGAGCTTAGTCCTCAGAATGTAGATTCTATTTGCGGCTTTTAAGCACATTCCCTTGACCACTGAGAAAGAAAAATAAAATTTTAAGGCCCCCAACTGACTGAATGGATCCCCTCTTGGCCAAGGATATCCCCAGAGAAATTTTGGAAGCTAAATTCACAGCCATGATGGCATGGGAAATCGAACATGCTTCATTATATCCCCTCCCTCGATAACAGTCATGGGTTTTCTTCTCTAAGAGCTAAATAAAAACCAACTTTTTCAAGACTGCTAGCTTATTTTCCCAGATAAAGAACAAAGACAAGATTAGATTAATCATTCCTTCACCTCTCCCTGAGATAGATGAGATTAATTATTCTTTCACCCCTCCCTGAGCCATCTGCTTCTTCTATTCCCTTTTTCTTCAAATGTTCACCTTACGATATGTAAAATGTAGATTTTCTGGACAGTAATTAAAGTTTCACAAGTATGCAATAAGTTGTCTCACTGCCATCCCCCGCCCCCCAATTTTTAAGGAAAATAAATAAATATGGAACCTCTTAAGAATCTTTTTGGAAGAAACAGCCACAGATACTTCAATGACTTGTGTTTTTCCTGGGCACACCATCAAGCTGGCTCAATAATCCTCGATGATTTGAAACTTATGCCTCAATTCCTCATTTTGGTCATCACTACCAATTAAGTTGGGCACTCTTTCATGTGTCTATTGGCATTTTTATTTCCTTTTGTGTGAAGTGCCTCATTTATGTAGGGGTTTTCTCATTTTTTTCTATGGATTCTCAGTTCTTGCCTTATTGATTTGTAGGAATTTTTAACATAGTCAAGACTAGCCTTTTGTGGTAATACATGTTGCAACTATTTTTTTCTACTCTGTGTTTTCCCTTCTTACTCTCTTTATGATGCTCTTTCATAACCAAAGTTTTTAATTGTATTATAATGTTAAGTTTGTCAACTTTTTTTCTACATGATTAAGAAATTCTTCCTCGCTCTTGGGTCATGAAGTCTTTCTGTCTTCTATAGGATGTATAATTTTACTTTTCACATTTAGCTCTTTTAGCCTCCTAGAATTGATTTTTATGTATGATATGAGGTAAGCCTCAACTTTTACCTTTTTCCATACAGATATCTACTAGTCCCAGAACTATCATTCAAAAAGCCCATTTTCCCCCACTGATATATACAATGTGACCCTCATCACAAAAATTTTCTAAATAAGCATATTTATTTCTGGAGCCTCTATTCCATCAGTCTGTTTATTTCTCCCTGTATCAATGCCATGCTATGTAAATGCCATAGTTTATATCATATAGAAGGACAAATTCACCCCTTATACTTTTCTTCAGAAGTATAACAGCAAATGTCACACTTAATGTTTTTAGTGGGTTTCTTTTTTGCATTTTCATTTGTATTTTCATATATTTTAGAAGCAGTGAATCAATTTCTAATCTAATCCATGAGCATGGTATATCTCTTCATTTATTTGTTTTCTTAGATGCTCAATACAGTTTTATTATTTTCTCTATAAAGTTCTCCTGCACATTTTTAAAACCATTTATTTCTAGGTATGTTTAAATGTTCAGGTTAAAAATGCTTTCTTTTTCATTTTCTCATTGTTTGTAGCTACCACACGAAATGTAAGTAAATAGTGCTCATTAAATTTGTATTCAGCAAAATTGCTAAACTCTTTAATTCATTCTAATAACTTCTCTATAAGTCATTTGCATTTTCTATGTAAATTATTATATCATTTACAAAGAGCTACAATTTTGTTTCTTCCTTACCAATCTTAATACTTTTTATTTATTTTTCCTGTCTTAATGTTCCTGAACCTCTGATACAATAGAAATGGTGATAGTAGATGTCCTTGTCTCATTCTGACCAAAGGGAAAGTTTTCATTTTTCATTGCTAAGTTTAACATTTGCTATAGATTTGTTAGATGCCCTGAACATAAGAAAGTTCCATTTATTATTAGCTTGCTGAAAGTATTTTCTAAATTCTTATAAATGGATGTCCAATTTTATCAAACATGTAATTTGTTTTAGTGTATCAAGAATATAATTTGGTATACCTTCTGTAAAGATTGAATGTCACTTTGGGAGGCCGAGGCAGGTGGATCACGAGGTCAGGAGTTCAAGACCAGCCTGGCCAAGATGGTGAAACCCTGTCTCTACTAAAAATACAAAAATTAGCCAGGTGTGGTGGCACGCATCTGTAGTCTCAGCTACTCAGGAAGCTGAGGTGGAGAACTGCTTGAACCCCGGAGGTGGAGGTTTCAGTGAGCAGAGAATGTGCCACTGCAGTCCATCTTGGGCAACAGAGCCAGACTCCGTCTCAAAGAAAAAAAAAGATTCAATGTGGTGTATTACAATCATTGATTTTTCTAATGTTAAACCGTCTTGCATTTCTAGAACAAGCCTAACTTGGTCATGATGTATTGCCCTTTATAAAATATATATGGACTTGATTTTTGTAGGGATCTGTATATTTCATTAATTCATCCTCTTAAATGTTTATTGATCACATACAGTGTGCTAGGCACATTTCCACATCAACAAAACAAACCAGAGTCCTTGCCTTTGTGGAGATAAAATTCTATCAAAAAGAGACAGAAGATATAATTAAATACAATTCACAAATCTTATTCCAGGTATTAGAAAGTGAAAAGTACTACGGAATTTTTTAAATGGAGCAGAAAGGGGGATAGGGAGATCCAGGGATAATTTGGGAGGGTACAGTGGAATAATGTGGTAAGAGAAGGTCTTATTGAAAAGTAACAGCTAAGAAAATATTTTAAAGAGATAAGGGCATTAGCCATGTGGATACCTGGTAAACAGTATTCTAGGAATGGGGAAGAACAAGAATATGTGCAAAGAGGCCAGTGTAGCTAGTCTGGAGTGAGCAATGAGAGGACCAATAGGTGAGGTGGTCAGAGGAGCTAAAAGGCTAGATCATATGGAGCCTTGTAGACCACTGAAGGATTTGTGAAATGGGGTACTGCAGGGTTTTGAGCAGAAGCATTGTATGATATGATTTTCACCTTAAAGGGACCCCTCTCAAAGCCTTGTTGAGAATAGACTGTAGGAAGGCAGACATGAAAAGAGCAGGACCAGTTAGGAAGCTATTACAATAATTCAGGTGCAAGATAATAGTGGTTCAGGTAAGGTAAACAGTGCAAGTAGTGAATAATGGTTAGAGTCTGGATATATTTGAAGACTAAGACAACAAAATTTCCTGATGAATTGGATGCGTGGTGTGAGGGGGAAATAAAAGAGGAATTAAAACTAATTCTAATTTTTTTCACATGTGTGGCTAGAAGAATGGTTTGGCAGATGAAATCCAAAGTTCCTTTTGGTATGTGTTGAGTTTGAGGTTTCTGTCATGAAGCCAGGTAGAGCTGTCAACTAGGCAGTTGAATCTGGAAATTGGGAGAAAAGTCCAGACTAGAGGTAAAAATTTGGGAGTTCTTGGCATATAAATGGTATTTTTAAATTAATGGTAATGATGATATTGCCAAGGAAATATGCGTAGATAGAAATAAGAATAGAAGTGGGTTCACCTTGTTGAACTCCAACATTAAGACTTTGGGGAGAAGAGGATAAATCAACAAAAGAGACGAAGAATAAGAGACAGTGAGATGGGTGGAGAATATGGCAACTGCGCTATCTTGGAAGCCAAAGAAAAGTGCATTTCTAGAAAACAGAAAAAACTTACTCTTATTCTGTCAAATGCTGCTGATAGGTTAAGTAAGATGGTGATAGAGGTTGACCTTAGATTTAGCAAGGTTATTCGTGCCCATAGAAAGAACTATTTTGGTAGAGTAGTAGGAGAAAAGCATGAGTGCATGAAGATGGAATGGAAGGAGAGGACGTAGTGAGAGAAAATAGATAAACATTTGAAGAAAAATGGATATGGGTAACTGGAGGAAGAAGTCTGAATATTGATGGGAACAATTTGGCAAAAGATAAAGTATTGAATATGTAGCAAAGAGGAGAGAACTGGTAAACAAATGTCCCTAAGCAGAAGAGAAGGATAGGATGCAGTGCAAAAATAGAAGGATTATCTTTTTTTGGGGGGTTGTTTGTTTGTTTGTTTTTGAGACAGGGTCTCGCTGTGTCACCCAGACTGGAATGTAGTGGCACAAACATGGCTCACTGCAGGCTGGACCTTCCAGGCTCAAGCGATCCTCCTACCTCAGCCTCCCAAGTAGCTGGGACTACAGTCGCACACCACTACATCTAGCTAATTTTTTTTTTTTTTTTTTTTTTTTTTTTTTGTTTGAGACAGAGTTTCGCTCTGTTGCCCAGGCTGGAGTGCAGTGGCCGGATCTCAGCTCACTGCAAGCTCCGCCTCCCGGGTTTACGCCATTCTCCTGCCTCAGCCTCCCGAGTAGCTGGGACTACAGGCGCCCGCCACCTCGCCCGGCTAGTTTTCTGTATTTTTTAGTAGAGACGGGGTTTCACCGTGTTAGCCAGGATGGTCTCGATCTCCTGACCCCGTGATCCGCCCGTCTCGGCCTCCCAAAGTGCTGGGATTACAGGCTTGAGCCACCGCGCCCGGCCCATCTAGCTAATTTTTAAAATTTTGGGGAGATGGGGTCTCACTATATTGCCCAGGCTGTTCTTGAACTCCTGGGCTCAAGTGATCCTCCTGCCTCATCCTCCCAAAATGTTGGGATTACAAGCATGAGCCACTGCCCCTGGCTGGGATTGTGTTTAGATAGGAGCATGGAAAAATCTATTATATTTAACAGGCAGGAAATACATGGGTGTAGATGAGAATACTTGCACGGGAGTAGGTTCCGTAGTAGAGGACTGTGGAAGTTCTGATTATTTCAAGTTTCTAAGCAAAGTAAGAAATGAGGGCATTAGCTTAAGGTCTAGAGTTTTAGATATTTTAGACAAAGTTGCTTATATTATCATCTTTTTACTTGTAAAATAACTACAGCATCAGAAGTGGAAACTCATTTTCATTCCTGTTATTGGTTATTTATACCTTATTTTTCTGTTCTTATGTCTTCATTTGTTGTCTATTTTATTTATTTCTTTACTTTATTTCCTGTCTCTAACTTCTGGTAGCGGGGATATTTTGCTGGTTGTATTCTGATTTGTGACAGACGCCTAGCTCATTCATTTTCAGCCATTCCTCTTGTTCAATATATTTTTAAGATTTAAAATTGCCGGGCGCGGTGGCTCAAGCCTGTAATCCCAGCACTTTGGGAGGCCGAGACGGGCGGATCACGAGGTCAGGAGATCGAGACCATCCTGGCTAACACGGTGAAACCCCGTCTCTACTAAAAAATACAAAAAACTAGCCGGGCGACGTGGCGGCGCCTGTAGTCCCAGCTACCCGGGAGGCTGAGACAGGAGAATGGCGTGAACCCGGGAGGCGGAGCTTGCAGTGAGCTGAGATCTGGCCATAGCACTCCAGCCTGGGTGACAGAGCGAGACTCCGTCTCAAAAAAAAAAAAAAAAAAAAAAAAAAAGATTTAAAATTTTTTATTATGAAATATGTTAGCTGCCTTCTACAAGCAATTAAATACGTACTAGTTTTCAGTTCAAAATATTATCTAATTTCTAATACAGTTCCTTCTGTGACCTGTGTTTTATGTTGAAGTATATTTTTTAATTTCTAAAAATACAAGCTTTTCTACTTATTTTTATTATTTATTTTTAGCTTACTTGCATTGCAATTGAGCCAAGCTTTGTAACATTTCAGTTCTTCACAATTTATTAGGACTCACTGTATGACCTTGTATTTTTTCCTTTGCTATAAATGTTTTGTGTATGCTAGGGAAAAATGTGTCAGTGGGTGCAGTTTTCTAGCTATGTTTATTAGGTCAAGTTTATCAATCATGCTATTAAAGGATTCTATAGCTTATCTAATTCTTGTATGCTAAATTTATCACTCAGGGGTTGTTTGCTAAAACCTTCTACTGTGTCTGTGGATATCTCTTTTTTTCCCTTATATTTCAGTTAATATATGTTTACTGGATGTTTACATTAGGTAATTTATATTGCTTAAATGTATTATCTTTTAATTTGAACATTTAGTTCATTTATATTTAATGTAATTGGTAATATATTTTGACTTGTATCAACCATATTACTTTTTGTTTTATATTTTTTCAACCTATTCTATATTTTTTTTAAATCCTGTCATACATACTTAACAAAGCCTGAAGTTAATAAATAGGCATCCTCCTCTGGCCAGTAACAAAAACCAAGAAACTTAGAACACCATTAACTCTATTAACTCTGTTTCCAGCTTGCATATATTGGTGAATATATATTAACTGTATCATATTTTTAACCCCTTAATATATTTCTTTATTGTTTCACATGTTTTTTGTTCCATCTTGCATCTCAGATTTTCCATCTGGAATTACTTTCCATCTGCCTGAAGCTTATTCTTTACAATTTCCTTTAGTGAGCATCTGCTTGTGGCAAACTTTCTCAGCTTTACTTGTCTAAAAATACATTTATGTTGTCCTCATTCTTGATAGATATTTTCATCCGGTCTACAATCCTAGGTTGGCTGTTTTTTGTTTTTGTTTTAATGCACTGACAATATCATTTTACTGCCCTCTGGCTTCTCCTGTTACTACTGAAAAGGTTGCTATCAGTAATGCTGGTCCTTTAAAGGTGAGGGTAGATGGTAACCTAAGTGGCTCCCAGTGAATCATAGCTCCTGGTATTCCTCCTAGATGGAAAGAGGGCCCTGCCTCTGTCCCAGGGATCAGAGTTGAGCCTAGCTTTTAGCCAACTCCCTTGAATAACCAAACAAGTGAGCTCAGGTGAAACTAGCAGAAGAATCTTCTAGTCAACCTACAGAATCATTTTAAAAAATAATAAATCATTGTTGTTTTAAGTCACTAAGGTTTGGGGTGACTAGTTATATGGCAACCTATAACCTTAACAGAAATTGCCACCTAGAACTCCAGTGTTGCAGTAACAAAATCCTAAAGGTAGGCAAACAAACAACAAAAATCTTAAATGTATGATATTGGCTTTGAAACTGGGCAGTGGGCGAAGGCTGAAAACCTGGCTGGAAAATTGTTGATGAAGCCTGGAGGTGCTGCAAACGAACTATGAGTGGAGGCTGGAAAAGCAGGGAGGAAGTTCTTATTGGAAGCTGTTAAGTGGGTAGTCATTATTTTGTACAGTGAAACAATTGTGTCTTATCCCATTCAGGCTGCTATAACAAAAATATAGTAAACTAGGTGGCTTATCAACAACAGAAATTTATTTCCCACAGTTTTGGAGGCTGGGGAGTCCAGGATAAAAGCTGACAGATTCAGTGTCTAGTGAGAGCCCACTTTGCGGTTCATACACAGCTATCTTCTCACTCAGTCCTCACATGGTGAAGGGGTAAGAGGGTCTGTAGTCTCTTTTTAAGGGCACTAATCCCTTTCCTGAAGGAAGAACCCTCTTGGCCTAATCACCTCCAAAAGCCGTACCTCCTAATACCATCATTTTGGGGACTGGGATTTCAACATATAAATTTGAGGGGAACACAAACATTCATATGATAGCAAATTGGCAACGCTCTTGCCTGCAGTAACTTGGAAGAGGGGAAAATGGACCTCATTTAGTTATAGTTGTAGTTGTAGCTAAAACGTCCAGCAGAATGCTGAAAGTATTATTTGGCCTCCTTTAGCTCCATATGATAAGACACATGGTATACATGATAAGAGAGAGGAACTAGAAAGAACTTTTCAGTCTGCAAGTAGAATTCAGAGGAAATCCCGAGTGCCCAGGACTTACTGAATTGTTTATTAAAATTGTTCTCATCTTCAGTTTCTTCAGCCAGTAAAAAATTCTCAAAGTAAAACATGCTTAAGATAAAGAGGAAATTCATGTGTGGCAGTAAATTCCTTTATTAAGACCCCACAAAGAGTTAAGGCAGTACTTAGTAGATCCCATTAGCAAGACAAATGGACTTCTATGAATCATAAGGGTAGTGACCTACAATAGCTTGATGTGCCCAGTGTAGACAGAGGTCTGTCTTGGCCTCTTGGGGCCTCATGGCGCTTTTGGAACATGGGATAAATTCCATCTAGAGTCTTAAGAAACCAAACATATTTTTAAGGAAATTGTGCTTGCTTGGCCTCAAAACAATAAAGAATAGCTCAAAAGAAAGGCTGTTTCTGAGCCCCCAATCATCTACAGGCAGAAAAAGGTTGAGAATGTCACACAGCTGCAAACATGAGCCATTTTCTTTTTCTTTCTTTTCTTTTTTTTTTTTTTTTTGAGACGGAGTCTCGCTGTGTCGCCCAGGCTGGAGAGCAGTGGCGCCATCTCGGCTCACTGCAAGCTCCGCCTCCCGGGTTCACGCCATTCTCCTGCCTCAGCCTGGAGAGTAGCTGGGACTACAGGCGCCCGCCACCACACCTGGCTAATTCTTTGTATTTTTAGTAGAGACGGGGTTTCACCGTGTTAGCCAGGATGGTCACTATCTTCTGATATCATGATCCACCCGCCTTGGTCTCCCAAAGTGCTGGGATTACAGGCGTGGGCCACTGTGCCCAGCCAAGGGCCATTTTCTATCAAAAAGGAGAGATGTCCGAGGTTAGACCCAAGGGTCCTGAGGGTGTCACCAAAAACTTAAAAGAACAACACTAAGATATTATAAGAAATGTGTATTTGGTCTCTGCCTCTAGTTCTTGGCACACAGCTCCTAAAACTCTTGTAATCTCCCAAATAGTAAGAGTGTCTTTTGTATGCTAATGAAGTGACTGGCTAGCTCTAGAATGAGGTTGGTCACCAGAAAGACCAAGGCAGGATTAGAAGGTTGGGACTTTCAGCCCCATCTCACCCCCAACCTCTGGAGAGGAGGAAGGGGTCAAGGTTCTGTTAATCGTCAGTGGCCAAGGATTTCATCAATCATGCCTATGTAATGAAGCCTCCATACAAACCAAAATGGGCAGCGTTCACAGAAGCTTCCAGAGAGCTGAACATGTTGAGGTCCCTGTAGTGTGGTGCCCAAAGAAGGGCATGGAAGCTCCACGTCTCTTCTCCCATACCTTGCACTATGCATCTTTTCCATCTGGCTGTTCAGTTGTATTTTTTATAATAAATGAGTAAACATAAGTTAAGTGTTTCCCTGAGTTCTAATCGAACCTGAGGAGGAGGTCATAGGAACCCTGATTTACAGCTTGTCAATCAGGAGTACAGGTCATACATAACATGGGGCTTCTGATTGGCATCTGAAGTGGGGGCAGTCCTCTGGAACTGCGCCTTTAACCTACGGGAGCTGATGTTATCTCCAGGTAGCTAGTGTCGGAATGAATTAGATTATTACACACCCAAATGGTATCTGCTAGAGAATTTCTTGGTGTGCAGGTAAAACCCACACACACATTTGATGTCAGAAGTGTTGAGTAGTGTATGAGAGTAGGAAAAATAAGTTTTTATTAATTTTTTTTAGACAGAGTCTCACTCTGTCACCCAGGCTGGAGTACAGTGGCACAATCATAGCTCACTTCAGCCTCAAATTCCCAAACTCAAGGAATTCTACCACCTCAGCCTCCTGAGTAGCTGGGGCTACAGATGCACACCACCATGACTAATTTGTTTTGTTTTGTTTTGTTTTTCTTTGAAATGGAGTCTCACTCTGTCACCCAGGCTGGAGTGCAATGGTGTGATCTTGGCTCACTGCAACCTCTGCCTGCCAGGTTCGAGCAATTCTCCTGCCTCAGCCTCCCAAGTAGCTGGGACTACAGGTGTGCGCCACCACGCCCAGCTAATTTTTTGTATATTTAGTAGAGATGGGGGGCAGCGGGGGTTCACCATGCTGGCCAGGCTGTTCTCGAACTTCTGACCTCAGGTGATCCACCCACCTCAGCCTCCCACAATGCTGGGATTACAGACATGAGCCACCACACCCAGCCTGCATATTTTTTTTTCCGTAAAAATTACATCAAGTATGCCTGCCTCTCCTACCTCCCTTTCGACCTCCTCCACCTCTTCCACTCTGCCACCCATGAGACAGCAATACCAACTCCTTTTCTTCCTCTTTCTCTTCAGCCTACTCAATGGAAGACCATGAGGATAAAGACCTTTACAATGATCCACTTCCATTTAATGAATAGTAAACACATTTTCTCATTCTTATGAATTTCTTAATAACAATTTTTAAAATTTTCTTTTCTCTAAGTTACTTTATTGTAAGAATACAGTATATAATACACATAGCATACAAGATATGTGCCAATCAACTGTTTATGTTACCGGAAAGGCTTCTGGTCAACAGTAGGCTATTAGTAGTTAAGTTTTGTGGGAATCAAAAGTTATAAATGAATTTTCACCTGTGCAGGGTGGGTCAATTTCCCTAACCCTCGAATTTTTCAAAAATCAACTGTATTCGTGGCTCCCAATGAATCACACTTCCCGATATTCATGCCATAGCATAGTCTTCTTCCATACTGACTCTGGGCTTGGCCAGGTAACTACTTTGGCCAATAGGGCATCCACAGATACGATGCAAACAGAGGCTATATAAGTATCTGCATTTTGGGGTTTTCCCTCCTGGAATGCTTTTTTTTTGAGACGGAGTCTCACTTTGTCACCCAGGCTAAAGTACAGTGGTGTGATCTCAGCTCGCTGCAACCTCCACCTACCAGGTTCAAGCAATTCTCCTGCCTTAGCCTCCCAAGTAGATGGGATTACAGGCGTCCGCCACCATGCCCGGCTCATTTTTGTATTTTTAGTAGAGACGAGATTTCACTATGTTGGTCAGGCTGGTCTCTAACTTCTGACCTCAGGTGATCTGCCTGCCTCGGCCTCTCAGAATGGTAGGATTATTGGTGTGAGCCACTGCTCCTGGCCTGGAATGCTATTTTTGTCATGTGAAGAAACTCAGTCTGTTGTCTTTGATGATGAAAGATCTTATGGCAAGTGAGAGATCAAGCCATCCCAGGCATCCCAGTTAAACCCAGCCCCTATGTAACCTACTAGCGGATACAGAATACGGCTGTACGAATGAGCCACACAAGACAAGTAGAATTGCCTCACCAAACCAGAGAATTGTGATAAATAATAAATCATCACTCTTTTAAGCAACTAAGTTTTGAAGTCATTTGTTATATAATAGATAACTGAAACAAAGGTACTCTATCTTTTTTCTCTGGCTACTTTAAAATTTTCCTTTACTTTTGATGTTCTGCGGTTTTATTATGTCTCTGGCTGTTGTTATTTGTTCCATGTTATATTCATTCACCTTCTCAAATTTGTGGATTTGTGCCTATAATCATTTCTGGAAAAAATTTAGCCATTATCTCCTCTAGTATTGTCTGTGCTCCATTCTTGCTCTGCTCTCCTTACAGAACTCTGATTAGACATAGGGTGGACCTTCTTACCCTATCCTTTGTGGGTCTTCTCTTAGCATCTCTTTTGTCTTTTGCATCTCTTTGTCTCTTGCCTCTATGTTGGATAATTTCTTCTATCTTCCAGTTCAGTAAATAGGCTATATTAAACTTGCTTTTTTATCTTTTTTTTTTTTTTTTTTTTTGAGATGGAGTCTCACTCTGTCGTCCAGGCTGGAGTGCAGTGGTGTGATCTTGGCTCACTGCAACCTCTGCCTCCTGAGTTCCAGCAATTCTCCTGCCTCAATAGGAGGCAGGAGAGTAGCTGGGATTACAGGCGCCCACCACCATCCCCGGCTAATTTTTGTGATTTTAATAGAGATGGCGTTTCACCATATTGGTCAGGCTCGTTTCAAACTCCTGACCTCAGGTGATCCACCTGCCTCGGCCTCCCAAAGTGCTGGGATTACAGGCATGAGCCACCATGCCCGGCCTAAACTTGCTTTTAGATCTGTCCTTTGAGTGCTTTATTTTAATTACTATGTTTTATTTATGGAGTATCTGTTTGGTTCCTTCTCAAATATACTATATCATTTTTACAGTCTAGGTTTATTTTCAGATTCAATCTTGCCTTTTTTCTTTATACATAATAAGCAGAGGGTTTATTCAAAAGGTGAGTAATTATTTCAGTGGCTGAAGATGCTGCAGGCCTGTTTCTGCCAGATGTTTTTTCTTTCATTTCTTATGCACATGTCTTATTTATTTCTGTCTAATTGCCTTCATTGTTCTTTAGATATTATATTTGAGAATTTTAAAATCTGTGGTTTTTTACTATGGTACAGTATACATATAATATTTATTGTTTTAACCATTCATAATTTTATGTGCCATTAAATATATCCACAATGTTGTATAAACTTCACCACTACATTTATCCCAATTATCATTCCCACCTAAAACTCTATACCCATTAAACAGTAACTCCCCTTCCTTTCTCTTCCATCCCTGGTAACCTCTATTCTACTTTCTATATCTATGAATTTGCCTGTTCTAGGTATCTTGTATAAATGGAATCATAGAATATTTGTCCTTCTGTGCCCGGATGATTTCAATAAGCATACTGTTTCAAGACCCATTCGTGTAGCATACATTGTTGGAATTTGTTGATGTGTAAGATAAAGGCATATTCCTCCTAAGAAGATGTGTATTTGCATATTCTGGGTGCCTAGAAGCAGTAACACTATGGGACGACTTTTAAATTAAATTCAGAATTTCAATTTTTTAACCACTCAGATAATATCAAATTGACCTGCAGATATTCAGAAGGGCTCATCTGCTGGGTACAAATTCTCGGAGACTTTTTCTTTCTCTTCTTGCTCTACTGAGCCCCAGCATCTTTGTGGAAGGTGCCTTACTTTGCTAGGGCTGCTATAACAAAATACCACAGACTGGAAAGCTTAAACAACAGACATCGATTTTCTTATAGTTCTGGAGGCTGGAAGTCCCAGATCAAGGTGCTGGCAGGGTTGGGTCCTCTGAAGCCTCTCTCTTTGGCTTGCAGAGGGTCACCCACCTGCTGCCTCTTCACACAGCCATTGCTCTGTGCACTGGTGTCTCTCTGTGTGTCCCAATCTCCTCTTCTTAGAAGGACACCAGTCATATTGGATTAGAACACACCCGAACAACCTTATTTTAATTTAATTACCTCTTTAAAGATCCTATATTCAAATAGGACCTCCGGGTACCAGAGATTTTGGCACATAGCTTTTCATTTAGTCCTCTTGGTTCCTATTTCCATTTAGATTTTAACCTATTAATTTCTTATTATCTTGTCAGCTTTTTCATGTTTGAGTAATGTATCCTTGCACAGTATCAGTATCACAAAGATTATTCTACTGAATTTTGTATAGTAAACATATGACCATTTTGTTAATTTAGTAAAAGTGTTTTCCCACTGTACTTGTGTTTTTCTTTTTCTTTTTCTTTTTTTTTCTTTTGTTTGTTTTGCTTTGCTTTTTTTTTGAGACGGAGTCTTGCTTTGTTACCCAGGCTGGAGTGCAATGGCACGATCTGGGCTTACTGCAACCTCTGCCTCCCAGGTTCAGGTGGTTCTCATGCCTCAGCCTCCCGAGTAGCTGGGATTAGAGGCATCTACCACCACACTCAGCTAATTCTTTATTTTTTATTTTTTGTATTTTTAGTAGAGACAGCGTTTCACCAGGTTGGCCAGGCTGGTCTCAAACTCCTGACCTCAGGTGATCCACCCGCCTCAGTCTCCCAAAGTGCTGGGATCACAGGCGTGAGCCACCACACCCAGCCTACTTGTGTTTTTCTTTTATTTTTCAACACACAGAGATGGAATGATTAAGACTAGCAAGGCCTTGTGCACTGAGCACAGAGATGGTCACAAAGTGAGAATTCATTCAATATTTGTTGAATACATAAATGTTATTTATTATTATGTGGTCAAATATGCTGTTCTTTTCCATTGTGAATCTTCCCGTTTCTGGTCTCCAAAAATGAAGAGGGTTATTTCTATTATTTATACATTAAATGGAAGATATTCTGGAGTAAAAAACAAATCATTTAGTAAAAGTGTTTTCCCACTGTACTTGTGTTTTTCTTTTTCTTTTTCTTTTTTTTTTTTGTTTTGTTTTGCTAAATATTTCTAAAATAGATGATATTACAAATGTAGGTAAAGTTAATACCAACCTTAATTTTATTTATTTTTTGTGGAGATGGAGTCCAGCTATATTGCCCAGGCTAGTCTCGAACTCCTGGCCTCCCACCTCAGCCTCCCAAAGTGCTGGGATTACAGGCATGCCACTGCACCTGATCAAACTTTACTTAACTTTATTCAGTCAACCTGATTAAATTATGCTCCAGGCCTCTGATGATATTCTGACTAAAGACCTCATGAAATGTGATTAACACCTTGGATTATGTTTTTCTGTGCTTCTAAAGTAAGTTAATCATATTGGGAGACATGCCTGTATTTTCCCCAAGGCATTTGCTTATTAAAAACATTTTTCTGAGCCATTTCCAAGAACTTGAACCTTGGAGACATCACACCAGTCTCAGGACATAACTTGACAAAGGAATTCGCTTCTCAGAGTCCTCTGCCTCCCCTCAATTTCTGTAATTCTTTTCACCCTTTCCATTTGTAATGCCTAAGAAGCGAGGAGGAACAGGAAATCTCCGTCTTCCTAACAATGGCAGCACTCACAGGATGAGGTCCTTCTCTTCCAAAGGTCCCGGGAGCACGCTCCTCATTTGGTGAGGTGCCTATTTATATCAGTGACCTTCCCCACTTGCAGAACTTGAACAGCTGCGCAATATATATAACGAAATGGAAAGTAACATGACACGTGTTTCAAAGAGAACACTGGGAAAGGAATATGTATCCAACGTTCCTTCCAGCTCTCAAAGGCTATGCTTCCTTGAGTCAATAGCATAAAAATAACAAGGGAGCCACCGTAGAGCATGATTGAGAAGGCTGTTTTAGGGAACATAATTTTGACTCCCTCTTTAGGGAGCCTGAAAGAAAGAAGAAAATGTTTAAGAAAGAAAAAAGGTGGGGGGGTGCTGCTAATAGCTCTTAATGAGTGATAGAGTTATGCTCTTTTAAAATCTGAAACAGTCCATCTTCAAAGGCACCAATCATTTCACTCAACGTATTTGAAAATAATCATAGATTTACTTATTGGTACCCTTGAGATACAGAATCGTGTTTGTATGACTTTGTATCTGCAGGGCCTATCTAAGGCAGTGCCTGACACACCATTGTCACTCAATTCATGTGTTTTCTTAATGAATTAGGACAATCTCAAGAGTGACAGAGGCTGTGTGTGTGTGTGTGTGCACATGCGCGCATGCATATACCACTAATTATAAGGAATCAACATTTATGGTGTACCCGCAGTATACCATATAATCAACATTTATGGTGTACCACATTGCTCAAAGAACTGAGGCTTTTGAGGAGACGCCACAGATGGAGTATAAAACTATTCTAAACTATACATTTTTTTTTGACACGAAGTCTTGCTCTGTTGCCCAGGCTGAGTGCCGTGGCATGATCTCCACTCACTGCCAGCTCTGCCTTCTGGGTTCACACCATTCTCCTGCCTCAGCCTCGCGAGTAGCTAGGACTATAGGCACCCGCCACCACGCCTGGCTAATTTTTTTCATTTTTAGTAGAGACGGGGTTTCACCGTGTTAGCCAGGATGGTCACTATCTTCTGACATCATGATCCACCCGCCTGGGTCTCCCAAAGTGCTAGGATTACAGGTGTGAGCCACCATACCCGGCCTAAAGTGTAACTTTTTTGAAAGCCAAATTAACTCTCCTTCCACATCCACAAAAGACCAAAAAGCAGGGGCCCTGTCAGCCTAAGGAGCCTTCATTTTCTTACTCACCCTCATCTTCCCCATTGTGCACCTCCATTAATTTGGAAGCAAGCATTGTGCTACTTACTCAGATTGCTATAGTTGCTAGATGCGGCCCTGGAAGCCACAGTCCTACACTTTCATTATCATTGTCTCCGAAAAACACTCCCTCTTTCTAACAGTGCAGTGGGAAAACAGCAATGTTGTTTTCCAGTTACTCACTTGTCAAGGCTGCTCAATAGAAAGCACAAAGAGCATACAAACACATGAATGTGTTCAAATAATTTGGAAATAGGTTTATTTTTCTTTTACTATAGGGAGAACATAGAGACTTCTTTCTTTCTGTCACACCCCACCCAATTTTACCCACTAGTGATTTTCAGGGATATAAAGTTAGCCTTACTTCTTCTTCTTCTTTTTTCTCCCCCCCGCCCAAGAAAAAGAGAGGTTTGAATGGGAGAATAGGAAAGTCGTTTTACCAAGATGAAGTGAAAAACTGGTCTCAAAATCAAAGGGCATCAAGGTGGCACCATGGGGGAAGGAACACAGATGTGCTTATCCATAAAACTTGAGGTTGCGTTCTAGATAGTCTGAGACCCCCTTCCTGCTCTGGAATTCTAAGATTCTGTGATTTAAACAAAGAAAAGTGGTAAGGAGGAAAGACAGGTATGGGAAAAGATTGGAGCTACCTCAGAGATGACTGGCATGTTCTATCTAACTACAATGGTACAAGGCTGACCTGGAGGAATCAGGACCTAAAGATATAGTTTCAACAATTCCACCTCCTCTTTGTTGAATGGGTAAAGGTACTAGAAGAATAAACCTAGCTCCGGAAGCTAGGAAGAAGTATAGAGACAAGCAGAGATTGAATTCTGATTGGTGAGACAATGCTAAGTGGATACTGGGGAGCTCTGCAACCCAGAATCAGTGAACCCAAATGGCAGACAAAGAACAGACTGGAAACCAAAGGGCTGTTAATTTTCAGAGATCCAAACAAAACAGGGGAAAGGTGGCCTCAAGGAAGTTGACTGGGACTTAGATCAACGCAAAAAGATGGAATCTGCTTGCAGAATTGGGTTCAAGGCAGACCTTCTGGCCTCAGGAATAGGAAAAGGCCAATGCACAAAAGTAGATGTAAGTAAAGCTAGGTGATGGATTAATGATGGTCACAAATCTGATACTTCTTTCAACAAGAGATAGGATCTACTTCCTACACTGTTGAATCTGGGCAGCTTTTTTGATTGATTTGATCCATAGAATCTGAAGGAAATTATGCTATGCTAGTTTCTTGGGTCAGGTCTTAAACAAGTGGCAGCTGCCACTACTTTCTGCCTCTTGGCACACTCACTCTTGAAATTAGCTGCCATGCCGTGCGGAAGCCCAAGTAGTTCTCTTCTAAAGAGAACTAAGTGGAGAGAAAACAAGATCCCCATCCAGCACCCCCAGCTGACTTTCAGCCAATAGCCAGCATTAACCTGCCTGTTTATTATGAGTAAGTGAACCATCTTGGATGTGGATCTTCCAGGCCCATTTGAGCTACCACAGCTGATGACAGATGGAGCAAGGACCAGCTGTCCTTGCTAACTCTTCCCTAAATTACAGATTCATGAGCAAACTAAATGATTGTTGTCTTAACTGAATTTTAAAGTGATTTGTTATGCAACAATAGATGACCAGAACAGTCATTATACCATTATCTCTACTTTTATAGATGTTTGAAAATTAAGGACAGGCACAGTGGCTCACGCCTTTAATCCCAGTACTTTGGGAGGAAGAAGTGGAAGTATCACATGACCCTAGGAGTTCAAGACCAGCCTGGGCAACACAGTGAGACCCCGATCCCTTAAAAAAGAAAAAAGAAAGTTTCTATAATATTAATTTAAAAATATTTTAAGTGCTTATGGAAACAGCAGCGTGGTGTGACTTAGCATTTGAGCCCTCGAAAAGCGATGTTTCTCAAAGGGTGGTCTGGAAACCGTTTGCATCAGTATTCCCTCAAGGTGCTTATAAAATAGATTACTGAACCTAACCTCACACTCGGTGAGTTAGAACCTCTCAGAAGAAAAAAGAACCTACATTTTTCATGGGCACTGCCAGGGAAATGATACCCTTTAAAGTTTAAGAGACACTGGGCTACCTTTACCACCTGGGTTCAAGCAATTCTAGTGCCTCAGCCTCCTGAGTAGCTGGAATTACAGGCATGCACCATCACACCCAGATACTTTTTGTATTTTTAGTAGAGACAGGTTTTCACCATGTTGACCAGGCTGGTCTCTCTCTCAAAAAAAAAAAAAAAGAGAGAGAGAGAGATGGATACTGGGCTAGAGCCATGGTTCTCAACCTTGGCTTCACGTCACAATCAGAGCTAGGGAACTGTACAAAATACAGGTGGCTGAGTCCCATGCTCATAGTTAATAGTTTGAGGTGCACCTGGACCCTAGGATTTTTCAAAGCTCTCCAAATGATTGCAATAAGCAGCCAGGGTTGAGCGCTACTGAGCAGAAGCGTTAGGATCAGAGAGCTGCGGAGGAGCCAGTTGTCACCGTCTATGTAAAGGAGAGGGCTACAGAGACCGGGAGCTGCTGCAGAGTCTGCTGGAGTAGGCCACCTGTGAGGATGCATAACCCAAAAGAGCAATGGGGATTCTTTGTGAGACTAAGTGACACACGCCATATGGGGTGGGAAATACAAAAACATGAAAGGAAACTCTGCATCATAATTTTGAACTAATGGGAAATGAAGGTACCAAAACACAAACTCAAGTTCCCCTTCATGACTGGGTGGAAAATAGGTGTTTTTCTACTGAGAGGAATTCTGATTTTTATTTCCTTTTCAAAATTATCTCTACCTCCACTTTAACTTTTTCATTTCTCTGTTGTGATCTCAAAGGCATTCCTAAGTATAACTTCATATTGGGCTGCTGATTATGAGGGGTGTGGTGAGTTATTAAACAAGTAGGCGTGGCCAGGCGCAGTGGCTCATGCCTGTAATCCCAGTACTTTGTGAGGCCAAGGCGGGCGGATCATGAGGTCAGAAGATTGAGACCATCCTGGCTAACATGGTGAAACCCCGTCTCTACTGAAAATAGAAAAAAAACAGCAGGGCATGGTGGCACGTGCCTGTGGTCCCAGCTACTCGGGAGGCTGAGACAAGAGAATAACTTGAACCCGGGAGGCGGAGGTTGCAGTGAGCCAAGATGGTGCCACTGCACTTCAGCCTGGGCGACAACAGAGTGAGACTCCATCTCAGAAAAAAAAAGAAAAAGAAGTAGGGCTGTGGGAAGAGTTGTTAAGTACAAGGAGTATGCAAGATGCTTCCAAGGGACTGCGGGATCTACAACTGTGAAAGGCCACACATTATTTATTTTTCTTATTTTTTAATTGTTTTTGGCAACATGGTCTCACTTTATCGCCTAGGCTGGAGTGCAGGGGCATGATCACGACTCACTGCAACTTTGACCTCCCGGGCTCAAGTGATCCTCCAACCTTAGCCTCCCAAGTAGCTAGGACCACAGGCGTGGACCACCATGCCCAGCTAACTTTTTTTTAGTTTTTATAGAGATGAGATCTCAGTATGTTGCCCAGGCTGCTCTTGAACTCCTGGCCTCAAGTGATCCTCCCACCTCCACCTCCCAAAGTGTTGAGATTACCCACATGAGCCACCATGCCTGGCCTGGGGCCACAAATTATTAACATATGAGTATTCAGAGCTTCCCCCCTTTCCCCACTGCTAAAGGGAATTTTGTATTTGTCTACTTGATTTTTAACTTTCTTCCTCCCGGCTTTCCCCAGATGGAAGAGAATTTAGATGGATCCACTGGGAAGACAGAAGTGATACTAGAAAGCTGCACTGGCTATTTATTGAAAGAGTTTTATTCTGGTATGAGTAATTAACAGTTTTACCGTGGCATGTGAGATGATTAGATAGGAGAGAAAAAGGGTACAAATAAGTGATGCTGTGGATTATGAAAAGAATCTGTTTTTGATAGTCTCTGAGAAATTCAAAAAGGAGAATTGCGTTGCTTTTTAAGTATTTTCACTTTTTCCTTGATGGCATCACCCACCCTGAGACTGGTTCTAGATAAGTGAGCATCGCGTAAACGTGAACCTAGTGTTGGAAGTTACAATGCTATTCCAAGGACTGACTGCTGTCCTTGTAAATTAGATGCAGTGTTCCTAGGCCAACATTATACCTTTCCATGATTTATATATATTTTCATTAATAAGCATCCAAGAATTACCATATATATTTGACTAGCCAATTTCTTAGCACTACAAGAGGAAAAAAATGAATTTTTGTTACTCTGTTGCAGATGAAATCTCAAATCAAAATATTTTATGGACAGCTGTATGAGAAGAACAAGAAAAAATTTATTCCTGGTCAGTAGTAATGCCAACTACTGTCTATATTGTATGAACCCAATCTCTTGTGAGGAAGAACCAGTTCTCATTTGCATGAAAATAACCAGACTAGGGTGTTAGTAGGGAATGGTTCTGAGTAGACTCCTTGGGGGCAGAAATGGTTAATATTTCCCAAATAGTGGTGGACTTCCCTACATTTCCCTACCTCCTTGCAGTTGGGTTGGGGCACATGGTTAGATCTGGACAGCGAGCTTCAAGCAGAAGGGATGCTTTTGTCACTCACTTCTAAGCCTGTGCATTTGAAAGCTAATGTGTTTCCTCTCGTCCTCTCTTCCCCTTTCCAAAGTGACCTTGAAGGTACAGAATGCAGATGGCATCATCACTGGCCAAATCAAGTTGGTGCAAAAGTAATTGCGGTTTTGCATTAAAAGTGCTCTGATTTCACTGTTTAGAGAGCTGCCAAGAGGAGCCTGCCTCAGGCTGTGATATGAGTGAGAAGTACACTTTTGTTAGGTTAAGCTGCTGAGAACTTGAGGTTTATTTGTTACTGAAGCATAACCTAGCATTACCCTGACTAACGTTGTCCCTGGGGAAAATGAGAAAAGATTATGTTACCCTTCTTACTGGAACACTGTGCAGAGAGAAGAAGGCCTATGGCTGCTACTTTAGAAATCAACACAGGAAGGCTACATTCCCATTTGCTGGGAGCTACAAAGACACATTCGATATAAACATCCCAAGGCAGAATAATTTTGCATCTACTTGTCCAGATTTTCTGAGGTTCCCACTCATTGCTTGTCTCACATGTTTTGTGACAAACTTTTCAGTAAACCTTACTATGTTGACCTGGGGTGGAGCTCTGGGCAGAATTCTGTGTTGAATTTGAGGAAAATGTAGCAATACCTTTGAAAGAGCCAAGAGTCTTAATCTGCTAAATGATTTCAACACTGCCTTCTCACTTACCTGATGCCAGAGACTTTCTATAGCAGTGGGTTGCTGGGAGATGGCCGCCATCCTCAAAGATCTTTTCGTCAAGACTGGCAGACTTAAAAGAAGACTCACGTCTTGGCTTTAGGCTCTTAGAACTTTAAAATAGTGCCACCTCGGCTGGGCGCGGTGGCTCACACCTGTAATCTCAGCACTTTGGGAGGCCTAGGCAGGCAGATCACGAGGTCAGAAGATCGAGACCATCCTGGCTAACACAGTGAAACCCTGTCTCTACTAAAAATACAAAACATTAGCTGGGCGGGGTGGCGGCGCCTGTAGGCCCAGCTACTCAAGAGGCTGAGGCAGGAGAATGGCGTGAACCCGGGAGGCGGAGCTTGCAGTGAGCCAAGATCAGGCCACTGTCCTCCAGCCTGGGAGACAGAGCGAGACTTCGTCTCAAAAAAAAAAAAAAAAAAAAAAGTGCCACCTTGCTTTAGATGAAAGGACATTTAGTTTCATTTTGATATAAGTTATAACTAGTGGCAAATTAAACCAAATTGGGATTTCAGAAATCAAGTCTTTATTACTTAAAACTAAGAACTTTCCTTAAAGATTCAACAAGATCATGTTTTTTGTTTTATTTTGTTTTGTTTATTTGAGACAGAGTCTTGCTCTGAGGCCCAGTCTGGAGTGTGGTGGTGCAATCTCAGCTCACTGCAACCTCCTCTTCCCAGGTTCAAGCAATTCTTGTGCCTCAGCCTCGTGAGTACTTGGGACTACAGGTGCACACCATCATGCCAGCTAATTTTTGAGACAGGGTTTCACCATGTTGGCCAGGTTAGTCTTGAACTCCTGACCTCAGGTAATCCACCCACCTCAGCCTCCCAAAGTGCTGAGATTACAGGTGTGAGCCACCGCGCCCAGCCAAGATATGTTTTTGAAGCCTCAGCTGAATAATGTATATGAAAGTGCTTTATAAATCATTTGTTGTTGGCACTATCCATAGCTATGTTCACTCGTTTGGTTTTAGACAAAAGAGAATCATCATCATATTTTTTAAAGACGATTTAACACCAATAAAAATGTAGACTTATGCTCATGTAGACAGCTGCCTGTGGGGTGTTTTTGTCCTTGACTAATGAATGTCCTCTCACAGCCTATGTCTGTTTCAATCGTGTGCAATCTGGTTATGTGAGTCTTTTTTTTTTTTTTTTTTTTTTTTTTAAGCACCAAAACCCAGCATTTAGGCCACGGGTTTCTTTATTACCATCTAAGGAGTCCTGGCAGACTGGAGCCATTTCTCCCTCTGACAGACCTTTAAATGATTCTTCATGCATTTGTCACATAATTAAAATTAGATTACTTCAACTCCCTGCTGGCTGGCCTGAGTGGGGGCCCCTGTAAAGCCTCCAGCTGGCCCGGGGGCCTTTGAAAGGGGGAATATGGTCCAAACACACTCAGCCGCTGCCTTGCCCCACCCCCAGCCTGGAAGTCATTGTGCTCCTTGCCAGTTAGACAAGATTTACCCGGAGTTTATCAATGGCTGCTTATTTTCTAAGGGCCGGATTTTCCATTCTAAAGAACGTGAAGTCAGAGATCAGTATGTTTGTTTCTAAGGAGCTGCAGCCGGTCTGGTCCCCAGTTTCTCAGCACCCAGAGAGCTCACCTTTTAGAGGTTTGCCTGGTAGGTCAGCTGAAATGGACGGCCAGGGACAGCAGAATGACTGAGCAGCTGAGAGCATATATTGTAGCAAAGATTTGCTGCCAAATAATTGTTTGGTTTCTCAGCCAAGGCAGAATTCAAAATCCCTTCTCTCTTCCCAGGGCCCTTCTCCTATAAACCTCCCCAGCCTTCTGCCAACAGGACACTCCCTGGCTGGGTTTCTCTGGACAGCCTAAATTAGGGCTTCACACCGAGAGCTCCCATCACTGCAGACAGCACAAAGTGACGCCTCGAAATACCTTCTCCAGCTGAATTTCCAACATCTGCCTTTTCTCTCTTTCTCAATTTCCTTAAAAATTTAAAGAAAGGACGACTGGGCGTGGTGGCTCACGCCTGTAATCCCAGCACTTTGGGAGGCCGAGGCGGGTGCATCACGAGGTCAGGAGATGGAGACCATCCTGGCTAACATGGTGAAACCCTGTCTCTACTAAAAATAAGGAAAAAAAAAAAAACTAGCCGGGCGTGGTGGCGGGCGCCTGTAAGTAGTCCCAGCTACTCGGGAGGCTGAAGCAGGAGAATGGCGTGAACCCGGGAGGCGGCGGTTGCAGTGAGCCAAGATCACGCCACAGCACTCCAGCCTGGGTGACAGTGCGAGACTCCGTCTCAAAAAAAAAAAAATAAAAATAAAAATAAAAAAAATTAAAGAAAGGACAAGTGAAGATTAGTGTTACTATCTGTCAAGGAATCTCAGCTCCCTCTGCTAAAAGAACAGCTCTCGTCTTTCACTCTTGGCATTTTCTCTCTCTGGCCAAGTGCCTTCTTTACAATCTTTCCCTGGGTCATTTCAGTTCATCTTCCCTCTGCCTGTCTTTACTCGTCCACTTTCTATTATATTGCACAGCCGCAAAAGAGAGGGTTTGAATTCGATCCGATGTGAGGCTAGACTTCCCTGTTAGCAATTTATTAGTGCTGTGACCTTGAGCTAGTGACTTAACCTCTCTGAACTTTATTTATTTATCCTAAAATTAGGCATTATAATAGCCACCTTATGTAACTGTAAGGAGGATCAGGAGGCTAGGCGCGGTGGCTCACCGGGTGGTAATCCCAGCACTTTGGGAGGCCAAGGCAGACAGATCACGAGGTCAGAAGATCGAGACCATCCTGGCTAACACAGTGAAACCCCGTCTCTACTAAAAATACAAAAAATTAGACGGGCGAGGTGGCAGGTGCCTGTAGTCCCAGCTACTCAGGAGGCTGAGGCAGGAGAATGGGGTGAACCCGGGAGGCAGAGCTTGCAGTGAGCTGAGATTGCACCACTGCACTCCAGCCTGGGCAACAGTGAGACTCCATCTCAAAAAAAAAAAGAAAAAAAAAAAAAGAAGGATCAGCAAGAATATAATTAATGCCTAGCCAATAGTAAGTGCTTTAACCTGGATTTTCACCAGAGCAGAGGAATTATGCCCTTACACTTAGTTATTAAACACTGTCTTCCTTATTTCTGTAAAGGCAGTTTCTCTAACTTATTTATTATTAAATCCTTCACAATACTGTGGATATCCTTCAATCCACCATACAAAAGATAGCTATCACTATAATTACTTACAAAAGATAGCCATCACCATAATTTCTGCCAAAATGCCTTAATTGCAACTGCTCTGGGTTGTGTGTGTTTGTGTGTGTGCACGCCTAACACTCAGTATTTGCAACGTGCCAGGCCTGTGATCGGGGTAGGTACTTGACGTGGATTCTCTCATGTGAGGTGGCTTCTATCGTATCCCCATTTCACAATGAGGAAATCAGGCTTAGGGATCAAAACTTGCCTGAAGCCTCCCAGTTAGCAACTGGCAAAGCTGGGATTTGAATCCAAGCAGTCTGGCTCTGCAACCTGCACTCTATGCCTGTGTCTCAGCAATGCAGGGGGGTCAGTGAAGAAATAAGGACTTGCAGGGTTTTCAGGAAGAAAAAAAAGTGCAAAAGTTCCTACAAACCTGGAGACATCCTTTATGGTCCTATTCTCACCATCTTTTCTCTACCTCTCTGGATCCTCTGAGCCAGTAGAGCTCAACCAGGAGCAGTGATGTCCTCTGCAAGACATTTAGCCGTATCTGGAGACATTTTTGGTTGTCACAGCTGGAAGGGTGGGTCGGGGGTGCTACTGACATCTAGTGGGTAAAAGCCAGGGATACTACCAAACATCCTACAATGCACCAGGCAGCTCCCCCTGCCCCTCCCAAAAAAAGAATGATCTATCCCAAAGTGTCAATAGTGTTGAGATTGAGAAAATTGGCTCTACATCTATGAGCTTTCTTCCAATTCTTTCCCACAAAAGGGTGTGAGGTCGGGATAAGGAAATCCATGCACTTGTTTTTCTTATGCTACTATCTGGAATAAAGATTTAAGGTCAATGCCAAAGCAACCCAACTTACACAATGTTGTCTATTGCAGGTTAGGATCATTCCAGGGCAATATATATTAAAATTTTATTAGGGCTGGGCATGGTGGCTCATGCCTGTAATCCCAGCACTTTGGGAGGCCAAGGTAGGTGGATCATGAGGTCAGGAGATTGAGACCATCCTGGCTAACACAGTGAAACTCCGTCTCTACTAAAAATATAAAAAAGTTAGCCAGGCATGGTGGCGGGCACCTGTAGTCCCAGTTACTCAGGAGGCTGAGGCAGGAGAATGGTGTGAACCTGGGAGGCAGAGCTTGCAGTGAGCCAAGATCACGGCACTGCACTCCAGCCTGGGCAACAGAGCAAGACTCTGTCTCAATAACAACAAGAAAAACATTTAGAGAAAGGTTCTCAAGTGTTTAAAAATTAGAAAAATAAGAATGACAATATTTGAGGTGAAATTTATAATAAGCACAACTTAACATTTTAGGGACTTTTAAAATCATTTGGGAACTACTGTCACTAGTGTCAAAGGACAAATTATTAAATGCAAGTAAAGGTTTATCTTATTCATTTATTTTTAATAATTTCAACTTTTATTTTAGATTCGGGGGCACACATGCAGGTTTGTTACATGAGTATATTGTGTGATGCTGAGGTTTGGGGTATGAATGATCCCATCATCCAAGTAGTGAACATAGTAACCAATAGGTAGCTTTTCAGTCCTTGTCTACCTCCCTTTCTCCTCCTCCACTAGTCCCCAGTGTCTATTGTTCCCATCTTTATGTCCACATATACCTAGTGCTTAGCTCCCACTTGTAAGTGAGAACATGCAGTATCTGGTTTTCTATTCCTGCATTAATTTGCTTAGGAGAATGGCCTCCAGCTATAACCATGTTGCTGCAGAGGACTTGATTTCATTCTTTTTATGGCTGCATAGTATTCCATAGTATAAATGTACCACATTTTCTTTATATAGTCCACTGTTAATGGACATCTAGGCTGTTTCCTTGTCTTTGCTATTAAGAATAGTGCTGTGATAAACATACAAGTACATGTGTCTTTTTGGTAAAATGATTTATTTGGGTATATACCCAAAAGAAAATAAATCAAACCCGTTAATGGGATTGCTGGGTCGAATGGCAGTTCTAAGTTTTTTGAGAAATCTCCAAACTGCTTTTCACAGTGGCTAAACTAATTTACATCCTCACCAACAGCATATAAGCATTCCCTTTTACTCTGCAACCTCACCAGAATCTGTTTTTTTTTTTTTATTTTTATAATAGCCATTCTGACTGGTATAAGACGGTATCTCGCTGTGGTTTTGATTACCATTTCTCTGATGATTACTGATGTGGAACATTTTTTCAGGTATTTGATGGCCACTTGTATGTCTTGTTTTGAAAAGTGTCTGTTCATGTCTTTTGCCCACTTTTTAATGTGGTTATTTGTTTTTTGCCTGTTGAATTGTTTGAGTTCCTTACAGTTTCTGAATATCAGATCTTTGTCAGATTCATAGTTTTTGAATATTTTCTCCCATTCTGTAGATGGTCTGTTTACTCTGTTGATAGTTTCTTTTGCTGTGCAAAAGTTTTTAGTTTAATTAGGTCCTCAAGCAAAGATTCAAGTGCAAAAAAAGATTTGTACCAGCAGCTTAGAAAAGATTGCTAATTGTATTTTGATACAAATTTTGATGTAATGTGTCACTGAGCAGTGAAACTGTGTGATTTAAAAAGGGAGGAAGATGGGAGGAAACCAAGTGAAGGGTATACAGGATCTCTGTGTCTGTGTTATTTCTTACAACTGCATGTGATTCAACAATGGTTTCTAAATTCTATTTAATTTAATTTTATTTATTTATTTATTTTGAGACAGAGTTATTTTTTATTAATTAATTAATTAATTTATTTATTTATTTATTTTGAGATGCAGTCTTGCTCTGTTGCCCAGGCCAGAGTGCAGTGGCGCAATCCTGGCTCACTGCAACCTCCACCTTCCGGGTTCAAGCAATTCTCCTGCCTCACCCTCCCGAGTAGCTGGGATTACAGGCGTCCACCATCACGACCGGCGAATTTTTGTATTTCTAGTAGAGATGGAGTTTCACCACGTTGGCCAGGCTGGTCTTGAACTCCTGACCTCATGTGATCTGCCTGCCTCGGCCTCCTAAAGTGCTGGGATTATAGGCGTGAGCCACTGCACCCGGCCTTGGTCTCAAAATTTTAAAAGCTTGATTTCAATAACGGAAGGGAGGAAGGACAAAGGAAAGGAAAGAAAGAAAAAACATGACATTTGTCTTTCGCTTTTTAAAATTAATTTCTATTTGTAGCAAATTACTACCAGTCACATTTGTTTTCAGTACTTATTTTCAAGATGAAGTTATGATGTGTACTAAGCCTTTGGGAGGAACGTGGACATTAACACGGGTCAATTCCTCTGGGCTGGACAGGGCCAATTTACCCATCAGGCACGGTAGGTACAGGCTCTAGGGCTAACAGAAATGTTTTCATCTTACTTTCTCTTAAAAATAAAAAAAAATAAATCTAATAATCAAAAATAATATTACAAATATTATGTTTTGATATATTCTTGAATATGAATGGTAGTCATTTTAATGAATATACAGTCATGAATTCAGCCTAGAATATATTAGTCTTTGTACCAACGAAGTCATTAAAAATTATTAAAGTCATTAAAATATCATTTAAAAAATTTTTTCAATGGAGGAAGAGACCCATGAAATGGTCTCTTGACACAGTGTCTCTCTTTGATACTGAAATGGGTACTAAGAGAATTTTTATAAACAGTCGTTGCTGTCCTTAATTGCACCAGGATGGTTCTTGGTACAGATATGTTTATATATGTATGCACCTATGTATATAAGGAAATGATTTGAGGTCACTGGGGAAAGTGTTTGTGAAATTATGCTGACCACGTGCCAAAGGCTGTAGTAACACCTTGTGGCTGTAAAACCAACTTTGTAATGTGCATGTTGTTCTAGCGCCAGTGCATGACACTTGGATGAGTTTTGCAGGTTCCCACTGCAGCGTTAGCCATGTTCCTGATAATAGCAGCTAATCACAAACACTGCAGCACTTATATCCCTCCCCTGTTGATGTTTCTTTTATTAGCACTGAGGGCTTCCAGGTGTGAGCAAGTAGAAACACTCTATGGCATTACAGAAGTCCAAGGACACTTCCTGAGTGGACAAGGTGGGTGGGTGATCCGGTTGTCCACTCAGAAAGTGCCCTTGGGCTTCTGAGTTGGTTGGGTGATCTGCCTGCCATATGTGGCTTCCCATGGGACTCTGCAAAGGTAGCACCAGGTCACCAAGAAGTGTGAATGCAAGGAGCAGTTCACTGCCACTCACTGTCTTGCTGTGGTTTTCTTGAAATGTGGCATCCATATCCATCCCTAAATTCAGTTCCAGAAGCTGCTGATAAAGCATAGTCAGAAGCTGATTACATTTAGAAATATGTTTCCTGGTGTGTAGACAAAAATATGTTTCCTAGTGTTTAAGTGCGTGGGGCATCTTTCAGCATGCCTTGTGCTTTGCCCATTGCTGCAGCAGCCAGGGGCTTACAGGTGTGTCCTGGCTCACTGGCCTCAGCAGAGTGGCCTTTCTCTTGCTCACCGCCCTGAACTCTGTCACTGCTCACTGGGAGACCTGCAGAGACCATCCAGCCACCCTGCCATATTTATGGGCCTAGAACTGGGACAGGACAGAATCAACACCTTTGGGACAATCCTTGAGCAAGGAAAGTTGAGCCTGGGAATAAATACTCCTCCTTCTCTTGTGAATAATCTTCAAATACATTTGAGAAGGTTTCTCAGAGGATCTGCAGTGGGCTAGGTCCCTAACTGACAATGAGAGAAACCAGCTCAATTGCACTCTGTTGAGTTGGCTTCCCTTCTTCCCCATGTCGCTCTCCCAAGCACCCCCTCCCCTACTGCTGCTCCTTGGGTGCATTTTTCTAAGTGCACTGGCTGCACCAGGCCCTAGTCTCAGGCCGTGCTTTTCAAGCTAAGACAGTAGGCATGACTGTGAAAGCAGTACGGTGTATAAGAGGTCCATGGCCCGGAGCCAAAGCCATAGCCACATTACCACACAGAGCACCCAAAGAGGGAAATTGATTTCAATACTGTATATTTTGCTAATATGTGCCTGCTACTTACAGTATCAGCCACAACTGAATGTCCACAAATTGCAGGCTTGCAAAATTCAAGTGAGTTTGGCAAAAGGAGGAAAGCACTTAAAAGTGTTCCAAAATGGGTAAGAAGAAAATTACCATGATTAGGAAAGAGATTTAGCATATCCCTCTTTTAATTGAGTTTAATGGAATTTCTCCTTCTAAACTCAAATGTTATTTTAAAATGTGTTGGTGCCCTTAAGAAGGAATCCTCAGTTTAATTCCCTGAATTTCATTTCTCAGTGGAAAACTGCCCATGTTTCACACAAAGACATCTGCAAACATTCACACAAATGTGTTTGTAGGAACATTCTGAGACCAACAAGGAACCAGTCTTGTTCTGGTCTTAACATGTCTGCATTTAATGTCATCAGAAAAAAAAGCTCTCTCACAATGAAAAGGAATATCAGAAGAACATCTGGGAAAAAACGATATTCCTAAGTGATATATTTGAGTTCCAATTTTTGTTTTTAATTGTTTTGAGGGTTGGCCCACAATTTAAAAAAAATAAAAAGAGAGATGATAAAAAGACTCTGTCAAAAACCTATTTTAAATACTTTTAAGTGTTGATCCAAGGAGAAAAGAAATGAACGAACCAGAGATGAGAAGGCAATAAAGATGCTGATATAATGACAGAAAAAGTGCTAGATAACATGAATAGGTCCACAAACTAAAACAAAGGGGGGCTGGCAAGGAGGTGGAGAGAGGGAGAGGAGACTTTAGGTCTAATTTCCTAACTTCCTAGTTCCTAGGACTGTTATTGGAAAGGAGTCCCAATCCACACCCTAAGAGAGGGTTCTTGGACTTCACAGAAGAAAGAATTCAGGGTGAGTCCATACAGCAAAGTGAAAGCAAGTTTATTAGGAAAGTAAAGGAATAAAAGAATGGCTACTCCACAGGTAGAGCCGTGGCATGGGCTGCTCAACCGAGTACACTTACGGTTATTTCTTGACTTATGCTAAGCAAGGGGTGGATTTTGCATGAGCTTTCTGGGAAAGGGGCTGCGATTTCCTGGAACTGAGAGTTTCTCCCTGCTTTAAACCATTTAGGGTAACTTCCACATGTTGCCATGGCATTTGTAAACTGTCAAGGCGCTGGTGGGAATGTCTTTTAGCATGCTAATGCATTATAATTAACGTGTAATGAGCAGAGAGGACGCCCAGAGATCACTTTTGTCGCCATCTTGGATTTGGTGGGTCTGGCAGACTTCTTTATCACATCCTGTTTTATCAGCAAGGTTGTTGTGACCTGTATCTTGTGTCGACTTCCTATCTCATCCTGTGATGAAGAACGTCTAACCTCCTGGGAATGCAGCCCAGTAGGTCTCCGCCTCATTTTACCCAGCCCTGATTAAAGATGGAGTCACTCTGGTTCAAACGTCTCTGGCGGGACTAGGAAGGCAAAATAAGCTGCTGCTTTCTGTGGTATAAAATAATAAATTCTAAAAATCCAATCTATTCTAGAATGTCTTTTATTTTAACGCATTATAAAAAAAAAAAAGAAAAAGAAAAAAACACAGCACCTCCAGATCCAGATAAGCTGTTTTTCTGTATTAAGGAAATAAATACAGGAATTATATTAATTCCTCTGTGTGTGTGTGTGTATATATATATGTATATGTGTGTGTATGTATATATATAAATAATATATATTTATATAATTATAAATAAATTAGTTGTCACCTACAGAAACTCCAAGAGAATGGGACACAAGGCGTGTAAATTTTGATCATTTTGATTATCACCTAGAAGGCAAGAGCACAGACCTGGGAAAAGAAATTTAGCAGTTCAGTAGAGAATCCTGGTGAATCAAAAGGTGGTGTGATATCATAAGTGACTGATAGAGAGCTCACATATGGAAATTTAGTATATGAAAGATGTGACATTTCAAATAAATGGGGAAAAGATAAATTATTCAATACATGGTATTAGAACAAAGAAGTAGCCACCTGGAAAACATTAAAATAAACCCACATCACATTCCTTGAACCAAAATAAATTTCAGAGAGAAAACATATTTCAGTGTAAATAATAACCATAAAGTACTAAAAGAAAACAAAAAAATTTGAATAGTTATGGAGTGGGCAAAGATCTTTCTATGACTCAGAACACAGAAATATAACAGATAAATTTAAGTGTATAAAAATAATAAATTGGGCACAACAAAGAAAAAACATTAAAAATGAAAACAATCAACAAAAGTATTTGCAACTCATATCACAGAAATTAAGGTAATCTCCTAAATATATAAAGACTTACAAATGGTTCTCAGATACATAAAAAGATGCTCAACCTCTCTCATACTAAAAGAAACACAAAATAAAATACTTTCATACTAAAAGACACACAAAATAAAACCATTAAAAGAAATAGCTTGGCAGCTAAGGATAAAGCAATTACAGGACTTCTCAAACCACCTGGAGATATTATTAACAGTCAGATTCTGAAGGAGGTCAGGGTGGGGCCTGAGAATTATATTTCTAACAAGTTCCCTGCTGATGCTTATGCTTAGGGCCCACCAACACTTTGTGGAGCGTGCATTGCTGGAGGGCATATAAATTTGGACGATCTGTTTGGAGGGCAATTTGATAATATCTTTCAAAATAAAAAGTATACATCTTTGTCAGCAATTCCACTTTAGTAATTATACTATGATAGATTCACATATGCAAAATTATATGCAAAAAAGAAAATTTACTGCAGCATTTATTAATAATAGCAAAAAATTAGAATCAATATAAATATCCTTTGACAGGGGAGCGTTTAAATACATCATCTATTGAGAAAAGAAAAGAACTTTTATCTGAGGAATGCAAGTCTTTTTAATTATCAGGCCCAGAGAGACATTAAAATAAAACCAAAATCATGCTCTGATACGGTTTGGCTCTGTGTCCCCACTCAAGTCTCATCTCAAACTGTAATCTCCACACATGTCGAGGGAGGGAAGTGACTGGATCATGGGGGTGCTTTCTCCCATGCTGTTCTTGTAATAGTGAGTGAGTTCTCATAAGATCTGATGGTTTTATAAGTATTTGGAAGTTCCTCCTTCACTCTCTTCTCTCTCCTGCTGCCTTGTGAAGAAAGTGCCTGCTTCCCCCTCCACCATGATTGTAAGTTTCCTGAGGCCTCCCCACCCATGTGGAACTGTGAGTTAATTAAAACTTTCCTTTATAAATTACCCAGTCTCAGGGAAGTTCTTTACAACAGTGTGAAAATGGACTAATACACACCCTATTCCTTCCTTTGAACTGCGTATTCATCTTTTGAAATGGCTTGCTATTGCCACAAGTAGCTATAAATTAACCTAACAATGCCACACTGGACACTATAACCCTTACTCTATAGTAGGGGTGTCCAAACTTTTGGATTCCCTGGGCCACGCTGGAAGAAGAAGAATTGTCTTGGGCCACACAAAAAATACACAAACGCTAATGATAGCTGATGAGCAAAAAAAGAAAAAAGAAAAAAATTCACACACAAAAAATCTGATAATGTTTTAAGAAAGTATCAATTTGTATTAGGCCTCATTCAAAACCATCCTGGGCTGCATGTGGCCCATGGGCCACGAGTTGGACAAGCTTGCTCTATAGCTTAGCAATGTATAGCCAATCATTAGCCAATGTTATTTGTGTAAACCAATGAGAATTCCTGACAAGCAACTTTGTATCAGCCTACTCTCTGCACCTCCTTTTTGCCTTTAAAAATCCATATGTGGCCAGGCGCAGTGTCTCATGCCTGTAATCCCAGCACTTTGGGAGGCCAAGGTTGGTGGATCACCTGCGGTCAGGAGTTCAAGACTACCCTGGTTCTGTAGTCCCAGCTACTCGGGAGGCTGAGGCAGGAGAATGGCGTAAACCCGGGAGGCGGAGCTTGCAGTGAGCTGAGATCCGGCCACTGCGCTCCAGCCCCGGCGACAGAGCGAGACTCTGTCTCAAAAAAAAAAAAAAAAAAAAAAAAAAGACTACCCTGGCCAACATGGTAAAACCCCGTTTCTACTAATAATACAAAAATTAGCTGGTCGTGGTGGCACATGCCTGTAATCCCAGCTATTCAGGAGGCTGAGGCAGGAGAAGAGCTTGAACCTGGGAGGCAGAGGTTGCAGTGAGCTGAGACCACGCCACTGCACTCCAGCCTGGGCGACAAGAGCCAAACTCCGTCTCAAACAAAAAAAAAATCCACATGTAACTGCTGCTGATCTGAATGTACATTCAGGGCAGCTTGAATTTATGGTCCCAGGTTGCAAACTTCAAGCTTGGCCTCAGTCAACTGTCTACTTACATTAATTTTGCCTCAACTTCCTTCTTTCAGGTTAACACCATACAATTGGATATGCAGATGGGAGAAACAATAAGGCTAATGCTGATGTGGAAAAATCTCCATGATAGTTTCCTTATGTAGAAAAGATTCAAAATAGGTGTGTAAAGAAAATCTACATTTGTGTTGTGTGTGTGTGTGTCTGTTTCGTTGAATGGGCTTCATGAAGACAACTCTGTCTCCCCATTACCTATTTAAACTTGCTGTATGATCTTATCCTTTCCCTGCTCATAGACAAAATCTCAGACAGATTCCATAACTTTTCCAGACATACATCCATATGTGCACACACGAACACACACTGAAGTGCTGTTTGCCTCAACTTCTTCATTTCAGGTGGCATCACACAATTAAACCTGCAGATGGGAGAAATAATGAGGCTAATGCTGATGCAGAAAAATTGCCCTCTTCCTGCCATTGCAGGAAGATCCCACAGCTTCTTGTCCCTCGACTGCTTACACACCAACCCTCAGGCATCATCCACTTGTCCCTCAAACTCCAGGAGACACATCAAGCTCTCCAAGTACACTGTTTGAAGCTCCTCTCAGGTAAGGCAGAAACTTTTATCTCATTTATGCTACTACTTCTAGAGTCTCTGCTACTTGCTTCATTGCAACAGATGTAGGCCTAGATCCTGTAACCATAACAGGTCTGTTGCCTAACATGTGCAGCAACTCAACACACCGAGACACTGCATTACAGCAGAAAAAGAGGTCTAATTCTAGGGCTGCCAAATGAGGACATCAGAGGAAACCACAAATCCGTCTCCCTGTGGAGTTTGGGGCCAGCATTTTTAAGGGTTTCGGAATGGGCTGAATCATGGAGACTGTTGATTGATCAAAGCGTGTAGGGTGAAGTCATGGGACAGGGCGATGAAGATACCGTTGTATTAATCCATTTTCATGCTGCTTATAAAGGCATACCCGAGACTGGGCAATTTACAAAAGAAAGAGGTTTAATTGGACTTGCAGTTCCACACGGCTGGGGAAGCCTCACAATCATGGTCGAAGGTAAGGAGGAGCAAGTCATGGCTTTTTTTGTTTGTTTGTTTGTTTGTTTGTTTGTTTGTTTTGAGACAGAGTCTTGCTCTGTCACCCAGGCTGAAGTGCAGTGGTGTGATCCTGGCTCACTGCAAGCTCACCTTCCGGGTTCACGCCATTCTCCTGCCTCAGCCTCCCAAGTAGCTGGGACTACAGGCGCCTGCCACCTCGCCCGGCTAATTTTTTGTATTTTTAGTAGAAACGGGGTTTCACCGTGTTAGCCAGGATGGTCTCGATCTCCTGACCTTGTGATCCGCCCACCTTGGCCTCCCAAAGTGCTGGGATTACAGGCATGAGCCACTGCGCCCAGCCAAGTCATCACTTACGTAGATAGCAGCAAGCAAAGAGAGAAGAGTTTGTGCAGGGAAACTCCTCTTTTTAAAACCATCAGTTCTTGTGAGACTTATTCACTACCATGAGAACAGCACAGGAAAACTTGCTACCGATTGCCTCCCACCGGGTCCCTCTCACAACACGTGGGAATTCAAGATGAGATTTGGGTGGGTACACAGCCAAACAATATCAACCATATTCTTATGCTGATCCCATTCCTCTGTGGGGTCTTCAAGCTGGCTGGTGTCAGCCTGTCAGCCATTTCATTGGAATTCAAGATCTGAAAAACATCTTAGGTAATTCTTGAACAAAAGCCTTATGATTCTGCCAGAAATCCTACCTGTAGGAATAATGGGGATGCAAATAGTCAATGTCTAGAGCTACCTGACTTTTGGTTACAAGGAAGTGGGTCAAAGTGCAGCCTGAATTTTTTTTTAAGAGACAGCTTCTCACTATGTTGTCCAGGCTGGAGTGCAGCAGCTATTCACAGACACAATCCCAGTATTGATCAGCATGGGAGTTTTGACCTGCTCCAAAAGTGCAGTCTGATTAATGCATAATTCGAATTATATTTCTGTCCAGAATTTTTGTTAACCCTGTAAGGATGGCTTCAACCCTATGGACATAGACCATAATATTTGACAGTACAGATATTTTGTTTCACCCTCAAAGTATTGGTCAATAGTCCCAAACTTGAAGCTTTACATAAATCTCCAGATTTCTAAAAATCTAAAAGATCTGCCAATACAGGCCCTTTGAGATATTTGGCTGGAGCTGAGACATGGTTGCCCTTTTAGTGGAAGCCTCCTGATTCCAATGTCCTCAGCATTCCCCATTGTCCTGGGTCCATTTATTTTATCAGTACTGTAGATTTTCTTCTACCCTCGTATTTCTTTCACTGGTGTCCATTTGAGTTTATGAGTTTGCCCTGGTCATAGACAGCATTAACAATGAAGCAGGGCAAACAGGTAAAGCTTCGGGCTATCTTACTACTTCTTTCAAAAGTTTTCCTCTGATTTTAACTCCTCTCCCTTCCCTTCAAATCCAGAAAGTTAGTGTTTTCTTACTGTCCCAAGTTTTCTTTGCCTGAAAGAAAGAAATGTGGTCATCCTATTCACACTAAATTGTTAGTGATTTAATATGTCCTTTTGGGGAAAAAATAGCCAGGACTTGACTAACCTTTCCAAATGGTAAAATTCCAGCTATTTTGGCATTTGGATGAGTGACACATTTTGGGATGGGGCACTTCTCTATGACCCTTCAAACCACAACTTGTGGACAATTACTCCTTCTCCATTTTATGTCAGCCAGCAAAAATCTTTGCCAAAATGATCAGAACAGCTGTTCATTTTTGCTTGTCAGGGTAGTGGCTTGCCAGGGAATCCCTGTCCCAGTTGGGTTTTTCCTGGGAGAAATATTTATATAATTTGTTCCTATTCTGGGATGGGGTGCCCTGTGTGTTTTAGCCTACCAGAAATTTACTGTGCTAATGGTGTGGTGTGGCGATAAAAAAAAACGGGGGGGGTTGGGGAAAGAAAAGAAAACTTGAACACAAACTTAGCCAAATCCATAGACATAAACTTAGCCAAATCCATAGATAGAAAAAGCACAGGAAGTTGTTTCACTGAGCTCTGAAATCTTAACCCACATCTGGGGATTTGTACAGATTATTCGAGGCATCCACATTTAGAGAAGAATGCTGACAAGTCAGGGGCATCCTGAGACGGGAGAGGTGAAAACAAAACCAACGGTAAGAGAAGACTAAAGAAGCACTCGGTGGCTGCTTGCAAAAGTTGGAAAGGCTGTCACCAAGAGGAGGAACCACATGGATTAGTTCTTTGTTGTGCCAAAGAACAAACTAAGACCAATGGATACGAGTTAAGGGATGAGAGTGGGAGGAGATTTTGGCTCGGGAAATAAATCTAACAGCTACTAGATAGAGATTGGAGGAAAATGACTTTCCCTTTCACTAAAAATATCCTGAGAGAGGCTGTTTGGCCATCTGTTTGGAATGCTATAGAAAGAATCCTTTCCCTGGTTGGTGGCCTGATTTGATTTTTGTTGGGACTCTTCAGAGCAAATTCTACGTTTGTATGAATTCTGCTTGCATATCCTAGAGAATATGTAAATCCAAAATGCACAATAATGTCTCTACCTACTCCATTTGAACTTCAGTATCATCACTTAGGTGCAATTACATCAATGTTCTCTTTCAGACCTAGTATCTGTATTACTGAAGTTACTGATTTCTGCAGTTTTCTCTTCATGCCCCTTGGGTGAGCATACTTTGTATTCTTTGTTGTCAGTAAGCATGTGAAATAGATTTTCACTCAGCGGGGTTTTTCCTAATTGCTCTTGCAAAGAAAATGATGTGGCCAATTGCTTATTCCATTGATAGCCTTTTTCTGTCCCCAGAATGTGGCCAACATATGTATGACTCACATTCACAGGACAGAAGGATTGTTCTGGCTTGTGCTTTTACTTCTTTTGGCCAATTGGAGAGTTATTTATAAACATTTATTGATTTGGATTCATAAACCAAAGTGAAAAAAAAAAAATCTTGCAGCGCTGGTTGCTATGGTAACTAGCATTTCACACATGTATTCGCCAGCAGCTATGGCTCAGAACAGAAACCCAAAGCCTACCTGTAGCTTTTAACTGCATTTTCACTCCTATCGCATTTTTAACTGAAAATCGGCGACTTCCTCCCTCAGTGTCAAATGGGAGCATGGTATGGAGGCAGGAAAACAATAGCTTTTTTCATTTATTCTTGAGGTGATTTCTGTAGTTTTCTTGGAGTTATTTTCTACACAGATGTGACTTCTAATCAATGTTGATTGTCAAAAATTAAAGAGATTCCATCACAAGTTCAGCTCTCTGCCATGTGTTGAGGGTGATATGGAAGAAACCTCGGTTCCATTCTTTTTTTTTTTTTTTTTTTTTTGAGACGGAGTCTTGCTCTGTCGCCCGGGCTGGAGTGCAGTGGCCGGATCTTAGCTCACTGCAAGCTCCGCCTCCCGGGTTTATGCCATTCTCCTGCCTCAGCCTCCCGAGTAGCCGGGACTACAGGCGCCCGCCACCTCGCCCGGCTAGTTTTTTTGTATTTTTAGTAGAGACAGGGTTTCACCGTGTTAGCCAGGATAGTCTCGATCTCCTGACCTCGTGATCCGCCCGTCTTGGTCTCCCAAAGTGCTGGGATTACAGGCTTGAGCCACTGCGCCCGGCCCTCGGTTCCATTCTTTATCTTCAAGGGAAATTATATTATAGCTAGAATCCAGGAGCAGAAATATAAAGCCGCAGGCAGGCTACACAAGAAAAAAAATGTAGTTCAGTGCTAAAATACACAACATACATGATAATAGACACAAAGCATGCTGGGAGGAGCACAGGTTGCAGAAAGAGACAGATCTACTTTGAACAGTGTGGCCTCCTGTAAATTACATCATTTTCTTGTAAATTTTTACATTTTTTTGTATAACTATTGAAATGAGAACCATGTCGGCTCCTAGGGTAGTCCTGTTTTGTTTTGTTTTGTTTTTTGAGATGGAGTTTTGCTCTTATTGCTCAGGCTGGAGTGCAATGGCGTCATCTCGGCTCACTGCAACCTCTGCCTTCCAGGTTCAAGTGATTCTCCTGCCTCAGCCTCCCGAGTAGCTGGGATTACAGGCATGTGCCACCACATCCAGCTAATTTTGCATTTTTAGTAGAAATGGGGTTTCTCCACGTTCATCAGGCTGGTCTCAAACTCCCGACTTCAGGTGATCCGCCTGCCTCGGCCTCCCAAAGTGCTGGGATTACAGGCGTGAGCCTCTAGGGTCCTTAGGGTAATTTTAAGGATTAAATAAGATAATTATATAAAGTACCTAGAATAATATCAGACCCATAGCAAGCATTCAATTAATGGAAATTATTATGTGTGTTGGGACAATTTTTTGAGATAATAAATATCTTGTCTTTGCCAGAAGAAGACCCTGATTGTATGGGGGGAACTAAAGCTTATACAATTTTTGGCCTCTATTTTAAAAATGCAATAAAAACATAAATAGGCCAGACACAGTGGCTCATGCCTGTAATCCCAGCACCTTGGGAGAATTAGGTAGGAAGACTGTTTGAGACCAGGAGTTCAAGGCTAGCCTTGCCAACGTAGCAAGATCCAGTGTCTACAAAAAATTATTTCAAAAAAATTAGCCGGGTGTGGTATCTTGCTCCTGTAGTCCCAGCTATATGAGAGGCTGAGGTGAGAGAATTGCTTCAGCCCAGGTGTGTGAGGTTGCAGTGAGCTATGATCACACACTGCACTCCAGCCTGGACGACAGAGTAAGACCCTGTCTCTAAAAAAAAATAAAACCAAACACAAAAATGTATGAATATAAAACCAACATAAAGAAACACTAAAAATTCAAAAGTTAAAAAGTTGACAACACCTAAAAATATAACACTATCTTATTATTTAATTGCATAACACATCTCTCTGATATTTCTTCCTACACATTCTGACTGTATAGTCTTTGACCGCCTCTTCATAGGTAGAAAGAAAATTCAGTCATTCTTCCAGCATAGTTCATTGAAGTTTGCTTTTCATTATTGATAGTGGGGATGTATAAGACATGTGACTTCACTTACAGATATACTTGCTATTTATAGTACTCTTCAGGTTTATGACTTACAAACAGGGAATTCTGATAAATTCTATTTCATGTGATTGCCATAAAGTAGGAAAAATATATAGTGCATGTATAATTTTATACACTGCATCACAGAGTGTATTCCAGAGAGAATTGTTTTGACTAGGCACCCATAAGAATCAAATACTTGGCTTACATTTTTCTACATTTGGTGATTGGAAGAATTTTCCACAAGAAACCTTCCGGCTCCATGCATTTCAAACCTGGTTTCGCTTCCACCACCCATGTATTTCTGGTTCCAGGAAGGAGACATGCATACCTTAACTGACCCCGACCCTGCCCAAAGTGTCAGCAGAGCAGAAAAAAGGAGAAAAAAGGAGGATTCCTAACCCAGAATGGAAAGCAATAACCTAGCAATAAACAGAAGTGACGGCCTACCACATACATATAGTCTACCAAATTTAAGCTAAATGTTTTCCCAATGTAACTTCCCCTAACCTGGATCTCCAAAATTCCCATGGTCACCCATCACCACCCAACACTAAAAGAAACAGTTTTCTTGTTAGTTGTGGTTAGAATATCTTATTTTTGCTAATTTTGCACCGACCACATGAATACATTGCTAGGGCCCTTTCCGGGGCCTTGGGAAGGGCCAATGCATGTGAAGGCCCTAAAGATTAAGCTTTGTTACCTTCATGGAAATGCTTTCTTTCTGCTTTTTAGGCAAAACACGTGTTCCACATGTGAGAGAGAACACGAGCAAGGGCTCTGAAGAGGTGTAGATATATAGAGAACTGATGGGATCCTTGTCTGTGAGACTCCTAAAGATCTGACTCTGGAGGATGTTGGAAAGCAGGCAGGGAAAGCGCAAGGGGTGAGAGCTTTGGCCAGGAGACAGTCAAAATGAAAGTAGTTCAGGCCAGGCATGGTGGCTTGTGGCCGTAATCCCAGCACTTTGGGAGGCTGAGACAAGAGGATCGCTTGGGCCCAGGAGTTTGAGACCAGCCTGGGCAACATGGCGGAACCCCATCTCTACAAAAAATACAAAATATTAGCCGGCCGTGGTGGTGCATGCCTGTAGTCCCAGCTGCTTGAGAGGCTGAGGTGGGAGGATTGCTTGAGCCCAGGAGGTTGAGGCTGCAGTGAGCTGTGATCATGCCACTGTACTCCAGCCTGGGTGACTGAGTGAGACCCTATCTCCAAAGAAAAAAATAAAAGTAGTTTAAAATATGAGTTTCAGTGAATGCCTACTGAGCCTTATGTATTTGCAAAGGCCTAAAGAAAAACATATATGTTTCAGTAAGAGGCAGAACTCAACATGGCAAAAGAACCATAATAGGTATTAGTTATTTATTACGATAATTATCTAGATAATAAGACTAGGGAAGTTCTATCTTCTGAAAATGTGCTGTTTAGGGTGGACTATGGATCTAAACTAAAGACCATTCTATGAAATACCCTGGCAGTGTTCCACTAGAGAACAATCTATGGCCACCCAAATACAGGAGTGATATGAAAAAAATAATTGTAACTAGTGGTCCTGTCAGGACACCAACTCCGCTGGAATTTTAAATCAACATCTTGATTTGTCCTCCGAAGTCAAGATGTGAATGACAGAGGCCAGAGAGAAATCCTACTCTCATAGCCAGTTCAGTTCGCATTCATTGATGTCTCCCAACCATCGTCAAGAATATTCCAGCTAGGGCCGGGCACGGTGGCTCACGCCTGTAATCCCAGCACTTTGGGATGCCAAGGCAGGCAAATGACAAGGTCAGGAGTTCGAGATCAGCCTGACCAACATGATGGTGAAACCCTGTCTCTACTGAAAATACAAAAATTAACTGGGCATGGTGGTGTATGCCTGTAATCCCACCTACTCGGGAGGCTGAAGCAGGAGAATCGCTTGAACCCAGAAGGTGGAGGTTGCAGTGAGCCAATATTGTGCCACTGCACTCCAGCCTGGGAGATAGAGCGAGACTCCGTCTCAAAAACAAAAAACAAAAAACAACATAAAAAGAATATCCCAGCTTGAAAAGAGCTAATGCATGTTGGGCTTAATACCTAAGTGATGGGTTAACAGATGCTGCAAACCATAATGGCACACGTTTACCTATGTAACAAACCTGCACATCCTGCACATGTACCCCAAAACTTAAAAAATGAAATAAAATAAAATTTTAAAAAAAGAATATTCAGCTTTTCTGATGGACCATTGCATTGTTTCCTGAGGGTTATTAGACAGCGACCAAAGGAGAAACAGTGTTAGCCACAGAGTGCTTAGTTATAACAGGCAAAGGGGAGAGAAATAAGAAATTATCCACAAAAAAAAGGAAAGAATTAACCAGAATAGTTGGTTGTAAAGATCTTCTAATGAGAAGAAGAGAGCAGCAAGGGCCTAGATTCATGTTGCTTTGAAAATTGAAAGAGAGATGGGCATATTTTGTGTCCTAAGTCAGTGAGGCAAAATATATTAATTTTACGTGTTGGCCAATATGCTTGGATTTTAAATTGCTTACTTATTTATTCAGTAGCTATTGACTGAGTATCTATGTGTGCATATCTATAAGCACTATTGTCGGTGAGGGAGAAAGCAATGTTTAAGACAGACAAGGTTCCTTTTCCCATAGAGCTCACATTTCCGTCAGAAAAAGAGGGGAAATAAAAAATTTTAAAGCATAATAATTTCAAATGCTAAGTTGCTATAAAACTATAAAAGGGGGCCGGGTGCAGCGGTTCACACCTGTAACCCCAGCACTTTGGGAGGCCGAGGCAGACAGTGGATCACCTGAAGTCAGGAGGTGGAGACCAGCCTGGCCAACATGGTGAAACCCCGTCTCTACTAAATATACAAAAATTAGCCAGGGATGGTGGCACACCCCTGTAATCCCAGCTACTTGGGAGGCTAAGGCAGGAGAGTCGCTGGAACCTGGGAGGCAGAGGCTGTAGTGAGCCGAGATCGTGCCACGATACTCCAGCCTGGGCAATAGAGCCATCTCAAAAAATAAATTAATTTAATTTAATTAAACTATAAAAGGGGTAATCAAATAGAGTTTGTGCCACAAGAGAAAACGGCTCAGCTATTTCTCTTTGGATGACCAGAAAAGCTCTGCATGAGAATAGGATGAATGAGCTGAAAGATAGGAAGGAGTCAGCCATCGAAACATTTGAAGCAAAGCATGTTTGACAGGGAGAGCAGCAAGGACAAGGGCCGTGAAGCTGGAGGATCAGAAAGAACAGAGGGGCCAAGTAGAGTGTAGAGTGTGCAAGGGAAGGCGTGCTCATGGGATGAGGGTGCAGAGGGTAGGCAGGGGCCATCAGGTGATTTACAATCTGGTAGCCATGGAAAAGAGTTTGGGTTTCCCACTTTTCATATGGGGACTTAAAAAAAATCTGGATTTTAGTCTAAGTGCAATGGGGAACCACTGCACGTTCTGAGCAAGGGAGTCACACGGTCTGATTGACATTTTCTTTTTCTTTCTTTCTTTTTTTTTTTTTTTTTTTTGAGGCAGAGTCTCATTGTTGCCCAGGCTGGAGTGCAGTGGCACCATCTCGGCTCACTGCAAGCTCCGCCTCCCAGGTTCACGCCATTCGCCATTCTCCTGCCTCAGTCTCCCAGGTAACTGGGACTACAGGCACTCGCAACCATGCCTGGATAATTTTTTGTATTTTTTAGTAGAGACGGGGTTTCACCATGTTAGCCAGGATGGTCTCGATCTCCTGACCTAGTGATCTGCCTGCCTCAACCTCCCAAAGTGCCAGGATTACAGACGTGAGGCACTGTACCCGGCCTTTTTTTTTTTTTTTTTTTTTTTTTGAGATGGAATTGTGCTCTCTTGCCAGATTGGAGTGCAGTAGTGTGATCTCGCCTCACTGCAACTTCTGTCTCCCAGGTTCAAGCAATTCCCCTGCCTCGGCCTCCCAAGTAGCTGGGATTACAAGCGCACGCTACCACGCCTGGCTAATTTTTTGTATTTTAGTAGAGACGGGTTTCACCATGTGGGACGGCCTCGATCTCCTGACCTTGTGATCCGCCCGCCTCGGCCTCCCAAAGTGCTGAGATTACAGATGTGAGATCTCATCTTTACAAAAAAAAAAAAAATTACCCAGGTACGGTGGTGCATGCCTGTGGTTCCAGCCACTTGGGAGGCTGAGGTAGGAGGATTGCTTGAACCTGGGAGGTTGAGGCTACAGTGAACCAAGATTGCATCACTGCACTCCAGCCTTGGTGACACAACAAGACCCTGTGAAGAACAAGAAGAAGGAGAGGAGAAGGAGAAGGAGAAGGAGAAGAAGCGGAAGAAGAAGAGGAAGAAGAAGAGGAAGAAGAAGAACTAGCAAGCAATACACAAAGAAAAAATAAAACAAAAACCAAAAAGTGATTCTGACTATTGGGAATGGACTATAGAGGTCAAGAGTGGACACAGGGCAACAGTAATATAGTGGAAGCTACTGGAGTCATCCAGTCAAGACATGATAGTGTTGTGGCCTAGGGTGGTGTAGTAGGGTGGTTGCATGAATGGCCCCAATTAATGGGCTTCTGGTATCCAAGCCCTTTGGTCTATAATTTATGATTCCCTTCCATTCTGACTCTGGGCTTTGAGCAATGTAATACAAGCGGGGATGTGCAAAGGGTCTGTGCATTGGGGATCAATCTCTTGCATAATGACTCCGGCTTGCTTTGGAGTTTGGCTATGCCATGAGAACAGGCCCAGGCTAGCTGCCTGCTGGAGGAGGAGAGACCACAAACAGCAGAGCTGAGTCATCCCAGCTGGGGCATCCTAGACCAGCCAGCCTCTAAGCAGCTCTCTAGGTGAGTGTGGATGCATGAGCAAGCCCAGCCAAGACCAACGCAGAGTGCCTGTTACTCGGCTTTAGACAACTGATAAAAATTACAGAAAAGGCATGAAGAAAAACTTCGGGTCTGGAATATATTTTGGAATTAGAGAAGGAGAAACTGCTGACAATTAGGATAGGTATCCATCCTCTGGCACATGTAATTCAACATATCAAAATGATTTGAATCTAGCAAAAACAAACATATATTCTGTAATCTTGATAAGCAACCCTTTTTTTCCTTTTTTTTTTTTTTTTTTTTTTTTTTTTTGAGACAGGTTCTCACTCTGTCACTCAGGCTGGAGTGCAGTGGTGCAATCATAGCTCACTGCAGCCTCAACCTCCTGGGCTCAAGTGATCTTCCTGAGTAAATAGGACTACGGGCATGTGCCCTTATGCCTAGCTATGTTTTAAAATTTATTTTTTTTTTTTTTTTTTTTTTTTTTTTTTTTTTTTTTTTTTTTTGAGACAGAGTCTCGCTCTGTCGCCCAGGCTGGAGTGCAGTGGCCGGATCTCAGCTCACTGCAAGCTCCGCCTCCCGGGTTTACGCCATTCTCCTGCCTCAGCCTCCCGAGTAGCTGGGACTACAGGCGCCCGCCATCTCGCCCGGCTAGTTTTTTTGTATTTTTTTTTTAGTAGAGACGGGGTTTCACAGTGTTAGCAGGGATGGTCTCGATCTCCTGACCTCGTGATCCGCCCGTCTCGGCCTCCCAAAGTGCTGGGATTACAGGCTTGAGCCACCGCGCCCGGCCCTAAAATTTATTTTTTATAGTGATCAAGTTTCACTATGTTTCCCAGGCTGGCCTCAAACTCCTAGGCTCAAGCAATCCTCCTGCCTCAGCCTCCCAAAGCACTGGGATTACAGGCATAAGCCACCACACCCAACCAGCATATTTTTAATCACTAGTATTTCCATCCATTTTGGAAATCCAGATCAAAGTAAAATTGAGAGTTCCATTTAATTCTGTGATGCTCAAGTGTGGTAGTGCAGAGACTTGGAGCAAGCTAAAACTTTGATAATGGGGTAAATCTTTGGGGACTTAAGAGGGCAGGAACTAAAAAGGGGAGGATTATAGAGGAGGACACAGCTTCTCTAAATGAGAGAACATCATTGTGATGTTCTCACAATGATGTTCTCTCAAAACCACCTGAATCCCCAAAACTATTGAAATTTTTTTTTTTTTTTTTTGAGACAGAGTCTCGCTCTGTCGCCCAGGCTAGAGTGCAATGGCGCGATCTCGGCTCACTGCAACCTCCACCTCCCAGGTTCACGCCGTTCTCCTGCCTCAGCCTCCCGAGTAGCTGGGACTACAGGTGCCCGCCAACCACGCCCGGCTAAGTTCTTTGTATTTTTAATCGAGACGAGGTTTCACCATGTTAGCCAGGATGATCTCGATCTCCTGACCTCGTGATCTGCCAGCCTCGGCCTCCCAAAGTGCTGGGATTACAGGAGTGAGCAACCGCGCCTGGCCAAAATAAATTTTTTTAAAAAAGAAACAACTCCCTTGGGGAAGGAAAGAAAGCCAGATTGGGCAGTGGAGAAATTGCACTTGCTGTGAAGTTGTAACAAAGCCTTCAGTCAATCTCAGGGAAAGGCTTGAAGCTTGGATGGTCCTTCTAAGATGCCCTCACTGAGGCAAGGGGTCTTAGACTCACTCCAAAACAACAAGGCAGCAGATACAGGCTGACTTTGGAGAGGAGAGTAACCTTGGTGAGATGGCTCCCTTCTGCCAAGAGCAATAACAGAGGAAACACTCAGGTATCATTCCTTAGCAGGCAACACTCCCAGCAGCTGGAGAACACGTGCTTTGATCCTGGAGGGCAAATCTAGGAGCTAACAACAGTGTCCACTATAATTCATCAAGCAAGGACACTCATGTTTCATCCCACCTCACTTAGAGGGAAGATAGAGAAATTCACTCAGGCAGGACCATTAACAATGCCTTTCCATGACCTTGATGAGGTCAATGTCATGTCACAATGAGTTGAGAAACTGGGAAAAGAAGAAGCAAAGGCAGAAAATATGAGCTTAGTTATGGGGGAGTGGGGATGAGAGGAGAAAAGCTGGTAGTGACTGAAGAAGAAAGAAGAGATGCAGAGAAAATTTTTATGGTTATTTTTTGAATGTTGGAGAGATTTGATCATGTTAATGGAGGGAGGGAAGAGTTAAATAAAGGTACTGGAAATACAAAAGAAAAAATAATTGAGAAAAATAAGTGTCAAAAAAACAGACTATTTAGAATGGGGCATTCATGGAGAGATGAGCTTTCTGAGAGGAAAAAGGAAAGATGGCTACAGAGACACTGGAGAGAGAAAAGGTGAAGGAATTCAGGGTGTCCAGGTAGTAGGCTTTATTATTCTCATGGAAGCAGGGGTCTAAGTCTTCTGCTAAAAGTGACAGGCTTAGGGTAGATTCAGGATTTGAGGTGAGGAATGATATTCTGAAGTTGTCGCCTTGGGAAATGGGTTTGTTGGACAAGAATGAGAAAATCAGAGAGGCTAGAAATTATATGACGATCATGGAGACAGTCCTGACTCAGTTTTTGGCTTAGGTTTTGCTTTTGATTGGGGGTTTTTCCCTGCTGTGGCATATTTCATCTCAGGGACAGGAATGCAAGACATGAACGGTTGTGCCAATGCTGGATTGGCTGATGTGGTAGCATCACAGGGAAGAGAAAACTATGGGTGGTGACGAGCACTTGCTTGAAACAACTGAAGACAACTAAGAAGGAAAACCCAGCCAGGAGTGGGGCTCATCAACTTGGATAACTGGCTGAGACCAGGATAAGCAGAGGTTTAGTGGAAGTAAAAGACAGCACGTTGGGGCCAGGCGCAGTGGCTCACCCCTGTAATGCCAGCACTTTGGGAGGCTGAGGCAGGTGGATCACCTGAGGTCAGGAGTTTGAGACTAGCCTGACCAACATGATGAAACCCCATCGCTACTAAATACGAAAAATTAGCCGGGCATGGTGGCACATGCCTGTAATCCCAGCTACTTCAGAGGCTGAGGCAGGAAAATTGCTTGAACCCGGGAAGTAGAGGTTGCAGTGAGTTGAGATCGCGCCATTGCACTCCAGCCTGGGCAACAACAGCAAAACTCCATCTCAAAAAAAAAAAAAAAGGAGACAGCACTTTGGCATGATGGACAGATAGAGGGGCTGCTGAAGTGAAGTGAACGTACCCCACACCTCACCCATCAGGAATTTTATCTCCAGCCTCGTCAACCAGCAATGATCTTGGGGTTTAAATCTTTCTGGTGTTGCTGCCTAAGAAGCCAGTAGCCACCTGGCTCATCAGGCCTGTACCTGAGAGTCACATCTCTATTACCCTCTGACTCTCAGATCTCAGTGATCCTTTGATCTCTCCTTCATGTTGCACCCCAACAGTCTCTGTTGTCAGAACCATGAGAAGATGACCTATCATACCTTTGTAGATCATGATGGAAAAGCATGGCCTCCTAGTAACGTGCCACTGGGAAGACTAGCCTTTCCTCTGCAGGATTTTCTTCCATCTCCTCTCAAAACCAGAACCTTTCTCCCCAGTTATAGGACAAGGAAAAAATGCTCAATGGCAGAATTGATTTTATACCAACACAAAAGTTGTGTGTGCTGAATAAGTGCTCTCCATATGGAAAGTCCCCACATGCAACAACAATGAGTTTGTGTTTAAATAAACTCGGAGACACAGATATACAATAACAAGACATATGTTTCATACTGCATATAGGCATATACATAAATACCCTATTAAGAATTCATTTGAGGTGGTGAAATACTTCTGTTCTATGGGATTGCATCAGACTCAAAGTAATCTTTATTTAAATGACATGAAACAAGGTAACACAAGAACTGCTGTGGTTTTTTTGGACACAACAGTAGAAACCAGAGATGGACAAGGTCGTTTAGGTCATTCGACACCGTAAGTTTCTTGGCAGAGAGGTTCTGCCCAGTGCCCTGTGCTCACTTACACCTTCCCCAGGTGGGTTTTAACAGACACAAGAAATCAGGCTGCCGACACCTCCTCACTGTTAGTTAGATTTAAAATGCCTCCAAGAAAAGAGAAAGAGGGAGCACACTTCCTTGTAACGAAGTTTTGGACTAAATGACCTTGACAACCAGCTCACCATTGACCTAAAAACCACAAGCCGTCATGAAGGCCTCCTCACTTGCTTTAAAGACCAATAAAGAGAGCATCCCAGGCCTCATAAAAGAGTAGGTAGTTCAACAAGGAGAGGCCATAAATAAGTAATTCACTCCCAGATCCAATTTCTTTTGTTCAGTTTAAGTGTTCAAATACCACCTTGTTTTATTAATGCGGGTGTCCCATTTCTGTTCTCAGTTTCAAACCCAATGGAATAAAAAAAACAAAACACAAAAAAACTGCATCTGCTAATAGGCCAAAGCCCTTCAATTTCCCCAATCTCCCCAAAAGTTTATTAATTCAAAATATTAAAGAAAAAGGTTCTCCGGCCGGGCGCGGGGGCTCACGCTTGTAATCCCAGCACTTTGGTAGGTCAAGGCAGGCAGATCATGATGTCAGGAGATTGAGACCATCCCGGCCAACATGGTGAAACCCTGTCTCTACTAAAAATACAAAAATTAGCTGGGTGTGGTGGTGGGCGCCTGTAATCCCAGTTACTTGGGAGGCTGAGGCAGGAGAATGACTTGAACCCACGAGGTGGAGGTTGCAGTGAGCAGTGATAGCGCCACTGCACTCCAGCCTGGTGACAGCCCAAGACTCTGTCTCAAAACAAAAAAAAAGAAAAGAAAAGAAAAAGGAAAAGGTTCTCTTGGTATTCTCTCTAATTTGGTTATTTAGGATACACACCTTCCCAGCCTATCTTATTGTTGCTGCTTTGCATTGTCTTATTATGAGAAACCGTACCTGGTTTTATGTAAAGTGGACTCTACCAATCTACGTGATCCACTTGTAAGGGAAAATTGACTCTCATCCTTAAGGATGGATCATTCAAATGAGCCCCAGATATGCCTGATTGACAGTAGAGGGGCTCAAGGAGAATGCCTGTTCAAAAGTGAATACCAAGGTTGAATTTAGTTAGCAAATACCAAGGTTGAACTTAGTTAGCTGGAAGAGAGTCGTGGGGTCTCAAACTGGAAGGAATCTTAGAGGTGGTCTAGTCCAATCTCCTGCTTCCAGCACCAGCATAAACTAGTGGCAAAGACAAGAATAAAACCTAGTCCCCCTGGCAAAAGCCCCCAACCCTAGTGGATATACATTTATGTGCCAGAAAACACTCCAAGCTGTAGCAGAAATATGCCACTTTTTCCTAAATCTTGCCTATAACCTTAAGGTGAGGATGTAAACAAATGCTTTATTAAAAAATAGACATGTTAGACCAGACTCAGGGACTCATGCCTTTAATCCCAGCACTTTGGGAGGCTGAAGTGGAAGGATTACTTGGGGCCAGGAGTTTGAGACCAGTCTGGACAACAAAGCAAGGCCCCTTCTCTTCAAAGTAATAAAAAATAAAGCTAGCTGGGCCTTTAGTTCTAGCTACTTGGGAGCCTGTGGTAGGAGGATTACTTTAGCCTAGGAGTTTGAGGCTGCAGTGACCTATAATCTTGCCACTGCAGTCCAGTCTGGGTGACAGAGCAAGGAAGGAAAGAAAGAAAGAAAGAAAGAAAGAGAGAGAGAGAGAAAAGAAAGAAAGAAAGAAAGAAAGAAAGAAAGAAAGAAAGAAAGAAAGAAAGAAAGAAAGAAAGAAAGAAAGAAAGAAAGAAAGAAAGAAAGAGAAAGAGAAAGAGAAAGAGAAAGAGAAAGAGAAAGAGAAAGAGAAAGAGAAAGAGAAAGAGAAAGAAAGAAAGAAAAGAAAGAAAAGAAAGAAAAGAAAGAAAGGAAGGAGAGGAGGGGGAGGAGGAGGCGCAGGAAGAAATAAAAATGCATTTATTATCCATTATTGCAGGAGAAAACCAAATTCACACGACTTTTTAAAGAGAACACAAATCTCACTGGAAGTTTATGCTTGGGACAGCCAGCTTAGATGGTCCAGGGATATGTGCTGCTGCATGTTCACTTCGCTGCTAAGGGCACATCATGGACCAGTTTGAAAAGCACAGCTTTACCCCACACTGCCTCCAACGCCCAAGAAATCCCTTTGAGGATCACTTTGGCTAATTTCTTTTTGTCCTGACTCTTTTCTCTTGCCCATCCCTACGTAAGTAAGTACAAGTGATTCAAACCCATATGTACTAGAATGTACTTTGCTTCCTTCTTCTTGCACAGAGTGGGGAAATGGCCTCAATGTCTTAACACATGAAATTTGAATCACATTTATGCATTTTCTGCCCTATTCTTTTTGGTCAATAGGCTCATTATAGCGATACTAATTTTTTTAAAGAGTTTTGTTCTTGTTGCCCAGGCTGGAGTGCAACTGCGCAATCTCAACTCACTGCAACCTCTGCCTCCCGGGTTCAAGTGATTCTCCTGTCTCAGCCTCCGGAGTAGGTGGAACTACAGGCGCACACCACCACGCCTGTCTAAATTTTTGTATTTTTAGTAGAGACAGGGTTTCACCGTGTTAACCAGGCTGGTCTTGAACTCCTGACCTCAAGTGATCGGCCTCTCAAAGTACAGGGATGATAGGCACGAGCCCGGCCTACAGTGCTTTTAATTTTTTTTTTTTTAACTTTCCTTTTTCTTTTTGAGATGGAGTCTTGCCCTGTCGCCCAGGCTGGAATACAGTGGCACAATCTTGGCTCACTGCAACCTCCGCCTGCCGGGGTCAAGCCAATCTCCTGCTTTAGCCCCCTGAGTAGCTAGGACTACAGGCATGTGCCACTATGCCTGGCTAATTTTTGTATTTTTACTGGAGACAGGGTTTCCCCATGTTAGCCAGACTGGTTTCAAACTCCTGACCTCGGATGATCCACGCATTTGGGTCACCCAGTCTGGAGTGCAGTGGTGCAATAACAGTTCATTGCAGCCTCAAACACTCCTCCTGCCCCAGCCTCCCAAGTAGTTGGACCTACAGGTGTGCACCACACCTGGCTACATAGTGCTTTTTGTTAGTTTGCATAACAAAGATGTTACCACATTTCATATTTACAATCTCAATTTACTATCACTCCCATATTTTAAAGAGGAAATACAGCCCCCCACAGCCCTTAATTTACCCCCTGTCCTGCAAAAAGTGATGCTCTTAGAGTTTAGTGAAAGCACCTGTGGTATGAGGCATGTGCTTCTGAAAGTATAAACCAAGTGTTTAAACCCAAATCTCTTTAGATTTTGTCAGAACAGCTAGAATTATTTAGATAATTCTGATTGCATTTCTGTCCAGAGAAACAGGCCACCAAAAATTGATCTGTAGAGTTCCTTTTCTCTAGTTACTTTGTGATGCACTGCACTGGTGGCTCCAATTCTTCATCTTTCTTCTTACCATGCATTTATCTATATGACTTCACAGCCCTTCTTGTCAAATGGCAGAACATACTTCCTTATCCTTTGATTAGGAATTTAGTCATGTGACTTGCTTTGGCCAATGAGATCTTAACAGATGTGGCATGAGCCGAGGCTTAAAAGGTGCTTGCATCTATTTGCTTGCTCTCCTGTGTGTCTGCCATTACCGTGAGAAGAATATGCTCAAGCTAGCCTGCTGGACCTAGGAGCAGGATGAGAGACTGATGGAGCAGAGCTACCCCTAGTCAGCCCAAGATAAGGTTTATGAGTTAGTGGAGAGCTTTTCTCAGATAATTAGCTGCCTCTTCTGAAATCAACAGCTATTTCCAAAAGAAAGCAGCCACAAATACGGAGCCCAGCTCTCAGAGTTCCCTCTTTCTTCTGTATTTTAGCCCTACAATCACTCAGTGCCTCGGTAGCTATCTTATGTCATCAAACAGGATTCTCCCCCCATGTTCTCTGTTTGTCCTCTGTGGGAAAGAAAAAGAAAAGTCATCTCAGAAAGAATGAAATGCATCAGAAATGTTGGAAACTAAAAGACAGTGGAACGACACTTTTCAAATAATAAAAGAAAATAACTGCTAACCTAGTTTTTTACATCTGGCACCAAAAAATGTCAAAAGAAAAGGTAAAATTAACATACTTTTAAATAAACACAAATGGAAATAATTTGCCACAAGTAAACCCATAATAAAAGATATATGAAATGAATTTCTTCAAGTGGAAGGAAAATGATCACATATATGTAATCTACATAAATGCAGGAAGAAATGAAAAGCAACAGGAAAGGGAAAATGTGGATAAAGCTATATAAAAATTGACTGTATAAAATGAATAACATTTTATAACGCTCATATATGAGAGAGAATTAAAATTCATGACAGTAATAGCACAAAAGGGATGCGGGGACAGGTGGAGTTAAAGTGTTCTGAAGTGTTTTTTTCTTGTTTGCTTGTTTGTTTGTTTTCCTGAGATGGAGTTTCGCTCTTGTTGCCCAGGCTGGAGTGCAGTGGCGTGATCTTGGCTCACTGCAACTTTTGTCTCTTGGGTTCAAGCGATTCTCCTGCCTCAGCCTCCTGAGTAGCTGGGATTACAAGTGCATGCCACCACATCTGGTTAATTTTTGTATTTTTAGTAGAGACGAGGTTTCACCATGTTGGTCAGGCTGGTCTCAAACTCCTGACCTCAGGTGATCCACCTGCCTTGGCCTCCCAAAGTGCTGGGATTACAGGTGTGAGCCACCATGCCTGGCCCTGAAGTTTTATCATTTTCTATGAAGAGGTAAAAATACGATTCTATATTAGACTTAAATGAGTCAAGGGTACATTCTGTAATCTCAAGGATAACCCCTAGTAAAAGAAAACAGAGCTAACATACCTATGGGTGGTGGAGGTGGTGGTGGCAAAGAGTACAAAGAAAAAAGAAATATTTGATGAGCACAAATGAATGAAAGAAAGGAGACTGAGGAACATAGAACAGATGTAGCAGAAATAGAAATCAATAATAAAATGGCAAATATAGCCCAAAGGTATCCATATCTAGAATCACATTAAATGTAAACAGACTAAATACTCAACTTAAAATATTGTCAAATTGAATTAAAATAAATGCAATCAAACTGTATGCTACTTTTTTTTTTTTTTTTTTTTTTTTTTGAGACGGAGTCTCGCTCTGTTGCCCAGGCTGGAGTGCAGTGGCCGGATCTCAGCTCACTGCAAGCTCCACCTCCCAGGTTTACGCCATTCTCCTGCCTCACCCTCCCGAGTAGCTGGGACTACAAGCGCCCGCCATCTCGCCTGGCTAGTTTTTTGTATTTTTCAGTACAGACGGGGTTTCACCAGGTTAGCCAGGATGGTCTCGATCTCCTGACCTTGTGATCCGCCCATCTCGGCCTCCCAAAGTGCTGGGATTACAGGCTTGATCCACCGCACCCGGCCTATATGCTACTTTTAAGAAACACACTTTAAATGTAAGAAAAAAGAAAAGTTGAATAGAAAAGATGGAAAAAGAAATACCATAAAAACACTAAGCAAAATAAAGCTAGTGTTCTAGCATACCAATATCTTTCAAAGTAGACTTTAAGGTAAGAAACATTAATAGAGATAAAAAGGAACAAAATGATATATAATAATTGTAAGTTTTTATATACTTAACATGAATTGAGAATACATAAAGATAATTTTGACAGACATAAAGGAAAAATAAGCAAATCTATAATCATAGTGGGAGAACTTAACTGTCTGTCTCAGTAACTGAAAGATCAAGCAGGAAAAATATCAGTAAGGATATAGAAGATCTGAACAACATGATTGACAAACTTGGATCATTTGGGATACATAGAACACTTACCTACAACAGCAGAATATATATTTAAATGTATAGAAAACATCTATCAAAATTGACCATGCACTGGTCCATAAAGCAAGTCTCACCAAAATTCAGAGATTTTAGTTATTCAGGATACGTTTTCTGACTACAGTGGAATGAAACTAGAAATCAGTAATAAAATATATGCAATATATTTTTAAGTTTTTTCAAAATATAAATATAATATATATTTCAATATATTTTTAATTTATTATTGAATAAAAATATAACTTTAAAACCCAAATATTTGGAAAGTAAACAATAAATTTCTATTTCAGGAATACAAGGTTTCAAAAAAAGCCCAGGACCAGATGGAGTCACAGCTGAATTCTACTAGATGTACAAAGAAGAGCTGGTACCATTACTGCTGAAACTATTCCAAAAAACTGAGGAGGAGGAACTCCTCCTTAACTCATTCCACGAGGCTAGTATCATCTTGATATCAAAACCAGACAGAGACACAACAAAAAAAGAAAACTTCAGGTCAATATCCTTGATGAACATCACTGCAAAAATCTTCAACAAAATACTGGCAAACTGAATCCAGCAGCACATCAAAAACTTATCTACCAAGATCAAGTAGGCTTTATCCCTGGAATGCAAGGTTGGTTCAACACATGCAAATCAATAAATGTTATTAATCACATAAACAGAACTAAAGACAAAAAACACGTGATTATCTCAATAGATGCAGAAAAGGCTTTTGATAAAATTCAGCATCGTTTTATGTTAAAAATTCTCAATAAACTAGGTACTGAAGGAACATACCTCAAAATAATAAAAGCCATCTATGACAAATCCACAACCAACATCGTAATGAATGGGCAAAAGCTGGAAGCATTCCCCTTGAAAACTAGCACAAGACAAAGATGCCCTATCTCACCACTCCTATTCAACATAGTATTGGAAATCCTGGCAAGAGCAATTAAGCAAGAGAAAGAAATAAGGGGCATCCAAATAGGAAGACAAGAAGTCAAACTGTCCCTGTTTGCAGTCAACATGATCCTATATATAGAAAACTCCATAGATTCAGCCCAAGAGCTTCTTAAGTTGATAAACAACTTCAGCAAATTCTCAGGATACAAAATCAATGTACAAAAATCACTAGCATTCCTGTACACCAACAACAGTCAAGCCAAGGGTCAAATCAGGAATGCAATCCCATTCACAATCGACACACACACACACACACACACACGCAAACTAAGAATACAGCTAACCAGAGAGGTTAAAAGTCTCTACAAGAAGAACTACAAAACACTGCTCAAAGAAATCAGAGATGACACGAACAAATGAAAAAATATTCCATGCCCATGGATAGGAAGAATCAATTTTGTTAAAATGGCCATACTGCCCAAAGCAATGTATAGATTCAATGCTATTCCTAATAAACTACCAATTACATTCTTCACTGAACTACAAAAAAACTATTTTAAATAAAACTCATATGGAACCAAAAAAAGAGCCTGAATAGCCAAGGTAATCCTAAGCAAAAAGAACAAAGCTGGAGGCATCACATTACTTGACTTCAAACTATACTACAAGGCTACGGTAACCAAAACAACATGGTACTGGTCCAAAAGCAGACACATAGACCAATGGAACAGAATAGAGAACCCAGAAATAATGCTGCACACCTTCAACTATCTGATCTTCTACAAAGCTGACAAAAATAAGTAATGGGGAAAGGATTCCCCATGCTGGGATAACTGGCTAGCCATATGCAGAAGATTGAAACTGGACTCCTTCCTTACAACACATATAAAAATTAACTCAAGCCTTAAATGTAAAACCCAAAACTATAAAAACCCTGGAAGACAACCATTTTGGAATGGAAGGCAATACCATTTAGGACACAGGAATGGGCAAAGATTTCATGATGAAGGCACCAACAGCAATTGTGACAAAAGCAAAAATTGACAAATGGGATCTAATTAAACTAAAGAGCTTCTGCACAGAAGAAAAAAAAAAAAAAAAGAACCTGTTAACACAATGAACAGACAACCCAAAGAATGGGAGAAAAATTTTGCTAATTGTGCATCTGACAAAAGTCTAATATCCAGCATCTTTAAGGAACTTAAACAAATTTACACACAAAAAAAAACAAACAACCCCATTAAAAAGTGGGCAAATGGCTGGGCATGGTGGCTCACACCTGTAATCCCAGCACTTAGAGAGGCCAAAGTGAGTGCATCATCTGAGGTCAGGAGTTTGAGACCAGCCTGGCCAACATGGTGAAACTTAATCTCTACTAAGATACAAAAACTATCCAGGCATGGTGGCATGCACCTGTAATCCCAGCTACTCAGGAGGCTGAGGCAGAAGAATCACTTGGACGCGGGAGGTGGAGATTGCAGTGACAAGGATTGTGCCACTGCACTCCAGCCTGGGCAACAGAGTGAAACTCCACCTCAAGAAAAAAAAGTGGGCAAAGGACATGAACAAACACTTTTCAAAAGAAGACATACATGTGGCCAAACAATCATAAAAAAATGCTCAATATCACTGATTATCAGAAAAATGCAAACCAAAACCACAATGAGATACCATCTTATACCAGTCAGAATGACCATCATTTAAAAAGTTAAAAAAAAAAAAATAACAGATGCTGGCGAGGTTGTAGAGAAAAAGAAATGCTTTTACATTGTTAGTGGGAGTGTAAATTAGTTCAACCATTGTGGAAGACAGTGTGGGCGTTCCTCAAAGACCTAAAGACCATTCAATCCAGCAATTCTATTACTGGGTATATACCCAAAGGAGTATAAATCATTCTACCCTAAAGAAACATGCATGTGTATGTTCACTGTAGCACTATTCATAATAGCAAAGACATGGAATCAATCTAAATGCCCATCAATGGGAGACTGGATAAAGAAAGTGTGGTACATATACACCATGGAATACTATGCAGTCATAAGAAAGAACAAGATCATGTCCTTTGCAGGAACATGGATGGAGCTGGAGGCCATTATCCTTAGCAAACTAACACAGGAACAGAAAACCAAATACTGCTTGTTCTCATTTATAAGTGGGAGCTAAACGATGAGAACACATGTACACACAGAGAGAAACAACACACACTGGGGCCAACTTCAGGGTGAAGGGTGAGAGGAAGGAGAGGATCAAGAAAAATAACTAATGGGTACCAGGCTTAACACCTGGGTGACAAAATAATCTGTACAGCAAACCCCCATGACACAAGTTTACCTATATAACAAACCTGCACATGTACCCCATGCACTTAAAATAAAAGTTAAACTAAAAAAAAAATAAATAAAATACAAGGTTGGTTTAAAATTTGAAAATCCACCAATATAATTCATCACATTAATAAAAATAAAAGAGAAAAATTACACAGTTATGTTGATAGATACAGAAAGAAGACCTCTGAAAAAAATTGGTGTTGTCAAGATTTCTGGACGTGGGCTATTTTAATAAGTAGTTAGTGGCATCTCATTATTACTTTAACTTGCATTTTCCTGATACGATGTGAAACATCTTTTCATACGCTTCATATTCTTGTCTGCCATCGCTCTCTCTTCTTCAGTAAGGTATCTGTTAAGGTCTTTGGGTCTTTGGCCCCTTTTTTTTTTTTTTTTGAGATAGAGTCTCACTCTGTCACCCAGGATGAAGTGCAGTGGTGTGATCACGGCTCAGTGCAGCCCCAACTTCCTAGTCTCAGGCAATTCTCCCTTCTCAGCCTCCTGAGTAGCTGGGAGTACTGGCGTGAGCCACCATGCCCAGCTGATTTTTGTATTTTATGTAGAGATGGGCTTTCACTGTGTTGCCCAGACTGGCCTTAAACTCCTGTGCTCAAGCAATACACCCACCTTGACCTCCCAAAGCGCTCCGATTACAGCCGTGAGCCACTATGCCCAGCTGGCCTGTTTTCTAATTGGGTTGTTTGCTTTCTGAGTTTTAAGAGTTATTTTTATATTTTATCTAACAGTCCTTTATGAAATGTGTCTTTTGCAAGTATATTCTCTTGGTCTATGGCTTGTTCTTATTCTCTTGACACTGTCTTTCATGTAGAAGTTTTAAATTTTAATAAAGTCCAGCTTATCAATTATTTCTTTCATGGATCATGCCTTTGCTGTTATATCTAAAAAGTCATCACCATTCCCAAAGTCATCTAGGTTTTCTCCTATATTCTAAGAATTTTATAGTTTTACATTTTTACATTTAGCTCTATGATCTATTTTAATTTTTACAAAGGGTATAAGGCCTGTGTCTTCTACATTCTTCTTCTTCTTTTTTTTTTTTTTTTTGAAGACAGGATCTCACTTTGTCACCCAGGCTGGAGTGCAGTGGTGCAATCATGGCTCATTGCAGCCTTGACCTCCCAGGTTCAAGTAATCCTTCCACCTCAGTCCCCCAAATAATTGGGACTACAGGTGCACACCACCATGCCAGGCTAATTTTTATATATATATATTTTTTTGTAGAGACTGGGGCTTACCATGTTGCCCAGGCTGGTTCTTGAACTCCTAAAGTCAAGCAATCCTCCTGCCTCAGCCTCCCAAAGTCCTGGGATTATAGGTGTGAGCCACTGCACCTGGCTTAGATTCTTTTTTTTTTTTCTTTATTTAATGTATGGATATCTAGTAGTTCCAGCACCATTTGTTGAAAATACTATCTTTGCTCCATTGCATTGTCTTTGCTTCATCAAAGATCAGTTGACTATATTTATGTGGTTCTATTTCCGTTTGTTTGTTTGTTTGTGATGGAGTCTCGCACGGTCGCCTGGGCTGAAGGGCAGTGGTACCATCTTGGCTCACTGCAACCTCCGCCTACCCAGTTCAAGCAATTCTCCTCCCTCAGCCCCCCGAGTAGCTGGGATTACAGGCACCCACCACCACACCCAGCCAATTTTTTGTGTTTTTAGTAGAGACGGGGTTTCACTATGTTGGCCAGGCTGGTCTCAAACTCCTGATCTCATGATCTGTCTTTGTTGGCCTCCCAAAGTGCTGGGATTACAGGTGTGAGCCACCATGCCTGGCCTATGTGGTTCTATTTCTAAGATCTCTACTCTGTCCCATCAATCTATTTATCTATTCTTTCACCAATACCTTATTGTCACGATTGCTGTAGTTTCATAGTAAGTCAAAGTCAGGTAATGTCAGCCTTCCAATTTTTTTCTTCTTCTTCAATATTGTGTTGGTTATTCTGGGTCTTTGGCCTGTTCATGTAATTTTAGAGTCAGTTTGTGGACTGACATCCACTAAATAGTTTGCTGGAATTTCTGATGAGATTACAATTGCTTTGAGTCTATAGATCAAGTTGGGAAGAACTGATACCTTGACAATATTGAGTCTTCCTATCCATGAAGATGGAATATCTCTCCATTTATTTAATTCTTTGATATCTTTAATCAGAATTTTGTAGTTTTCCTCATATTCCTCATACATTTTGTTAGATTTATACCTAAGTAGTTCATTTGGGGAAGAACTATTGTAAATGGTATTGTTTTTAATTTCAAATTTCACTTGTTCATCACTTGGATATAGAAAAGTGACTGACTTTTGTGTATTAACCTTGTATCATGCAGTCTTGCTACAATCTAATTTTAGTTCCAAGAGGGTTTTTTGTCAATTCTTTCATTTTTTCTAAATAGACAGTCATCTGTGGAGAAAGTTTAATTTTTCCTTCCCAAACTGTATACCTTATATTTTCTTCTCTTGTTTTATTGCATTAGCTGGGACTTCAGTATGATGTTGAAAAGCTATGTGGTTATTTTTAATTAATAAAATAGAAAGTCTTATTTTGGTTAATGAAACGTTCTTCCTTGTGTGCTAGTAAACTATTGAAAATTTATTTAAAGTTAAAGGCCTTCAGTCAGGGCCTGCTTTACACTAGAAGCTTGCAGAGGGAAAGGGGAGGGTTGACTTTTTCTCTATTTTCTCTCCTTATTCTTCTCTAATACTTACCCCCTGCTCCTTAACTAAGTTGATTTCTAGATCCTCAAAGTGGAGTGGGGTATCCTGGTGCCAGTTTTCTGGGAAAGGAGAAACGTCTGGCAGAAGATGTCTTGGTTTACTGATCATGTCATGATCTGTTTTGCATGATTTCTGGGATTTGCGTATGTTGGTACTGGTTCTTTTGCTTGGGAGCAGTTTGGGTTTTTGAGTCCCAAACTCAAATTTGAGACCCCACATTGCAGTTTTAACAGAGGCAACGCTCATGCAACCTGCCCTCACCTGCTGTCCCTAGCAGTTTATCATGTAATCTTTTATTACGTGGTTCCCCTCACATTGGCAGGCCTCCATCTTGGGCAGGCCCCCTTCAAGATGACCCCCAGTTCATGAGTCCACAGCGCCTATTTAGCCCTTAGAAAACAACATATATTTTCCAAGCCAAATGGAGAAGTATTCCAACTACCACTCTTCTTTCTTGCCTTGCTGGGCACCTGCAAATATTTATAGCCAAAGCCTTTTACCTTCACGAAGCCTTCTTGAAACTGAGTAAAAAACTAGTCCCGGTCGGGCGCGGTGGCTCACGCCTGTAATCCCAGCACTTGGGAAGGCGGAGGCGGGCGGATCACGAGGTCAGGAGATCAAGGCCATCCTGGCTATACGGTGAAACCCCGTCTCTACTAAAAATACAAAAAAATTAGCCGGGCGTGGTGGTGTGCACCTGTAGTCCCAGCTGCTGGGGAGGCTGAGGCAGGAGAATGGCGTGAACCCGGGAGACGGGGCTTGCAGTGAGCCGAGATGGCGCCACCACACTCCAGCCTGGGCGACAGAGCAAGACTCCGTCTCAAAAACAAACAAACACAAACTAGTGCCTGTGTTTCCCCAAATTCGATGGGACAATCTGAGATTCTCCAAGTGATCTTCTCAAAGCCCCTTTTAGTAGACTTAAGATAAGCGGACTCTTCCCCCCTCCAACACACACACAAATGTGAAAAGATGGAAAATACCCCAGCCTTTAACTAATTTTTCTGAGAAATGCTGTCCTGGCTTCTTCAGCTCAAACCTTTGAACCCTTAAAGTAGGTTTGGGCTAGGCTGTCCATGGTTTTTAGCACTTCCTTCGCACATACCGCATAGGTAGTTTTGTGCCTTTCTTTGTAATGAGAGAGTACTTGCCCCCTAATATTTTGTTATTGGCCTATAAGACAGACATAATAGATAAGAAATTAAGACAAAGTTCCATTATAACATTCAATTACATATATTTTCTTTCTGTTTTTGAGAAAGCCTATTTTTCTCAGGTGCGCTGTAGTACCACTCCAATGTGTTTAGGTGTGGATTCATTGTTACTCTATTCATAACTTGGTGTGTATCTGCATGTCTGTCTTTGATCTGGGAAATATTCACCCATTATCTCCTCAAATACTGCTTCTCTTTAAATGATGTTCCTTGTATCCAGAACTCCTATTAGACATATGCTGGGCCTTATGATTCAGTCCCCTATTTTTATTTTTGTTTATTTATTTATTTATTTTTTTGAGATGGAGTCTCACTCTGTCATCCAGGCTGGAGAGCAGTGGCATGATCTCGGTTCACTGTGAGCTCCGCCTCCTGGGTTCACACCATTCTCCTGCCTCAGTCTCCCGAGTAGCTGGGACTACAGGTGCCCGCCGCCACACCCGGCTAATTTTGTTTTTGTATTTTTAGTAGAGATGGGGTTTCACCATGTTAGCCAGGACGGTCTTGATCCCCTGACTTTGTGATCCGCCTGCCTCGGCCTCCCAAAGTGCTGGGATTACAGGCGTGAGCCACCGCGCCCAGCCTCAGTCCCCTATGTTTCTTAACTGTTCTCATTTTCCATCTTTTAATCTTTGGGCATAATTTCCCCCATGTATTGTTCCCTCCTGATGAGTGCCTCAGCACTAGCTTATATCACACAATTTCTCCCTTCATCTGTATCACATCTCCTGTTTACTTACCTATTGCATTTTTTATTATTTTTCATTTCCTAAGGTTCTTTTTGACTCTTTTTAAAATCCGCATTTTAACTCACAGTATCCCATCTATCAATACAATTTTTGTGTTATCTTTTGTCTCTGTAATAATTCTAAACATACTTACAGCATTTTTCCAATTATCCTCTTATTTCCAGTGTATGTGCTCATAGGAATACTACTTGTTTTGTCTGCTGACTCATCCTCACAATGTTTCATTTCTTTGTGTAACCTGTACCCTTTTTACTGGTAGCTCATGCTCAGTTTCCCTCCCTCCCCAAGGGAAACCCATTATCTCTAAGTGACGGAACTGTCCCTATACAGTCTTTTTTGGCGTCTTCTTCTGTCAAGGCCTCAGAGTTTTCAGTGACTACACATTAATTTTCATGTTTATTTCTATGCTTCAGGTTCCTTTACACTGTGGGCAATAAAAATGTGGACCTTATACCTGCACATGACACAGGTTTGAAAATTCATTTTTTCCCCTTATTTAGATTTTCTCACACATTTACCTCATTCTTGCGTACCATTGCTCCAAGAAAACAACAAACTTCCTTTTTGCTTTCTGAGTTGTTGGGCAAAGTGTTTTCTGGTCCTTTTTACATGCAAGGCAAACCTTCAATATTCCCAGCTTTAAGAAGGAGCCTCATTCCAAGCTCCCCTTCTCGCACAGGTTCAAGTTCATGTATCCCATTCCTATGTGAACATTAAAATCCTGCTCAGATAGTAGTCTGCATTTGGGTCTGACTTCTCTTTGGGGTTTTACTTCTTCAGTTTCTTCTTATGACTCCAACTTTGAGTTTTTTCTCTGTTCCTGGCATCTAGGCATTTCCACTTCTATCAAGCTAGGTGACTCATTATAGTTTATCATCGATATTTCATGTTATTTAGTGTCACATAGAAGTTGAAGTGTTGGAATCAGACTTGTCTAGATTCAAATCTCAGCTCTGCCACTTACTGGATATATGACCATGACCAAGTTATCTTCTTTAAACATCAGTTTCCTTGTTTGTAAAATGGGAGTGATAACACCCAGCTCACATGATTGCTATAAGGATTAAGAGATTTAATACACATGGAGGACATGGAGCAGTATATGGCACATTTTAAAAGTCCAATAGTTATTAGGTCTTATTGTTGTTGTCATTATTTTTATTTTCTTATGATGATCATCATCATCCTATGCATTGCTGTGTGTTTATAAAAAACAGCTCTCGGCCAGGCACAGAGGCTCACACCTGTAATCCCAGCACTTTGGGAGGCCGAGGCGGGCGGATCACGAGGTCAGGAGATCGAGACCATCCTGGCTAATACAGTGAAACCCCGTCTCTACTAAAAATACAAAAAAATAGTCAGGTGTGGTGGTGGGCGCCTGTAGTCTCTGCTACTCGGGAGGCTGAGGCAGGAGAATGGCGTGAATCCAGGAGGCGGAGCTTACAGTCAGCCCAGATCGCACCACTGCACTCCAGCCTGGGTGACAGAGTGAGACTCTGTCTCAAAAACAAACAAACAAACAAACAAAAAACAGCTGTCACCTTTTTTTATACCAGAAATGCTGCAATATATATATATTTTTTTAATTCCAAAACACTATCACTGCCATCTGTGACACTAAATAAGCCTCTCTCCCCGCCAGATCATATAAACTTAAAAGATACAAATCAACTTTACATTCAGTCTGTGTAAACTATAATTAGGAAGAATGAAATGTTTCAAGGTCAGTTTATATATTTCTGAACTAATTATAAATAATTTGTATTGTCTTCTCTCTTTTTTTTTTTTTAATTATTTGAATCATAGTGTCCCTACATCAGGGCAAATGACTGAGAGAAGCCAGTTGCATATTAGTGATAGCAGCAATGGCTCGACTATGAAAGACAGGCTATTTGAGTTGAATACTCTGTTTGTGAATCCCCTGGAGAAAGAGGTCCTCAGAAGTGAGGCCTTAGCAAGAATGAACGAAGTGGAGCATAATGAGGGAGGCTTTGTAGTAGAGTCTAAAGAATGACTCCTTGACATTCTCTCATCTCTGACATGACAAGCATATGGTGTTTATCAATAAATAAAAAGGATATAATTACGCTGAGGCTGAAGCATTCAGGGATTGGTAACATTTGGTAAGCTGGCAAGCTGTCTGTCCCACTCTTTATCCTAACAGGTGGAATAAAATAAAACGTCTCCATAAAAATCTATTTATAGTATATGATAATCTTTGGTTGTCTTTAGTTTCCCCAAAGAAGGAGTAGGTCATGCTCTAATTTGCATCCATGGATGCATGTTAGTGTATTATCTAAATGACACTTCAAGGTAATCACAAACAGCTCTTAGAACTTTCAATGCACAGATTCTTATTTAAAATTTCAACTCTTATTTTAGATTCAGGGGATACATATGCAGGTGCGTCATATGGGAACATAATATAACACTGAGGTTTGGGGCACGGATGATCCCATCACCCAGGCAGTGAGCATAGTACCCAATAGGCAACCCCTCAACCTTCACCCCATTCTTTCCCACCCCCCTCCAGCAGTCGCCAGTGTCCATCGTTCCCATCTTTATGTCCACGTATACTTAATGTTTAGCTCCCACTTAGAAGTGAGAACATGCAGTATTTGGTTTTCTGTTCCTGCATTCATTCACTTAGGATAATGTCCTCCAGCTGCATCCATGTTGCTGCAAAGGATGTAATTTCATTCGTTTTTATGGCTGCATAGTATTCCATGGTGTATACATACCACATTTCCTTTATCCAGTCCACTGTTGATGGGCACCTAGGTTGATTTCATGTCTTTGCTACTGCAATTACACAGCTTCTTTAAAATATCCCCAGCTGGAAGGTTGACTCATTTCATAAGACTAATAATTACCTGGTGTCTGACAAAACTAGTACATTATTTTTGGTTTTGTGTACTCTACAAAAATCTTAATAACAGGCACAGCTTTGTGCTCTTCAACCTGTGGCAAAAGGTGAGAGATACATTGACAAGGAAACTCCAATGGGAAAGGTAGACAGGACAGGCTTTCTGTCTGCCTCTTTTCTACATGTAGGCTGCATTTATATAACAGCAAACATTCTGTCAGAAAACAAATGGTTCAACTCAATCAATCACACCAAATGAACCTTTAACTTATTTGTAATCCATAAATTTGCCACAACATCTTAGAAAGAAGCCATTACAATGGTGCCATGCATAAAGCACTTGCTTGGATAGAATCCTTGATATCACCCTTAAATCCTTTCTTTCTCTCACACTCCATTTTCAACTTTTAGGAAATCCTATTGGTTCAAGCTCCAATATACTCCCAAATCTCACCACTCCACATGACTTCTACTGCCACTACCATAGTCTGAGCCCCATCACCTCTCCCTTTGAGAGCTGTGAAAACTTTCTAACGGTCTCTCTGCTTCTATACTTTTATGTATTCTACACAGCAGGTAGAGAGATTCTTTTTAAAAAGACAGCTCAGGTGAGGTCACACCTCTGCTCAAAATCCTGCAATGGCTCCAAAGTCCTGACAATGGCTCTCCAGGCCCTTGGATCTAGCTTCCCATGTTCTCTCCTCCCACTCTCCCCTTCTTATTCTCCCTCACTTTTCTCAAGCCAACTGATCCCCCTGCTATTCTTCAAATATTCTAGACATTGTCCCTTACCCTTAGAATTCCACTGTCCAGTGGAATTCTTCCACTGAATTCTGGAGGGATGTGTCGTGTGTGTGTGTGTGTGTGTGTATGTGTGTGTGTCTGTGTGTGTTCTAATGTCACCTTCCAATGAGGTTTATGTCTCCACTTACCCTATTTAAAATGAGAACCTATCCCCCACAAATGCACACACCCAGATTAAGGGTTCCTACTTTTTTCTTTTGCCCTAAAACATTTATCTTCTAACACACTATATAGTGTACTTATTAACTATGTTTATTGTCTTGTCCAACTCTCTCCCGTAAAACACAAGCTCTGTAAGAGCATGAAACTTCTATTCAGTGAAGTATCCTAAGTACCTAGGTTAGGGTTGACAGATAAAATAAAGTGCACCCAGCAAAATCTGAATTTCAGATTAAACAATGAATACTTCCTTTTAGAATAAGAATGGTCTATACCATCACTGGTTTAGTTATTGTTATCTGAAATTCAAATTTACCTGGGAATACTATTTTTTTTTTTTTCTAAATCTGGCAACTCTAATCTAGAATAACACCTGGCATCATCATCACAAGATACATTATATGTGGTCTACTTTTTAAATTAAAACAAATTGGTTTTGTTTTAAAAAAAAAAAAAAGAAACTCTAGAATATATTTAACCAATGAGGTGAACGATCTCTACAAGGAAAACTACAAAACACTGATGAAAGAAATTGTAGATGACACAAACAAATGGAAAAACATCCTATGCTCGTGGATCAAAAGAACTAATATTAAAATGACCATATTGTCCAAAGCAATTTATAGATTCAATGTAATTCCTATCAAAACTTCACATCATTTTTCACATAATTAGGGGGAAAATCCTAAAATTCATGTAGAACCAAAAAAGAGTCAAAATAGTTAAAGCAAGCCTAAGCAAAAAGAACAAAGCTGAAGGTATCACATTACCTGACTTCAAATTATACTACAAGGCTACAGTAACCAAAACAGCCTGATACTGATATAAAAATAGACACATAGATCGATGGAACAGAATAGAGAACCCAGAAATAAAGCCACATATTTATAGCCAACTGGTATTTGACAAAGTCAACAAGAACATACACTGGGGAAAGGACACCCCTATTGAATAAAGGGTCCCAGGAAAATTGAATTTGTTACATGCAGAGGAACAACACTGAACCCCACTTCTCACCACATATAAAAATAAACTCGAGATAGATTAAATACTTAAATGTAAGACCTGAAGCTATAAAAATACTAGAAGACAATTTAGGGAAAACTCTTCTGGACATTGGTCTAGGCAAATAATGCATGACTCAAACCTGAAGAGTACAAGCCACAAAAACAAAAATTGAACAAATAGGACTTAATTAAACTAATAAACTTCTGCACAGCAAAAGAAATAATGAATGGAGTGAACAGATAACCTGAATGAGAGAAAATATTTGCAAACTATGTGTCTGACAAGAGACTGACATCCAGCATTTGCAAAGAATTCAAACAACTCAACAACAAAATACCCCACAAATAATCTCATTAAAAAGTGGGCAATGTATATGAATAGACTCAAAAGAAGAGAAACGAATGGTCAATGCTCAGCATCACTAATTGGCCGGGTGCATTGGCTCATGTCTGTAATCCTAGCACTTTGGGAAGCCAAGGCAGGGGGATACTTGAGGCCAAGAGCTCAAGACCAGCCTGCATAACATAGCAAGACCCCATATCTACAAAAAATAAAAATAAAAATTAGCCAGGTGTGGTGGCACACACCTGTAGTCCCAGCTCCTTGAGATGCTGAGATGAGGGGATTGTTTGAGCCCAGGGGTTCAAGGCTGCAATGAGCCATGATTACACCACTGCACTCCACTCTGGGCAACAGAGTGCTACTCTGTCTCAAAAAAAAAAAAATCACTAATCATCAGATAAATGCAAATCAAAACCTCAATGAAATATCATCTTACCCAGTCAGAATGTCTATTATTAAAACAAGAAAAAAAATAACAGACGTTGGCAAGGATGCAGAGAAAAGGGAATGCTTATATACTGTGAGTGAGAATGTAAAATAATACAACCTCTAAGGAAAACAACATGGGGATTTCTCAAAGAACTAAAAATAGAACCACCATTCAAACCAGTAATCCCACTACCGGGTATCTATCCAAAAGAAAAGAAAGCAATATATCTAAAAGACACCTGTACTTGTATGTTTATCACAGCACTATTCACAATGGTAAGGATATGGAATCAACCTAACAAATAATTGTCCATCAACGAATGGACATAGTCTATATATACAATGGAATACTGTTCAGCCATTAAAAAAGAATGAAGCATTTCAACATGGAATGAAGTGGAGGCCATTATCTTAAGTGAAACAACTCAGACACAGAAAGACAAATACCACATGGTCTCATTTATAAGTGGAAACTAAATAATGTGCACACATGGACACAGAGTACAGAATGATAGCAGAGAATTGGAAGGGGGTGGGGGATGGTGAAAAATTGTTTATGGGAACAATGTTTTGGGTGATGAATACTCTAAAAGTGCTGACTTCACAACTATGCGATCTATCCATGTAACAAACTTACACTTGTACCCCATAAATTTAAACTAATAAAAAATAAAAATAAAAATAATTTGCTTTTGACATTTTTTTTTTTTTTTTTTTTTTGAGACAGAGTGTCGCTCTTTTTGCCCAGGCTGGAGTGCAATGGCGTGATCTTGGCTCACCACAACCTCCACCTCCCGGGTTCAAGCGATTCTCCTGCCTCAGCCTCCCGAGTAGCTGGGATTATAGGCATGCGCCACCATACCTGGCTCATTTTGTATTTTTAGTAGAGACGGGATTTCTCCATGTTGGTCAGGCTGGTCTTTAACTCCCGACCTCAGGTGATCCACCCACCTCTGCCTCCCAAAGTGCTGGGATTACAGGCGTGAGCCACCACGCCCAGCCTACTTTTGAAATTTTAATGGTATTTTGAGCTAACTGAAGATACCCTGGACTGTTGCAAGAAAAGTTTTATATCATTGTAGTAAATAACTTTAGGAAAAGTTTACGGCCAAAAACAAAAACAATCAAACAAAAAAAGCTAAGTACACCATCTGCAATGCAATAGCACAAATATATATTAACCAATATTAAGCATTATGCCTTACAATATTGAGCAAAAGGAAAATAGAATGTTCCAAAACCGAAAGTTGAAAAATATGTTGGAGAAATGTTATTGCAGTGGAAAGCTAGAGATTGAGTTGAAGTATAGTCTAATGTATTATTGAAGAATACATGGATAATGAGAGTAAGACTCAGATTACTCCATATCCAACCTCTAGTTGTCCTTTCCAATTAACTGTTGCCACTCACTACTTATGTGATCTTGGGAGAGTCAAAGTCAAATAACTCACTTTCATAATCAGTGAGTTATCATTTTATGTAAAAAGTCAGATAACTCACTTTTGTAATAAAATTTGTAACATCCATTCCATCCCTAAAAATCTGGATTCCGTATAAAAGTATGACCAGAAGGCCGGGCGCGGTGGCTCAAGCCTATAATCCCAGCACTTTGGGAGGCCGAGACGGGCGGATCATGAGGTCAGGAAATTGAGACCATCCTGGCTAACACGGTGAAACCCCGTCTCTACTAAAAAATACAAAAAACTAGCCAGGCGTGGTGGTGGATGCCTGTAGTCCCAGCTACTCAGGAGGCTGAGGCAGGAGAATGGCGTGAACCCAGGAGGCGGAGCTTGCAGTGAGCTGAGATCCGGCCACTGCACTCCAGCCTGGGCAACAGAGCAAGACTCCGTCTCAAAAAAAAAAAAAAAAAAAAAAAAAAAAAAAAAAAAAAAGTATGACCAGAAAGTGAAGAGTCTACTTTTACGAACCTACTAGGAGTTATATATGATAATAAATATTATCAGAGTAGTTACTATAATAAGCTGTTCACTTATTCCAAAGGTGATGCCAATGCTCAAAACATTTTTGGCACGTCTATTTTGTATTTTCCTTTTAAGAAATGCTAACAAATGTTTTTATCCCAGCCAGTAAGAGGCAGAGCTAGGATCCGAACCACGCATTGTGGCAGCACCGTCTGTGATCTTAACATCTATTGCTTTGCCCATTTCACCACGTGAAGACACAGCAAAAACACAGCCATTTGTGAACTGGTAAGCAGGCCTTCACCAGATGCTGAATCTGCTGGTGTCTTGAGCCTGGATTCCAGACAGAACTGTGAGAACTGTGAGAAATAAATTTCTGTTATTTATAAGTCACTAGTCTACAGTTATTTTTGTTATAGCAACATGAACAGACTAAGACACCACCTCAGGCAGCTACAGCATTAAACAATTACCACTGAAAGTTTTGACAAGTGCCCCAGGAAAAAGGCTGGCTGCATCAAGTTCTGCATGAGGTCAAATAAAGACAAGTTCTGTAAAAGGAGGTTTTCAGGGAGCTGCCGGAGAGATAAATAATAAAAAAAACTCTGCAAATCGTGCTTTCTTGGGATGCTCCAACACCATTTCACCCCCTCCAGTTACTGTTGGGCTGTTTTTTTCATACTACCATGGCTGCAAAACTTTTCAAGGCTACTGTGGAACTGGGTAGAAGATGAAAATAGGGTAAGATAAAATATCACAAAGTATACTCTTGTTATCAAGATTCACTTATTTTTCTTTTTTAATTTTTTTGTTTATATTTTTATTTATTTACTTATTTTTGAGACAGGGTCTCACTCTGTCACCTAGGCTGGAGTGCAGTGGTGCGATCACAGCTCACTGCAGCCTTGACCTCCTGGGCTCAAGCAATTCTCCCACCTCAGCCTCTTGAGTAGCTGGAACTACAGGCATGCATCACCACATTCAGCAAATTTTTGTATTTTTTATAGAGATGGGGTTTTGCCGTGTTGCCCAGACTAGTCTCAAACTCCTGGGCTCAAGCAATCTACCCACCTTGGCCTCCAAAAGTGCTAGGATTACAGGTAGTGTGAGCCACTGCGCCTGGCAGTGTTTTTATTCAATAAACACTCCTCAAATTGTGGCAAGCCTTTGATTAATTTCCAGAGTTCTAAAGAAGTTTATTTTGACAATTTTTGCCAACGTTCTTCTTGCTTTTATGGAAGAACAGATTTTTCAAAGGTCCTTACTCTGCCATTCCTGAAGTGCTTCTCCCCTTACAGTATGTTTTCAAACTGGGCAATTTAGACTCTTTGATTCTTCTTGACAAAGACAGACCATGTTATGAAACTTTTTTTTTTTTTTTTTTTTTTTTTTGAGATGGAGTCTCGCTCTATCACCCAGGCTGGAGTGCAGTGGCGCGATCTCGGCTCGCTGCACGCTCCGCCTCCCGGGTTCAGGCCATTCTCCTGCCTCAGCCTCCCGAGTACCTGGGACTACAGGCTCCTGGAACAACGCCCGGCTAATTTTTTTGTATTTTTAGTAGAGACGGGGTTTCACCGTGTTAGCCAGGACGGTCTCGATCTCCTGACCTCATGATCTGCCCGCCTCGGCCTCCTAAAGTGCTGGGATTACAGGCGTGAGTCACCGCGCCCGGCCTGTGTTTTGAAACTATTATCCACTCCTTTGATGATGATGATGATGATGATGATGATGATGATGATGATGATTGAGACAGAGTCTCACTCCCTCACCTAGACTGGAGATGGAGTCTCGCAATGTCCATCCCCCCACTCCCCCGCCGAGATAGAGTCTGGCAATGTCCCCTGGGCTGCAGTGCAGTGGCGCGATTTTGGCTCACCGCAACCTCCGCCTCCCAGGTTCAAGCGATTCTCCTGCTTCAGCCTCCTGGGTACAGGTGCCCGCTACCACACCCTGCTAATTTTGTATTTTTAGTAGAGACGGGTTTTCATTATGTTGGCCAGGCTGGTCTTCAACAAATTCTTGGGCCTCAGCCTCCCGAGTAGCTGGGACTACAGGTGTGAGCCACCACACCCAGTTAATTTTTGTATTTTTAGTAGAGATAGGGTTTCACCATGTTGGCAAGGGTGGTCTCAAACTCCTGACCTCAAGTGATCCTCCAGACTCACACTCCTTTTAATACACATTTTACATTATCACAGACAACTTCTCCAAATAGAATCCTTTTCCGTTGAGACCCACCCTTTGGTTTTGACATGTGCAAATGAATAATACTAAACAGCTCATTGATTTCCATGTGAGAAGAAAAATCAGTCCTTTCTTCCTACATTTTAGCAGCTATTTATAGTTTAACATGTATTTCTCACATAGTTCTTCTGAAATCTTCATATTCTACCCCGTTCTTCCTGAGCTGAGCTTTCGCTGAGCTAAAATATAAAAGAGCACAAGGATAGCCACCTAATATTAGTAAAAGTGTAGCAGAGAATTCAGGATACATCACAGACACTAATCACTTCAGAAAAGTTCTTCTCTGCCTTAAAACAGTAAGACATAAAGTAAGGTCAAGCAATCTCTCTTTTTAAACCCATCTTGTCTATGGATGAATACGATTAGAAGATAATGCAAACCTTAACCAATGTACTTTGGCATTTAGAAAGGAGTATTTTTACACATGCAGGATGGTTCCAGGAAAATAAAGAGGTAGATTCAAGTTTCTAACATTTCAAAAGTTCTTCAAACCTGTGATATTTTACTAGTCAGAAGTATTTTATTCTTCCCAAACTTACCTTGGGAATTTAGCTGAGATGATGACATCTCAGTGTTGATAGGTTAAAAAAATACATAGGTCGTAGATATAAAAGATATACTCTCTTCTTACCAAGATTCACCTATTTTTCTTCAATAAACACTCCTCAAATTATTGTAAGATTTTAATTAATTTCCAGAGTTCTGAAAAAGTTTATTTTGACAATTTTTGCCAATGTTCTCCTTGCTTTTATGGGAGAATACATTTTCAAAGATCCTTACTCTGCCATTCCTGAAGTGTTTCTCCCCTTACAATATGTGTGTGCATATATACACATATGTATATGTATAATATTAACATATATGTTCATATATGTGTATATATACTTAAATCAGTGTATATTTATAATCAACAGGTTAAAAACAGATTCTCAGAAGTGTAAATATTTAATTCTCATAAATGTATATATTTGGGCCTAGGCTAATTTATTTTGCTATATAGAATTATGATATTTCTTGCAAAGTATAAGGCAGCCTAAGAAAATATTTATTTGCTTTTTCTATGTGAAATTACTTGTTGGTCTTTATTTGGTAAAAAATAAAATATAAAAATGATAGTTTCTCACCCATTAAGTGTGCAAGACAAAGGAAAAGAAAGGATGAAATTAGAATTAAAATTAGAATAAAAATCGTTTTTCAAGCTGTGAGGGAAAATATCTCAGTAAACATCTCCCAAAGAGTAGAAAAATATCCAACTGTGCAGTTAGTTACTTAGCTTAAATAACTTTTATACCACTGATTCATCACTTGAATTGTCCTTTTAAGTTAGAAGAAACACTGCTTTAATTAACATATCCTATACTGAGATGAGTTCTCAGTGCAAGCTGAAAACGACACGGTTCCATATACAAAGGGGGCCAAGTATTTTCATGCAGTGTAGTATAAATAGAAACAGAACAGATAAACCACAATAATTTCCATAACATGTTTGGATTATTTCACTATGTTTTGTGAGAATAATCAGATGAATTACTTTACTTTGTAAACAGAAGGAAATGGATATTAGATCTTAATCCTAAGTATACATACATACATGTGTATAACATTGCTTTCACTGTTTAGCCGATTTGAAACATAGTACAGAAAGACTCCTTGCTTTGCACAAGACCCCCTCGGAATCACTGCAAGAGTATGACAGAAAACCTGATTGTGTTTTGACTCTTCGGTATGCTTTTTAGTTAATTTATTGGCACTTGTGTCTTTGGCAGAGCCTGCTGAATTGCTTTCTAAATGGAGTACTTGAAGTATATAGATAGACTGCCTGCTTTCCTTAATTGACACTCCTGCACTTCATCAACTGGTCGCTACGCTGTCTCTTCTGTTTCTCCCTTCTAGGTTCCATTCCAGATTTCTGGCATGCCTCTCACAACAAGCATATATACCTGTAGTTATGCAGGAATATTGCTGGGTGAGGAAACAGAAATATTCAAATGTCAGAGAAAAAACATCTGGAACATTTTCAAGGCCTAGAAAGTTTCATGTGGAAAGAGCAAGAAGCCATGCCAAGGTAAAGCACTGTGGGGTATTCTGACAAAGCTACCCATCTAGAAACTGATATACTCCCATTTTCAGGCCCCATCTCTATCCAGTCTTGGTGCAGACAGAGCGAGAGGATGTGCATGGCCTTACGAAACACTTTTGGTTCCTCTTTCCCATCTGTCCTTAAAAAATTCACATATGTCCACCAAGGCAATAGTTGCAAGTGCATAAAATCACTTGCAAGGTAGGTGGGGCACCGTGGCTCACGCCTGTAATCCCAGCACTTTGGGAGGCCGAGGCGGGCGGATCACGAGGTCAACAGATCGAGACCATCCTGGCTAACACGGTGAAACCCCGTCTCTACTAAAAATACAAAAATTAGCCGGGCGTGGTGGAGGGCGCCTGTAGTTCCAGCTACTCGGCAGGCTGAGGCAGGAGAATGGCGTGAACCCGGGAGGCGAAGCTTGCAGTGAGCAGAGATCGCGCCACTGCACTCCAGCCTGGACGACAGAGCGAGACTCCGTCTCAAAAAAAAAAAGTCACTTGCAAGGCTTATTAACAAGCCTAAAATTTCCATGCTTGCAGCCCAAAAACTGCATTTGCAGAGAACAAACCTACACATCTTTTATGAAGGGAAAAAGAATTCAGAGGCAGTGAAGATTTGTACATTGAGCCTACAGATCTCCTGAGAGATACAGTTGCATTATAATTTGGCCCCTAATGTTGACTTTAGCTCATTTAAACTGTTCCTGAGCATTGTGATTAATACAAATATACTGTCAGCTAAAACTGTGAGATATTACAATCGACTTTATACAAACTTTCCCAGAAACTGATAGGTAAGGGAGTAGATGTGGAAGCTGACTTCAAGGAGTCCATGATTTTTTAACTGCCTCTGTATTTCAGATTCTCATTAAAACTGACAGTTTCTTCATCTTTTGGCCTTAACAAAAATTTAGTGTGAAGAAGATATTTATTTATTCTGATACGTTTTTTCTGCGTAAATATGTAACTTACAAACAGAGAGATATCACCTGCATTTTTGGCAAAAGTTTACTGAAAATCCAACATAATAAGTAGGCTAATTGCTACATTGCAGGCCTCAAGACATGTTTGTTTGATTAAAAACAGACTAATATTTATTTATTTATTTATTTATTTATTTGAGACAGGGTCTCGCTCTGTCACCCAGGCTGGAGGGCAGTGGCGCAATCTCGGCTCACTGCAACCTCCGCCTCCTAAATTCAAGTGATTCTCCTGCCTCACCCTCCCAAGTAGCTGGCATTACAGGTGTACATCACCATGCCCGGGTAATCTTTTGTATTTTTAGTAGAGACAGGGTTTCATCATGTTGGCCAGGATGGTCTCGATTTCCTGGCCTCGTGATCCACCCACCTCAACCTCCCAAAGTGCTCAGATTACAGGCATGAGCCACCGTGCCCAGCCCTACAAACATTACATTTTTAAAAATAAAGGAAAACATAAAATAGATACAATATGAAATATTTTAGTGGAGAATTATAGTTCATAGAAGTGTTACATGAACATTCCAGAACTGCAAAATATAATATCTAAAATTAGAAGTCACTTGATGTGTGTAACAGAACACAACAGAAAGCAGCCTTGGGGAACTTAAAGACAGGTGAACCGAACGACAGAGTGAAACAAGTAAAAAAAGCACAAAGAATAAAAGAGATCGGGGACATAATTAAAACATCTAACATACATGCCATTTGAGAAGAAATGCAGTATTTCCTCTCTATAAAGAAACAATAAAATATAACAAATTTTAAGGAAATAATACATCGTTTTACAAATATAATAAAAGTCATCAATTCCAGAAGTTCAAAAAAATCCAACAGGAGAAACACAAAACCCCCAAGTAGGCACTTCATGGTTGAACTGCTGAAAACGAAATATAAATAAACAAAAAGAAAAACCTCAAAAGCAGTTTTAAATCTATATATATACACACACACATATTACTCTCAAGGAAAAATAAATAAGGGCAGATGATTTATTGATATAAACCATTGAAGTCAGAAGACATCATTAAAGTGCCAAAGGAAAAATTAACTACTAACCTTGAATTCCAGGTTGTATCAAAGAAAATATCCCTAGTAAATGAAAATGATATAAGACTTTTAAGAAAACAAAGTTTAAGCAATATATCATGGGTAAACTAGTCCTACAAAAAATAATTAAAGTCTTCAAAATAAAATAAAAATAATTGTTACAAATGAGAGCACAGAACTGCAAAAAAAAAAAAAAAAAAAAAAAGGAAAACACCAGAGAGTATAAACATAAAAGACTCACAACCATTTAAAATGATAATAATAAAGTTTTATGTAGTTTGAAGTATATATCTAAGTAAAATATATCTTTTAAAACAGCAAAACATATAGGGGATAAATGTAGTTAAGGATTTCTACAGTTTGCAAGATGTGATATAGTACCAATTTAAGGTAGACTGCAATAAATTATAAATGCATTTTATAATTTCTTTTTTTTTTTGAGACAGAGTCTCACTCTGTCGCAGACTGGAGTGCAGTGGCACGATCTCAGCTCACTGCAATCTCCGCCTCCTGGGTTCAAGCGATTCTCCTGCCTCAGCTTCCCAAGTAGCTGAGATTACAGGTGCCTGCCACCACGCCCAGCTAATTTTTGTATTTTTAGTAGAGATGGGTTTCACCATGTTGGTCAGGCTGGTCTGGAACTCCTCACCTCAGGTGATCCACCTGCCTTACCCTCCCAAAGTGCCGGGATTACAGGCTTGAGCTTCCACGCCCAGCCACATTTTATAATTTCTATAGTAACCATCAGAAGAAAAATGTTATAATAAAAAAAGTTAATAGAGGAAATATAATGGAATAAGAAAAGAAGAAATAAAAGAATAGAAATCAGATACAACAAATAGTTGGTAGATTTAAATCCAACTATATCAATAATACATTTAAATAGACTAAATACTCTACTAACTAAACTAAATACTCCACTACAACACTAAATTAAAGCACTGAACACTAAAGATTAAACACTAAACACTAAATTAAAACACTAAAATGTCAGACTGGATGTAAAAGAGTAAAAGAGATGAAAAGCTATTTGCAAGAAATACATAGTAAGAATAAAGACAGAATCAGAATAAAGAAGTGGGAAAAGATGTTTCATACAAACTAACTTAAAGCCGATGTGGCTCTATTAATGTCATACAAAGTAGATTTTAAGGTAATCATTATTATGAGCAATAGAGACATTTCAAAATAACGAAAAGATCAGTTCAACAGAAAAGAATCATGAATATATATGTACTTAATAATATAGCTTCAGGCTGGACACGGTGTCTCACATCTGTAATCCCAGCACTTTGGGAGGCTGAAGCTTGCAAACTGACTGAGCTCAGGAGTTCAAGACCAGCCTGGGCAATGTGGCAAAACTCTTATCTCTACAAAAAAATACAAAAGTTAGCCAGGCGTGGTGGCACACTCCTGTAGTCCCAGCTACTTGGAGGGCTGATGTGGGAGGGCTGAGGTTGAGGCTGAAGTAAACAGTGTTCACCCCACTGTACTCCAATGGGTGGCAAAGCGAGATCTTGTCTGAAAAAATATATATAAAAGAAAAACTGACAGGAATAAAAGGAGACACAGACAAATCCATAGTAATAATTGGAGATTTTAACAAACCTTTCTTAGTAACTGACAGAATAAGCACACACACACACAAAACAATAAAGCTATAGATGTTTTGGACAATAATTAACAATTTGACCTAATTAACAAATGTAGAACATGCTATAGTAATTGTAAGATATGTACCATTTTCAAGTGCTCATAAAATGTTTATTAAAATGAACATACTCTGGGAAATAGATAAGTTTAAACAAATTTCAGATGGTCAAGGGATTTAAATCATACAATGTATGTATGTCTCTCACCACTGTGTGGAATCAAATAAAACCCAAAATAGAAAGAAAACTAGAAAATTTCCAAATGTTTGAAAATCAAGCAACATACTTCTCAATAAACCATGGGTTAAAAAAAAATCACATGAAAAACAGAAAACATTTAATGATGAACGACCATGAAAATACAACATATCAAAATGTATAAGATGCATAAGTTTGGCAGTTTCCTAAAAAGTTAAAGTACACCTAAAGTACATCTAGGACACAGCCATTCCAGTCCTAGATGTTTATCGAAGAGTAATGAACACATATGTCCATGCTAAGACCTGTACATAAATGTTTCCAGCAGACTTATTTTGAATAGGCCAAACTAGAAACAACCCAAAAGTCCATTGACAGGTGAGTGGATAAATAAATTGTGCTACATGCATGCAAGGGAATACTACTTAGAAATCAAAAGTTATAAACTATTAATATACACAACATAAGTAAATTTCAAAATTATTGTGCTGAAAGGAATCAGATAATAAAAAAGGACACACCCTATTATTTCTTTTACATAAAATTCTAGAAATCAAACTAATAGTGCCAGCAAGCAGATCACTGGTCGCTGGGGATAGGGAGGGACAGAAGCTAGGGATTACTAAGAGGCAGGAGGTAACTTTTGGAGTACTGGAAATATTAATCATCTTGACGGTGGTGGTAACTTCATATGTGTATGTGGGGGTGTGTGTGCACTTACATGCCAAAATGCATCAAACTGTACATTTTAAATGTGTGTGGTTATGATTGGTTATAAATCAACTTTATCACCACAGAGCTCTAAAATTTTTGAAACGAACTTATGGAAATAAACTTACAGAATATAAACTTTTGCTTCTGCTATGGAAAGTTAATCGCAATGGAGTAGCCCTCTCTCTGCAAACAATTATTAACATAGCCCGGGTGCGGTGGCTCAGGCCTGTAATCCCAGCACTTTGGGAGGCCAAGTTGGGCGGATCACTAGGTCATGAGATCGAGACCATCCTGGCTAACAGGGTGGAATCCCGTCTCTACTAAAAATACAAAACATCAGCCCGGCGTGGTGGCGGGCGCCTGTAGTCCCAGCTACTAAGGAGGCTGAGGCAGGAGAATGGCGTGATCCCGGGAGGCGGAGCTTGCAGTGAGCCGAGATTGGGCCACCTCATTCCAACCTGGCAGACAGAGCGGAGACTATGTCTCAAAAAAAAAATTATTGGCCGGGCGCGGTGGCTCACGCCTGTAATCCCAGCGCTTTGGGAGGCCGAGGGGGGCGGATCACGAGGTCAGGAGATCGAGACCATCCTGGCGAACACGGTGAAACCCCGTCTCTACTGAAAAAAAAAAAAAAAATTAGCCGGGCGTGGTGGCGGGCACCTGTGGTCCCAGCTTCTGGGGAGGCTAAGGCAGGAGAATGGCGTGAACCCGGGAGGCGGAGCTTGCGGTGAGCGGAGATCGCGCCACTGCGCTCCAGCCTGGACGACAGAGCGAGACTCCGTCTCAAAAAAAAAAAAATTATTAATGTAGTACTAGACAAAATATATGAAGTCACTGTGTTCAGGCATTTGGCAATGGACGCACAAGACAAAAATTCCTGAAGGAAGAAAAACTCTGAGCTGACTATTTTGATTGCCCTCGCTTTCTATTTGGGAACTGATTCCTGGCCGTGGCACAGTGAATTGGAGTCTAGGCAGAGCCTGGCGGTCTTGCTGAGATGAGGAGTCAGGAAGTTTGGGGAAGATGAAGTGCCTAAAATGTGTGAGGCAGGGCACCAGGGAGAAGGGATCCTTAAGAGGCAGGAGTTGGGAAGAAATATGTGGGGGTTCCCCTTAGAAGTCCTTGGCTAAGGGATACAGGGCAAGACTACCTGAGACTTGCCAAAGAGTGGCTGTTTTGGAAAAAAGATACAAGAGGACAAACAAGTGCTGCAGAACACTGGAATTTCAGTCCAGCCAATAACTCATCCATACCTCATTAACATGCCAGGATTCAACAGATTAAGTTCTTTTCTAGACCCATCCCAAAAAACCTAAAACCATGTCCAGACAAGATCTTCAGGGGAGAGAGAGTTTGTATGTTTAGTCTTACCAAATTATTGAGGCTTGGAAAATATCTCCACAGTTCTGTCTAAACAAAACGTAAAACCAAACCCTCATACAGCTCAGGTAGTAACTTAACTGCCACACAGCACTAAAGTCAACACTCTTTAGAAAAACAAAACAATGTCCAAATTATCTCTAATGTATAATTGTCAAAGGCCATTTTTGTTTTGTATGTGTTTCTTTTTTTTTTTAAGCCGCATATCTCTTAACTTTTCCAAAGAACATTTTTAATTTAAAAAAAAATTACTATACGTGGCAAAAAATAAGTAACTGTAAGCCACAATCAGAGAAGAAAAGCAGTTTATTAGAAACCAACCCTGAGATGGCCCAGATATTGGTTTAGCAGAAAATAACTAAGCAGTCTTATAAATATGGTCAAAAAACACAAGAAAAATATGGTTTTGTTTTTGTTTTGACGGAATCTCACTCTGCCTCCCAGGCTGGCGTGCAGGGGCGTGATCTTTGCTCACTGCAACCTCTGCCTCAGGGGTTCTAGCAATTCTCCTACCTCAGCCTCCCGGGTAGCTGGGATTACAGGCTAAGGAAGCAAGGGATTACTAAGAGGCACGAGGTAAACTTTTGGGGTAGTGGAAATATTAATCATCTTGACGGTGGTGGTAACACACCGCCACGCCCGGCTAATTTTTTTGTATTTTCTAGTAGAGACGGGATTTCACCTTGTTGCCCAGGCTGGGTCTCAAACTCCTGAGCTCAGGCAATCCACCCGCTTCAGCCTCCCAAAGTGCTAGGATTACAAGCGTGAGCCACTGTGCCTGGCCAAATACGGTCTTAATGAGTAAACAGACAGAAAATCTAGGCAGAGAAATTAAAACTTTTAAAGCAGGAAAATTCTATTGTAAAAAACATAATAATTGAAATTTTAAAATTGCTCATTTGGTTTAATAGCAGATTGGAGATGGCAGAATAAATAATTAGTGAACTTTAAGATAGATAAATAAAAAGAGTTAACTTGAAAAACAGAGAAAAAAATTCCAAAGAAAAAAGGAACACAGCCTCTGGGATTTGTGGGATAATATTTAAGATAATGTAACATACATATAATTAAATTCCCAGAAGGGGAATTAAATGAAAATGAGGCCCCCCAAGATTGTTTTTGACAAAGTAATGACCAAAGAGAACATCACATTTATCCAGTATATTGATGACATCATGTTAATTGGACCAGCTGAGGAAGAAGTGGAGACCTTGGTATTACACATGGGCTTCAGAAGGTAGGACATAAAACCTATGAATATTCAGGGACCAGCCACAACAGTAAAATTTTTAAATATTCCCTCCAAAGTAAGGATGAATTATTGCATCTCCCACCTCCTACCACTAAGAAGAAACCATAATGCCTGATGGGCCTCTTTGGGTCATAGAGGCAGATATTCTATGCCTAGGAATATTTCTCCCACCCATTTAACAGGTAAGATGAAAGCAACAAACTTTCAGTGGGGTTGAAAGCAGGAAAGGACACAATATCAAGTCCAGGCTGCGATGCAAACAGTCCTGTCACTTGGATGTCACTTGCCATACACCCTGACAGGCCCTGTGTTATTACATTAGAGATATCAGTGGTGGGAAAAGGTATTATGTGGGGGTTAGGGGAAGTCCTCCTAAGAGGACTAAGAGGATTACAACATACTGTAACCCTAGGGTTCCAGAGCACAGTGATGCCAATTGGGGCAGATATTAACACACCTTTCAGAAAAAGGCTCTTGGCACGCTGTTGGGTTTTGGTAGAGACAGAGTGCCTGGCCACTGGACACTAAATGACCAGGCAACCGTAATTCCACATCATGAGCTGGACTCTGTCAGAGCTACCAAGTTCTAAAGGTGAACAGGCCCAGCAATTCATCACAAAGTGGAAATGTTCCATCCAGAAATGCACAAGCAGAACCAGAGGGCACAAGCAAGCTGTCCACGCAGCTGCTGCAGACTCTATGTCACCCACCACTATGGAACTGGCACTTCTCCCTCGGCACACGGTGTCCAGTGGCTTAATCCTTTAGAACCAGCTGCCAGAAAAGGAAGAAGCCGCAGCCTGGTTCATAGTAGGCCAGCCTATTACATGGGGAAGCAAAAACGGATGGTATCTCTACTACAACCCCATTCGGAGGCAGCCTTGAAAGATAGCAGTGAAGCAAAATCCTCCCATTGTGTACAGCTCAGGCAGTGCACCAGGCTATCTACCTTTGTGCAGAAAAATAAGTGGTGCAAAGTAAGAATATATGTAGATAGGTGGCTGGCATCATTTGGTCATCTGGTCAGAGACTGGGAAGAAGAAAGACTGGAAGATCAGGAACCAGCAAGTCAAGAGAAGACGCATAAGGATAGATACACAACACTGGGCACAAAGTGTGAAGATCTTTGTAGCACATGTTAATGCCAATCAGAATATAACTGCCCCAAAATAGCTTGAATAGTTGATATTGCCAGCTTCTGTCATCAGCCACACCAAAGTTGGCACAAAGGGTACATAAACATGGTCACTGTATTAGTATGTTCTCACAATTGCTATAAACAACGACCTGAGACTGGGTAGTTTACCAAGAAAAGAGGTTTAATTGACTCACAATTCCACAGACTATACAGGAGGCATGACTGGGGAGGCCTCAGGAAACTTACAATTATGGCAGAAAGTGAAGGAGAAGCAAGAACATTTTTACATGGCTGGCAGGAGAGAAAGAGAGAGAAAAGGGGGAGGTCCTACACACTTTCAAATAACCAGATGTCATGAGAACTCTACGACAGGAACAGCAAGAGGGAAGTCCAAACCCATGATTCAGTCACCTCCCACCAGGGAATTCAATAACCTCCAACACTGGGAATTACAATTTGACATGAGATTTGGGTGGAGACACAGAGCCAAACTATATCAGTCACCATGGTAGCAGGGGTGGAGGTTACACACAAGCCTTACAGCTCTGACCAAGGCTGATATGATGACTAACTTGCCGGCAGCAAAGGCCAATGCTGGTTCCACAATCAATCCCCACTCCTTGATCGGACCAGCCAGTCTCTTGGTAGCAAGTTGACTATATTCTATATTGGGCTCCTTCTACTCAGGAAGGAGCAGAGATTTTGACAAGTATAAATATCTTTTTTGGGGAGAGAGTTTGCCTTTTCTGTCCATAGGGAGCAGTACTGGCAACAGCACAGGACCTCGTATAACATTGCAATAAGCTAAGGGATCCACTTTATAATGAAGGGAGTATGAGATTGAACACATGATCATAGAATCTACTGGTCATACTGTATACCTCACTACACAGAAGCTACTGGCCCGAGGACAGAATCGTCTGTTGAACACACAGCCCCCTTGCTGTTATTGTGGTAAAGCTCTCACGAGATCTGGTTGTTTGAAAATATGTAGCTTCTCCCCCTTCTCTCTCTCTCTCTCTCTCCTGGTGCTCTCAAAGGTGATGCCTGGCAAAACTGAGTCATCATCCTACGGAACACGGTGTATACTTTCAGTCAATGACCCTTATGCAGTGATTTATAGCTCCACGTTTTTTTCTGATACCAAATGTGTGATGTCTTTTCCAAAACCAACAAGCAACTCTCCAACTCTGACACCAACTGGGTGTACAATAATTTAATTAAATTCTGACACTAACTACCCACAGTTAGTGCAGACCCCGCAGATTGAGGGCTCAGTGTCACAAGACTGCCCCCACTTCAGACACCAGTCTCAAGCAAGAGCCCCAGGCACCCCACACTGCTGCCCAGTTGACTCCAAATTCAGAGGTTCCCCTTGGATTCAATAATTCACGAGAATGACTCATAGAACTCAGGAAAGTGTTTCATTTATGATTACTAGATTATTATAAAGGATATAACTCAGAGACCAGCAAATGAAACACTTGTATATGAATAGGGCAAAGCATGGAGGGGCCAGGGTGGGGTAGTGAGAACGTCCACGCCCTCTCCATGTGTGCCACCCTCCCAGCACAACAGTGTGTTCACCAACCTGGAAGCTGCCAGAACCTGTCATTTAGGGGTTTTTATGGAGGTTTCATTATGTAAGCATAATTGATTAAATCATTGGCCATTGGTGATTGAATTCAATCTCCAGCCCTTCTCCCCTCCCAGGTTGGAGGGTGGGTCTAAAAGTTCTAACTCTCCCACACTGTGGTTGGTTTTTTGGGTAACCAGCCCCATCCTGAGGCTATCTCATTAGCATACAAAAAACAGTAAATTCCAAGGGTTTTAGGAGCTCCTTGCCACAAACTAAGGACAAAGGTCAAATATTTATTATTTAGTATACCACAGTTCTCAATAGGTGGAAGGCATAGGTCTAAGAACCAATGAGTGAAATTAAGAGTGCCCCTTCTTCCATCACCCCCCAGTGACTCTCTAGCCAGTTTGTGCCTTCAGCACCTGCAATTCTGGGCTCTGTAAGTTTAGAGGTCCTGGTCCCCAAAAGATAATTCTTTTGCCAGGAGACACAGCAAGAGTCAAATGGAACTGTAAGGTACAACTGCCACCTGGGCACTTCAAGCTCCTTATGTCCAGGGACCAGCAGACAAGAGTCACCATCCTGACAGAAGTAATGACCCCAGTCATCAGAAGAACATAGGGCGGCTTTATACTGTGAGGCAGGAATAGATTTGACACTCCCACGATCCACGTGGATGCTTCTTGGTCTTCCCTCGTCCTATTTTGACAATGAATGCAGAAGTGCAGCAGCTCCATCATGAGAAGGGCATGGCAAGCAGGGGTCCATACGTCTCAGGATTTAGGGTCTAGGTTACATCCTGTGATGGTTAATTTTCTGTGTCAACTTGGCTTAGGCCATGGTGCTCATTTGTTTGGTCAAACACCTGTCTAGATGTTGCCCTGAAGGTATTTTGTAGATGTGATTCACATTTACAATCAGTTGACTTTCAGTAAAGGAGCTTATTCTCAATAATAGAGGTGGACATCATCTAATCAGTTGAAGGCCTTGAGAGCAAATCTGAGATTTCCCAGAAAAGAAGAAATTCTGCCTCAATATTACAATGGAGAAATCCTGCCTGAATTTCCTGTTTGCTGGCCTCCCCTATAGATTTCAGACTTGCCAGCTCCTGATTCCATGAGTCAATTCCTTAAAATAAATCAGTCTCCTCCCCAACCCTTCTCTCTGAAGAGGGAAAGAGAGAGAAAGAGATGTCCTATTGGTTCTGTTTCTCGGAAGAATCTTGACTGATACATACACATGACTAAGCAAATCACTGAGACCAGGAGGTATGCTAGCTGAGGATGAGAGGAATTTAGAATGGATTGTGAGAATGAGTACCAGTTGCAGGCCCAAAACCACCTGGAGCAGTAGAGGTTACAGTTTATTCCACTATCCTTCTATTTCTAAGTTCCCTCAAGAAAAGGAGCACAAGAGCCCTGGAAGAGTTGCTCCCATAACTTACATGAATAAGTAAATCCAAGAGGCACAAAGAGTAATGTATGATGGAAACTATGATGCATTGCCCAGGTTCCCCTTTGGGAATGAAGGACTTTTTTCCCAGGTGCTAGAAGAGCTACCAGCAGGAAGCCTTCTGCTGTCAGCCTCATATGGAAAATAAACTGGCTGAAAAGAGCTGCATTGTCCAAGGTCATGCCTCCTTCCTGTGTTGGCCCACTTCAATGACTGATGAATGAGAGCAGGAAAAAGGCATGGCTCTCTCCACTCCCAAGGGTCATCCCAGCTTCAAAACTCTCCATAGGAGCTGGCTGAAGACTCTATTGAGACTGCATTGCAGGTTGACTTTTCCCTGTGCTTAATCTTATTTCCTTCAATTGCTGAGAAAGAGATGCTAACATCTCCCAACTATGATTGTGAGTTGAGCAAAGAAAGACAAACAGAGTAGAGTAAATACTATATTATTTCATTTATGTGGAAGTCAAGAACAGGTAAAAACTAACCTATGATGATGGAAGTCAGAACAGTGTGTGTGTGTGTGTGTGTGTGTGTGTGTGTGTGTGTGTGTGTGTGTGTGTAGGGTGGTTATTCATTGGGAAGGGGCACAGATGTGTGTGTGTGTATGTGTGTGTAGGGTGGTTATTCATTGGGAAGGGGCACAGGTGTGTGTGTGTGTGTGTAGGGTGGTTATTCATTGGGAAGGGGCACAGAAGGTGTGTGTGTGTGTGTAGGGTGGTTGATTGGGAAGGGGCACAGAAGGGGTGTGTGTGTGTGTGTGTGTATAGGGTGCTTATTGATTGGGAAGGGGCACAGAAGGTATGTGTGTGCGTGTGTGTGTGTGTAGGGTGGTTATTCATTGGGAAGGGGCACAGAAGAATTTTCTGGTTGATGGAATGGTCTGCAACTTGATCTGGTAGTGGTTACATGGTGAACACCAACGTAAAAACACTAAGCTATATATTTAAATTTGTGCAACTGAATATATCTAAGTTACATCTACATTTAACAAACGGTGCTTTAAAAGGTAAGTCAAGCTCATCTGAATCCCAGTTGAGTCCTTTGCCAGATGCATCACCTTTTGGAAGCCATTTATCTCTAGGCTTCAGTTTTCTCAATTCCAAAATGAGGGATTGGACTGGATATTTGAGTTACATGCCATGAGTCTATCAAAACAGCTCTTTGAAGTATTTTTGCAAATTGAAGAAAAAAACATTTTTAAAGGGCAGCTTGCAAAAGAAAAACAAATGGTTTCAGAGACATGTGAAAAAACCAGAAAGAGAGCATTTTAAATCTAGATTTTATATGTATACATATACATATATTTAAAAATTAAATGCAAATATTTAGTGTAGCTTTTTATTGTTTCCAAAGCTTTTCTTCTACCATTTCTTCTTTCCCAGAAAACTCAGAATCTCACAACCACGGGGTTTGGTAGGGTTCACGTCACCCTCGGTTCCAGGGATGGGCCATTATGGGTCGACCAGTATAATTTCAACCCCTGTGCCCATGGAATTTATCCCATGATGACAAAACAGAATGGAACCCAGTCCCAAGCCAATCAGCTATCACATTCCCTTGGCCTCTTAGGTTGCCTCAAGAGTGAGCTGGCACCATAAATTGATACAATCCAAAGGAGCATCAGACTTTTGTCTAATAATTGAACAAAAAGAACATCTGACCACCACCCCAACCACCCTCATGGAAGCTCGTGGTCCTGGGAGCTGCTGGAGGCCTCTTACTACCTTGAGGGAGTTGGCTTAGGAGCAAAATCAACCATGAGAAGCCAAAGGATCTCAGCAAACAGAGCCACAGTCTTAACAAATGACCCTTGCACTCAAACCACACCTAAAGCCTGCCCTTCCTCTAGACTTTGCAATTACAACAGATGTGTTAATCTGTTTTTTGCATTGCTGTAAATAAATACCTGAGACTACATAATTTCTAAAAAAAAAATAACTAAAAACTGCTATGCTGTACAGGCATGGCACCAACATCTGCCTGGCTCCTGGCGAGGCCTCAGGAAGCTTATAATCATGGCAGAAGGTGAAGGGGAGCCAGGGTATCACATGGCAAGAATAGGAGCAAGAGAGAGGGGCGAGGTCCCAGACTCTTTTAAACAACTAGATCTGGCATGAACTAATTGAGCAAGAACTCACTGGTCACCAAGGAGATGATGCTAAGCCATTCATGAGGGCTCTGCCTCCATGATCCAATCATCTCCCACCAGGCTCCACCTCCAACATTGGAAATCACATTTCAACATGAGATTTGGAGGGGGAACATATCCAAACCATATCAGGAGATAATAAATTCCTTTTATTATTTAAGCTAGTGCGAGTTAGGATTTTTCTCAACTGCAACCAATATTGTTTTATTTTATACAGCGGTGTCAGTGAGGATTCTGGAAAACTGACATCAACATGCAGCTGGTAGAAAAAAAAGCTGATGCTACCTTTAGGAGGACAATTTGGCAATATGCATCAAAAGATCTAAATATGGGCATATCCTTCAACCTACTGCATAAACTTGTAAAATTTATTCATTTGTTCAACAAATATTTAAGCCCTGACTATGTGCCAAGCACCATTCTAGGAATCAGGAGTTCAGCAGTGAACAAAACAAAGTCCCTTATGGAGCCTGCCTTAGGAAACAATCAAGGCTGTGTAAAAATTCTACAAAAGTTAAGAAGAAATTATTTAGGCAGATAGTAAGTGTATGGGAGTCCTCAGTGAGGCTTTTCTTTTTAATGAAAAGCAGCCCCAAATCATTTTCTAACGAAGAGCAGCCTGTAAAGAAAAGTTGTAGACATAAGCAAGCTGGGAGCTCGCACAGGTGAATGCCAACAGGAACCAGGGACTAGACATGTTCAAGATGGCAGCTCCGGCCGGGCGCGGTGGCTCAAGCCTGTAATCCCAGCACTTTGGGAGGTCGAGGCGGGTGGATCACGAGGTCAGGAGATCGAGACCCTCCTGGCTAACACGGTGAAACCCCGTCTCTACTAAAAATACAAAAAACTAGCCGGGCGCAGTGGCGGGCGCCTGTAGTCCCAGCTACTGGGAGGCTGAGGCGGGAGAATGGCGGGAACCCGGGAGGCGGAGCTTGCAGTGAGCCGAGATCGCGCCACTGTACTCCAGCCTGGGCGACACAGCGAGACTCCGCTCTCAAAAAAAAAAAAAAAAAAAAAAAGATGGCAGCTCCATCTTCCCTTCTCTTTGTCAGCCACGTGTACAGTAAGGAGTAGATAAGATGGCTCTGATCAACTAGAAAGTCCATTTGCATAATAAGATTAGGGTGGGAGACCAGCCTTATTACCCATGCACTATGTAAACATCATACCTGATGGAACCAATCTATGAGTCCTATTCAAATCAAACACAACCTCCTCAGACTGGACTATAAAATCTGGCACATTCACCACCAGCTGGTCTTTTCTGCTTGGAGACCCCTTTCTTTATAGAGCGAGCTGTTTCTCCTTCTCTTCTCTTCTGCCTATTAAACCTCCGCCTTGTGTGTGTCCATGTCTGAAATTTTCCTGGCACATGACAATGAACCCCAGGGTATATACTCCAGACAACACAGTCACTTCAAAAGATCTATCTATTCTGTTCCTAGAAAATCTCATAGTCTCTGCCCAAAAGCTCCTAGATGTGATAAACGACCTCAGCAAAGTTTCAAGATATTAATACAAAATCAGTGTACAAAAATCAGTAGCATTAAGATGAGAGCCAAATCAAGAATGCAATCCCATTCACAATAGCCACAAAATGAATAAAATACTTAGGAATACAACTAATAAGAAAGGTGAAAGATCTCTACAATGAGATTTACAAAACACTGCTCAAAGAAATCAGACATGACACAAACAAATGGAAAAACATTCCATGCTCATGGATAGGAAGAATCAATATTGTTAAAATGGCCATACGGCCCAAAGTAATGTACAGATTCAATGTTATTCCTATCAAACTACCAATGACATTCTTCACATGCATATGCAACAATCCATATGCAACAAAAAAAAAGAGCTCAAATAGCCAAGGCAATGCTAAGCAAAAAGAACAAAGCTGGAGGCATCACATTACTTGACTTCAAACTATACTACGAGGCTACAGTAACCAAAACAACGTGATACTGGTACAAAAACAGACACATAGACCAATGCAATAGAATAGAGAGCCCAGAAAGAATGCCACACACATCCACAACTATCTGATCTTTGACAAAGTTGACAAAAACAATGGGGAAAGGACTTCCTATTCAATAAATGGTGCTGGGATAACTGGCTAGCCATATGCAAAAGGTTGAAACTGGACCCCTTCCTCATAACCATAAAGGAAAATCTATTCAAGATGAATAAACAAGTTCAGCAAAGACTTAAATGTAAAACCTAAAACCTAATACCTAAAAACCCTGGAAGATAACCTAGGAAATACCCTTCTGGACATAAGCCCTGGCAAGGACTTCATGACAAAGATGCCAAAAGCAATTGCGACAAAAACGAAAATTGACAAATGGGATCTAGTCAAACTGAAGAGCTTCTGCACAGCAAAAGACACTATCAATGGAATAAATAGACAACCTATAGAGTGGGAGAAAAATTTTGCAAACTATACGTCCAACAAAGGTCTAATATCCAAAATCTGTAGGGAACTTAAACAAATTAACAAGCAAAAACCAAACAACCCCCCATTAAAAAGTAATCAAAGGGCCAGGCGCAGTGGCTTACACCTGTAGTCCCTGCACTTTGGGAGGCCGAGGTGGGCAGGTCACTTGAAGTCAGGATTACCAGACCAGCCTGGCTAACATGGCAAAACCCCGTCTCTATTAAAAATACAAAAAATTAGCTGGGTGTGGTGGCATGTGCCTGTAATGCCAGCTACTTGGGAGGCTGAGGTGGGAGAATGGCTGGAACCCAGGAGGCAGAAGTTGCAGTGAGCCGAGATCACGCCACTGCACTCCAGTCTGGGTGACAGAGCAAGACTCTGTCTTAAAAAAAAAAAGCGATCAAAGGACAGGAAAAGACACTTTTCAAAAGAAGACTTACAGGCAGCCAACAAGCATATGAAAAAAACCACTCAGCATCACTAATTAGAGAAATGCAATTCCAAACCACAACGTGATACCATCTTACAATAGTCAGAATGGCTATGATTAAAAAGTCAAAAAGTTTAACAGATGCTGGCAAGGTTGCAGCGGAAAGGAAACCCCTATACACTGCTGATGGGAATGTAAATTAGTTCAGCCATTGTGGAAGGCAGTCTGGCAATTTCTCAAAGAACTTAAAATAGAACTACCATTTGACCCTGCAATCCCATTATTGGGTACATACCCAAAGGAATAAAAATCATTCTACCATAAAGACACACACACACACACACGTGTTCACTGCAGCAATATTCACAAGAGCAAAGACACGGAATCAACCTAAATGCCCATCAACAGTAGACTGGATAAAGAAAATGTGGTACATATACACCATGGAATACTACACAGCCTTAAAAAAGGAATGAGATCATGTCCTTTGCAGCAACATGGGTGGAGCTGGAGGCCATTATGCCAAAATAATTAACTCAGGAACAGAAAACCAAATACTGCATGTTCTCACTCATAAGTGAGAGCTAAACACTGAGTACACATGGACACAAAGAAGGGAGCAACAGACACTGGGGCCAACTTGATGGTGGCGGGAATATAAATTAGTTCAACCGCTGTGGATAGCAGTGTGGCAATTTCTCCCTAGGAGGAGGGAGAGGACTGGAAAACTACCTATCACATGCTATGCTTATTACCTGGTGATAATCTGCACACCAGCTCCCCATGACAAGCAATTAACCTCTATAACAAAGCCACACATGTACCCCTGAACCTAACATAAAAGTTTTTTAAAAAATTTATTGGTCAGGTGCAGTGGCTGACGCCTGTAATCCCAGCACTTTTGGAGGTCAAGGCGAGCGGGTCACCTAAGATCAGGAGTTCGAACCAGTCTGGCCAACATGGTGAAACCCCGTCTCTACTAAAAATACAAAAATTAGCTGGGCGTGGTGGCGGGCATCTGTAAACCCTGCTACTAGGGAGGCTGAAGCAGGAGAATCGCTTGAACCCAGGAGGTGGAGGTTGCAGTGAGCTGAGATCACACGATTGCACTCCAGCCTGGGCAACAAGAGCAAAACTCTGTCTTAAAAAAAATAAAATAAATAAATATATATATATATATATACACACACACACACACACACGTCTATATATATAGATCTATATATCTACAAAGGTATTAATTTCAGGCCCTTTACAATAGGGAAAAGTTGGAAATAACATAAATATCCAACAAAAAGAGACTGCATAAATAAACTTGGGGGCAATGACATGCTAAAATGCTATTCAAATTGCAGAAACAATTTAAAACAAGGAAAAATATTCACTATACAGTATACTAGTAGTTTTTTTTAAAAAAAGCTAATAAAAGCTGTACTTTATGTTTGTAACACTTACGTGTATATATTTATGTATAAGAAAAGCCTGGAATTAGATACTCTAAAATGTCAACAGTTATTTTAAGGAGTGGAAAGAATTGTGGGTAATTTTTATTTTCTTCTTTGTATATCTTTATGTTTTCATAATTTTCTATCATGAATATGCCTTTCCTTTCTTATCAGAGAAAATATCAATCTTACAAAATGATCTCAAATTGCTTAAATTAAAAAGTTAATAAGCAACACTCAAGTATTAATATTAAGCCATCTTCGAAATCCGAGGTCACCCTCTATAGACATCTTTAAATAAAGGGTCACGCTAGCATCCTCCGTTCTAGGATAAGATCATGAGTACTTTTTCTAACCACATTTGTCCTTTTTAATGAAGTAAACCAAACAAGGTCTTGGAGCTGGTTAATAACTGCCTGGACTAGACTCTAGGTCTCCTGTCTTGAGATCCAGGACTATTTCCATCACCCGGTGCCCTCTGCCCAGCCCACAAGCAACAGCATTAGAATGTATTTGTCATCCAGAGAGAGGTCATTCAATACATTTGGAGAGTATCATCAGTTTCCTAAAAATAACCTGGCAGCTCAGAAGCTCACTGTTTAAAGACTTAAAACCAAAGGACACCCTGAGTTTAAAATGTGAACAAGCACACAGTGGGTTTAAAATGTTTGCATTCTCTTTCTTGCCTTTCGGGTTTACATAATAGAAATTAAAGTGTGCATACACTTAAAGCTACTTCTACACAGGCAGGGTGAAATTGTTGGCACGCTGACGCTGGCAATGAATGGTTTTGTCCCTCGACACTTTGATTTTTGCCCTTGCCTGTCCCTCAAATAATCCTACTTTGCTCTCTGTTTTTCAAATTTTCAGTGTAAAAGAGGCATTATGACTCTAATGACTGAATAACAGGCACAAATTTCCATTTCACTTTATTTACCAGCTTAGCTGTGGTTTAATGCAGCATGAATAGAATTTCCCCAGAGGTGGGTCTGAGCTGAACTGACTCGGTTTTTGACTGCCAATTCTTCTGCACACTAAAATAGCGGCATAACCTATCACACACATTTGTTATCTGTTACTAAGAGAATGAGCAACCCGCCCAAAGAAACAGAAATACGGCTGATGATGGGACTTCTCAAAAGACCAGAAAACCTGTTGGTTTTACATCAAAATGCTCACACAGATACTCAAAAGAAGATAAAATGTTTCCAAACAACCAAAACAGAAGACTTCACTGAAGCTATATTTTTGTTTAAAAAAAAAAAAAAAAAGTGCCCAGCCTAAAAAAAAAAAAAAGGGGGGGGGGCCCACTTTATAGGTCATCAGTTCTAATCAAAATGTATTTCTTCCTGGGCCAGGCGCAGTGGCTCACGCCTGTAATCCCAGCACTCTGGGAGGCCGAGGCGGGCGGATCACGAGGTCAGGAGATCGAGACCATCCTGGCTAACACGGTGAAACCCCCATCTCCACTAAAAATACAAAAAATTAGCCGGGTGTGGTGGCAGGCACCTGTAGTCCCAGCTACTCAGGAGGCTGAGGCAGGAGAATGGCGTGAACCTGCGAGGCGGAGCTTGCAGTGAGTGGAGATCCTGCCACTGCACTCCAGCCTGGGAGACAGAGCAAGGCTCCGTCTCCAAAAAAAAAAAAAAAAAAAAAGTATATATTTCTTCCCATCAAGCTTGAAGGTAAGTATCTTTAAAACATTAATTTTTTCAGTAAATATTTCTTTAGTGCCAACTATACGTAGAACCCTCTGAAGGGTTTTAATGACAGCAGGAGATCCAGTGACACCTAAGAGTGTCACCCGGCTCTCAGGTGGCTTATTGTCCAAAGCAATATTATCTCTGGGGTAGGAGACTCAATAAGCCAGAAAAGTGCTTCTCAATCTTCATGAAACATTACTCTCTTTTTTCAAAGTTATTCTAAAAGGCTGTGAGCCTGAAGTTGATTTCCGTGATTAATGTAAGAGGGAAGGGGAAAAGAGAAGATAGTTATACATGAATGTGAAATTTGTGAGTTTGGTTCTGGCCTTTACAGTCAGATAAAGATTTTGAACAAAGTGGACAATACTTTACTGTAAGTAATAAAATAATATTGATCTTGCCATGGAGTGGGAACCAAAACTTCAGGGCCATCCATATGTACTAATTTGGAGATGACAAGCTTGTGGAACCTATTTATAACTTTTACAGTATTTTATGGTTCTTTCTTTCCAAAGAAGCGCACATTATATTGCACAAGGCCTGTGAATATACAAGTATTCTCTGCCAAAAGCAGCTGAGAAAGCAAAAGGATTATCCAAGCATTGTTTTTCAAACCTGAATTTGTAATGGGTAATTGTACAGAAATATTTGGTACTTAACCTTGAAACTCTGAATTCAGGAAAACTTTATGGCCCCAAGGCTACATGGTTTGATGACTCAGATTCGTAAATCCACCAAAAATGAGGATCTGGCCATTTTAACTGTGTCCACCTTTGTGCAGATGTAAAACAAAACCCACAGTGGGTGAGCAATGATGCCTACCACAGTGCTTGCCTGGGTGAAGGGGAGTGGGGTCTTGATGAAAGTTTGTTGAGATGAACTGGGTATGAATTCTGGCTTCTGTTTAAATAGGTTTGGAAAATAAGGAATCTCCATCCCTCTTAACCTTTGTTCTCAGTGACTCACGTAATACTACTGTATTAGTAATGTTTTAATTATCTCTGGAATTCAAAATTTGGGACCATCCAGGCAAAGTTTCAGGCAAAGTGATCAAGTATTTACTGTTCCCTTGAAAGAATAAAAACACTGCAGTCAGGGGTTGCACGAGAAGAGAGTGTCTTATTTCCAGAAGCTGAGTTCTAGGACACAAGTATTCCAACCCGGGATCAGAATTTCCTTGTAGATCTCACCACTTTACCTAGTGAACATCCTAGCTGCTGGCTACACTCCCAGACACCCTACCCTCCTTCCCTGATATTATCACAATCCCCTCCAGGGTGGGCTCCCAATCCAGGTAGGAAGAAAGGCGAGATAGCCAAAGGCACCCTTCTAAGGCTTCTCTCTGAGCAGTTTCCCTTCACAAAAGGGTTTTGCCTGAGCCTCATCTAAGTACAGTAATTCTTAAATGACACCACAAGATGGATGTTGAACATTAAAAAACACGCCTCCTCTCTTTCCCCGCCTGCTTTGTTTTTATAAATTTTAAAAATTATCTTCATCATACCAGCACACAGAGTGCTTTTTGAACCTGTGTGCTGGCTCTTTACAATTTCACTTTCTGGCTCTCATCTATTTGTAAAATTCTTTATTTTTTTTTAATTGGTTGAAAAAAATGTTTTTAACTTTAATAGATTTCTGATTTCTCTATATCTCCCACTGAGGGTTCAAACGTAAAGAAACCAATGACCTCAAAAAGTCAACCTCATGAGGAAGTCAGCAAGATGAAAAAGGATATTTAATGTTTTGCACAAGAATATTTGCATTACCATTAGCCTTTGCAAATGCAACATTTCTCACCCTCTTGGGTTGACTGCAAAGGTGCCCTGGAGAGAAACACAGTATGCACCTCTCTAATGGTTAACATACCGAATTGTTTTAATGGAATAAATGGTGCCGCTCAGGGGCGATTAATGTAGGGACTGTAGGGTGGACTCCTGGTAGAAAGGACTTAAAAGGAAATTGTGCACCAACAATGGTGGATGAAACCTTCTGCTCACATTAAATATTTTCATCCAAACCTCAAGTATGACTGAATGGTTTTAAGGCCTAATTGAATGAACTCTCAATTAAAAGAAGTTGCAAAAAGCTGATGTAAAGTCATAATATATATGGGGTGCCCTGTGTTCTACAAATGCTTTCAGGTCTACTGGTGGAAACCACTGGTTATGCAATAAGTTGATTTCAAAAAGTATACCTTTTACATTTACATCCAGATAAAAACAGATGAGGTCAAGCCACTAAACATTCTAGTAATTCAAATAGAAGGAAACAGATTAATTGTTTAGAAAAAAAAAAAACAAGGAAGACTTATGCTGAGACATCTGTACCAATCTTCCTGAATAACTAAGTTAGGGAGGAAAGACAAATTTGGTGACTGTGGGGGCTCAAGTACTAATTTATGATCCTCTGAAATAGAAGGCGGTGCCTGATGGACATAGGTATCTCTAGTTACTTGGTTTGGCTGGGCGGTGCGCAATTAAGGCTAATGGTTTTCCCAACTACACCCAAGAGCTAGATCTTTCTTTTCCTTCTGCCTCTACCTCTCTGAGTCTCCCCAGCACCGGCTTTTTGGGGCCAAGGAAAGTTGGGGCCCTCCTTCTCACTCTTCAGACCCCAGGGTGTCCAGCTTGGGTATCATTAGGCCGAGTTCCTTGACCCCCCGCACCCGGGAGGGGATCTTCCTCTCAGCGAATCGCCCCAGGCCTCTGGGGACCCCAGTTCGCCAGTCCAGGTCGCCGGCCCTGTCACCGAGGCCTAGCCCAAAAAGCTAGCGTCGTCCACTTTGGAAAGCAACGCAGCTTCCTCCTTGGGCACAGTCCCCGCACCCTGGGTCCCGGCTGGTGCTGCGCCGGGTCCCTAAGACTTTGGTTAGAGCAGGCGACGCCGAGAGCCAGGCCGCCTACAGGCGTCTCCAGCTCTACCCCAGCGCCGGCTACAGAGCCGGAGCCCCGAGACCCAGCGCAGCGCCGCGCCGGGAGAGAAGCAGCTGTTCCCAACAGCTGGGGGGCGGCGGCGCCCGGCGCCCCAGGTGCTGCCGCGGCCAATCGCAGGCGTCCGGCCCGCCCCCCTCCCCAGCCGGGCGTCGACCCCCGGCCCGCGGGGGAAGGGAGCAGAGAGGTGGAGAGCCGTCCTCTGCACTCGTCTTCCAGCTCCCGCGGCGGGAGGGACAGACCCGAGCAGAAGCCGCGCGGAGTCCCTCGCCCCTGGCCCCGCCGCCGCGCCCCCCGCCCGCCTCGGCGCTCGGACGCTCTCCCCGCGGACCCTCCCCACACCCCACCCAAGGCACCTGATTCCTAAGGAAGAAAAATCTACCTCTAAAGCACCCCCTTCTTCGCTTGAGGACTACCCTCTCTTTTCATTTTTGGCCTCCCCGCCGGGTGAGTGGAAACCGCTTGCACATTCTATAGAACCGGATTCTAATCCAGACGATCCGGAGAATTTGTACGGTGACCGGCAGGGGGGGCGGGAAGAGAGAGCGAAGTCAAGTCTCCAGGGCCGCTGGCGACTTCGGAAGCCGCGCGCCCCGCGCCCTTGGCCGCCCCCGGCCTCTCGCTCCCGCCGCGCCGCCGCCCTCGCCCCCTGGCTCGCCCTTGGCCCCTGGCGGCCGCGAAAGGGTGCGGGAGACGCGGAGCCGGAGGAGGAGGCGCAGCCGCTGCCCAAGCCGCAGCCGCAGCCGGAGTCCGAGCCGCGGGGCGGGCGCGAAGATGCACACGACCCAGAAGGACACGACGTACACCAAGATCTTCGTCGGGGGGCTGCCCTACCACACCACCGACGCCAGCCTGCGCAAGTACTTCGAGGTCTTCGGCGAGATCGAGGAGGCGGTGGTCATCACCGACAGGCAGACGGGCAAGTCCCGGGGCTATGGATTTGTAAGTTGCACGGACGGGGGGTGGGGGAGAGGGACGGAGTGGCGCCTGACCCCAGGGATCGGGAGCTTGGAGTGAAGGGCTCGGCGTGACCCGTGAGGAGCCCCGCGGGGAGAGCGGCGCTGCCCCTTCGCTCCGGGGTGAACTAAAACTTTGCTAGGGGAGAGGGCCGGCGCCAGCCTCGCGGATTTCGGAGAAGACCCAGCGCTGTCGGGGGCCGGGCAAGGCAGGGCAGGGGTGGAAGGAGACAACTGTAATGACCATGGGATTTGGGGTGCGGAGGGTTCCGAGGGAGGGGCCGCAACCCCGAACAATTGCAGCATTCCTGGGCTGCAGGCCGGTTGTTAAGCGCGCTGTTGCTTTGTAAAAATGCGTGTGTTCTGGTGTTGTGGCTGGAGCAGGCAGGGGACACCCCACGAGGTATGGAGCTGTTCCCCTTGTGTCATCCCCCCGCCTTTTAATTGCAAAGGTAGGTTCTTTTAAAGGATCATCCTAGGGCTCTTTGCCGAACTGAAACAGCATATTAAGCTTCCTTCCTAGAGATTTAAGCGTGCAAATTCAGCTGCCGAAGAGCAGGGAGCCCCAGAGTGGGACAATAGCTATTGTCGTTGGGGAGTGTTTTCGGGAGGTTGGGAACGTTGGGCGGATGTGAGGCTGGACTTTCTTTAAAGCAAACGGTGCCTCTGAGGCTGAGTAGGGACCTGGGGGGCGGGGGAGTCGGGGAAGGAGGATCTAGAGTTCCAAGAATTGAGGCTTCCAAATCTCAGCTAGGCCCTACTAGCACCCTTAAGATTTCAGGGGTGGGGCAGGGTTAGAGGGTTTCTTTTTTTTTCCTTCGTCTACCCGCTCCCCCCACCCCGCCCGCCTTTTAAAAATGGGAGATCAAAGAGGAGGGTCCAGCCGAAAGAAGAAAAGAATAGAAAGAAAGTTTGATCTCAGTTTTATCATGAATGAATTCCCCATTGTGATTCTTGATTTCCTTCAGGGGTTAATTTAGAGGTTATGTATGTATGTCTGTGTGTGTCTGTTGCTAAGGTCACCATGGCTGACCGGGCTGCTGCCGAAAGGGCCTGCAAGGACCCCAATCCCATCATTGATGGCAGAAAGGCCAACGTGAACCTGGCATACTTAGGAGCAAAACCAAGGATCATGCAACCAGGTGAGAAATGTCTGTCTCCCCTACCCCCCTCTGCAAGAACCCCCCCCCCCACTTACGGATGGGCTGATTCTCTAATTTAGAAGACGTTGTCTCCTGTAGATGTGTTAGTAAACTTGAACCATGGCTTGTTATTCTACCAAGGCATTAAACATAAAAGAGTTGTAAATACTCCTCTCAGGGCTTGAAATGTACCTGTGTGCAAAAATGGATCTTGGGGGTCTGAACAGTTTGTACAGGAGGAAGAGTTAGTCATGACTCACCTGTTTCCTATATGACATACATTTGTAGTCTGCTCTCAGTTTTCCAATTTTTAGCCACCTGTAGATAATTCACATGTGAATTATATGAGCCAAATTTGTCGACTTCAACTAATATATTTCCCTACTTAGTGGTGTGTCTCCTTGCAGCACCAGTTGCACTGTACTCAGAGCAGGCAATCTGACTTGAACACAGACCCAAGGGAAGCATTAAGGGATAGGGGTGATGTCCAAATGGTAAAGGTGTTTGTTTGTTTGTTTGTTTGTTTGTTTGTTTGTTTGTTGAGATGGAGTTTCGCTCTTGTTGCCCAGGCTGGAGTGCAATGGTGCGATCTAGGCTCACTGCAACCTCCACCTCCTGGTTCAAGCAGTTCTGCCTCAGCCTCCCAAGTAGCTGGAATTACAGGATTGCATCACCACACCCAGCTAATTTTGTGTTTTTAATAGAGATGGGGTTTCACTGTGTTGGTCAGGCTGGTCTCAAACTCCTGATCTCAGGTGATCCACCCGCCTTGGTCTCCCAAAGTGTGAGCCACCGTGCCGGCCCCAAATGGTAAAACTTTAACATAAAATCACAGAGTATTGGCAATCAAAGAAAAGAGAAGTTGCGCTTACTCAAAAACCCTATGCTACAGACAAAGAAACTGAGGCTTAGAGATGAGAAATATTTTACTTATGTCAAGTGGCTATTAGTTACCAAAAGGGAGCAGCTTTTTGTCTATGGGAAAACAGTATCTCTTGGATTAATGACAACACTGCCCTTTGCATTAGCACAAATAGTTGAGAGTTGATTTTTAAGCAAATACAATATTTTCCTTGGTCAGGTGTCTTTACTTGTAAAGTTTGATTAAAATCATGTACTCTTCACTTCTAAGCCTTTCCATCTGAAATTTTGGGAAGAGGTTGACACTTCCATCCAAACAGGTTTAAAAGGCAACTAGGTTGTCAAGACAGTGAGTGCTTGTGCAAATATTCATGGGCATTAAAAAAATTTGTCTAATACATTGTGGGTATGTAGTATCCAGAAAAAAAGAGTTTGTGTGTGTGTGTGTGTGCGTGTGTGTGAATTCTGAATACTGGAAACTAAAACCTATAATCTTTCAAAGCATTGTCTGAAGTATCTCAGAACATTCCAGATTACAAAGACTTTTCATAGATTGTGGTTCAAAACTGTAAGAATATTTGAGATGTAACTTCATTGTCAGATCCTGCTGTACTTCATATTATTTCATGAACATTTTCCCAAGGTCTGATTCTGTGTCTGCCAACTAAACTTTGCAGATTTTTTTAAAGTTTCCACTTTTCCCCTATTAAAACATTTATTTTGAATCAACGATAGCATTTATAAAACTGACTTTTAAAAATATACATACATACAGTTTATTTAAAGTGGCAAAAGAATGGTTATCTTTTGTAAGTGGAAGTTGTGATTGCATTTTACTTGTACGAGTAATAAATGCCTTAACATGCACAAATAAAGAATGTGGTATATTTTGTTGTTAGGTTTTGCCTTTGGTGTTCAACAACTTCATCCAGCCCTTATACAGAGACCTTTTGGGTAAGTTGATTAATCAGACTTTCTTAAGTTTCAGTATGGCTATCATTTGTTAACCTGCCTCTTTGTTATATACAGATAAGATCATGATGTCACAGAATGTTCCTGGTTATATAATTTTATATATATATTTGTGCATTTTTAATGCTGATACTATAAATATTTTTAGATGAGTCAAGTTATCTGACCAAGTATGCAGCCTCCAAACGAGACAAAGTTTGAGCTTATGATTAGCAAAACAAAACAAAACAAAAATACCAGGTATGACTTGTGTACAAGACGATTGTGTCCCATCACCATTACTACTGTTCAACTTGACTCAATTTTATTTATCTCTTTCTAACCTGACAGGGCTCGTATACAGTTAAGCTAACTGATCAGAAGGATACCATGATAAGAGGTGGAATAGTTCTGTTTGGAATTAAACTCTGTAACCAGTAGACTCAGACACACAAGCTCAGATGGTGATTAACGATGCATGGATGTTGGTGTTGTTGTTTTTATTTTTCACAATAGTCAATAGCCCTTCGTGTGCTTTATTTTATTTATTACAGTAATGAAGTGGTGTTGATAGCTAAACTGTGTGCTTTTTACTTAATTGAAAAGAGCTGTAGTGAAAGTGTTTTCTTTTCCTTGGGGAAGGGGCTCTTTGCGTTTTGGTTTTGGTGGTGGTGTTGAGGGGTGTTGACTTTTGACTTTGCCATGGGAAGCAAAGGGCCTTTTTTTTTTTTTCTTGCTTTTAAGCTGTAGCCTGTGACTTCTGTTTAACCATATTTTTGTAGTGAGTGCTAAATCGTGTGATTTCTCTTTGTCAGAATACAGATTCATTGCTTGCATGTCCTAAGTTTCTGTTTTATGGGAAATTTTCTGGGAATGGGGTTCTTTCTTTTGCAATGCGTATCTACTTTTAGACCATCTAATTTAAAGGTTCAGCAACTCTCATCAGATTTTATTAACACAAGCCAGTTTTTTTGAGTAGTGTAGCACTAACTTTCACCTTTTGGACCTAACTCAGGTGAACACGTGTTTATATTTGTGTTGTCTTTGGGTCTTGTGATTACCATTTTTCCTGTTCCAAGGTCCCCAGTTCTCTTCCATTCAGAGGTTATATGGGTGGGAGATCACCCCCCCCCGCCTCAATTTATCCTGTACACTAGATTCTGTTTCGTCTGTATTCTACCTGATCAACATTCCTGTAACTCTTAATGCAGGATACTTAAATTTTCTTTTTAAATGTTCATGTTGTTGAAAGAGTATTTTATCCTCAATAATAATTTCTTCTCTAGCTTAGGACCTAAATATCTACCTGTGTAACCTGGAAGGCTGGAATCTGTCTACATAGATAGTTGTCTACCATATGTGTCTCTAAGAATAGGTTTTAAAAAGGAAGTAACAATAACTTGACTTGGAAGAGTCAGGTTTTATTTCCCATGACCACCTCCTTACAGCTCTAACATATCAGTACCTACTGTTATTGCCAACTACTTTTTTTTTTTTTTTTTTTTTTTTTTAGCTGTGGAAGACGCTTCTGTCAATATGATCAGAAAGGGCCTTCCTATATCCATAGCTATTTATCAAAGCCCCATCCAAGCCAACCCAGATACTGACAACAAATGGTGGGTTGATGGGTTCAGCTATTTCTGTGGGTAATTCATTTAGACTATTTGTTTAAGGTGGGATTAGGGAGGAGAGCTTGTATCTGAAGGCATGATGTGAGCTTAGTGGTGAGTTCACACTAATAATCTTGAAACAGTTATAAAATGGAATCAATCAACAGGTAGTTGCATGTGTTTATTTTTTCACTGTGCCAGTGGGTGATGCAAAACGAGGGAATTGCACATTAGTTTGGGAAGCAAAAGTCATGCAAAAACCAGTCAAGAATTACTAATTGCTAAATGACTTGCTATTGTTTCAAGTACAAAAGGAATTCAGAGTAGCAAGAAAATAGATGAGGTGGAGGAGTTGAATAAGGCTGTGGTGTGCGTGGGAGGTAGACTGGCACTAGACTTGTACCACTGGGTTTGTCTTAGTCAGGTAAAAGGAAGACTGAATATGTCTGGAGGGTATAGGATGGAGTGAGCCGAAGCAGAGGCATAGAGTAGAAGACTCAGTGCGTGGAGAAACCAGACTGTCTAAGGTGGATCTTGAGAGCTGGGCATAGGAATCTGGACTGGTTTTGGAAGTCGTTGTAGATCAGTCCTTAAGAAAGAAGGTAACACAAGGAAAATTAGAACCACCAGTGTAAGATGTGTCATATGGAAATTTGAAAGCAAGTGTGTTTTGATAGCAACCTTTTGTTTTCCACTTCTTCTAATGTTAACTTGTCTTTATAAAGGATGGTGATTATTACTGTGTGCGTGAATTGTTTGAACTTGAGATTCTTATTAGAAATAGATAGCATTCCAGGTGGACCAAGCGAGCTTTCTTTTTCTTTTTTAAGAGGTTCTCAACACTGCTCTAATTTCAGAGTCTGTACCTAACAAATCACACCTGGTCATCCTAAATTCTGTTTGAATGCTACATGTTCCTGTTTTAGGCCTGGAAAGAAGCTTGAGAATTTCAAATTTGACTTGACTTATTTGAAATTCTAGTAACTGAACTCTTCTTTTGTGGTCCTTAAATGGCCCCCAGGTTGCTTTGGGCCTTTGAAGATAAAACCTTGGCCTAGGGGCCAGGCTCAGTGGCTCACGTCTGTAATCCCAGCACTTTGGGAGGCGAGGTGGGCGGATCACGAGGTCAGGAAATCGAGACCATCCTGGCTAACATAGTGAAACCCCGTTCTCTACTAAAAAATACAAAACATTAGCCGGGCGTGGTGGCGGGCACCTGTAATCCCAGGCTGAGGCAGGAGAGTGGCGTGAACCCGGGAGGCGGAGCTTCCAATGAGCCGAGATCGCACCACTGCACTCCAGCCTGGGCGACACAGTGAGACTCCGTCTCAAAAAAAAAAAAAAAAAAAAAGGCCGGGCGCGGTGGCTTACGCCTGTAATCCCAGCACTTTGGGAGGCCGAGGCGGGCGGATCACGAGGTCAGGAGATCGAGACCATCCTGGCTAACACAGTGAAACCCCGTCTCTACTAAAAATACAAAAAAAAAAAAGTTAGCCAGGCGTGGTGGCTGGCGCCTGTAGTCCCAGCTACTCGGGAGGCTGAGGCAGGAGAATGACGTGAACCCGGGAAGCGGAGCTTGCAGTGAGCCAAGGTCACGCCACTGCACTCCAGCCTGGGCGACAAAAAAAAAAAAAAAAAAAAAAAAAAATATATATATATATATATATATATATACACACACACACACACACACACACACACACACCCGGGCCTAAAAGGAATTTCCTATGTAGCACAGTGGGCAGATGTAGAAAAACTTGTAAACTTGCTGAACAATATTTTACAGTTTATGTTTGAAAGAAGCATTTCCTTATTGAAACCTTGGAGAGGGGAGGCTACAGACCTGTGAGTAGAAATTTCTGGGCTAGTTTAGATCAGGTTGAACATAACTTAAACATTGACTCTATGCCTTTTAAGTGCTCAGTTTTATGCTGGGTGTGGTAACACTGTGCTTAGTATTCATAGTGTCCACTAAGGAGGGCAGGAGGGACTGTAACTGACACTAACCAAACATCTGCCATATGGATTGTAATGATAAGGGATTTACATAAATTATATAATTTAATTCTCACAGTAAGTATTTGTTGAAGGCATCGTTAATATCTTTTTCAAAACGAAGACACAGAGAGGTTAATTAACATCCCCCTGATCACGGAACTGCTAAGTGTTAGAGTCTGATTCTAGGTTCAGAATCACGGCCTGCCTGACCTCAGAAGCTGCGTTCTTTCCTCTTTGTCAAGCTGTAGCCCCAAAAGACAAAACTCTATTCTCTCGTAATCCAATAAGAAAGCCAATAAGCACCAAGAAGGGCTGTCCATGTGGCTTCAGATAAGAGAGATGGACATCAGGGCAGTGAATGGAATTCAGAAGTCTTCATGAAGGAAGTAGAAGTTGACCTAGGTTTTAAAGAATGGTGGAGTGTAGGGAACTCTTTTTTTATTGAGTGCCTACTATATTTGTCATTGTAGACTCTCTCCACAGATAATTTTATTTAATGCACAGCAATCCAGGGTTGTGAGATTATTAGTCCATTTCACATATGCAAAATATGAGGCTGTGTTAAGACACGATAGCATGAAAAAAAGAAAAATATGAGACTAAAAAATAAAGCAAATTTCTGAAAGCTCTACACGTAGTGAGTGCTAGAGCTCAGTGAGTGGGATTTGGATTTCAGCAGGTAGAGACAGCATCGCAGTGAGGGATGAATGACATGAATAAAGGGCAAGGATCTGGGAATGTGAAGCTTGTCCAGGAAACATAAAGGAGCCCAGTTGACCTGGGTTCGAGGAAGGGTGGAAGGAAATACTAGAAAGGTGTTCTGGAGCCAGAGGCAGTCTGGGTATTTTAGCCTAGAATGCCAAGGCTTGAGAAATTTGCACTGAGTTTGGTTTGTTAGGAGCCAAGGATTACTTTGAGCAAATGAATGAGATGGAGACTTTGTCATCAGTTGCTGTGAGATAGATTGGAAGAGGAAACCAGTTAGGAATTTCTTCGGAACCAGTTACGATGTTGCTTCAAAGGTCACATAGAGATGTCAGTGCAACCTGAAGAGATGGGAAGAAAAGGAAAATGTAGTAAATTTTCTTTGAAAATTACCAAAAGTATCTTCTTTGCACTTGTGCTTTTTGTAACTACTAGGCATGCACATTTTATAGTTAGGAAAAGACATTGGTAAATGTCTAATAGGAGGGAGATTCCCAGATCACCTTAACGGGTTTCTCAGACTATTAAAAAAAACTCCTAATTCAGGATTTCATTCCAAAGTGCCACCTGAACCTTTAGTCCAATTCTGCCCTCTTTCCTGACCCAGGATATTTTAGGCTCTCTGAGGTCTTTTGGGTTCTCCTTTTCCCTAAGCCTTAAAATGTTCTAGGTTTTCATTTGCCTTCCAGACGTCTCTTTAACCTTTGCCAAACTTCATGTAGGAGTCTGATAATCCAGTGAACTTTCTTTATATTCTCATTGCTTGACATTGTGAAATCAAAACTATTTCCTAATGCGAAGTAAACATAGAGCTAAAGCCCCCTAAGCAACTTTGCCCCTGTCTTTTAATGCATTCTTCACAACACTTTCTCCTGCCTTTTTGTAGGATAAACATTTTCAGTTAACACCTTTGTTCAGAGATACCAACCTAGCACCCACAGTGTTGTTCTTGGAACTTTGAGAGTGAGTACAAGGGGTTAAGGTTTCGGTGTCAGTGAGATCCGCACTGGCTGGCCTTTGCAGCTGATACATGTTTTACTTTGGCCTTATAAAGACATTTTACCCGCTGGAAACCCTTGTCGCATGACAGGATCAAAAATAGCCCGGCTGCAGCCCCTGCTGTCTATCACCACATGTAAACTGGCATGAGAGTAGGCTTTCTTAGCCGTGTCTACACGTTGTGGAGGTGGCAGCCTCCAGGGACAGTGTTTCATAAAGCCACACCTGTTGCTGCGAGTGAGCCAGTCACCTGACCTGCAGCAGCGTTCTGAGTGTGTGCACGACCACGCGCCTGGTTTCTGACAAGCAGTTAAGAACATCTCTGAGTGTCCTCAGAAACACTTGATGACGTCGTTTCTCCTGGCACTGGGAAAGATCTGCAAGTCTGGTAAAATTGAGTGTATTTTTATCATTGGGGCCAAAGTCCACTACCCTCTGAGATAAATTCATCTTTTCCATGGATGTTCACTAATGAGTACTTTCAGTAAAACTCTGAAAAGTCAAAGCAAAATCTATGTTTCTGAACAATCTACATGTGCTCTTCTCTGTTTTGAGTTCTTTGAAATTGGAAGATTGTTAAGTTGTCCTTGTACTTCTTATAAGTTGGCTTTGCCAACAACCACATAGCATTCTAGTGTCATAATTTTAGATATAAATATAGGGGGCTTTAATGGAGATTATTTTAAAGAAGAAGATAAATCAGATATTCATGGTAGTGTTTCAGATGGGCAGTAATAAATTGCAAGAGTGAGAATGGAGATGCATGGATTTTTTTTAAATACCTCTTGTGATTTATTTTTTTAACCACATTAACTTTTAAGTAAGGTCACTGGAGTCTGTCTTGTATTATCTGTGAATGTATAATTTTAAAAGGTACTTGGTTTTGTTTGACTTTCTTGAACTTTTGCAGGATAACACATGATTATACAATTGATATGATTTGTAGAAAATATCAACGAATAGGGCAGATTTCAAACATGACACTAACGTATTTCTGCTGATTTGGAGGATGAAATGAGAGTTAGTAGATGCGAAAAAAAACTTTTCTTGTTATGTAAACCTTTTAAATTTCTATTAATTTTAGAAATATTTAGTTGTACTTCCCTGTCCTGCCTTTTCCCTCAACCTCATCATTTCCCCAAAACCCCTTCTGTCTGTCTTGCATAGAGATAAACAAGCTGGCTGACCCTCAGGTGCCTGATAGTCAAACAGGTTTGGTTGACCGTTGTGTCCTTATGAATTTTATGGGGGAAAAAAAAAGAGAAAGAAAGAAAATAAGTGTGCTGCACATCTCTTTGGGAATCACTGCCATGAATGTTAATAGCATTTTTGTAGCTTCCCACGACAGCCTCTTGTGACAGAGTGAGCTGCACTACAGTTCGTTTGAGAAGTGTGATTCTGCTGTGTTTACCACACTTGTGAACTTTTAAACTCCTTTTTTTTATTTTGTCGCCTGCTTCCTTTTTTAATTATTATTTTTAATAAGGGTGACTGAGGTTGCAGAGAGATTAATGTGTGCTGAGTCTGCATAGCAATTTCAAGTAGGGTTGCCATGATAATAAACATACGGATTTTGTTAATGTTTATGTTAATTTCGACGAACTGGTGATCACCCCACAGAAGTGAATAATTATGGACTACCTGTTGAGTCCTATATTCTTGGCTAAGAATTTTTCTATTTACTTAAACATTTTTATTTTATGAGCTCATTACAAAATTTTCCAAAGTCTTCATCAATCGAGCACTTGTTAAATATCTCGTGTGTGTAGCCCTCATGAATCCTGATTTATTTTCCAAACTCTTGATAAACTGTATTTAACAGCTCCAAATAATCATACATGACAATTCTAGCAGGGAGGGTGTCATCATATTTTTGGGGTCCAGTTCTTGTGGGGGCACCCTATGACTTTGGCTACTGCCCGAGTATTCTCAGTGGACCACTAGAAAGTAGATATTGTGGCAACCCTATGCTCATAATAACCACTAAATTTGAGTTTGTCTTATCTTTGAACAACATGCTTCAGATAGGAGGTGATGACCGCCTGACTTTGTTTTCCATTTCTCAACAGGATACCTGCCCACTATGTCTATCCGCAGGCTTTTGTGCAGCCAGGAGTGGTCATTCCACATGTCCAGCCGACAGCAGCTGCCGCCTCCACCACCCCTTACATTGATTACACTGGAGCTGCATACGCACAATACTCAGCAGCCGCTGCTGCTGCCGCCGCCGCTGCTGCCTATGACCAGTACCCCTATGCAGCCTCTCCAGCTGCTGCAGGATATGTTACTGCTGGGGGCTATGGCTACGCAGTCCAGCAGCCAATCACCGCAGCGGCACCTGGGACAGCTGCCGCCGCCGCTGCAGCAGCTGCTGCCGCTGCAGCATTTGGCCAGTACCAGCCTCAGCAGCTGCAGACAGACCGAATGCAATAGACCAGCCATCTGATCAAAGTTGAATTGTTTTCTCTTTCCCTCCCAGTTTTCAAAGTTTTAGTAGCTAATAAGAGAGTTAACATTGACTTAACAGCTTTAAAAAAAAAAACAAAAAACAAAAAACAGCCATGCTATTGTGAAGCAGAGTTATTATTTTTTTTATACTCCAGGTAGTGTTCTAGATGAGAAAGAGGTAAGAATGAGAGGAATGGGCACAATTTTGGAAATCAATCCCAAAGAGCCTGAGTAAATGAAAGGCCACTATGAAATGACGCCAGGAGTAACAACGGAACTTCACTTTTGTAACGGGATTTTTATTTTTGCTCTTTTTATAGTATCAGGGAAGCAAACTGCCTTTTACAAGTTAGAAAAATGCTGTTTGAATCTAGTTGAACCAGGGAATACAGAGCGAGCAATATGTAGCTTGAATTACATTTAAAAGCAGATTTTTTACAAACAAAATGGCGAAAGCACTGATTGTCATTTTTAGCAGTCATTTAAGGCCTATAGAACTTTTTTCAAGTCGGAAGGTCCTGTTCTTCCTATCTCAAAAATGGGCATCGAACAATCAATCTAGGAGCGTGGCAGTGGGTAAAATGGTGGACAGGCACCAAAGCTATTTTCTCATCTGTCCTGTGGATGAGTGGAACTGTGGAACAAGTGATGTGGAATTAATGGGTGCAACAGCTGTACAGACAATCAATAACACACAGTTCTGGAAAGAACACATCACTTGTGCTTGTTTGATGAGCTTGTCACATTCTAATCCCTCTCCCCATCCTGTTTCAATTTTGGGAAACTTGTATCTGCTGGTGTCAGCAATTCTGATTCTGAAATAGGATCAGGCTTTTACTACAACAGCCTTCTCTTTCTATTTATTGTGTCGACTCGTGGCTTATGAATAAAGGCAGGCAAAGTTTGCAGAACTGTCTTAAGGACATTTATTTTTTTTCCCTTTTTAAGTAATTTTACACTTTTTAGTATCTATTTCAGAGTCATATTTAAAACTATTTATTAGTGACTACAGTACATGAGACAACAAGGTTACTGAGATTACAATTCTTCAAAGGTTAATGATAATGTGGTTTATACTGTGCCTTAATAGTAATGCTATTTAAGATATTTATTTTTAAGTTTTACTATGCTGCACTCTAAAGAAAGGAACTTTAGATGTGACACTGTAAAATTATGTATTCATCTCATGGCATAAATTATTTAGTAGGTCTAGATGTAGCGTATTAAATATTAACCTATTCAACTAAAGATGTTGACTTGGATTTATTTAAATTCATATGTGCACTGTATAAGAGAGTACTCTTACATTAACACATTTTAGTTTAGTTTTTAGATTTTTTTTTAAACAGTATATATTGCTAGTTTCATGCTTCCTCCTCTGATTTTGCCTGTGTAGATCTCATTTATTGGTAATTCATTAGTTTAACACTATTCTTACGTAGTCTTTAAATGCTGCTTTACATTTTTCTTCTGAAACTGCAATACTTGCAATTTTTATTCTTAAACTAAATTGAATACTATTTTACACTGTATTGGATTTTTATACTTGAACAATTTCATACAAGGGAAGACAGGTTAGCATTTTTATGGACTTTCTCCATTATCACTGGATTTACTTTAAGTATTCCCATACTAGACAGTGTTATGTAATGTAGACATGACTCTCCTGTGCAAATTATTTATTCGTTGTGTATATTGCTTTATAACATTTCAGATCTTCTAATCTATTCACTTGTATTAAATATAATTTTTAAAAACTTCTGTTGCATTGGCTGTTTCTAATTCTGTAGTAAAGGTGAATGATTTCTCTTTTGAACTTGAATTAATAGCCATGATTGATATGTAACATTTTCAGTGAGCATAATCCTCTCCTGGATGTCCTGGTTTTGTGCCTTTAAGTTTCACTAACTCAATTATCTACCTTATACTTAGCAAATGATATAGGTCATCCCCTATCCCACCAGGGGAGACCTAAAGGACTTCATGTCACTGAAAACTGGTTAGCTGAAAGACGCCTTGGAAGGCGTGGGCCAGTAGTAGAGAGGACTACTCAGAAGCAGGACCAGCCCAGTGGTGCTGGGGTCAGGTAAACTGAGATTTGAGCTGGACTCCCACTTTTCAGCAGTGCAAGTGAAGCCAATTGCTCTTTGAAATTCACTTTTTTATTTTTTTGAGACGGAGTCTTGCTCTGTCGCCCAGGCTGAAGTGCAGTTGGTGCAATCTCGGCTCACTGCAACCTCCGCCTCCTGGGTTTACGTCATTCTCCTGCCTCAGCCTCCTGGGTAGCTGGGACTACAGGCACCGGCCACCACACCCGGCTAATTTTTTGTGTTTTTAGTAGAGACGGGGTTTCACCGTGTTAGCCAGGATGGTCTCGATCTCCTGACCTCGTGATCTGCCCGCCTCAGCCTCCCAAGGTGCTGGAATTACAGGCGTGAGCCACCGCACCCAGTCTGTAATTCACTTTTTTAAAGCATTCCTCATCTATAATAATGTGATAATACTTGTCTTGCATGGTTATTTAAATACTAAATTTAAAAAGCATACCAACTGCTTGCCACAGAGCCAGATATATATAGTAAGTAAATATGTAATAGTGGCTGGGCGTGGTGGCTCACGCCTGTAATCCCAGCACTTTGGGAGACCAAGATGGGTGGATCATGAGGTCAGGAGATTGAGACCATCCTCACACGGTGAAACCCCATCTCTACTAAAAATACAAAAAATTAGCTGGGCGTGGTGGCATGCGCCTGTAGTCCCAACTACTCGGGAGGCTGGGGCAGGAGAATTGCTTGAACTCAGGAGGCAGAGGTTGTAGTGAGCAGAGATCGTGCCACACTGCACTCCAGCCTGGGTGACAGAGCAAGACTCTGTCTCAAAAAAAAAAAATATATATATATATATATATATATATATACATATATATGTATGTATATGTATGTGTATGTATATGTATATGTGTATATATATGTATATGTATATGTAGTAGCAATTGTGAGGCCCAGGAGTAGTAGCTAATCAGAGGAAGTCACCTATTGGGATGTTTTAATTTACATCCACCATGATGTAATACCTGATAAAGTATGTGTTAGAACATCAAATTGAGTGTCATATTGACTGTCTGGAAGTGTATGTTACACTAATTATGGAGTGGATTGGGGTTGGGTTTTTGGGGGGTTTTGTTTTGTTTCGTTTGTTTTAAGACGGAGTCTCGCTGTGTGGCCCCAGCTGGAGTGCAGTGGCATGATCTCGGCTCACTGCAAGCTCTGCCTTCCAGGTTCAAGTGACTCTCATGCCTCAGCCTCTCAAGTAGCTGGTATTACAGGCACCCGCCACCACACCTGGCTAATTTTTGTGTTTTCAGTAGAGATAGGGTTTCACCATGTTGGCCAGGCTGGTCTCAAACTCCTGACCTCAGGGATATGCCGGCCTCGGCCTCCCAAAGTGTTGGAATTACAGGCGTGAGCCACCGTGCCCGTCCTGGAAAGGATTGTTTATTGATTTCTTGGTCCTGATATTTCCCAAATCCGTGACATGTTTTCTTGAACTCCATTAGTTTTCAATAATTATAAGCAACAGACAGCAGTAATAACAGATTCCGTATCAAAGTTTCCATTCCACATCATAACTGTTAGCCTATTTAGACCTATGAAAAACCTTAAACTTTAATTTTCCAAGGAAAAATAGTTACCAGCCTGTCTCCAGGGAGAGAGATGACTGTACCCCAAGGTATTATCTAGGACCACTAAAATAATTTCTAAGCTACTTACTTCAGTCAATGCATCAATGGTTATTTCATTCCAAAAGATGTGCTTTAATTTTTCAGATTTGTGGAAGGTCACTTTTGTCCTCAATGAGCTGTCTATTGCTGAACTTTAAAATGAAGCAGTTTTGATTTATTGATAAAAAATAGGTCAGGCAGTTCTGGGAAGAGCTTGTCAAAAATAGGCGACTCAGAAAAGCCAAAAGTCCACCTACCCCAGGCTGTACCTTTCTTCCTGATCTGCAGCAGTAGCAATATTAGCAGTTAGAGAGAGCAAGATTTTTACTTGATAATGCTAATGCTAAAGCATAAATTTTCTTTATTTTCTTTTTTTCTCTTTTTAAGATGGTCTCACTTTGTTGCCCAGGCTGGAGTGCAGTGTCATGATTGTGGCTCTCTGCAGCCTCAACATTTCAGGCTCAAGGAATCCTCCTACCGCAGCCTCCCAAGTAGCTGGGAGTACAGGTGTGCACCCACATGCCCAGCTCATTTTTTATTTTACATTATTTATTTGTGTATTTATTTATTTTGAGACGAAGTCTTGCTCTGTCATCCAGGCTGGAATGCAACGGTGAGATCTTGGCTCACTGCAACCTCCACCTCCTGGATTCAAGCAATTCTCCTGCCTCAGCCTCCTGAGAAGCTGGGACTACAGGCACCCGCCACCATGCCTGACTAATTTTTGTATTTCTAGTAGATTCGGGGTTTCACCATGCTGGTCAGGCTGGTTTTGAACTCCTGACCTTGTGATCCACCCACCTTGTCCTCCCAAAGCGCTGGGATTACAGACATGAGCCACCGCACCCGGCCCATTTTTTATTTTTTGTAGAGACAGATTCTCACGACACTGTCCAGGCTGGTCTTGAACTCCTGGATTCAAGCGATCCTCCCACTTTAGAAACCTTCCAAAGTGCTGGGATTATATGCCCAGCCAAGAATACATTTCTAAAAAGAAACAAATAGAATTTTTTAATATCTAATAGGAAGGAGAGAATAGTTGTGACATAATGGTCGGTCAGGCTTGTAGAGTTAGAGAAAGTAATGGAGCTGAGATCCAAAGTGCTGGGTGAGTCCTGGCTTCATTACTTATCATCAGGATGATCTTAAACCCTTCTAAACTGATACAGTGTGGGTTGATAGTAGTCAGCATAGTTGTTCTGTCTACTTCTCAGGTTATACTCATTGAATAAGGGAGATGAGAGCATTTTAGAAGTTCTAAAGCATTGAGCAAGCATTATTATACCAAGGAAATATGTACAATATTAATTTGGTAACTGATCTCAATTGTCTCATTAAATGACCCTTCCAAAAGAGGACAAAATCATATCTCATGTTATCTTTATTCTATTCCAACCAAGGAACAGCTAAACTGACTGTACAATAAAAGCAGCACAAAAATAACATTGAAAGATGGAGAGATTACCCAGATAAGGGAAAGAGAAGTAGATGAGATTATGGAATACATTTCTCTCACAAGGGAACTATATTTAGTTCTTTCCTCACTCCTGTCAAATATTGTTCTTCTTAATTCCCTCTGAGGCTTGAAAGCGTTCATTAAGATGACAGCTTGAGGTTTGGAGGGGCAGAGGTGAAGAGGAACCAAAAAATAAATAAATGCGTTTTCATGCTTACTTTTGTCCTCTCTTCTACTTCCAGAGTTCCAGGCCGTTTCCATGGAAATTCTAACTTTGTTTTGCTTAAGCACTTGGTACAGAAGAGGTTTCATTTTGAGTATTTGTTCTGAGTTGAATTTTAGAAGTTCAATCATGATTTTAGCTAAATCATTTATATTTCAAGCTTTGAAGTCCCAATTGTAAATCAAACTAAGAAATGAGACAATGCCTATATAAGCCCTTTAGAATTTGTAGGTAGGCGCGGTGGCTCAAGCCTGTAATCCCAGCACTTTGGGAGGCCGAGACGGGCGGATCACGAAGTCAGGAGATCGAGACCATCCTGGCTAACATGGTGAAACCCCGTCTCTACTAAAAAATACAAAAAACTAGCCGGGCAAGGTGGGGGTCGCCTGTAGTCCCAGCTACTCGGGAGGCTGAGGCAGGAGAATGGCGTGAACCCAGGAGGCGGAGCTTGCAGTGAGCTGAGATCCGGCCACAGCACTTCAGCCTGGGTGACAGAGCCAGACTCCATCTCAAAAAAAAAAAAAAAAAAAAAGAATTTGTAGGTAAGAAAAATGATACAGATTTACAGCTTTGATATAAAATAATCCTATCTTATTACACAGTATTTGGTCCTTCTTGACCAACTTCTTCAGAAAGAAAGTCTATGAAGTCCCTGTGTCTTCTGTCATTTGTCCCCTGGAAGACAAATACCATTCCTTTTTTATATCCAAGAGGCTACCACTAAGCTATTAATATATGTTAAGTGAGTTGGAGGGTACACATTGTTTTCCATTCCGCCACTATTAGAGGTAATTCCAATTACATTATAACATGGATTGAGTACAAATCGTTACTTCTTTTCATTTAATACCTCGGATAATGTGTTCATAAAAGGGCAAATATCAAACTGACTTCCAAAATGAGTTCTAAATGCAAAAACATAGTTTTGCCAAGTAGAAAATTACCTTTCAGCTCTATTTTTAAATGATGGTTATCTGACAGTCCCAACCAGGTATGAACTTACTTACTTTTTAAATACTCCTGGCTCTGCCGCCTGTCCTGCAGATGCCTCAAGGTGAGGCAAAAGAGATACAGTGGATGCTGCGTGGAGAGTCTTAGGACAGGCATTTTTCTCTCTCTCTTTTTTTTTTTTTTTTTTTTTTTTTGAGACGGAGTCTTGCCCTGTCGCCCGGGCTGGAGTGCTGTGGCCAGATCTCAACTCACTGCAAGCTCCGCCTCCCGGGTTCCCGCCATTCTCCTGCCTCAGCCTCCCGAGTAGCTGGGACTACAGGCGCCCGCCACCTCGCCCGGCTAGTTTTTTTTTTTTTTTTTTTTTTTTTTTTTTTTTTTTTTTTTTTTTTTTTTTTTTTTTTTTTTTTTTTTTTTTTTGAGACGGAGTCTCGCTCTGTCACCCAGGCTGGAGTGCTGTGGCCGGATCTCAGCTCACTGCAAGCTCCGCCTCCCGGGTTCACGCCATTCTCCTGTCTCAGCCTCCCGAGTAGCTGGGACTACAGGCGCCGCCACGTCGCCCGGCTAGTTTTTTGTATTTTTTAGTAGAGACGGGGTTTCACCGTGTTAGCCAGGATGGTCTCGATCTCCTGACCTCGTGATCCGCCCGTCTCGGCCTCCCAAAGTGCTGGGATTACAGGCTTGAGCCACCGCGCCCGGCCAGGACAGGCATTTTTCATTCTGCATTCACTTGCGTTCATTTTGAAATTTGAGGAAAAGGTAGTGTGAAAAGTATGTAGAAGAAAATCATTTAAAAAGGGAGAGCAAAAATCAAAAGCATCTCCTAAAAATAGGCAAAAGAAGGTGAGATGAAAGAGTGAGAGTCACGTGGGCTGGATCATGTGAGGCCAGGATTTGCCACTGAGGGGATCATGTAGGGAAGAAAGGGGTGGTCATTTGCTGAGTGGCAGGAGACTTCATCTGATGATGGGGGGTGGAGGATCACTCAAAGGACAGTAAATAGATACATTGTTTCCTTCTGTTTTCTAATAAAATAGGAAGGTAACAACTGAGTTCTTTTTTTAATTTTATTTTTAATTGACAAATAATAATTGCATATATTTATGGGGTATGATGTGATGTTTCTATACATGTATACATTGTGGTATGATCAAATCAGGCTAATGAACATAGCTCTCACCTCACATACTTATCATTTCTTTGTGGTGAGAGCATTTCATTTATTTTATCTTTTTATTTTATTTTTGAGACAGGGCCTTGGTCTGTCACCCAGGCTGGACTGCCGTGGCGCCATTATGGCTCACTGCAGCCTCAACTTCCTGGGTTCAAGCAATCTTCTCACCTTAGCCTTCAGACTAGCTGGGACTACCGGCACACAGCACCATGCCCAGATAATTTTTTTTCTTTTTGTATTTTTTGTAGAGACAGGGTTTCACCATGTTGCCCAGGCTGGTCTTGAACTCCTGGGCTCAAGTAATCCACCTGTCTTGGCCTCCCAAAGTGCTAGGATTACAGGTGGCGTTCACCACCATGGCCGGCCAGATGAGAACATTAAAAATCCACCCTTAGCAATTTAGAAATATACAACACATTACTATTAATCGTAACCATGTTGCTATGCAATAGATCACCAGAACATATTCCTTCTGTTCAACTGCAACTTTGTACTCTTTAACCAGCATTTTCTATTTTTCCATCCAACCCCCTCCCACCCTACTCCGCAGCAGCTGGTAACCACTATTCTACTTTCTACTTCTATAAGTTAAACTGTTTTAGATTCCAAGTATAGGTAAGATCATGTGATATTTGTCTTTCTGTACCTGGCTTATTTTACTGAGCATAATATCCTCTATATTCATCCATGTTGCTGCAAAAGACAGAATTTCCCCTTTTTAAAGGGTGAATAGTATTCGTGTGTGTGTGTGTGTGTGTGTGTGGACACACACACTATTTTTTAAATCCACTCATCCATTGATGGGTACTTAGGCTGTTTCCATGTCCTGGCTGTTGTGAATAATGCAATGAATGTGAAGTCACAGATATCTTTTCAACATTTCAATGCCTTTGACTATATATCCAAAAGCGGGATTGCTGGATCACATGGTAGTTCTATTTTTAGTTACCAGTTGAGTTCTTGAACCATGCTTATAAAGGTTTAGGCTTTTTTTTAATGGAGTGTATTCTTTGTAACTGAAAACTTTTAGAAACCATTATGGCACCTCTAGTAGGTTAAGCTAGAGCTCAATAATGGACATTGGGCCTCCAGGGACAGGCAACATTGGCATTCTTTTATCTCTTGTCACTTCCCATTTCAAGAGGCAAGTGAGTGGAAAGAGAGGGGGAAGACTAAAGAAAAGGTGTGCACCTTGCTCTCCAGTATACTTTGAATCAATGTATTAAAGGCATTTGTGGCTGGGAAACTGAAGCCCTTCACATCTGTATTTGCCCTGCTGTGCTGCCTCTGACTTGACACTGGCCTACTCCTGTCAGTGGGCTTTGGGAGAAATGGAAAGCGCAATGGGATGTGAAAAAACCTACCTTGTGCCAGGTACTTGTATTTAATCCTCACAACAGTGATTGGTAGGTAATAGTATCCCCCATTTTTCAAAGAAAAAAAGCCTGCCCACAGTCACGGTGTCAGTATGGTGCAGAACCTGGATTTCAAGATGGTGTGCTGTTAGTCCTTTTGTGTGGTTATAAAGGGATACCTGAGACTGAGTAATTTATAAAGAAAATAGGTTTATGGCCGGGCACGGTGGCTCATGCCTGTAATCCCAGCACTTTGGGAGGCTGAGGCAGGCGGATCACGACGTCAGGAGATCGAGACCATCCTGGCTAACACAGTGAAACCCCGTCTCTACTAAAAATACAAAAGCAAAATTACCCAGGCATGGTGGCAGGTGCCCATAGTCCCAGCTACTCAGGAGGCTGAGGCAGGAGAATAGCTTGAACCTGAGAGGTGGAGCTTGCAGTGAGCTGAGATCACACCACTGCACTCCAGCCTGGGCAACAAAGCGAGACTCTGTCTCAAAAAAAAAAAAAAAAAAAAAAAAAAGAAGAAGTTTATTTGGTTCATGGTTCTGCAAGCAGTGCAGATATCTGCTTCCAGTGAGGGCATCAGGAAGCTTCCAATTGTGGTGGAAGACATAGGGGGAGCCAGTGCATCCCATGGCGAGAGTGGGTGTAAGAGGAGTGTGGGGAGGTGCCAGGCCCTTATAAACAACTAGATCTCGCGTGAGCTCATAGAGTGAGAACTCACTCATTACCATGAGGACAGCACCACCATTCATGAAGGACCAGCCCCTATGATATAATCACCTCCCACTAGGCCCACCAACATTGGAGGTCATATTTCAACATGAGATTTGGAGGGGACAAGCACTCCCACTAGGCCCACCAACATTGGAGGTCATATTTCAACATGAGATTGGGAGGGGACAAGCATCCAAACCATATCAGGTGACCTGAAACCAAATCCCACGTGCACACCACCTCACTGCACTGCTTTTGACCACTCCTTTTTCTAGTGAATTCTATGAGTTTCCATTCCTGTTCCTTAAGTAGAGCCATTGGTCCTCTGTCTTCAGCCTCCTGTTACACATGAGCAGGCAATGCTGACTTAGTGGAGAGAAAATGCCTACTTCTAGGTTTGAATTTTGGGAGAGGATGGAGACAGAAGATTCCAGGGGAGCTGAAGCAGCCTTCAGAATTGCCCTAAACACATTTGATTTATTCTCGATCACAGTTGAAGCTATCCTTTTGACCTTCAGCCTAACTTCTAACTACTTTTGTGCCCACTTATCACTGGGCAATTATATTAAAAAAAGCATTCTTCCAATGCAAATTTTCCACACCATGTCTTCTTCGTCAATAGTATTTTCTTTCTTTCTTTTTTTCTTTTTTTTTTCTTGTTGAGACAGAGTCTTGCTATGTCTCCCAGGCTGGAGTGCAGTGGCACGTTCTTGGCTCACTGCAAGCTCCGCCTCCCAGGTTCACGCCATTCTCCTGCCTCAGCCTCCCGAGTAGCTGGGACTACAGGCACCCAACACCATGCCTGGCTAATTTTTTGTATTTTTAGTAGAGACAGGGTTTCACCTTGTTAGTCAGGATGGTCTTGATCTCCTGACCTCGTGATGCACCCGCCTCAGCCTCCCAAAGTTCTGGGATTACAGGCGTGAGCCACCACGCCCGGTCTCAAATTTGCATTTTTTTTAGAGACAGGGTCTCACTATGTTGCCCAGGCTGGTCTCAAACTCCTGGGCTCATGCTATCTTCCTCCCTTGGCCTCCCAAAATCCTGGGATTACAGGTGGAAGTCACCACATCCAGCCTTGCTTTCATTTTGAAAGAGTCATTCTGTGTTATAGATCAATATTTGAGAAGGAATATTGGTTGTAATAACATCAGTTGAACACCCTTCTCTCTCTCTCTCTTTTTTTTTTTTTTTTTTTAACCATTGTTACTCCTTTACTTTAAATATCCTGACTTTTGGCTACCATTTACTGAGCACCCATTTGTGCCAGACGCCGAATGCACTGGCTTACATCCCCTCACAACCTCACAGCAGGCCTGGAATTGTCGTCTTCATTTTACAGAGTTAATGTAATTTGCCCAAAGTCACAACTCAAGATGGTAGAACTGTGAGTTGAAATGGGGATCTGTCCAATGGCAAAGAGTAACTGCCCCTGGATTATTTTAGTGTCTTTTTCTGCGTCACTAGGAATTGTCTTAGAAATACTAAGGAAAGCTAAATAAACATGCCTTCAATTCTGGGGTCAAGACCAAATCTAAGGACTCTGTGGCGAATTGTAGACATGATCAAAACCGTCAATAAGGATCACAGAACATAAACATCTCCATGCTTGTTTTCTCTCATTTCTGTTGGCAACATTTGATCAGTGATAATACTGAGGATCATTATGAGTAGTCATCTTGGCCTCAATCCACTTGTGCCTTTGTCGGGAAAATATACTAATACTGTGATTTACTATGACGAACTCCTATAAAATTAAATAAGAGTATATCAGTTTATGTCAAAGAATATCAAGTAATCATAAACTTTTAATAAACATCGACTATTTTAATAATAACAACTTTGGATTTAAATAGACAATATAGTTACTAAAGATGTATGGTTCAAGTCATCTACCATTAATTGCTTGCTTGACTCCTTTAAAACTCAGAGGAAGAGAACACGTACATACACACAATGAAATGCTGTTCAGGCTGGGTGCTGAGGCTCATGTCTGAAATCAGCACTCTGGGAGGCCGAGGCGGGCAGATCATGAGGTCAAGAGATTGAGACCATCTTAAAAATTAGCTGGGCATGGTGGCACATGCCTGTTGTAGTCCCAGCTACTTGGGAGGCTGAGGCAGGAGAATTGTTTGAACCTGGGAGGCAGAGGTTGCAGTGAGCAGAGATTGCATCACTGTACTCCAGCCTGGGTGACAGAGTGAGACTCCGTGTAAAAAAAAAAAAAAAAAAAAAAATTAGCTGGGAGTGGTGCCGTGTGCCTGGAGTCCCAGTTACTTGGGAGGCTGAGGTGAGAGGATCACTTGAGCCCTGGAGGCAAAGGTTGCAGTGAGCCAAGATCATGCCACTGAACTCCAGCCTGGGCAGCAGAGCCAGATCCCATCTCAAAAAGGGAAATAAAAGGACAGAAAAGGAGAGAGGAGGGGAGGAGAGGAGGGGACAGAGCGGGGACGGGGGAGGGAGGAGGTAGCGAGGGGGAGGGCAGGGGAGAAAGGAGAAGGTAAGGAGAAAGTAAAGGAAAGGAGAAAGGGAAGGGGAAAGGAAAAAGGGAAAGAAAAGGGAAAAGGGAAGGTGAAGGGAAAAGGGAGGGAAAGGAATGCTATTCAGCCATAACAAAAATGAAATCCTGTTATTTGCTGCAACATGGATGGAACTGGAGATCTCTATGTTAAGTGAAATAAGCCAAGCAAGGAAAGACAAATATCGCATGTTCTCATTCATATCTGGGAGCTTAAAAAGTTGATTTCATGGAGGTGGAGCATAAAATGGTAGTTATCAGAGGCTGGAAAGGGTGTAGGGGGATGAAAAGAAGTTGATTAATGGGTACAAACATATAGTTAGATAGAAGGAATAAGTCCCAGCATTCCATAGCACAGTAGGGTGACTATCATTAACAATTTATTGTATATTTCAAAAAAGCTAGAAAAGAAGATGTGAAATGTTCCCAATACAAAGAAATGATTAATGTTCCAGGTGATAAATATGCTGAGAAGGCACCGTAGAAAAATACCCTGATTTGATCATTACACATTGTATGCAGGTATCAAAGTATAACATGTACCCCATAAATAGGTACAATTATTATAGAGCAATAAAAAAAATTTAGTCTGGGCACGGTGGTTCACCCTTATAATCCCAGCACTTTAGGAGGCCAAGGTGGGAGGATTGTTTGAGCCCAGGAGTTAGAGACCAGTCTGGGCCACATAGAAGGTCTTGTTTACAAAACATTTTAAAAATTAGCCAGGCATAGTTACGCCCACTTATAGTCCCAGTTACTCAGGAGGCTGAGACGAGAGGTTCGCTTCAGCTTGGGAAATCGAGGCTGCAGTGAACTGTGATCGTGCCACTGCACTCCAGCCTGGGCGACGCAGCAAGACCTTTCCTCAAAATTAAATTTAAAACAAATTTTTAAGATTTTTTTTTTTTTTTTTTTTTTTGAGATGTAGTCTTACTCTATCACCAGGCTGGAGTGCAGTGGCATGATCTCGGCTTACTGCAACCTCCGCCTCTCGGGTTCAAGCAATTCCCTTGCCTCAGCCTCCGTAGTAGCTGGGACTACAGGCACACGCCCCCACACCCAGCTAATTTTTTGTATTTTACTAGAGACGGGGTTTCACCATGTTGTCCAGGATGGTCTCGATCTCCTGACCTTGTGATTCGCCTGCCTTAGCCTCCCAAAGTGCTGGGATCACAGGTGTGAGCCACTGCACCTGGTCAGAAATTGTTTTTAAACTGAGAGAAGATGAAGGATAAAAGGAGATTTGAATTCGTAATGGCAGAAGCAAGACCCATCGCGGCTTAGGAATGACCAAGTGAGAGCCTGGCACAGTATCCTAGCTCCTAAGAGAGTTTGAGGAGTAAAACTGCCTGGTAAAAGGAGTCCTTTTTTTACCAGGACTTGTCCTTTAAGTGCACATGTTGAACGTCTATGCCCGGGGCATACCGAGAATCTTGATCATTCACACTTTCGTAACAGCTGCATTTCTTATCATCTTTGGCATAGTTCTTCAGCGTGCACAAAGCCTCTTATCTCGCCCACAGTCCGTCTCTAGACCACTGTCTCTTTCAGCTGCTTAGAGGCCACGTCCCTTAAATCTCCCAGCTGTCTTTCTTACCTCTTAGCCCTTGCTTCCTTTATCTGTATTTTTTTAAAAATCTTTCCCAGCTGCCACTTTTGGCACAGTGGTGGTCTCTCAGTTCTCTCAGAATGAGACATTTCAGCAAGATGATGTGGGGAAGAAACATAACCATTATAACAATGCATTTTCAAAATTAGCCCTGAAGTTCTATCAAGAAAAAAATGTCATCCCAGCTTTCTTACAACCTGTGCATGAATCAACCTCATGCATTTCTGAAAGGATGAGACATCCCGGAGGCTTGTGCACAGAAATGCAAGCAAGAACCACAAGGCACTTAATTGTCCAAAATAAGAGATTTTTCTCCTTAGAAATGCAGATTCTCTGTGGCTACAGCCTCACTGAGTTTCTGTAACGCTCTCAGTTGGATCCATTGCTAACCAGCATCCCCACTGTGCGCAGATATGTAAATGCTAGAAGCTGGAGAAAAAAGTCATTCTATTGGAAACTATTTGGCTTCACTTGGCTACTGCCAATACCTCTAGTTGATTCCAAGCTTCTGTACTAAATGTGATTGTCACTGCACAGGGTAATTGTTTGTCTGTTTGTTTTGAGACAGAGTGTCGCCCTGGTGCCCAGGTTGGAGTGCAATGGTGCAATCTTGCCTCACTGCAACCTCCACCTCCTGGATTCAAGCAATTCTCCTGCCTCAGACTCCCGAGTAGCTGGATTACAGGTGTGCACTAGCATGCCCAGCTAATTTTTGTATTTTTAGTAGAGATGGGGTTTCACCCTGTTGGCCAGGCTGGTCTTGAACTCCTGACCTAAGGTGATCTGCCCGCCTCGGCCTCCCAAAGTGCTGGGATTACAGGTGTGTGCCACCACACCCAGACTAGATTTTCTTAATGTGATGAGTTCTGAGTGAGTAAGAGATATAGTATATCAGTATTTGAGGATTTTTATAACTATGCAATAAGTCTTGAGGATCTCTGCAAAGCAGAGAGGGGGAATTTGGAATGGCACATTGCCAGGCACTGCAAAGAGTTTTTGGCTTGGTAATTGTCACTCTTTCATTCCCATTCAAGAAAATGCTCAAAAAAATACAAGTGTCTTGGGTAATATACTTGCTCCCTTTGGGGTTGACCAATCTTGCGCTTTCCATATTAATCCAGGAAATTTGAACAAATGTGTTGAAATATCTTTGTGTTGCCAGTATACCATTAAGACAAATTATTCTCCCAAGGAATGATATCAACCAATGTTAAAGGTAAATCTCTTAATTGTACAGAAATACATAACCACCATGCTATAAAGTAAGTTGAAACTTTTTTTTTTTTTTGAGACAGAGTTTCGCTCTTGTTGCCCAGGCTAACATGCAATGGCTCGATCTCTGCTCACTACAACCTCTGCCTTCCAGGTTCAAGCAATTATCCTGTCTCAGCCTCCCAAGCAGCTGGGACTACAGGCGCCGGCCACCATGCCCGTCTAATTTTTCTATTTTTAGTAGCGACGGGGTTTCATCGTGTTGGCCAGGCTGGTCCTGAACTCGTGACCTCAGGTAATCCATCCGCCTTGGCCTCCCAAAGTGCTGGGATTACAGGTGTGAACCACCACACCTGGCAGAAACTTTTTATATATTCAATGAAGTCCAGGTTCCTGGGGTAAAGGGAAAATCAGCAGCTAAGATCTGTCTAAGCTGTGTTTACTCGTTGGGAGCATCTTCTCAAGCAAAATCAATCACCGCATCTGAAGTTACTCTGAAGAAATCTGCATTGATTGTAGTCTACCTAAGGGAGCAGCTGAACTGACACACAGCATATGCGTCTCCAAGTTGCAACGGGAAAATTCAAATCTTAGTACTGCTAATTAGATAACGGTTCAGCTCCTGATAGAAATAGCTTGTATTAAAAGCCTAGAAGTTCTGTAACTGTAAAAAATAAACTGGTGTTGGGCTGGGCATGGTGGCTCACGCCTGTAATCCCAACACTTCGGGAGGCCAAGGCAGGCGGATCACCTGAGGTTGGCAGTTGAGAACAGCCTGACCAACATGGAGAAACCCAGTCTCTACTAAAAATACAAAATTAGCTGGGCGTGGTGGTGCGTGCCTGTAATCCCAGCTATTCCCGAGGCTGAGGCAGGAGAATCGCTTGAATCCGGGAGGCAGAGGTTGCAGTGAGCCGAGATCGTGCCCTCGCACTCCAGCCTGGGCAACAAGAGTGAAACTCTGTCTCAAGAAAACAAAAAAAGATAAACTGGTGTCATATTTGAGATCCTCTGATTCCAGAAGTTTGTAATCTAACTGAGTTGGCTCAGACCTTCATAGCCCTGGGGCAGACAAATGATACAGTGAGTACAGTCTACAAATTAAAATTTTAAAATGAAAATTGCTATAATTTTTCGTTTCTAGAATCATGCTTTGTCTTGTTGTTGTAATAGTGTTCTCCCTTCCTGTTCTAATACAAAGATATCAATACTAAAATCTAACCTTTACTGGGCACTGCCGGGCATTTCCTCTGTATAAAAAGCACAGTACACATTGCTGGGATTTTGCTTCTGTGGAATAGCCAGTCTGCGACTTCTAACATGTCGTTGATGTTCTTAATTTTTACTAGGTCTTTGAATAACTGACTTTTTCAAATCTCTGTTAGAATAAAGTAGGAGTAACTAAAATGGTGGAAGCTGGTTTCTTTTTTTTTTTTTTTTGAGACGGAGTCTTGCTCTGTCACCCAGGCTGGAGTGCAGTGGCACAATCTCAGCTCACTGCAAGCTCTGCCTCCCAGATTCACACCATTCTCCTGCCTCAGCCTCCTGAGTAGCTGGGACTATAGGCGCCCGCCACCACGCCCGGCTAATTTTTTTTTTTTTTTTTTTTTTTTTGGTATTTTTAGTAAAGACGAGGTTTCACCTTGTTAAGCAGGATGGTCTCGATCTCTTGACCTCGTGATCCGCCCGCTTTAGCCTCCCAAAGTGCTGGGATTACAGCCATGAGCTACTGCGCCCAGCTGAAGCTGGTTTCTTAAAATTAAAATTTTCACTATTTTATAGATCACTTATCTTGCTTATTATCATCCCAGAGGATTTATTTGCAATGGTAATGGTAAAATTTTAATCATTTTCATGAACTCAGGTCGAGTGAGATACACCTAGTATGTTTATAGATTCTTCTTTTTTTCAGACACAGAAGAGATATTAGTTAACACTGATATGGATCCAAGCATAAAAGCTGTAGAAAGACTACAGGAACATACAAGTGCATCAGAGAGTGAGGCAAGGTATTCGCTAAGGGTGGCAAAATAAAAATAGCATGCAACGTGGTATAAAGAATCATAAATTTAAACAAAGAGAAGCATTGAACTATTCAACTGTTCCAGTCACTTACTGAGGTATCATAAATCACCCCCAAACTTGGTAGTATAAAAATAAAAACAGGCTGGGCGTGGTGGTTCATGCCTGTAATCCCAGAACTTTGGGAGGCCGAGGCAGGTGGATCACTTGAGGTCAGGAATTTGAGACCAGCCCGGCCAACGTGGCAAAATCCCATCTCTACTGAAAATACAAAAATTAGCTGGGCGTGGTGGCACACGCTTGTAATTCCAACTACCCTGGAGGCTAAGGCAGGAGAATCACTTGTACCCAGGAGGCTGAGGCTGCAGTGAGCTGAGATTGCTCCACTGCACTCCAGCCTGGGCAGCAGAGTGAGACTCTACTTCAAAAAAAAAAAAAAAATAGAAACAGCAGTTCTCTCTCTTTTTTTTTTTTTTTTTTCATTTGAGACGGAATTTCACCCTTGTTGCCCAGGCTAGAGTGCAATGATGTGATCTTGGCTCACTGCAGCTTCCACCTCTTGAGTTCAAATTATTCTCCTGCCTCAGCCTCCCGAGTAGCTGGAATTACAGGTGCGCACCGCTACACCCAGCTAATTTTTGTGTTTTTAGTAGAGACAGGGTTTCACCATGTTGGCCAGGCTGGTCTCGAACTCCTGACCTCAGGTAATCCGCCTGCCTCGGCCTCCCAAAGTGCTGGGATTACAGGCATAAGCCACTACACCCAGCTTTCTTTCTTTTTTCTTCTCTTCTCTTCTCTTTTGATGAGGTCTCACTGTGATGCCCAGGCTGGAGGGTAGTGGTGTGATCTCAGCTCACTACAACCTCCGCCTCCCAGGTTCAAGCAATTCTCGTGCCTCAGCCTCTCCAGTAGCTGGGAATATAGGCCTGTGCCACCAGAGCTGGCTAATTTTTTTTTTGTATTTTTAGTAGAGACCATGTTGGCCAGGCTGGTCTCGAACTCCTGACCTCAGATGATCTACCCACCTCAGCCTCCCAAACTGCTGGGATTCCAGGCAGGAGCCACCGCGCCTGGCCAGAAACAGCAGTTTTCTTCTGCTTGCTGCCTATGGATCAGAACTTCAGAAAGGGCATAGTGGGGACATATCTTCTCTGCTCTTTAGTGTTTACTCTGCAATCAGTGGGATGATTAGAATGGGTGAGAGGACTCAAATGCCTGGTGGCCTGAACTGCTGGGGCTAGAAGATCACTTCCACAATAGCATCTCAACATCATGGCCCCAGGGTTGTTAGACAACTTCTCACAGGACAGTCCAGAACTCCAAGAGCAAATGTTTCCCATCAGCAAGGTGGAAACTGCACATCCTCTCCTGGCCTGGCCTGAGAAGTTACATAGCATCGCTTCTGCCACATTCTATCAATTCCAAGTGAGACCCAACCCAAACTCAATGGCAGGGACTTTGACCCCACCTTTTGGTAAAAAGAATAAGAGGTATTTGATGTCATCTTAAAACCACCGTATTAACAAAGTTTTTTTTCCCCCCCAATATAAATTCATTTATCTTTAATGCTTTTTTCATCCCAATGTCTAATTTATTTTATTTTATTTTATTTTATTTATTTATTTTTTTTTTTGAGACGGAGTCTCGCTCTGTCGCCCAGGCTGGAGTGCAGTGGCCGGATCTCAGCTCACTGCAAGCTCCGCCTCCCGGGTTCACGCCATTCTCCTGCCTCAGCCTCCCGAGCAGCTGGGACTACAGGCGCCCGCCACCTCGCCTGGCTAGTTTTTTGTATTTTTTAGTAGAGACGGGGTTTCACCGTGTTAGCCAGGATGGTCTTGATCTCCTGACCTCGTGATCCACCCGTCTCGGCCTCCCAAAGTGCTGGGATTACAGGCCTGAGCCACCGCGCCCGGCCCCAATGTCTAATTTATAAAATATAAGTTCTCTTCCTCTTTCTGTGGCTGTTGCTTATTTGTGAATAATAGGAATTGATGTGTTAAGTTATGAGTGACAGAGCCCCTGGATGTATCTGTGCAAGAGGTTACTTCTTAGTATCAGATGTATTACAGATTCCTTTTTTTTTTTTTTTTTTTTGAGATAGAGTCTTGCTCTGTTGCCCAGGCTGGAGTGCAGTGGCGTGATCCTGGCTCACTGCAATCTTTGCCTCCCAAATGCAAGCGATTCTTCTGCCTCAGCCTTCCGAGTAGCTGGGATTACAGGTGCCCGCCACCATGCCCAGATAATTTTTGTATTTTTAGTAGAGATAGGGTTTCACCATCTTGGCCAGGCTGGTTTTGAACTCCTGACCTCAGGTGATCTGCCCACCTCGGCCTCCCAAAATGCTGGGATTACAGGCATGAGCCACTGCGCTTGGCCTACTGATGAGCTTTAATAATAAAACAGAAATGCAAATGTTAGTAGGATATGTTAAATAGTTATTATATGTAACTCATCACCCAGCTTTTTAGGAGACTGACGCTTTTTCTAAACCTGATAATTAACTTGCCAGATGCTAGGATGGGAGTCCAAATTCCTAGAGTTGTGATATACACCAGAAGAAAAATAGCCAGATCTAAGGAGCACAGAGGAAATCCTGACAATACAGGGTAGGAGCCCGGGCTCAGAGGAAGCCAGCAGGCTGTATGATTAGAGGAGCACGGGACTGGGAAGCTAGAGGCTCCAAGTTCAATTCATGCTCCACCAGTATTCACCATTCTGTGCTGGGGCAATTCTATTTCTTTGTCTTAAGTTTCTTCAAAGAGTTTGGGCTCGGTAACCTCAGGAGTCCCTTCCTTCAGTTATAATAACACTACAATTTTAGTTCAAGTCCCTCCTACTACACTCCTATCAGGGGAGCTTTTAAAGCATGTATGAAAAGAAGATAGGAAAAATAATTAAACAAGCATCCCTTTGGTAACCTACTTTATCTTACAATAGACCTGGTGCTTTGTACATTTCAGTGCGTTCTTGCGTGTAATAAAATGCCTAAATGAAGAAAGACATGAGAAAGAGCTTGAAGAGAAGGTATTTTAATGCAACCAGCTTACAATCAGGATTTGGGGTCCAGCGAGAGCTTCCCAGCCAACCTGAGGGACATCCAGCAATGATGTCTGTCTAGAACAATGAAAATAATTGCCAGTGTCCCTCCCCTCCCTTTTCAAGCTCACCTGATACCTCTGCTATTCACTCAGCCTGAGAAAAGGCGCTCTGCCTTTGAGCAGCAGCTTGAACGACAGCCACCCTCACATTGCCTTGGGCGGGCACGCACGTGGGCTGCTATACGGAGACATCTGTGCCCGCTGAAGTGAGGCTGAAGAGCTATGTTGTGTTTGTCTAGGATGACAGGAGGCCTTGCCTAACAGTGAGCTCCATCAATAATCTATGGCCCTGTGGAGAAAGAACCCTATTAATAAGACATGTTGCTGTTTGGAGAAGACAGAGCCAATGAGGCCCTCGTATCAGGGAAACAGAATACACTCAGCGTGACGCAGCACTCCCTGAACTTTCCAGTTACATCACCCGATAGCTGAGATCAGAAGCAATTTTAGAAGATACATTCAACATACTAATGCCCTTTCGGCCAGCCTAGTTCAGTAAGGTCAAAGTCTGGTCAAAAACACACTTTGACCTGAGGTTTGCTTGTTTGTTTGTCTTTAAGACTGATCAAGAGCACTGAGTTATTTTGGCACACTGGGCTTTTTATCAGGTCACTGTTTAAGTATAGAAATGTTTATCTGGGTGGTTTTAGAGATAATATGAAAGACTGAAAATCATCCGAATTCCCAATATATTTTCCATTCCATTTAAAGCTCACAATCTTCTAGGTCCGCCCAGTTCTTCTTTATGGCAACAGTTAATTATTAATCCTCCCTTACTTTTAAGTTCTAATTTAAGAGTGCATTAATAGATTGCTCACTCGGTATTTTGCCAAAATCATGGCAGGACAAATTCGTTAGCGTATGATGGCTAGAAGCATGAACTTGGAGGCAGACTGACCTGGGACGGGGTCTAGGCTCTACCACTTGCCAGCTGTGTGATCTCAGGAGAGTTAGACACCCTCTCTGAGTCTCCATTCCTTCTCTGTCATGGGAGAAATGTCTCATAAAATATGATAATGTAAAGCATAGAGCAAAGCAAGTAATAAGCATTCAATAAAGAGTAGGTTTTTATTTTTGTTGTTGTTTTTGAGATGAAGTTTCACTCTTGTCGCCCAGGTGGGAGTACAATGGCGCGATCCCAGCCCACTGCAACCTCTGCCTCCCAGGTTCAGGAAATTCTCCTGCCTCAGCCTCCCAAGTAGGTGAGATTACAGGCATGTGCCACCATGCCCAGCTAATTTTGTATTTTTAATAGAGATGGCGTTTCTCCATACTGGTCAGGCTGATCTCAAACTCCCGACCTCAGGTGATCCACCCACCTCGGCCTCCCAAAGTGCTGGGATTATAGGCGTGAGCCACTGCACCAGGCCACATTGCTTATTAAGTATCTAAGAGAAGATGCCAGGCAGGCAGTTTGATCCACCGGTGTTGAATTTAGCAGAGATATCAGCGTCTGAGACAAAACTGTGAGAACTGTTGTAATCATTAGAGCTATTCACCCATATATATGGGTGAATATATATATATATATATTTTTTTTTTTTTTTTTTTGAGTTGGAGTCTTGCTCTTGTTGTCCAGGCTAGAGTGCAGTGGCAAGATGTCAGCTCACTGCAACCTCTGCCTCCCAGGTTCCAGCAATTCTCCTGCCTCAGCCTTCCACGTAGCTGGGATTACAGGTGTGTGCCACCACGCCCAGCTAATTTTTGTATTTTTAGTAAATACAGGGTTTCGCCATGTTGGTCAAAGTGGTCTCGAACTCCTGACCTCAGGTGATCCACCTGCCTCAGTCTCCCAAAGTGCTGCGATATTTCTAGTTCATTCTGCTGCGATATTTCTAGTTCATTCCTTCCATTATGGTAGGACCATCTTGTCTGCCCCCTTAAAGTCAGGCAGAGCCATGTGACTTGCCATAGCCAATGAAATGAAGGTGGAAGTGACTGTCTCACTTCAGGCGGAATCCTTAAGCTTTAAGAGTATGGGCCCGTCACGGTGGCTTACACCTGTAATCCCAGCGCTTTGGGAGGCCAAGGGCGGGGAGGGCGGATCACGTGAGGTTGGAGTTTGAGACCAGCCTGACCAACATGGAGAAACCCGTCTCTTCTAAAAATACTAAAAATACAAAATTAGCCAGGCATGGTGGTGGGCACCTGTAATCCCAACTACTTGGGAGACTGAGGCAGGAGAATCGCTTGAACCCTGGAGGCTGCGGTTGTGGTGAGCCAAGATCGTGCCATTGTACTCCAGCCTGGGCAACAAGAGCAAAACTCCATCTCAAAAAAAAAAAAAAAAAAAAAAACGAGAGTATGATTCTCGGCCAGGCACAGTGGCTCACGCCTGTAATCTCAGCACTTTGGGAGGCCAAGGCAGGTGGATCACAAAGTCAAGAGTTCAAGACCAGCCTGGCCAAGATGGTGAAACCCTTTCTCTACTAAAAATGCAAAAAATTAGCCGGGCGTGGGGGTGGGCACCTGTAATCCCAGCTACTCAGCAGGCTAAGGCAGAGAATTGCTTGAATCAGGGAGGCTGAGGTTGCAGTGAGCCAAGATCGCACCATGCACTCCAGCCTGGGCGACAGAGCGATACTCCATCTTAAAAAAAAAAAAGAGTATGATTCACCATATCCCTTAATGACCATGATGAACAGATACCCCTGTTGATTCATGACGGACATTTTACAGTGAAAGAGAAATATCTTTGTGGTTCTAAATGACTGAGATTTGAGGGTAGTTTGCAGAAAAATCTAGCCTATTGTGTATAAGTCCTAAAGATAGGAATGTATTTAAATGCTTGGAACTGGATGAGATCCCCTTCAGCATGAGCATTAATGACAATGAGAAGGAACTGAGCCCTTAGCATTTCAGCTGTCAACACTGAAAGGTAAGGAAGAAAGGGGAATTCCAGGGAAGGTGATTGCTAGGGAACGAATGTTTGTGTCCCTGCAAGTTTGTATGCTGACAGTCTAATCCCTAATGTGATAGAATTAGGAGGTAGGCCTTTGGGAGGTGATTAGATTGCAAGGGTGGACCCCTTATGAATGGGATTAGTGCCCTTATAAGAATAGGCTCCAGAGGCAGGTGCAGCGACTCATGTTTGTAATCCCAGCACTTTGGGAAGCTGAGGTAGGAGGATCACTTGAGGCCAGGAGTTCAAGACCAGCCTAGGCAACATAGGGACATTTGTCTCTACAAAAAATAAAATAAAATAATTAGCCAGGCAGGGTAGTGTGCAACTGTAGTCCCCGCTACTTGGGAGGCTGAGGCAGGTGGATCACTTGAGCTCAGAAGATCGAAGCTGCAGAGAGCTGTGATCATGCCACCACACCCCAGCTTGGCAGATAGAGTCTCTGTCTCAGAGAGAGAGAGAGAGAGAAGCTCCAGAAAGCTGCCTCACGATAGAAGGCGCTGTCTATGAGGAACTGGACACCAAGTCTGCCAGTGTCTTGATCTGGGATATCCCAGCCTCCTGTGAGAAATAAACTTCTATTGTTTCTAAGCTACAAGGCAATTCTTATGCCTCAGCCACCCGAGTAGCTGGGATTACAGGCATGTGCTACCACGCCAGGCTAATTTTTGTATTTTTAGTAGAAATGGGGTTTCACCATGTTGGCCATGCATTATGGCATTTTGTTACAGAAGCCTGAACAGACTAAGACAGACACTGAGGAGTCGCTAAGGAAAAGTGAGAGGTCGAGTAAAGAAGTTGCCTCAAGAAGGAGGAAGTAGTCTACTGTGTCAAATGCTATGATAGGCTAAGAAAGATGAGAACGGGGAAATAAACACGGGATTTGGCAATATGGGTGTTAGTGTGACTTTGACGAGAAAGATTCTGTGAAGGGATGGGAGCAAAAGTTGGCTTGTGTTGGTTTCATGAATGAATGAGATAAAGAGAAAGGAGATGGCAAGTGCAGACAAGACAGACAAAGGGAAATTTTCCATTAAGGGAAGCAGGGGATGGAGGGGATGAAAGGAGGGCAGTTTAAGATAGAAGATTGTAGTGTGTTTATATAAGAAGAAGAATTAGCCAGGAGAGTGAAAATATTGATGATGCAGGAGCATAGACAACTGCAGGAGCAATGTCATTGACAGGCAGAGGGGATGGTCTAGGGTTCACCTGGAGAGGCTGGAATGTCGTCCAGGTAAGAGAGAAGACAAACTGTAAGGGCACAGATGTAGGTAGGTTGGTAAGTGTGACTGGGAGTTACAAGTTCTCTTGATTCATTGATTTTTTTTTCTTTTTTTTTTTCTTTGAAACGGAGTCTTGCTCTATTGCCCAGGATGGAATGCAATATAACTCAGCTTACTGCAACCTCTACCCGCAGGGTCCAAGCAAGTCTCATGCCTCGGCCACCCGAGTAGCTGGGATTACATGCATGCACTACCATGCCAGGCTAATTTTTGTATTTTTAGTAGAAATGGGGTTTCACCATGTTGGCCACGCTGGTCTCAAACTCCTGACCTCAGGTGATCATGCCTGCCTTTGCCTCCCAAAGTGCTGGGATTACAAGTGTGAGCCACAGGACTTGGCCAAGGTCAATTTTTTTTTTTTTTTTTTTTGAGACAGAGTCTCGCTCTGTTGCCCAGGCTGGAGTGCAGTGGCGCAATCATGGCTCACTGCAAGCTCCACCTCCTGGGTTCAGGCCATTCTCCTGCCTCAGCCTCCTGAGGAGCTGGGACTACAGGCGCCCGCCACCACGCCCAGCTAATTTTTTTGTATTTTTAGTAGAGACAGGGTTTCACCGTGTTAGCCAGGATGCTCTCGATCTCCTGACCTCGTGATCCTCCCGCCTTGGCCTCCCAAAGTGCTGGGATTATAGGCGTGAGCCACCGTGCCTGGCCTTTTTTTTTCTTTTTTGAGACATTCTCACTCTATCGCCCAGGCTGGAGTGCAGTGGAGCAATCTCAGCTCACTACAGCCTCTACCTCCTGGGTTGTAGCGATTCTCATGCCTCAGCCTCTCAAGTATAGGCATGTGCCACCATGGCGGCTACTTTTTGTATATATATATTTTTAAGTAGAGATGGAGTTTCACCATGTTGGCCAGGCTGGTCTCAAACTCCTGGCCTCAAGTGGTCAGCCCATCTCAGCTTCCCAAAGTGCTGGGATTACAGGTGTGAGCCATCACACCTGGCCTTGGTTCAATTTTTAAATGAAATCAGAAGTAGTCATTAGGTGAGATGAGGATGGCAAAGATAAGGAAGGTTCTGCATCTTCTGCAAGGTTTTGCATGTCTGGCTTCTCCCTGCCACCTCCCTGAGCTCATGTCCTACCACTCTCCCGTTTATTTTCTCCACACTAGCTGTACTTTCTTCCTTGCACTTCCTTGATCATAGCAAGCACACTTCTGCCTCAAGACCTTTTTGCACATGCAGTTCCTTCTGCCCAGGATGATCTTCCTTCAAATGTCCACATGGCGTATTCCCTTACATCCTCTTGTTCCCATTCAAATGCCATCTTATCAAAGAAACCTCCCAGACTGGCCCATCAAAAATACTGCCCCCTCCTTCTCACCTCTGTCACTATCTCTTTTTCTACTGTATTCTGTGTCCTTGTATTTATCACCTATCTGTAAAGTATATTTACGTGCTTATTTATTTTCAATTGCACCCAGAATTTAAACTTCAAGAGTACCAGAAATATGTGTTTTGAAGAGGGAGGATGAGATCTAAAATAAAAGTTTTGGAGTATGGGAGTGATAAGGGAAATGGAGCAGGAATACCAGGCAGCTCTTAAGGACCTACCAAGGCCAGAGACTTAAAATGCTGTATCTTTTTTAAACGAACTAATATTTAGTTTTTGTTTTTTTTTTTTTTTGAGATAGAGTCTTGCTCTGTCACCCAGGCTGGAGTACAGTGGCGCAATCTCGGCTCACTGCAAGCTCCGCCTTCCGGGTTCACGCCATTTTCCTGCCTCAGCCTCCCGAGTAGCTGGGACTACAGGCACTCGGGCTAATTTTTTGTATTTTTAGTAGAGACGGGATTTCACCGTGTTAACCAGGATGGTCTCGATCTCCCGACCTCGTGATCCACCCTCCTCGCCCTCCTGAGTGCTGGGATTACAGGCATAAGCCACTGCGCCCAGCCCTAGAATTATATTTTTACCTGAAAAAAAAAAAAAAAATCAGCTTTATAAACAAACAGGAGAGGTTTTTTTGTTGTTTTGTTTTGTTTTTTAAAAAGCTAAAAGATGCCTAAGGGAATGCTTTAGGTTGTCACCCAAGTGGAGTTGCAGAATGTGTCCCAAAAGCCCCAAAGCCTAACTTCTTTGCTAACTTCTTTGCTAACTTACCCATCTCATTCACCTCCTGTTGGACACTGGTGTTTTCTTTTAAAGAAATTCAAAGGAGCAGTCTGGGACAAGGAAGAGACTTTTCTACTCTCACTGCAAAAAGCTAAACAACCTTAAAAAAATTTTAAAGCTGCCAATACTTATAGCTTTTTGGGTCTGTCTGTGTAAAGCTGAGGGTTTGATTTGTCTTTTTTAGAATGGGACACTCTTTGCTTATAATACATCTTATTATATATAAGTTTAGTTTTATCATAGTTGTAACTAACCTAAAAGGGTAACAAGACAGAAATTGTCTCACTTGCTGAGGGAGAAGATGTGTTCTCTGGAATAAAGAGCCCCTGGTCTAGTTGGGGTGATAGTCATGTAAACAATTATAATATATTCTGTTCTAATAGCAGCTTGCAAAAGTTCCAGAGGTGTAAGGTAATGTTCTCTTCTTCCCAGGACCTATCTTGAGTTTCCTTGCCTATGAAAGATATGCTTTTGGTGATCCTGGCCAAGCCCCCTCTAATTTTTTTTAAATTAAGGCCTTGCATTTCTTTGTGTGGAAGATTCAGCCTGACATTACTGATCAGCCTTCAAAGGTATACAATGTGAACAGGTTCCCAAATCTCAGGGGCCTATAACAGCTTGAATTTTGCTCATACTAGAAGTCCAGCATGACTGGCTGCCACTCTGCTTCATGTCATCTTCTTAGAGACTCAGGATCAGCCAGCACAAACTTCCTGGGATGGGGCTGGTCAGTGACAGGGGGAAAGCAATTCAGCAAAGCATAAACTGCCCTTCAACTCTTGCGTCGATGTGATCCAAATCACTTCTCATATTCCACTGGCAAAAGCAATTTTCATGCCAAGCCTGACTTGAATGGACTGGGAAAGTAGACTCTTCTCCCAGGAAGGACAAACAAGCAGATATTGGTAAACAGTAACACAGTCTACCAAAGAAACTTCACCTGCTCTCCCCAGAAAGAGTTCATCACTGTTTTTTCACACTTCTATCACTTTTGCATGACTCTATAATAACAGAGGATATTATAATTGTTTACATCACTATTGTAAGGAATAATTGGAAGGACAACCGAGAAAGGAATGAGGCCAGTAGACCCAAGTTCAGGCAAGCTGATATATTGTCAGTCCTGCCAGGCTACCTTTGACAAAAGCAGAGGAGGCAGCCCTGCTTACAGGCTATAGCAGGGTTTTATAAGGCGTAGAACTGGGTCAGGGTGAAGGAAAAATAAAAAACGTGGGGGGGGGGTCCTTTGTGCCAGGTGTCTGACCGCTTCCTGGAGATGTTTTTCTTGCCAGTTCTCTTATGCAAGGTAGATGTCTTAACTGCATCCTGGAACAGCTGGCCTCTGGTCAAACAGTTACAGGTGGATTTGGGGTAGGGGGTTTTACTTTTTGGCCCCTGGGGCTTAGGTCTATGGGAGGGGTAAACAGTTCAGCTGGGTGGACCTAACATTCCAGCCTTTTAATAGATGATAGAGAAGGGGCATTGATTTCACCAGACTGCTTGAAGCTGAGAGGGGGCGGTGGCTGGGGAAAGGGTGGAAGGTAGGGGTTGGCTTTGGTTTTGAAACTGTTGATACTCCTGGAGTAACATCATGTCATATATGGTTCCATGGGCAAAAGCTCAGATACGATTCTCTAAAAACTGGGTGAAGAGGCATATTAAGCAAGGAGAAGAAAAAGGATTATAGTGGGTACAAGGAGAGGGAGCAGCCAGGGGGCCCAGGTGCTGAGAGACCAAGAGGGCCAAGAAGGCCAGGTAGAGGAGCTGCTTTCCCTGATCTTTGGGGCTCGACCTTTTGAGTTTTTTTTACTGCATCTTGAACTAAGCCTGACTGGTTAAAATAAAAACAGCATTCTTCGTCTAGGAAAATGCAGAGTCCTCCCTTGTCAGCGGTCAGTAGGTCGAGACCTCTGTGATTTTGTAAGGCGACTGCCGCTAGGGAGTCTAGCTGAGCTTGTAAGGTGGATATAGAAGTTGCAGGGTCATCTATACAATCTGAAAGGCCTTTTGATAAGATTTTATGGTGATAAGAGAAGGTTGCGATTCCTGCTACTCCTGTGCCTGCAGCCACTGTGATGCCTAGGCCTACGAGTAGTGGGATAAGCTGTATGGCCCAGTGCCTGCGGTGTGGGATTTGAGTATTTAAGGTTTGGAGGGGCAGGTTTTCTCCTGGAGCTATGCCTATTTTAGGGCTGAGGAAGACCAGTGTACAGGTGCCTGTCCAGTTGGTGGGGAGATAGAGGTAGGTGGAGGTGCTGCATAGAAAGAATACACCTTGGCTAGGGAGGCAGAATTGGAAATGTATGGCAAAAAGGGAGTGTAAAATGTTGTTCTCTGAGTGCCAGGTATGGAGGGAGGAGGCTAGAGCCACTCCAGTGAGGGGTTAAAGGGGGTGTGTTGAGGTGAGCTGGCTAGCTCCTACTGTTGATTTTTCTAAGTGTAGAAAGAAGCGTTTTGTGTTAATAAGTAGTTCGTTTGAGGGTGTGTTAGGCAGTGGAATTTCCATGTATTCGGAAGTGGGGACGGGATCTAGACAAGCGCTCCACCCTGCGATTTCTGTGCAGGACCTATGTCGGTTATTGCAGAATCCTGATGTTTTTCCCATGACTTGGGTCTGAAGGGGGTTGGAAATTTTGAGAATTTGTGTGGGGTTTGTTACTGTTGTTTGGATGCCTGTTGGGGGAGTGAGTGTTGGGGTATAGTTGCATAAGCTAGAGGAGAGGGTGCCTAGGGGGACTCCTGAGGAAAGTTCACGTTTTATGCATAGGGATGCATGTTGGCTGAGTTTTAGTAAGTGCTCCTAAGATAACCTTGTGTTTTGAAGTATGTGCGGGAAGATTGAGTTTGTGACCTTTGAGTGCATTTACTCCTCTGAAACTTTGGTAGCCGGGGTGGAGGGTTATACTGGTGAGAACCCAGAGTTTGAGGGAACTGGGAAGGCATCCTTTGATGTGGTTTCTGAGGGGTGTACACAGAACCAGCAGGCCTTGGCCAAGGAGGGGTTAGTTTGATTGAGTATCGTATGTGCCTGTTGAATGGTGCGCTGAAGGTGGAGCGGTAGTGAGAAGGAGGAGGGGAGAAGGAGTAGATAGAGAGCAAGTGTAAAGGTAAAGAATTCGGCTTCATCTGGAGTGAATTCCTGTAAATCCCCTTGAAATAGAAGATCGGTGATCCAATCAAGGAATGCCGTGAGGGTGGGATGTTCTGGGTAGGACCATGAGATGTTTTCTGTGATGCAGTGAAGGAAGAGGGTGAAACGGCAGGACAGCAAAGACAGGACACTAGGGAGGGGCAACTATTTGTTGGTGGCTGTTATACCTGCTATAAGGAGGATTATGAAGCAAAAGTTTACAGATATTGAGATTTTTTGTTTGAAACTCCACCCAGTATGCGAGACAACATATAGTCCTATGGCAAAGAGTAGAGTAAGTAGTGTGATTCCTGCAAGCGCAGCATAATGGATGATTTCCGTTAATAAGGGTTTGGATAATTAATAGTAAAGGATGACAACTTATCTGTTATGGTTCATGGAGAAAGAGTTGGGATCGGAGGAAAAGGACTCGAGACATTTTTCAATTTGGGAGAAATCAGAGACAGAGAAGGGAACATGGATGCAAATGATGCCTTCGGCTCCAGCCACCTCTCGGAGGGGAAGTATGGGGGCTGGTTGTTGGGCATGCTGAGTTCAAGAGCGGGTATGAGGTGGAGATGGGGATGAATCAGAGTCAGAAGCTGGGTGGTTGGAGCTGGGGGGAAAGAAGGAGGGCAGGAGCAGGAGCATAGGGCGGAGGGTCATGATGATCAGGCAGAGGATTATTATGTTGAAGGGGCAGGGGGAAGTCAGCAGAGTCAAAGGAGGAGGAATCATCAGAAGGAAGGGAAGCTGAGGATGCGTCTGGCCTGGAGTGGGTGAGGAGGATTTGGAAAGCGGAACAGGACTGACAAAGGGAGGGGCGGCTACGGAGGGCAAAAAAGGCCTGAACATAAGGGATTTCAGACCACTTTCCATTGTGATGGTGAAAGTTGTCTAGGTCCCTGAGGATGTTAAAATCGAATGTGCCATTTTCAGGCCATTGAGAGCCATTGTCCAATTTATACTGAGGCCAGGCTGTGTTACAGTAAAAGATAAGCCTTTTTGGCCGAATTTCGGAATGGAGGCCAAGGGCATTAAGGTTGTGGAGGAGACATCCGAGGGGGCATGTCTATGAGGGAGTGGACTGAGAGGCTCCCACGGTAGAATGAGTGGGGGAGGGGTGGAGATGGGAGACTTGGCCAGAGACTAGAAGGATGGGAGAAGGTGTCCTCTGTCCCACAGTTCAAATCAGAGAGGTGCGATAATCCCCCGTTCAGGCATCCCCTGTTCATATCCCTGAAAGGGAGATACCAAGGTCCTAGGGGCCGGGAGGAGGAAACCCTTGGTCTAGCAATGGGTCTTTCAGGAAAGGAGAAGCAGACAAGGGTTCCGATGGAAGGCAGAAGTCTCCTTTACTCACCCCTGAGGCAGTCCTGCTGTAGGATATGTTTGCCAGCTATGGAGAAGAGTAGGAGATCCCGTGGATCTTTGGGCAGGTTTGGGAAGGGGGAGTTTGACCCCAGGGAAGGGAGGGAAAGAAAGGGAGAAAGGGAGGTTGAATTCTACCACCTTCCTGGGTTTCAGCACCAAGATGTAAGGGATAATTGGAAGGACAGCTGAGAAAGGAATGAAGCCAATAGACCCAAGTTCAGGCAAGCTGATTTATTGTCACTCTTGCTGGGCTGCCTCTTGACAAAAACAAAGGAGGCAGCCCTGCTTACAGGCTATAGCAAGGTTTTATAGGGCGTAGAACTGAGTCAGGGTGAAGGAAAAAGAGAAAAGGGGGGGTCCTTTGTGCCAGGTGTCTGACCGCTTCCTGGAGATGTTTTTCTTGCATTTTGTTATGCAAGGTAGACATCTTAACTGTATCCTGGAACAGCTGGCCTCCAGTCAGAGTTACAGGTGGATTTGGGGTAGGGGATTTTACTTTTCAGCCTTTGGGGCTTAGGTCTATGGGATAGGGAAACAGTCCAGTTGGGTGGACCCTAATAACTATCACCCCAACTACACCAGGAACACACTTGAAGGATGAGGACTGCCTTTTATTGTTTTGTCACTTATACAGTACCTGGCACATAGTAGATACACTGTTAAATTAAATAGGATTGGATGGATCGATTAGGACTGGATGAACTGAATAGGATTAGGTGGAGTGTATTGGACTGGATTGGAGTAAAACAGAGAATCTGGGCTGGGTGTGGTGGTTCACGCCTGTAATCCCAGCACTTTGGGAAACCGAGGCAGGTGGATCACTTGAGGCCAGGAGTTTGAGACCATCCTGGTCAACATGGCAAAACCCTGTAAAAATACAAAAATTAGCTGGGCATGGTGGCGCATGCTTGTAATACCAGCTACTTGGGAGGCTGAGGTGGGAGAATTGCTTGAGCTCAGGAGGCAGAGATTGCAATGAGCCGAGACTGCACCACTGTGCTCCAGCCTGGCGACAGAGTGAGACTCCATCTCAAAAACAAAAAGAAAAACAAAACAACAGGGCTAGGCACGGTGGCTCATGCCTATAATCCCAGCACTTTGGGAGGCCGAGGCGGGTGGATCACGAGGTCAGGTGGTCGAGACCAGCCTGGCCAATATCACAAAACCCTGTCTCTACTAAAAATACAAAAATTAGCTGGGCATGGTGGTGCATGCCTATAATCCCAGCTACTTGGGAGGCTGAGGGAGAATTGCTTGAGCCCAGGAGGCGGAAGCTGTGGTGAGCCAAGATCGCGCCACGGCACTCCAGCCTGGGTGACAGAGCGAGACTCCATCTCAAAAAATAAAAATAAACAGAGTATCTGAATCCATCTGTTGGCGTGCTGTATGAATATAAGCCTGGATAGAAAATAGCGAAAGGCAAAATTAGTCTAGATGAGACTTTGAATATAGAGATCTGCTTGTCCAATGATGATGCTTTACTGATGAGAAAATTAAAGCCCAGGTAGAAGTGATGGCTGGTCTGACACCACATGCTGAGTTGGTAAAGAACCAGGCCTCCAGTTCCCTGGTTTCGTGCTCTTTCCATCATAGCCTGAGGCCTCTTTTGTAACAACAACAACAGCACCACCACAATCACCACCTGATGTTTATTTACTTATCCACTTATAAAATATATATTCCAAGTAAAAATATAAATTCAAAAAAAATGATAAACAAAAGCCACCTTCCTCATATCTTGCCTCCACCCCAGCTCTGGACAAATAACCACTGTTGGGCCAGGCACAGTGGCTCAGGCCTATAATCCCAGCACTTTGGGAGGCCAAGGCAGGCAGATCACCTGAGGTTGGGAGTTCAAGACCAGTCTGGTCAACATGGAGAAACTCTGTCTCTACTAAAAACACAAAATTCGCCGGGTGTGGGGGCGCACGCCTGAAATCCCAGGTACTCAGGAGACTGACGCAGGAGAATTGCTTGAATCCAGAAAACGGAGGTTGTGGTGAGCCGAGATCATACCATTGCACTCCAGCCTGGGCAAAAAAAGCGAAACTCCATCTCAAAAAAAAACCAAAAAACCACTGTTGATACCTGCTTGTGTGTCTTACAGGAATTTTCCATTCATGCACAGCATATATATATACACACACACACACACATATATATACACACACACATATACACACACACATATACACACACATATATACACACACATATATATACACACACATATATACACACATATACACACATATATACAGACACATATACACACATATATACACACACACATATACACACACACATATATACACACATATACACACATATATACATGCACACATATATATACACACACACACACACATATGTGGTTATTATTTTTTGAGACAGAGTCTTGCTCTGTCACCCAGGCTGGAGTGCAGTGGTACAATCTTGGCTCACTGCAACCTCCACCTTCCAGGTTCAAGCAATTCTCCTGCCTCAGCCTCCCGAGTAGCTGGGACTACAGGTGCACATCACCACGCCTGGCTAATTTTTGTATTTTTAGTAGAGACAGAGTTTTACCATGTTGGTCAGGCTGGTCTTGAACTCCTGACTTTGTGATCCACCCGCCTCGGCCTCCCAAAGTGCTGGGATTACAGGTGTGAGTCACTGTGCCCGGCCTGTGGTTATTTTTTATACAAATCACATAACACATACGGTTACCGGCCTGTGGTTATTTTTTATACAAATCACATAACACATATAGTTATGCCCTTTTATTATTTTACCCAGCAATATATCCTGAACACTTTTAATAGAACCCAGAGTCTACACCCTTGTTTAATGGCTGCATGATATTCTGTTATAAGCACCATCATTTATATAGCTAGTTATTAGTATGTATTTAAACATTTGTCTTTTAATATCACAAAGGAGGCTGGGCACAGTGACTCAAGCCTGTAATCCCAACACTTTGGGAGGCCAAGGTGGGAAGATCACTTGAGCCCAGGAAATCAGCCTGGGCAATATAGTGAAACCCCATTACAAAATACACACACAAATAGCCAGGTTTGGTGACTCGAACCTATAGTCCCAGCTACAAGGCAAACAGGTGAGAAGATTGCTTGAGCCCCGGGAGGTTGAGGCTGCAGTGAACTGTGATTGCACCATTGCACTCCAGCCTGGGCAACAGAGTCAGTCCTTGTTTTAAAACAATACATATCACAAAGGATGGAAATATGTCACCAATGTGCTCAAGACTCCCTCGTTTACATCTCAAGCCTTCACCTCTCCCCTAGATTCTTATAGGCCCTAACTACTTGGTATCTTCACTTTTAATACCTAATAGACATCAAAAACTTAACTTATCCAGAAGAATGGAAGGCAATTCTTTTTTTTTTTTTTTTAATTTTTATTTTTGAGACAGAGTCTCGCTCTGTCACCCAGGCTGGAGTGCAGTGGCATGATCTCGGCTCACTGCAACCTCTGCATCCCAGGTTCAAGCAACTCTCCTGCCTCAGCCTCCCCGAGTAGCTGGGACTACAGGCGCGTGCCACTGCACCCAGCTAATATTTGTATTTTTAGTAGAGACAGGGCTTCGCCATGTTGGCCAGGCTGGTCTCGAACTCCTGACTTCAGGTAACCCACCCGCCTCGGTCTCCCAAAGTGCTGAGATTACAGCTGTGATTCACTGCACTCGGCCCAGAAGAGAATTCTTGTCTATCCCCATCAAATCTTTCCTTTCTTAATATCCCTCTTTTCAATTAATGGCACCTCCATCCATCCAGTAATACAGACTAAAATATTAATATGAGCATTCTTTTTTTTTTTTTTTTTTTTGAGACGGAGTCTCACTCTGTCGCCCAGGCTGGAGTGCAGTGGCCAGATCTCAGCTCACTGCAAGCTCCGCCTCCTGGGTTTACGCCATTCTCCTGCCTCAGCCTCCCGAGTAGCTGGGACTACAGGCGCCCGCCACCTCGCCCGGCTAGTTTTTTTTTTTTTGTATTTTTAGTAGAGACGGGGTTTCACCGGGTTAGCCAGGATGGTCTCGATCTCCTGACCTCGTGATCCGCCCGTCTCGGCCTCCCAAAGTGCTGGGATTACAGGCTTGAGCCACCGCGCCCGGCCCGAGCAGTCATTCTTATTGCCTATGTTTTCCTCTACTCACGTATCCAATTTCTCATTGGCTTCACAATATATCCTAAATTCCCCTACTTTCTCTGATCTCCACTGCTCTCTCCCTAGGCTAAGCTCTTCCCATGCTTCCCCTGGTCTACCGCAATCGCCTCCTGGCTGGTTTGTTTCTCTGCTTCTGCTTTTTACCCTGCAGCTCCATTCACTACCAAGTAGCTAGAGTGCTCTGTTGCTTCCTTATTGTAGGTACACAAGTGTATCCAATGTATAAATTCTAGCTTAAGAATTATAAAAACAAACACCAAACACACCCATCACCCAGTTTAGCAAAGAGACTGTCACCAATACATAATCTTTTTTTTTTTTTTTTTTGAGATGGAGTCTCCCTGTCCCCAGGCTGGAGTGCAAAGGCGCGGTCTTGGCTCACTGCAACCTCCACCTCCCAGATACAAGAGATTCTCCTACCTCAGTTTCCCAAGTATCTGGGATTACAGACACCCACCACCACGCTGGGATAATTTTTGTATTTTTAGCAGAGACGGGGTTTCACCATGTTGGCCAAGCTGGTCTTGAATTCCTGATCTTGTGATCCACCCAACTTGGCCTCCCAAAGTGCTGGGATTACAGGCATGAGCCACTGTGCCTGGTCACCAGGACATAGTCTTGAAGCTCCCCTACCCCTTTGCAAATGCCCTTCTTCAATCATATACCCGCCCTCCCTACAGAGGTAGCCACTTTATTGACTTTTATGCTCCCAGCTCACTGTTTTTTACTGTTTTTACCACCTATGTAATTTTCCTTACAACAGTGGAGTAACTAATCCTCAGCAAGATTTCTGGTTCTCAGTTCCTTCTGGACACCCACAAATTTGCTATTAGGCATAATCATCTGAATTAAGAAATGAAATGTGAGAAGTGACACATATGAAAATGTAGGCTGGGCATGGTGGCTCACATCTGTAATCCCAACACTTTGGGAGGCCGAGGTGGGAGAATTGTTAGTGAAACATCACAGGTTCCGTCTGGGTCCCGCTGTTGGCTGCACAATGGCCGAGACCAGCTCGGTCGGGGAGACCCTAACCCAGAGGAATTAAAGACACACACACAGAAATATAAAGGTGTGAAGTAGGGAATCAGGGGTCTCACAACCTTCGGAGCTGAAAGCCCCGAACAGAGATTTACCCACATTTATTAACAGCAAACCAGTCATTAGCATTGTTTCTATAGATACTAAATTAACTAAAAGTATCCCTTATGGGAAACGAAGGGATGGGCCGAATAAATTGCAGCAGGAACATGCCCTTAAGACACAGATTGGTCAAGCTTTTGTTTGTGGCTTAAGAATGCCTTTAAGCAGTTTTCTGCCCTGGGCGGCCAGGTTTTCCTTGCCCTCATTCCCATAAACCCACAACCTTCCAGCTTGGGCCTAACGCCATTATGGACATGTCACAGTGCTGCAGAGATTTTATGGCCAGTCTTGGGACCAGTTTATGGCCAGATTTGGGGGGGGCTTGCTCCCAACAGCACAGCAAGGCAGTCACTGAAATGACGAATATTGCCGGGGCAGAAGGCTTTAATCAGGTGCAGCAGAGGAGATGGGAGCTCATCTCAACTCCATCTCCCTTAGCTACAAAAACTAGGGATTTACATAGCAGGGAAGAAATGTAACAATGTATAAGAAAACAGGAACTAGGGAGGGGCAAGGAAGCAATCATGATGAACCAGGGGTCTGGCATCTCATTGTCTGGATGCGGTCATCTGGTGAGTTTCAGTTCTATACTTTTCTTCGGAGACACCTGAAGGTCCTTTCCTGAGGAAGGAACTCAGATAAAACAAATGTAAGCATGTAAGCTTCAAGCTTAAGACCAGAGTCAATATCTATCTTTGTCCAAAAAAAAAAAAAAAACTATCTTGGGACTATTGGGTGGGTTTGAGAATCACTTGAGAGGAAGAGTTAAACACCAGCCTGGGCAACATAGCAATACCCTCTCGCTACAAAAAAATAAATAAAGAAAAAGGCCGGGCGCGGTGGCTCAAGCCTGTAATCCCAGCACTTTGGGAGGCCGAGACGGGCGGATCACGAGGTCAGGAGATCGAGACCATCCTGGCTAACACGGTGAAACCCCGTCTCTACTAAAAATACAAAAACTAGCCGGGCGAGGTGGTGGGCGCCTGTAGTCCCAGCTACTCGGGAGGCTGAGGCAGGAGAATGGCGTAAACCCGGGAGGCGGAGCTTGCAGTGAGCTGAGATCTGGTCACTGCACTCCAGTGCCGGCGACAGAGCGAGGCTCTGCCTCAAAAAAAAAAAAAAAAAATCAGTGGTGGTGTTTGCCTGTAATCTCAGCTACTCAGGAGGCTGAGGGAGGAGGATCATCTGAGCTTAGGAGTTTGAGGCTGCAGTGAGCTGTGATTGTGCCACTGCACTACAGCCTGGGTGACAGAGCCTGACTCTGAATCAAAAACAGAAAATAAAAATAAAATGTAATGATTTTAAATTAAGTCTTGAATATAGTTTCATAAAGTATTTCATAAAGTATATTATTCTAAGTTTACAATTGAGTTTTTCTAATAACTTTCAAAATATTTTTCTTTTTTTTTTTTTTTGAGATGGAGTCTCACTCTATCGCCCAGTCTGGAATGCAGTGGCGCAATCTCGGCTCACTGCAAGCTCCGCCTCCCAGGTTCACGCTATTCTCCTGCCTCAGCCTCCTGAGTAGCTGGGACTACAGGCGCCCACCACCGTGTTGGCCAGGATGGTGTCGATCTCCTGACCTCGTGTTCCACGCGCCTCGGCCTCCCAAAGTGCTGGGATTACAGGCCTGAGCCACTGCTCCTGGCCGCATTCAAGATATTTTTCTCTTGTCTCCTGGCTTCAAATGTTGCAGTAAAGAAGTCAGCTACAAATCTAATTGCCGTTTTTTTATGGTGAGTCATCTTTTCTCTCTGGCTCCTTTTAAAATATTCTCTTATTTTTGGTTTCCTGCAGTTTTACTTAGTTATGCTGAGGTGTGGATTTTTTTTTTTTTCTTTTTTTCTTTTGTTTTTAGATGGAGTCTCCCTCTGTTGCCCAGGCTGGAGAGCAATGGTGCAATCTTGGCGCACTGCAAGCTCCGCCTCCCGGGTTCACGTGATTCTCCTGCCTCAGCCTCCCGAGTAGCTGGGACGACTACAGGTGCCTGCTACCATGCCCGGCTAATTTTTTTTGTATTTTCAGTAGAGATGGGGTTTCACCATGTTAGCCGGGATGGTCTCAATCTACTGACCTAGTGATCTGCCCACCTCGGCCTCTCAAAGTGCTGGGATTACAGGCTTAAACCACCGCGCCCGGCCGAGGTGTGGATTTTTAAAAAATTTATCCTGCTTGAAATTTTATAGGAGTCTTTAGTCTTAAGAATTGCTATCTTTGAATAATTCTGTTCTCAGCTCCCAACGTTCATCTCTCAAAATATTTCCTCCTCCCATTCTCTTTCAAAACTCAGATTCGAGGCATATTGAACCCCCCTTTCTATCTTCCTTGATTCTTTTTTTTTTTTTTTTCTTTTGAGACGCAGTTTCGCTCTCGTTGCCCAGGCTGGAGTGCAATGGCGCAGTCTCGGCCCAGTGCAACCTCTGTCTCCCGGGTTCAAGCTCCTGCCGCAGCCTCCCGAGTAGCTGGGATTACAGGCGTCCGCTACCATACCCAGCTAGTTTTTTTGTATTTTTAGTAGAGATGGGGTTTCGCCATGTTGGTCAGGCTGGTTTGAGCTCCCGACCTCAGGTGATCCACCCGCCTCGGTCTCCCAAAGTGCTGGGATTACAGGCGTGAGCCACCGCACCTGGCCTCTTCCTTGACTCTTAACCTCTTGCTATGGTATCTATCTCAGCCTCTCTGAGCTGCAGTTTGGATATCTTCTGTTAACTAATACTCTTTCCAGTTTCTAATCTGCTGATCATCCACTGAGTTTTAAACTTACATTACTGTGTTATACTTTTTATTTATTTATTTAATATTTATTTACTAATTTATTTACTTTTTAGAGACAAAGTCTTACTCTGGTCTCCCAGGCTGGAGTGAAGGGGCATGATCAAAGCCCACTATAACCTCGAACTTCCGACCTGAAGCAATTCTCCTGCCTCAGCCTCTGGAATAGTTGGTATTACAGGCGTGCAACACCATGCCTGGTTATTTTTTAAGTTTTTTGTAGAGATGAGATCTCACCCTGTTGCCCAGGTTGGTGTCGAATTCCTGGCTTCAAGCCATCCACCCACCCTGGCCTCACTAAGTGCTGGAGTTACAGATGTGAGCCACAGCTCCTGGCCATAAAATTTTTAATTCTAGATGACTTTTTTTATCTAATCTGCTTAAATTTTATAGTCTTTTATTTCTTACTGAGGATGATAAACCTCTTGTATTTATTTAAACACATTAAACATACGCTGTCTGATGATTCAAGTACCTGAGGTCGGCCGGGCGTGTGGCTCACGCCTGTAATCCCAGGATTTTGGGAGGCCAAAGTGGGTGGATCACTTGAGGTCAGGAGTTCGAGACCAGCCTGGCTGACATGGCAGAACCCCGTCTCTTACTAAAAATACAAAACAAATTAGCCGGAACTCATACCGCACGCCTGTAATCCCAGGTACTTGGGAGGGGGAGGCAGGAGAATCGCTTGAACCCAGGAAGTGGAGATTGTGGTGAGCCAAGACTGTGCCACTGCACTCCAGCCTGGATGACAGAGCGAGACTCTGTCTCAAGAAAAACAACAACAAAAAACAAAACAAACAAACAAAAACCTGAGGTCTTTGTGTTTTCAATTCATTGTTTCCACTGGCTCCCATTTATGGCCACTTTTTTCCTTATATTCTGAGGGATTTCTGCTTGTGAGTGCCTTCTCCTCTGAGAATCCTTTATCTAAGAGGATCCTTTAGGGCCTTGGGTTGAACCAGCATTCTTGTTGCATTTGTTTCTCCCAGTTGCCTTATAGGCACTAATAACCGAGGACTATTTAAATTAAATTTTTCCTTTAGGGTAATAATAATTAGTTTTTGCTTTCCATTGACTTCCATCAAAGTTAAGACAGGCACATTTCCATACCTTCTTTTGTTCCATTAATTTATCATGAAAACTTTTATTTTTTCTCACTTATGTATTCATCCCTCTATTCATCCATCACTCCATTATGTTTTTTGATGCATTTGAAAATACAAGTCCCCCCGAAGCCCTTCAGCATACATATAATTGAGTTAATATTTCTTTATGGTTTTTTTCTTTCTTTATGGAGTATAAAATGTAAATGCAATGAAATACAAAGTCTCTTTTTTTTTTTGATATGGAGTCTCACTCTGTTGCCCAGGCTAGAGTGCAATGGCATGATCTCAGCTCACCGCAACCTCCGCCTCCTGGGTTCAAGTGGTTCTCCTGCCTCAGCCTCCAGAGTAGCTGGAATTACAGGCATGCAGCACCATGCCCAGCTAATTTTTGTATTTTGTATTTTTCGTCATGTTGGCCACGTGGGTCTCAAACTCCTGACCTCAGGTGATCTACCTGCCTCAGCCTCCAAACTGCTGAGATTACAGGCCTGAGCCACTATGCCTGTTTTTTTTTTTTTTTTTTTTTTTCTTGAGACAGTTTTACTCTGTCACCCAGGTTGAGGTACAGTGGCATGATCTCAGCTCATTGCCACCTCTGCCTACCAGGTTCAAGTGATTCTCCTGCCTCAGCCTCCCAAGTAACTGGGACTACAGGTGTGTGCCACCATGCTCGGTGAATTTTTGTATTTTTTTTTTTTTTTTTTTAGCAGAGACAGGGTTTCACCATGCTAACCATGCCGGGTTTCACCATGTTGGCCAGGCTGGTCTCAAATTTCTGACCTCAAGTGATCTGCCCACCTTAGCCTCCCAAAGTATTGGAATTACAAGTGTAAGCCACAGCGCCCAGCCAGAATGCACAAATCTTAAAGTTTACCATTGTAAAAGTTTCAGTCTTAAGATGATATAGAACGTCAACATAACCCCAGAAAGTTTTCTCATGACCCCTCCCAGAGTCAGTCCCATGTCCCCTGCCTCCAACAACTAGAGGCATCAGTTGTTCTGATTATTTTTATTTTTTTGAAATGGAGTCTTGCTCTGTTGCCCAGGCTGGAGCGCAGTGGTGCAATCTCGGCTCACTGCAAGCTCCGCCCCCCAGGTTCACGCCATTCTCCTGTCTCAGCCTCCCGAGTAGCTGGGACTACAGGCACCTGCCACCACGTGGGCCTGGCTAATTTTTTTTTTTTTTTTTTTTTTTTTTGTATTTTTGGTAGAGACGGGGTTTCACCGTGTTAGCCAGGATGGTCTTGATCTCCTGACCTCGTGACTCACCCGCCTTGGCCTCCCAAAGTGCTGGGATTACAGGCATGAGCCACCGCACCTGGCAGCCTATTCTGGTTTTTTTTCTCTTCTCAATTTAGCTTGTTCTAGAATTTCATATACATAGACAGTCTGTGTTCTGTGTGAGGCTTCTTTCATTCAGCATAATTTTAAAAAATTTATCCATGTTGTTGTATGTATCAGTATCTAATTCCTTTTTATTGCTGGCTAGTATTCTATTGTATATGTATATACCACAGTTTATTTATCCAGTCTTGTGTTGATGAACACTTGGGCCCACTTCCAGTTTAGGGTTGTTATAAACAAAGCGGCTGTGAACATTTCCATACAAGTCATTTTTTGAACATACGTTTTCATTTTTCTTGGGTAAAGACCTCAGGAGTAGAGTTGCTGGGTCACAGGGTAGGATTATGTTTAATTTTATGGAAAACTGCCAGACCATCTTCTAAACTATTTTCTACTATTTTATACTTTTGTCAACACTGTATGGAAGCGTCTGCTTTCTCTTTCTGCACTGTAGCTTTATTTCTCATGCACTTCATAAGATGCACGCCTTTGAGAGCTGAGCTTTATATGGGGATTTTCTAATCAACTCCCACACTGGATGGGCCTGAGACTTCATTCCCTTCTTGTGTGCCCTGAGTGTCAATCAACGTTTTGCTACAGTTCACTGTAATTGAGAAAATACCCTTAGGATGAAAGCCAGTTTCAGGAATATGCCTCCTAGGATTCCTGTTTTTATTTCATTTTGTCATTTGCAAATTCTTCACGTGTTTGCCAGATCTTTGAAATGTTAAAAATATATAATTATTTCACAATTTTTAGTTGTTTTCCATGAAAGAGTCATTTGAGAAATCTAGTCTGCCATGCTATCATAATGGGAAGTCTGCAGAATATACTTTTAAAAAGTAGATCAGGCCGGGCACAGAGGCCCATGCCTGCAATCCCAGCACTTTGGGAGGCCGAGGTGGGCAGATCACTTGAGGTCAGGAGTTCAAGACCAGCCTGGCCAACATGGCGAAACCCCATCTCTACTAAAATACAAAAATTAGTGGGGCATGGTGGCGGGCACCTGTAATCCTAGCTGCCTGGAAGGCTGAGGCAGGAGAATCAGCTGAACCTGGGAGGTGGAGGTTGCAGCAAACTGAGATCACTCCACTGCACTTCAGCCTGGGCAACAGAGTGAGACGCCATCTCAAAAAAAAAAAAAAAAAGTAGATAAGATCATCTCATATCTCTGATTAAAGTTTCCTGATGATTTCATCTGGCACTTAGAACAAAACCTCAGCTTCCTGGCTGGGCATGGCAGCTCACGCCTGTAATTCCAGCACTTTGGGAGGCCTGGGCGGGTGGATCACCTGAGGTTGGGAGTTTGAGACCAGTCTGGCCAACATGGTCAAACCCCATCTCGACTAAAGATACAAAAAATTAGCCGGGAGTGGTGGCACAAGCCTGTAATCCCAGCTACTTGGGAGGCTGAGACAGAAGAATCACTTGAATCTAGGAAGCAAAGATTGCTGTGAACCAAGATTGTGCCATTACGCTCCAGCCTAGGCGACAGGGTGAGACTCCGTCTCAAGAAAACAACAAAACAAAAAAAAGAAACAAAAAATCTCAGCTTCCTATTTTGACCTTTCTGATATGCTTATGCTTACTTGCAGGTCATCTTAAAACATTGCCCTCTTGCTATGTTCTTCCTGCTGATCCTCAAACACACTCACCTTCTCTCCATCTTGGGGCAATAATTCCTCCATGAAGCTGCCTCTGTTTTTCATCTTTAATGCTTCAGAGAGACTTTTACTGACTTTGCCACCAAAAGTAGACCTCCCCCAATACCACTCCTTATCCAAATAGTCTATATTCTCATTGTGACCATATGAAATTGTTATTATTTACCTATTTATTTGCTTGTCTGTCTTGCTCTCTAAGAGAATGTAAATTCTATGAGAGCAGACACTTTCTTTCATTTCACTGCTGTTTCCCCAGTACCTAAAATTGCACTTGTAACTTAGAAGGGACTCAATGAACGGTTGTTAAATGAACGAATGAATGAATTCTGTAGCGACTAACCTTGCACACATATATAACATATATTTATGAACTGTAAGTGTAGTCATGCCTGAATATGTAAATACTAATTTTTTTTTTTTTTTTTTTTTTTGAGACAGAGTCTTTCTCTGTCGCCCAGGCTGGAGTGCAGTGGCGCAATCTCAGCTCACTGCAAGCTCTGCCTCCTGGGTTCACGCCGTTCTCCTGCCTCAGCCTCCCATGTAGCTGGGACTACAGGTGCTCCACCACCACGCCCGGCTAATTTTTTCTTTTTTTTTTTTTTTAAGTAGAGATGGGGTTTCACCATGTTAGCCAGGATGGTCTTGATCTCCTGATCTCCTAATCCGCCCGCCTCGGCAAGCGATTACAGGCATGAGCCACTGCACCCGGCCTAAATTTTTAAATAATAAATTGCTGTAGGTTTATGTCTCCTTTACATGGTATTATTGGAATTCTTGAAGAATTTATATGTGTATAGGCATACCGTGAAGATGTTGCAGGCTCAGTTCCAGACCTGTGCAATAAAGATATCACAATAAAGGGAATATTGCAATAAAGCAAGAGTCACACACATTTTTTCTTTTCCAATGCATACAAGAGTTACGTTTACACTATACCATAGTCTGTTAAGTGTATAATAGTATTATGTCTAAAAAAAACCAATGTGGGCCAGGTGCGGAGGCTCACGCCTGTAGTCTCAGCACTTTGGGAGGCCAAGGCAGGTGAATCACCTGAGGTCAGAAGTTCAAGACCAGCCTGGTCAACATGGTGAAATCCTGTCTCTACTAAATATACAAAAATTAGCCAGGTGTGGTGCTGGGCACCTGTAATCCCAGCTACTTGGGAGGCTGAGGCAGGAGAATGGCGTGAACCCGGAAAGCAGAGGTTGCAGTGAGCCAAGATCGCACCATTGTGCTTCACCCTGGGAAGCAAGACCGAAACTTCGTCTCAAAAAACAAAACAATAAACGATGTACATACCTTAATTTAATAATACTTTGTTGCTAGAAAAACTTCTGGCACAGAGACATAAAATGAGCACAAGCCGTTGGAAAAATAGCATTAAGAGGCTTGCTCAACACAGGTTTTCCACAATCCTTCAATTTGTAAAAAGTGCAGTATCTGCAAAGCACAATAAAGCGAAGTGCAGTAAAACAAGGTGTGGCTCGTATTACCTATACATTGCAGAAGTGATACTAAGTATTTATTTAAAAAGGAGATGCTGTCCAAAGTGCTGTCCTAAGTGCTGATGATTCTTTATCCTCCAAGCACCAACCCTTACTTGTCTGACATTCTATCGGACAGCCTACCCTCAGATATGGCATGGCATTCTAAGTTCAACACCTCCAAAACAAAACTCATCATCTGACTCCACAAAACTTCCTCCTTGTGCTTGGCTCCCAGGTGTTACGCTTTTGCCTACTATCCGCATGCCCATCATCATTTAATCAGTTGTCAAATAGTATCTTTGTACGTGCTTGACACCACTTGCAGTTGTCTATTCCTTTTCTTCCCCGTTACCATGTTGTAGTTTACATGCTCATCATCTTGCCCCTGGTACCTTGAAATATTCTCTGGAGTCTTCTGCTGCCCTATGCCACTCTTATTTACTCTCTAAATAGCATTTATAGTATGTATGTCAAATAACGCACAGCCTGTTGTGGGACTTTTCAGCCTCAATAGTCGCATGAGCCAACTCTAATAAATCTCCTCTCATCTATCTATCTTTCTATCTGTTGATCGATCAATCTATAATCTCTCTATCCCTCCATCTTTCTATTTATGTCCTACTGGTTCCATCTCTCCAAAGGACCATTACTAATACAGATTTTGTTACCAGGAGTGGTACTAGAGGAACAGAATTTTCTCTTTTTTTGAGATGGAGTTTCGCTCTTCTTGCCCAGGCTGGAGGGCAATGGCGCAATCTCGGCTCACTGTAACCTCCACCTTCCAGGTTCAAGCGATTCTCCTGCCTCAGCCTCCCAACTAGCTGGGATTACAGAGTGCACCACTACACCTGGCTAATTTTGTATTTTTAGTGGAGATGGGGTTTCTCCATGTTGGTCAGGCTGGTCTCGATCTCCCGACCTCAGGTGATCCACCTGCCTCAGCCTCCCAAAGCGCTGTGATTACAGGCGTGAGCCACCATGCCTGGTGGAAGAACATAATTTTAAGGAAAAGTTTCCCTAATTGGTTCTGGGGTTTCTGGAAGTGGCTCTTTAATTTGATTAGACCTAAAAATGCTAGGGACTCTACTACTAGTAGTACAGAGGGCACTGATAGTCCATGGCCTCTTTTAGAGATATGCAAAATAAATGCATTTGATACTCATAATTTACTACTTATAAGAGGCAAAGAATTGAATGGCTCTATACATAATATTCTCAAAACATTTGTGGAAAACCAAGGAATATAATTGTGTCTGGAATTGGTTCCTTCCTGTGGGTTCTTGGTCTTGCTGACTTCAAGCATGAAGCTGCAGTGAGTGTTACAGAGATGGAGTCACCCTCTGTGGCCCAGACTGGAGTGCAGTGGCCAAATCTCAGCTCACTGCAAGCTCCACCTTCTGGGTTTACACCATTCTCCTGCCTCAGCCTCCCGAGTAGCTGGGACTACAGGCGCCTGCCACCACACCCAGCTAGTTTTTTGTATTTTTTAGTAGAGACGACGTTTCACCATCTTTGCCAAGATGGTCTCGATCTCCTGACCTCGTGATCTGCCCGTCTTGGCCTCCCAAAGTGCTGGGATTACAGGCTTGACCCACCGCACCTGGCCTGTTACACTCCTTAAAGATGGTGTGTCCAGAGTTTGTTCCTTCAAATGTTCAGATATGTCAGGCGTTTCTTCTTTCTGGTGGGTTCATGGTCTTGCTGAATGAAGCCACAGGCCTTCACAGTGAGTGTTACAGTTCTTAAAAATGGTGCATCCGGAGTTGTTCCTTCCTCCCAGTGGGTTCACAGTCACACTGGTTTCAGGAGTGAAGCTGCAGACCTTTGCAGTGAGTGTTACAGATTATAAAGTAGTGCAGACCCAAAAGAGTGAGCAGCAGCAAGATTTATTGCACAGAACCAAAGAACAAAGCTTCCCAGGCAAGCAAGGTGAGGGAGCAGGAGTGGATTGCCACTGCCAGCTCAAGTGGCCAACTTTTATTCCCTTATTTGGCCCCACCCACATCCTGCTGATTGGTCCATTTTACAGAGAGCTGATTGGTCCATTTTACAGAGTGCTGATTGGTGCATTTTTACAGAGTGCTGATTGGTGTGTTTACAAACCTTTTCCTAGACACAGAGCACTGATTGGTGCATTTACAATCCTTTAGCTAGACAGAAAAGTTCTCCAAGTCCCCACCTGACCCAGAAGCCCAGCCAGCTTCACCTCTCATAATGTTGTTGGTTGGTTACTCCTGGTGTCACTGGATAGAGTGATGAAGGAAATGGATGATCTCCAGGATTGGATTTCCTGGCTCCCAGTTCACATAAGTGACTTAAGAGTTTCTAGGTGTGTCCCGAGTCAGAATCGTCTCTGCTGTAACTACAGGTCTGAAATTGCCAAAAATAAAACACAAACCCTCATCATATGACTGGCTGAATTGCAAGGAAAGCTGAACTCTCAGCCTCACAGACTATCTACTGTTAAAGTGGGGGCATTGATTAGGAGACAGTGGAGTTCTGCAAATTGTGATGAAGACGTGTGGGAAGACCCTGCTGAACCTGATGAGTCTCACTGGCCAGAAGTGACCTCCCCATTTCTACTCCCACCCTCAGAGGCAGCAGTGTCCGCACACACAGTGGTATCAACCTTTCTGCTCCCTCTGAAGGGTTTAACCAGAAATACTAATGGCTTCCCCTGAGGCAGTAGCCATACAAGATAATGCTGATTCTCCTCAGGACCCAACCCCACCACACTTTTTTGCTTCTAGAACTGTAACTAGAGTTTCAGTTACAAGTAGATGTAACAAGTTTCATCAGGACCCTAAAGGCGAAATACTAAGTGTGAGTCAGGAGGAGGTGTGCTACACTCCAAAAGGGCTACTTGAGTTTTCTAATTTTTAAAGCAGAAATATGGAGAACACGTGTGGGAATGGATATTAAGGGTGTGGGATAATGGTGGAGGGAACCCACAGTTGGATCAGGCTGAAATTTATTAATATGGACCCACTAAGCAGAGATTCTGCATTTAATGTTGCAGCTCAGGAATAAGAATGGTGCTAACAGTTTCTTTGGCGGAAACATGAATCAAAAGACGTCCCATCAACAGCAAGTTCAAAATGGCTGATGGCCTATGGTTTACCATAGAGGAAGGGATTCAAAGCTTGATAATGCTAGAGTGAATTTGCCACGTGAAACCTCACCCACACTAGGAGGGCCCAGAAGACATGCCTTTCACCAATGCCTTGAGAAATAAATTTGTAAAGAGAGCCCCCAAATCCCTGAAGAGCTCTGTGACTGCTCTTCTCTGTAAACCATACCTTACAGTGGGAACCACAGTCACTTAATTGAAAAACATAAATGCAATGGTAATCATTAGATTCTAAGATGGTAGGTCCCAAGTGCTGGCATTCAATGGTCAAAGGCAGTGTAGGGGTAGTTACTGTAAAAACAACAAAGGCAAGGCAACAATTGCCACCCTACCTACCTTTCTCTCTCTTAGATGGGCAGAAATGACTCATGTAGTTCCTTTTATAAAGAATCCATGATCCCACTTCACTCTACCATCACAACCTAGTCACCCCCTCATTAGGCCCCATCTCCCAACACTGTTGCATTGGAGATTAAGTTTCCAACACATGCTTTTGGAGGGACATTCAAACCTTAGCTCAGACGTAATGGAATTACTGCATATCTGTCATGGGCCGAGTAATTTAAGCTTGGAAAACTCCCCAAAACACTACAATCCCTATTTAGTGTTGTGAAGCTCACAATCTTGTGAGAAAATGATGGTATCACAGAACGTTAGAGCTGGAAGAGACTTTTGAACTTTAATCCAGTCCATCATTTTACAGAAGAGGAAACACAGTAGAGGACACACTCTGAAGGCAAGTTGTAGTAGAACTGGACTAGAACCTAAATTCCCTGGTAGGAACACTAGAACACACACACACACTTGTGTCTGCACACACAGAGTAAGAGATTGCAGTAAGTGCCTGCAGCCTTACTGGTCAGCCAGTAAATGAAACCCTATTTAAAAACTGGGAAATGCAGCTGGGTGCAGTGGCTCACGCCTGTAATCCCAGCACATCAGGAGGCTGAGGCAGGTAGATTTCTTGAGGTCAGGAGTTCGAGACCAGCCTGGCCAACATGGTGAAACTCCATCTCTACTAAAAATACAAAACTTAGCTGGGTGTGGTGGTGTATGTCTGTGGTCCCAGCTCTTTGGGAGACTGAGACAGGAGAATTGCTTGAACCCAGGAAGTGGAGGCTGTGATGAGCTGAGATTGCACTCCAGCCTGGGTGACAGAGTGAGACTTTGCCTCAAAATAAATAAATAAATAAAATTTTAAAAACTGGGAAATATTAGTGAAGTGATTGAGATCAATGTGCAGCCTTGGATAAGTAACTTAAATTCTTTGTGCCTCTGTTTCCTCACTTATAAAATAGGGATGAAAATGGCTACCTTTCAGGGTGTTCTGGGAAAGATCAATGATGTATGTAAAACACCTTATGAGCTAGGGATGCTTTTGGCTGCAAGGAACACAAAATCCAATTGATAGTGTTCTAAACAAATAAGGGTTGATTTTTGTCCTATTAAGAGCATTGAGGGGCCGGGCACGGTGGCTTACGCCTGTAACCCCAGCACTTTGGGAGGCCGAGGCAGGTGGATCACGAGGTCAGGAGATAGAGATCATCCTGGCTAACACAGTGAAACCCCGTCTCTACCAAAAATACAAAAATATTAGCCAGCCGTGGTGGCAGGCGTCTGTAGTCCCAGCTTCTCGGGAGGCTGAGGCAGGAGAATGGTGTGAACCCGGGAGGCAGAGCTTGCAGCGAGCCAAGATTGCGCCACTGCGCTCTGCAGCCTGGGCAACAAAGTGAGACTCCATCTCAAAAAAAAAAAAAAAAAAGAGAGCATGGAGGTATGTGGCTGCTGGCATTTATTAGTCCAATGGCATGGGTCCCTGAAAGTTTCTTGGCCTTTCCTTTATGCTTGTGGCTTCATGATGTCCAAATAATGTGAACGTTCCAGATGTCATGTTTGCATTCACAGTAGGAATAAGAGGAAATGAAGAAAGACTCTCCTAGGTACATCTGTCCCTTGTCCTGGGGACAATAGTTTCACCTAGACATGCCCCAGAAGGATTCTGCTTATGTCTCATGGACCCAGTGCCATCGTGTCATTACCCCTAGCAAGATGAAAAGCTATAGGAAGCTAAATGTTTGGCTGTTAAGCCTCCGCAGTGGGGATGGCAAGGGAAAGGGGGTTGGGAATAGCTTTAAGTAGCCAATGAATGGGACCTGCCATAAGAAACTATCATATAAGAGGCCTATTAAAGGGCAGTTTTTGGAATTTTAAGTAAACCTTTGAAGCTTGCTATGAACCTCTCCAGGCATTTTGACCTTCAACAATGGACTTTCATTACAAAGAGTTAACAAGAAAGCATGAGCTGGTTTTGGTGTGCAGTTTGCAGCTTCATCTCATCACTTACTTTTCACATTTTATGGATTTCTTGAAATTGCCCCGGGATTATGGGAATTTGGTGACTCAGGTCATGAACTCCATTATTTTGGCTTTAGCCTTCAAGGTAAAGATCTGATATTAAGCTGGTCTTTATATCTATTTTTAAGATCTTGGATTTGGAGGTAAAGGCGATTGGATGAAACCCCCAAACGCATTCAAGGTTTTGAAATAATGAAAATGTAAGTGGAGGCATGAAGATTCAATGTGTTCTTTATCATCCTTCGCAGCTTAAGTAAAATCACTGACTATTCTCCGAGTCAAAAATAATTCAGGATTTAATTGGCAAAGGTATTTCAAGGTTCTGTCTTTTTCTATTTTTCTCCTGCCTTGGTAAAGCTATGAGTTATGTTGTAAGCACTGAGCATCTTGAAATAGTAGTTACTAAGACAACGTATTAAATTAAGAATTAATTGGATTTTAAAAAATTCTCCTGTGTGTACATACAAACATATTGGTATTATGGTTCTCATTTTACCTTGGCACAATATCCTCCTAAAGAGAAGCCCATATATTCTTTGGATTCTGAAAATTATCATTTTCACACCTCCATAAGCAAATAGAATCCTTTTAACATATAAAGGATCTCTTTCCTAGGGAAAAGTTACTTATTACATACTTGTTAGTAGGTCTCCAGGCTGGCTTCCACTAAATTTTAATAAATCATTGCGTTTTCCGTAAGTTGATTCCCCAGTTCCCCTGATTATTTGCCGATAATGTCCAGGCGTGTTTTCCGTGTGCTTTCCTTAATTCATCGTGAGCACGAGATTCCTCTAAAGTGGTAAATTATGCATCTCAAATCTGAGCTCTGTAAGCGCTGGCAGGTGCTACTGGTGATATGAACTAAGTAGTCCAGTATATTGTTGCAGTTGTCTATGGAAACAAATGTAAGCTTTCCTGTCAATGCAGAAGGTTAGGATCAGAAGGCATCTTAAAGAGCACAAAACACATCCTATTTATGTTACAAAGAATCAAAGCACAGATTTTTGTGGGATCTTTGTTGTTGTTTTTTGTTTGTTTGGGGGAACGAGGTCTCGCTCCGTCACCCAGGCTGGCATGTATGACCTCAGCTCATTGCAGTCTCAACCTCCCCGGCTCAAGCAATGCTCCTAACTCAGCCTCCCGAGTAGCTGGGACTACAGGCACAGGCTACTACACCTGACTAATTTTTGTACCTTTTGTAGACATGGAGTTTCCCCATGTTGCCCAGGCTGGTCTTGAACTCCTGGAGTCAAGCAATCGCCCACCTTGGCCTCCCAAAGTGCTGGGATTACTGGCACGAGCTACTAGACGCCCAGCCTGCATATCTTTCAATAGAGTTAGTATGGCAATATGCTTCTTTCGTAGCCTTCATTCCCTACCTCTGCTGGATGTGGGGCACTATGCTAGATCTTGGGGATACAAAAGGGACTCAGATACGACCTTTCCCTAAAAAGCTCATGATATTAGGAACCTGCAAGAGGAATGAGAAAGGTGAAGGGCCCTGCTTTACATAGATGTCATCTCTGCCCCTCTAAGAGACAGAAAGGTAGGAAGGGTGATGATTTAAATTAAATGAAGCCTCTTCTCTTGTTCATTCTGTCTTCTCTAAGCAATCTCTAGCAGAAGGCAAAGTGATAGCTTTATGTTCAGAAGACTGAGAAAACAAATTTTGACTCAGCTGTTTAGCCCTTTGCATCTCAATTTCTTTACCTGTAAATAAGGATGATAGTAATACCCATCCTCTAGAATTATGACAATGTACATAGTAAAATAGATCCCCTAACCATCTGCATTTTAGGGGGAGGAGAAGCCTCCAGGTGGACTTCAGTGCATTTGATTTTCCTTATGTTTATCCAGCCTACTTATTCTCCCTCAAACAATTTGCCCTTCAAGGCTAAGATACAACTTCCATCAACACCCTTCCTCTTGTGCCTCTCAGATCTGGTGGCTTCCAGGGCTGCTGGCAACACAAACCCCTTAGAAATCACAAGAGTGAAGCATAGGTTAGGGGTGTGGGGTTGGGGTGGCTCAGTAGGGTGTGTGGAGTAGGGAGATGGAAGGAAGGTTGTAGCTGCAATCATTGCAGGCTCCTCAGCTGTGATTGGGGTGTGGCTGCCAGCTCTTCTGTCTCTAAAACAGACGATGAATATAGAGAGCCTTCAGCCTTAGCACTCGGGGTTTCCACTCCATCCTCACTTCTCATCTCCCACCACGAGGGCACCAACCAGGGCTTCTTTAGCATGGTTTAGGCGAGTGCCATGCCCTCCACTTAGAATAATTGGGCACTTCATAATTCTTATTATTGTAAATAATGATGATGTTCTTGATTTTAGAAAGAATACATGTTATTTTTAATCAGAATAAGAAAAATATTGAAATACGTTTTTTATTATTTTGAAGCTTCACCATCTTTTAAATGCAAGCATGTCAGTGAATTGTTGAAATAAGTTTTGAAAAGTTTTGTTTTTTTTTTTGAGACAAAATCTCACTCTGTCACCAGGCTGGAATGCAGTGGCGCAATCTTGGCTCACTGCAACCTCCACCTCCCAGGTTCAAGCGATTCTCCTGCCTCAGCCTCCTGAGTAGCTAGGACTACAGGTGCATGCCACCACACCCAGCTAATTTTTTGTATTTTTCATAGAGACGGGGTTTCACAGTGTTGGCCAGGATGTTCTTGATCTCCTGACCTCGTGATCCACCTGCCTTGACCTCCCAAAGTGCTGGGATTACAGGTGTGAGTCACCACTCCTGGCCGGATTTTTTTTTTTTTAGCTTAGTGCGTGGTGCCTGCCTGTAGTCCTAGCTACTTGGGAGGCTGAGGCAGGAGGACTGCTTAAGCCCAGAAGTTCGAGGCTATAATGAACTACGTTCATGCCACTGTACTCTAGACTGGACGAAAAGTGAGACCTTGTCTCTAAAAATAAAACATAAAAATAAATAAAGAAAAAATTCACAAAATAGCAAAAAATTTTGAGTTTAATGATTTGCTAAAATTAAATCAACGAATACCAGTATTTTATCACCACTGTCTCATGAAAACTGGGTTTTTTTTTGGCTTAAGCTTTTTTTTTTTTTTTTTTTTTTGAGACGGAGTCTCGCTCTGTCGCCCGGGCTGGAGTGCAGTGGCCGGATCTCAGCTCACTGCAAGCTCCGCCTCCCGGGTTTACGCCATTCTCCTGCCTCAGCCTCCCGAGTAGCTGGGACTACAGGCGCCCGCCACCTCACCCGGCTAGTTTTTTGTATTTTTTAGTAGAGACGGGGTTTCACCATGTTAGCCAGGATGGTCTCGATCTTCTGACCTCGTGATCCGCCCGTCTCGGCCTCCCAAAGCGCTGGGATTACAGGCTTGAGCCACCGCGCCCGGCCGGCTTAAGCTTTTAAGCATCACAATAATAATAGTTGTATTCAAAAAATTCATTTGCATCATTTCAGGTATATTGGATATATATAGTGTGTATTTAGTATGATATTATTTTTAATACCCATAAAGTTTGGAAACAGTGAATAAATATTGTCAAGGACATTTTTGATCTGTAATCATAATAAATTAATACTAGTACTATACGCTTTCTGGCCATTGTGAAATACAAAAATAAATGCCCTCAAATTGTTGACAGTCTAGGTGGGAAAACAACTCTTTCATTGCTGCAAGAAACTGACCTCATTGTCCTGCTAGTAACTACTGACTGTGGTCCAAGATTTTTTTTTTTTTAAGATGGAGTCTCGCTCTGTTGCCCAGGCTGGAGTCCAGTGGTGGGATCTCAGCTCACTGCAATCTCTGCCTCCCGGGTTCAAGCCATTCTCTTGTCTCAGCTTCCCAAGTAGCTGGGACTACAGGTGCGTGCCACCACACCTGGCTAAATTTTTGTATTTTTGGTAGAGATGGGGTTTCACCATGTTAGCCAGGATGGTCTTAATCTCCTGACCTTGTGATCCACCTGCCTCAGCTTCCCAAAGTGCTGGGATTATAGGCGTAAGCCACCGTGACTGGCCGGTCCACGATTTTTTTTTTAAAGACATCTTGGCCTGGCACAGTGGCTCATGGCTCTAATCTCAGTACTTTGAGAGGCCGAGGCAGGAGGATTGCTCGTGGCCAGGAGTTTGAGACCAGCCGGGGCAACATAGCGAGACCCAGTCTCTAAAAAAAATGTTTAAATTAGTCAGGCGTGCTGGCATGCACCTATGGCCCCAGCGACTCAGAAGGCTGAAGAGGGAGGATCACTTTAGCCTGGAAGGTCAAAGCTGCAGTAAGCTATGATCACACCAGTGCACTCCAGCCTGGGTGACAAGTGAGACTTGTCTCAAAAAAAAAAAAAAGGTATCTGAACTCACAAATCAACTCCATTGTGGAGTTGGTCAAATTATAGAAAAAACGGTTGCATACTTACCACTAGTTCTGTGGTCTTTGTCTGTCTCTGGTGCTCCACCATATACCACCTTCTCAAGGATAAATGTGCACTGCTGAGACTTTGTCCTGCTCACACACTGAGACGTAGAATAGAGGAAATTATTCACATGGGTCAGCCATTTGGGGCTTTTAAATGATCAGATTATTCACCTGTAGAAAATTTTACCCTGAATTACCTAAATATCTGCCTTGGTTCTTTCATTCATTTTATAAGTGTACCCACAGGGGAAGATTGAGTCATAGTTAAAAGAATGTTTGTTTATCTACTTATGTGGTACACTAAAACAAGGAGGCATCTTTATCCAAATCTGAGTTGCTTGGCAACTGGATCAGTTTTCCATTTCTAGTTAACCAGCTGTGAATGGAGCCTTACAGAGTCCAAGAATCACACTAATACTCACGTATTCATGGGAGGCCTAGGACCAAGGTCAGTAACTGAGCTACAATCTCGATAGAATCTATATTTCATGCATTTATAAAGTCATAGGCTCCCAGATGTGAAAGAGGTCTTAAATGTATTGGAAAAGGCCTTACTTTTTTTTTGAGACGGAGTCTTGCTCTGTGGCCCAGGCTGGAGTGCAGTGGCACGATCTTGGCTCACTACGACCTCTGCCTCCCAAGTTCAAGTGATTCTCCTGTCTCAGCCTCCTGAGTAGCTGAGATTACAGGCGCCTACCACCACGCCTGGCTAATTTTTGTATTTTTAGTAGAGACGGGTTTTCACCATGTTGGGCAGGCTGGTCTCGAACTCCTGACCTCGTGATCCGCCTGCCTTGGCCTCCCAAAGTGCTGGGATTACAGGCGTGAGCCGCCATGCCTGGCCAGAAGAGGCCTTACATATTAATCTAAGTGCCATCCTGTAGTTAACTTTACTGTGGAGTTACAGGCCAACCTCTGCATGGACATCTGCCAAGTTTAGTTCTAGCATACTCTAGTTTTAATAGATGATGAGGTTTCAAACTACTAACCATGTGCCCATTTCAACATTTTTTTGTTTTTTTTTTTTAAAAGGACATGCATTGTATGTTTTCAATGAAGAGAATCACTATTGCTTATTCCATCTTTGGACACTTTTTACTCATAAAAATTACTCCTTATAATGAGACAAAATCTGTCTATTAATTCTCCCAGACAATCATAGTTTATCTGTTGGTGCCTTATAGATCAAATGCAATACCTTTCCCATAAGACAGCCCAGCAACGTGTTATCCTAATCTAAGTTTTTCCTTCAAGCTAAATTTTCCCAGTTTCTTCAATGAAACCTCACACACAGTGTTAAGTCCCTTCACTACTCTGATCAGACATCTCTCAACTCAAATTCATTTTTGCGTATTGTTTTTGAACCAGGACTCTGGAAGTAGAATGCAACCTTTCAGAAGTGACAGAGTGAATTGGGACCATGCACTAACTTGAATTATACCATTGTCTTGTGAATTCAATTTAAGATTGCATGACCTGCTTAATACAAACAATCTCTAAAGTTGATAGGTACTGGGTTTACTGAAGACGAAAAACCTCTGTCACTTAAACATAGTCTCCTTCACCATGTTCATACGCTTTCGGAATTTTTTGGACCCAAAACAAGGCCTTAAATTTATCCTGCTAAATTTCATTCTATTCAATTCTGTCCCTCATGTCGATATATCAAAATCTCTAGATTCTTTCCTACCTATATCCTTTCTTTCAGCTCAGTGTCTTGCAAATATATGATGTGCCACACCTTTTATACCTTTACCCAAGTAGATGACAAAAAATATTAAGTAGATAACAAGGATAGAGTCTTATGCTGTCTTGAAACTCACTGCTAGCGATCCATTAATCTACCCCTTGATTATTGCCACTAAAGCAGTTGCTAATCCTTACCTCTAGCCCATACTCTATCTTCATGAGGAACAAACCATGAAGAACCTTACCAAATACCTCACAGGAGCCAGAAAAAGAGAGATAAAATATGTTGGCTACTTCCTGCATTCAGTTATCTTTATATCACCTCATTTAATGAATTTGTGTTTTTTTAAAGAAAAATTTAGTGAGTACCTACTATATGTCAGATGCTATTCTAGGCTCTGGGTATATACAGCAAAACTTCTTTTTGTTTTTGTTTTTTTGGTATTATCATACATTCAAGTATTATCATCTTCATTTTGTAGAGTAAGAAAATGAGACTCAGAAATGTGAACTACCTCACAAAGTGAATACATACTGTAACAGCATCAGAGCCAGGATCCAAACTTAACCATGTAAATTTCTTTTTCACTGATGGATTTAATCTCTGAAGTGCACACCCACTGTAGCTACCTAATCCTCAGTCACTTCAGTTTTTCAACTTTTGCCTTCTATGCATAATAACTTTTCTTTCTTTCTTTTTTTTTTTTTTTTTTTTTTTTTTTTTGGTTTTTTTTGTTTGTTTGTTTTTGTTTGAGACAGAGTCTTGCTCTGTCACCCAGGCTGGAGTGCAGTGGCATGATCTCAGCTCACCGCAACCTCCAACTACTGAGTTCAAGCGATTCTCCTGCCTCAGCCTCCCAAGTAGCTGAGACTACAGGCATGTGCCACTGCGCTCAGCTAATTTTTGTATTTTTAATAGAGACAGGGTTTCACCATGTTGGCCAGGCTGGGTCTCAAACTCCTGACCTTGTGATCCGCCCGCCTCAGCCTCCCAAAGTGCTGGGATTACAGGCATGAGCCACCGCGTTCAGCCCAATTTTTTCTTTATTATAATCTCTGTCCATAAAGTTTGTATCTTAACTCTAAGTAATGAATAATGATGGGAATTATACGCATCACAGTAAATTGATAGGAAAAATATTTGGGACAACCGGGCTACTGGTTTATAAGAAATCACTAGTCTTCTGTGTTTTCCTTGATGCAACTCATTTTCTGGTTCTATTGTTATCCCCTTACCATGCATCCACCTCCCTCAAAATGAACAAAATCTCCCAAATTTTCAAGTCTCTTTGTTCCTCTCAGAAACAATCGTAGAAGGTTGGTAAGGTGAAGCATATTCAATTTCATATCTATAAGTAATAAAATGTGCCTTAATTATAGTGAATTGTTGTCCATATCATAACCCAAAGTCATGCCTTGGAGAAGAGGATGAAGGCTGAAGATTTCCAGGGCTAGCTTTCAGTTCCCAAAGAAACACTAAAGTTGTGTTTAATGCAAAAGATACCAGCAAAGCAGTTCAGAATCTTATATATCTCTTTATTCTTTTTTAAAAACATTTTTGAGACAGGATCTCACTCTGTTGCCCAGGCTGGAGTGCAGTGGTGTGATCGTGCAGTGGTGTGATCATGACTCACTGCAGCTTCGAACTCCTGGGCTCAAGTGATCTGCCCACCTCAGCCTCCCTGGGACTGCAGGCACATGCCACCAAGTCCAGTTAATTTTATTTATTTATATGTTTGGTAGAGATGGTGGTCTAACTATGTTGTTCAGGCTGTTCTCACACTCCTGATCTCAAGCAATCCTCCTGCCTCAGCCTCCCAAAGTGCTGGGATTACAGGTGTGAGCCACCATGTGTGGCCTTATTTGTCTTTGTTCTTTTAGGTGACAAAATTAAGTTTATGTCCTTCATCTTTCTCAATTATTCTTTTTTCCCTAACAAAAATCAGAATTAACTAGATTTTTTTTTTTTTTTTTTTTTTTTTTTTTTTTTTTGAGACAGTCTTGCTCTGTCGCCAGGCTGGAGTGCAGTGGCGTGATCTCAGCTCACCGCAACATCTGCCTCCCAGGTTGAAGCAATTTTCCTGCCTCAGTCTCCCAAGTAGCTGGGACTGCAGGCACGTATCACCACGCCCAGCTAATGTTTGTATTTTTAGTAGAGATGGGGTTTCACCATGTTGGCCAGCATGGTCTCAGTCTCTTGACCTTGTGATCCGCCCGGCTTGGCCTCCCAAAGTGCTGGGATTACAGACCTAAGCCACCACGCTCAGCCTAACTAGATTTTTTTAAAGTAACTGAAAATTGGGTCAATTTTTTTTAGTAAAAGTAAGAGGCATAACAAAAAGGAAGCCTCCTGAATTTCCAAGTCTCTTTGTGCCTCTCAGAAACAGTTGTAGATAATAGTTACCTGCATGCTCTTCCAGACCTAATTCTCTATGCACATATGTATATATGTGTGTATATTTTTTGGACATCTTTCCATATTAGACAGGGCAACTTGTCACATTCTTTTTAATACGTGCATTATATACTCCTGTACAAATGTAGTACTATATTTGATTTAACCAGATTCTTACTGATGGATATTTGGCTCTTTTCCAAATCTTCACAATGAAAAGCTGTTATTTTAACTTAACTGATCAATTCAAAGTATACTTATAAGACACATACTAAATGCCAAGCTGTGTTCTAAGCACTTTATAAAAGTGCGCTCATTTAATCTCTAAAATAATCCATTGAGGTAGGTTCTAATATTATCATCCCTGTTACACAGATGAGAACACCGAGGATGGAGTGAATAACTTGTCACCGGTCACACTGCTAGTAAAAGACAGTCAGGTAGGCTGGGTGCTGTGGCTCAAGCCTGTAATCCCAGCACTTTGGGAGGCCAAGACGGGCGGATCACAAGGTCAGGAGATTGAGACCATCCTGGCTAACACGGTGAAACCCCGTCTCTACTAAAAAATACAAAAAAAAACTAGCCGGGCGAGGTGGCGGGCGCCTGTAGTCCCAGCTACTCAGGAGGCTGAGGCAGGAGAATGGCGTAAACCCGGGAGGCGGAGCTTGTGGTGAGCTGAGATCCGGCCACTGCACTCCAGCCTGGGCAACACAGCGAGACTCCATCTCAAAAAAAAAAAAAAAAAAGGCAGTCAGAATTCAACCTTGTTCTGGCTCAGCACTCCATGCCAAACTTTAGTAGGCTTTCATACCTCTCTGTTGCTGCAACACAATTGTCTATTCCCGAAGTAGATCAGTTGCTAGGCATAAGGAATGAAAGATGCTTTTAGTAGCCAGCATGAGCAATGCTGTGAAAAAAACTAGAAAAGAAGATTTAAAAATTGACAGAATGGATCAAGACAGCTACTCCCATTCCACCCTACCACACCCATTCCAGCAACCTCTGCAAAGATTTTTAAAAGGTAGACAGACCAAATTCCCCTGCAAATGTGATAAATTTCCCTACAAACATGAAATCGCTTCTACCAGACACATGGAGGGAGTGGAGGTGGCAGCTCAAAGAGCTCTGGCTTTTAAATTCTGCAGAAAGACAGTAAGACACGAATGCAATTTTGTACAGAGCTTCACTGGAGTTCATGATTTTAAGTTAAGGGTAAACACATTCTAATTAAGGCCTTTTAAAAGAATTTGTCTCAAGAAACCTTTTTATCAGAGCTATTTTCAGTCTGAAGAAAAACAGTTTTGTTGCTGTGAAGCTCAAAAGCCAAATGCATTAAATTCTTTTTCCCAGATGCAAAGCAATTGGTTCTCTGGTGCCAATTTTTATATTTCTTAAGAATGGTGGCCGGGCGCGGTGGCTCACACCTGTAATCCCGGCACTTTGGGAGGCTGAGGCAGGCAGATCACAAGGTCAGGAGATCGAGACCATCCTGGCTAACACAGTGAAACCCCATCTCTACTGAAAATACAAAAAAATTAGCCGGGCGTGGTTGCAGGCGCCTATAGTCCCAGCTACTCGGGAGGCTGAGGCAGGAGAATGGTGTGAACCCGGGAAGTGGAGTTTGCAGTGAGCCCAGATCACACCACTGTACTCCAACCTGGGTGACAGAGTGAGAGTCCATCTCAAAAAAAAAAAAGAAAAAAAAAAAAGAATGGCATTGCATGCTGCCAGTGGTAATACTGTTTGAATCTCAATACTGGTAATACTGTTTGAATCTCAAAAGCCTTGAGAACCCTGCCAATGTTTTGGGTTTTAAACTTGACAAAGCCCGCCCTCCCATTCCCAAGGGGTAAATATGAAACATAACTTTCAGTTCCTCCGTACATACAATGCTAATTAGCTCAGTGCTCTAATTTTATTTCTGGCCTTTGGTACAGCTGAAGCTTTGCTGGTATATTAGTAACAACATAAATGTCTGCACATTTCTGAGAGTCTGTGTCTCTGAATCACCTTGAGAGAAATAGCTTTGATCAGAGCATGTGAGCTACATTTCAACAATTTCTTTACTGTGTTGATGTTATTGGTGGTAAAAGCAGAATTTGAACTTTAGGATGAAAAAAATAGATAGAGGATAAATAAAAGAGAGGAAGCTCCTGCAAAGTATATGCAACTCTTAGATTAGGCAGTCCAAAGAGAAAAAATTCAGAAAATTAATGGCTCATTTGGGAGACACAAATTAATTTGATGATCTGATAAAAGAAAAAAATAACATTTTCTTAGATTTAGAAGAATTTACATTTTCAGAAATGTCGAAAATCTTTGAAATGTTTCTTGACATTTCGTTTGACAACCCCAGAGGTCAGACCCGCTGAGGGTTCAAAGGCTGTTGGCCTCCCACTTCCATCTGATGGTCCCCATATCTGATATGTCCTCTCCCGTCTAGTGTGCTGTCATTACACCACATGAGACACACACTCCAAGAGGGGATTTGAGCTCTCAATAGCCATTTTGTTCTTCTGCTCTTGCAAGTGAAAGATGAATCCTCACATCCAAAAATTAAATATACATCATTGCTGTGTTTGCAATGACATTCCATAAGTCTACATATACATCAGAAATGCAAACTAAGAGAATGATAATTACCAAGGCCTGGGAAGAGTGGTGGGATGGAGATGAACAGAGTTTGATTAATGGGTACAAACATACGGTTAGATAGAAAGAATAAGTTCCAGTGTTTGACAGCACAGTAGGATGACTATAGTTAATAATTCATTGTGTATTTCAAAATAGCTAGAAGAGAAGATGTGAAAATGTGAAGGACCTCTTCAAGGAGAACTACAAACCACTGCTCAACAAAATAAAAGAGGACACAAACAAATGGAAGAACATTCCATGCTCATGGATAGGAAGAATCAATATCATGAAAATGGCCATGCTCCCCAAGGTAATTTATAGATTCAATGCCATCCCCATCAAGCTACCAGTGACTTTCTTCACAGAATTGGTAAAAACTACTTTAAAGTTAAGTTCATATGGAACCAAAAAAGAGCCCACATTGCCAAGTCAATCCTGAGCCAAAACAACAAAGCTGGAGGCATCACATTACCTGACTTCAAACTATACTACAAAGCTACAGTAACCAAAACAGCATGGTACTGGTACCAAAACAGAGATATAGACGAATGGAACAGAACAGAGCCCTCAGAAATAATACCACAAATCTACAACCATCTGATCTTTGACAAAATCTGATCTTTGACAAAACCTGACAAAAACAAGAAATGGGGAAAGGATTCCCTATTTAATACATGGTGCTGGGAAAACTGGCTAGCCATATGTAGAAAGCTGAAACTGGATCCCTTCCTTACACTTTATACAAAAATTAATTCAAGTCGGGTTAAAGATTTAAATGTTAGACCTAAAACCATAAAAGCCCTAGAAGAAAACCTAGGCAATACCATTCAGGACATAGGCATGGGCAAGGACTTCATGTCTAAAACAGCGAAAGCAATGGCAACAAAAGCCAAAATTGACAAATGGGATCTAATTAAACTAAAGAGCTTCTGCATATCAAAAGAAACTACCATCAGAGTGAACATGCAACCTACAGAATGGGAGAAAAAAACTTGCTGCAGTGACTAGAGAATATATTGAAGAATATATTGTTGAACAAAAGCAGTGAGAGTGGACATCCCTGCTTTCCCCCTGATTTTAGGGGGAATGTTTTCACTCTTTCACTATTTAATATGATTTTAGCTATAGGTTTATCATAGATCCCTGTTATCATGTTGAGGAAATTCCCTTCTATTTCTAGTTTGTTGAGATTTTTTAATTCATGTATGGGTGTTGATATTTTTCATATGCTTTTTCTTCATCAATTGAGATAGTCATGTGAGTTTTGCTCCTTACTATTCTATTAATATGGTATATTACATTAATTGATTTTTTTAGGTATTGAACCACCCTTGCATTCCTGAAATACATCACATTTGTTCATGATGTATAACCTTTTTAATACACTTGAATTCCGTTCCTGAATTCACTTTTCTAGTGTTTTGTGAAATTTTTTTCCAGTATGTACATGATACTGGCTAATCTTCTTTTCTTGTGATTGAGCTATCTGGCTTTGTTGTCAGGGTAATACTGGTCTCATAGCATGAGTTTAAAGGTGTTCCCTCCCTCTCTATTTTCTAATAGTTTCGTGAAAACTGGCATTACTTTAAGTATTTAATAAAATTAACCAATGAAGCCACTTGGACCTGAGCATTTCTTTGTAGGAATACAGTTATTTATAATTACTAATTAGATCTCTATTAGAAATTACTGGTGCAATTTCTCTTTTTGTTTTAGGTATATTCAGATTTTCTATTTCTTCCTCAATTAGTTTTTGGAATTTGTGTCATTCTGCAACTCTCTCCCCACCTGCCCAATTTCAAAGTTTGTCTAATCAGTTAGCATAATACTGCTTATAATATTCTTTATAATCTTTCAAATGTTGATAGAGTCATTGTGATAGCCTCTCTTTTGTTCCTGATTTTGGTAATATGTGTTTTCTCTCTTATTGTCTTTGTCAATCTACCTAAGGGTTTGTTAGTTTTCTAGTATTTTTGATTTTCTCTATTTTTCTCTATTTTGTGGGGGGGTGGTTTCTATGTCAGTGATTTTCATTCTAATCTTTCTTATTTCCTTCTTATGCTTGCTCTGGGTTTAGTTTTCTCTTATTTTTCTAGTTTTTTAAGTTAGAAGCTTAGGTTATAGATTTGTGAACTTTCTTCTTTTCTGATACTAGCTTTGCTGCAGATTTGATGATATTTCTTAATGAATTCAATTTAAAATTACCAAGCAAAACAGTACTTATGTGTAAAGTTTATACCATGGTAAGATCATTTTGACAACAACTAATGTTTAAATTACAAATAATATCAAAATGCTTTGCATATCTTCTGTGCTGGCAAAAGCTAAAATAAGAAAGAAGATCTCCATTAATATGCTAATTTTCAGCAGATGTATTTTCTGATCTTAAACTATGAGATAAGAATCTGATAGGATTCTATAAATGCCTTTCAAGCAATGAATATGGTCTGTGTTTGTTATTTGATACCTATATTTGGCAGTACCTGTCTGTGTAAAAAGCCATTTTCAAAGGTGAAATACAGAAAGTCTCATTACAGATCAGCATAAACATAAGAACATTTGCAGTTGACTTTGATGTTAGGGAATACTAAATTTGAACCCTAATTAAGCAAAATGTCATCTCAGAAAAAGAACTGCATACTTGTGATTAGACCTGTATTACAAAAAGTTCTTAATTATTATGATTATATTTTGAATTTCATTGATGAAAAATGCATGAAAATTTATTTTCTCATGTTATATAAATACATACATACATAAGATCCTTGATTGCTTCTTGGCCTGCAAAACCTAAAATATTTATGATTTGGCACCTGACAATAAGAGTTTGCCAGCCCCTGCCTAAGATAATATCTGCCTAACAAATTAAAGATTTATCCCATCTGGGAAATGATAACATCTCTAGCACCTCTAGTATTTTTTCATACACAATGTCTGGCATTCAAAGAAAAATTACTAAGTATTTTTAGCAAAAAATCAAATTACCAAAAGCCAAGAGAAAAAAACAGACAATAGAAACAGAAAGGGCCGGGCGCGGTGGCTCAAGCCTGTAATCCCAGCACTTTGGGAGGCCGAGACGGGTGGATCACGAGGTCAGGAGATCGAGACCATCCTGGCTAACACTGTGAAACCCCGTCTCTACTAAAATATAGAAAAAACTAGCCGGGCGAGGTGGCAGGCGCCTGTAGTCCCAGCTACTCGGGAGGCTGAGGCAGGAGAATGGCGGTAAACCCGGGAGGCGGAGCTTGCAGTGAGCTGAGATCCGGCCACAGCACTCCAGCCCGGGCGACAGAGCGAGACTCCGCCTCAAAAAAAAAAAAAAAAAAGAAACAGAAAGATATGTATTATAGATACTGAAGTTATCCAGTATAAATTTTATTCAGGCAAGTACATATATATTATATATAATATATTTATACTAATATATAAGATATTATATAATATTTATAATGCTATTTATTTATAATTTATATTTTATTTATAATATAATCCCAATTTATATAATAATTGATAATATAATTTATTAATAGAAATATAACAATTATAATAGATAATTATATATTATATATATTAGCAGAATCTTTTGAAATTTATTTCAATAATTTTGGGGAACAAGTGGTTTTTGGTTACATGGATAAATTCTTTGGTGGTGATTTCTGAGAGATTTTAGTGCACCCATCACGCAAGCAATGTACACTGTACCCAATATGTAGTCTTTTTTTTTTTTAGACAGAGTCTCCTTCTGTCACCCAGGCTGGAGGGCAGTGGCGCGGCTCACTGCAATCTCCGCCTCCCGGGTTCAAGCAATTCTCCTGCCTCATTCTCCTGAGTAGGTGGGACTACAGGCACGTGCCACCACGCTCGGCTAATTTTTTTGTATTTTTAGTAGAGATGGGGTTTCACCATGTTAGGTTGGTCTCGATCTCCTGACCTCATGATACACCTGCCTCAGCCTCCCAAAGTGCTGGGATTATAGGCATGAGCCACCATGCCTGGCATATGTAGTCTTTTATCCCTCATCCCCCTCCCACCCTTCCCCCTGAGTCCCCAAAGTCCATTATATCATTCTTATGTTTTTGCTTTTTCATAACTTAGCTCCTACTTACAAGTGAGCACACACGATATTTGGTTTTCCATTCCCGAGTTATTACACTTAGAATAATGGGCTCCAACTCCATCCAATTTGCTGTGAATGTCATTATTTCATTCCTTTTTATGGCTAAGTAGGATTCCATGATGTATATATACCACAATTTTTTTTTTTTTTTTTTGAGACGCAGTTTCGTTCTTGTTGCCCAGGCTGGAGTGCAATGGCATGATCTTGGCTCACTGCAACCTCCACCTCCCGGTTTCAAGCAATTCTCCTGACTCAGGTTCCCGAGTAGCTGGGATTACAGGCACCTGCCACCACGCCTGGCTAATTTTTGTGTTTTTAGTAGATATGGGATTTCACCATGTTGGCCAGGCTGGTCTTGAACTTCTGACCTTAGGCGACCAGCCCACCTTGGCCTCCCAAAGTGCTGGGATTATAGGCATGAGCCACTGCACCTGGCCTATGCCACTTTTTTTTAATCCACTCGTTGGTTGATGGGCATTTTGCAATTGTGAATTGTGCTGCTATAAACATGCATGTGCAAGTGTCTTTTTCAAACAAGTCATACAATGACTTGTTTTCCTGTGGGTAGATACCCAGTAGTGGGATTGCTGAATCGAATGGTAGTTCTACTTTAAGTTCTTTAAGGAATCTTCATACTGTTTTTCTTAGTGGTTGTACTAGTTCACAGTGCCACCAGCAGTGTAAAAGTATTCCCTTTTCACCCCATCCATGCCAACATCTATTTTGTTTTCTTAATTATAGCCATTCCTGCAGGAGTAAGGTGCTATCTCATTGTGGTTTTAATTTGCATTTCCCTGAGAATTAGTGATGTTGAGCATTTTTTCTTATGTTCGTTGCCTTTTGTATATCTTCTTTTGAGAATTGTCTATTCATGTTCTTTGCCTACTTTTTGATGGGATTATTTTTTTTCTTGCTGATCTGTTTGAGTTCCTTGTAGATTCTGGATATTAGTTCTTTGCTGAATATATAGTTTGTGAATATTTTTTCCCATAAGAATATATTTTTTGGAAAACAGTGAAAAATAGAGAATTCTTTTCAGACAATTGGCATATATGAGACAATTTCCCAACCATCACAAAATCTACAAGAAAAAATAATACTTTTGTTAGTAATTTGTGATATATCACCATAATGTTCTTTTCCAACTTTTTGGTCTGCTTACCCTTTCACTATTTCTTTGCATAAGAATAATTTATAATACTATTATATATGGAGACAATAGCTGGATTATTCAGTCTTTCCTCTAACATGATTGTTCATTTCCCGCATTAGTACTAATTTTGGGTGCCATTTCCTCAGAAAGCATCAGATTTTGTCAGGGTAAACTGTGTGAAATACATTAAGATACAATTGAATACAGGGGCCGGGTGCGGTGATTCACACCTGTAATCCCAGCACTTTGGGAGGCCAAGACGGGTGGATCAGGAGTTCGAGACCAGCCTGACCTATGTGGTGAAAGCCCGACTCTACGAAAAATACAAAAATTAGTCAGGCGTGGTTGTACGCGCCTGTAGTCCCAGCTACTCTGGAAGCTGAGGCCGGAGAATTGCTTGAACCCAGGAGGAAGAGGAGGTTGCAGTGAGCCAAGATTGTGCCACTGCCCTCCAGCCAGGACGGCAGAGCAAGACTCCATCTCAAAAAATATAAAAAGAAAGAAAAAAATACAGTTGAGTACATTGGGATACATAAAAATTTGTGACTTCTTACACAGATATACTCGCTTTTTATGGCATTGCTATTGGTTTGTGTTCTACAAATGCAGAAATTCTTGATAAATTTTATTTTACACAATTTCCATCAGAGAAAAAAATCCATAGTTGTATGCACTGTGTAACTGAGTATATTCATGACAGGAGAGAACTTTAGTATGGATTAGATGTTAATGGAAACCAAATCTTCCATTTTTAATTTTTATTTTATTTTATTTTGAGACAGGGTCTCACTCTGTTGCCAGGCTGGAGTACAGTGGCATGATCATGGCTCACTGCAGCCTTGACCTCCTGGGCTCAGGTGATGCTCCCACCTCAGCCTCCCACGTAGCTGAGACTACAGGTGCACACCACCACACCCAACTATTTTTTTTTTTTTCATTTTTTTGTGGAGACAAGGTTTCACCATGTTGCCTAGTCTGGCGTCGTACTCCCAAACTCAAGCAATCTACCCACCTTGACATCTCAAAGTGTTAGGATTATAGGAGTGAGCCACCATGCCTAGCCTCATTTATAATTTTTAAACGTTTGACATTTGGAAGAATTTTCCACAGACTGTTTTTGCCTCTCTACATTTCAATCTTTATTTTTCCTCCACTATATATTTGCTCCTAGTGTTGTCTAAACTATGATATGTTCACATAATGATACAATCTCTGGCTCCACACCTTTGTGTCATGAGGAATGGTGATTTAGCACAGTGAACAGTAGAAATATTCCTAAAATTTATTCCTACATCAGAACAGCTACCAATAATTTACCTATAAATGAAAGTGACTATAAACCACATAAATATATCCTTGTAAACCTACATTGAATGTATCCCTAGGTCAACTTCTTCCTGGCTAGATCTCAAAATTAAATATCACCACCCTTCCTTCCTTGAAAAGCTGGCACAGGTGTGTCAAGCGATGACTTCATCAGTCCTACAAGCTAGAAAAGTAGAGGATATGTGCCTTTAGAGCAGCATTGTCAAAGAGAAATGTAACGTGAGCCATGTATGTACATTTAATTTTAAAGTAGCCACATTTTAAGTAAAACAGGAAAAAGACTGAAATTAATTTTAATATGCTTTATTTAGCCTAGTACATTCTAAATATGATTTCAACATGTAATCAAATTAATTTTTTGTGAAACTGATTTTTGAGATGACTTTTTTGTACAAAATCTTTGAAGGAAGTTGTAATGGAGAGAAAGTTGGAATGGAAAGAGACAATGGCCTTAACTTATTGTTGTTGAAAATATCTTATTTTTAAAAGGTTACAAAAATATATTTCTTTGTGAGTACCTTGACTGGAACCCCAGCCAGGGACTTGGAAGAAACTGAGGCAAATGAAATGTCCTGAAGCTTAAGCTTCATTAGCTAGAAGGATAAAGGAGAAACAAATATTATTGGCAACACCACAATTACTTTTGCACCAACCTAATAACAACAGTTATGCACTGGAGACTGGGGAGCTGAGACGACAGAGGTCAAGGATAAAAAAGAAACACTCTACCATTTGCCTTTTATCATTCTGATGTTTGTGATGCCTATTAAAAATTAAATTTAGGCTGGGCACGGTGGCTCACACTTGGGAGGCTGAGGCAGGTGGATCACCTGAGGTCAAGAGTTCGAGACCAGTCTGGCCAACGTGGTGAAACCCTGTCTCTATTAAAATACAATGATTACCCGGGCATGGTGGCGGGCACCTGTAATCCCCGCTACTCGGGAGGCTGAGGCAGTAGAATTGCTTGAACCCAGGAGGTGGAGGTTGCAGTGAGCAGAGATCACGCCATTGTACTCCAGCCTGGGTGACACAGCAAGACTCTGTCTCAAAAATAATAATAATAAAATAAAAGTAAATGTTTTGAGGCCAAATATTACCAATTGTAAATGAGTGGCAAATACGTTAGGCACTAAGTAAACACTGTTAGAAGCCTAACTAAAAAAAAAAATGTCGGGAGCTGATAACCAGTGAATAAAGCATCTATCCAAGAATTCTGAGGGCTATCCATAGACCCTAAATACCAAACAAGTAGTAGGAGTAGTAGGATAATCATTCCATTTATCATCAACCCCCAGTCTCTCTCTCCTTCACAAATATTACACTGAAATATATCTAAGTATAGCATAATTCAATTCTTACTTTTATTTTATGGATGCAAAAATTCTGCTAATATTAATCCAGAAAGTGGAGAACTTTAAAGTTGCACTATGGCCCTAGCCTCATTTGTCTCCTAAGCACATAAAACGTGGCTAGTACAAATTGAGATATGCTATAGGTATAAAATACCAACTGTATTCAAAGATTTTGTATAAAAATTGATCTCAAAAATCAATTTCACAAAAAATTAATTTGATTACATGTTGAAATAATGTTTAGAATGTACTAGGCTAAACACAATATATTAAAATTAATTTTATCCTTTTTCCTGTTTTTTTTTTTTTTTTTTTTTTTTGAGACAGAGTCTTGCTCTGTCGCCAGGCTGGAGTGCAGTGGTGCTATCTTGGCTCACTACAACCTCTACCTCCCTGATTCAAGTAATCAAGTAATTCTCCTGCCTCAGCCTCCTCAATAGCTGGGACTACAGGTGCACGCCACCACGCCGAGCTAATTTTTGTATTTTTAGTAAAGATGGGGTTTCACTATATTGGCCAGCCTGGTCTCAAACTCCTGACTTCAGTTAATCTGCCCTTCTCGGCCTCCCAAAGTGCTGGGATTATAGGCGTGAACCACTGTACCCAGCCTCTTTTTCCTGCTTTATCTAAAACGTGGCTACTTCAAAAATTAAATGTACATATGTGGCTCACGTTACATTTCTCTTTGACAATGCTGCTCTAAAGGCATATTTCCTCTACTTTTCCAGTTTGTAGGACTGATGAAGACATTGCTTGACACACCTGTGCCAGCTTTATCATTTTTTCAAGAGAAAGTTAAATTCCAAAATACCAAGAACAAAAAACCTCCCAGAATGAGAAAATTACATATCTATCACTGTAATTGAATAGCTCTATTAAAGTGTTATATAATTACATTGTTTCACAAGTTTGAAATCATCTCAAGAATTCTCTTTAAAGTAATAAGTAGTTTCTCCAAATAGTTCATTCTAGTTTTTTTTTTATTACCAACACACTTTATACCTCTCTCAAATATCTTAAATTATATAAAATGAGAATGATTAATTTTTATAATCTTTAGAAAATAATCTTATAAGGAAAAATTTATAAGCAAGCAAAAAAAGACATACAAAATCTGATTTTTTTAAGGAGTCAGATTCATTCATTACAGTAAATAGTGTACTGGCTTACCCTTCAATATCAGTCTACAGCTAAAAAACTTGGCTTGGCGTGGTGGTTCACACCCAGCACTTTGGGAGGCCAAGGTGGGCAGATCGTGAGGTCAGGAGTTCGAAACCAGCCTGACCAACATGGTGAAACTCTGTGTCTACTAAAAATACAAGAATTAGCTAGGCACGGTGGTGTGTGCCTGTAATCCCAACTACCCAGGAGGCTGAGGCAGGAGAATTGCTTGAACCCAGGAGTTGGAGATTGCAGTGAGCCGAGATCGTGCCACTGCATTCTAGCCTGGGCAACAGAGCAAGACTCCATCTCAAAAACAAACAAACCCTTAAGGCAGGGTGCTTCAACATATAAAAATTAATTATGATAATATACTACATTAACAGAATGAAGGAAAAAAAGCTACATGGTCATCTCAATTGATGTAGCAAAAGCATTCGACAAATGCAGTGCCCTTTCATGACAAAAATACACTCCACAAATTAGAAATAGAAAAAAACTAGATGCTGCGCATGGAGGCTTATACCTGTAATCCTAGAACTTTGGGAAGCTAATGAGGGAGGGTCACCTGATCCCAGGAGTTTAACACCAGCCTAGGCAACATAGTGAGACCTCATCTCTACAAAAAGTTAAAAAAAAAAAAAAAAAAAAATCGGCAGGGCGCAGTGGCTCACGCCTGTAATCCTAGCACTTTGGGAGGCCTAGGCGGGCGGAGCATGAGGTTAGGAGATCAAGACCACGATGAAACCCCATCTCTACTAAAAAAAAAAAATACAAAAAATACAAAAAATTAGCCGGGCGAGGTGGTGGGCGCCTGTAGTCCCAGCTACTCGGGAGGCTGAGGCAGGAGAATGGCGTGAACCCAGGAGGCGGACCTTGCAGTGAGCCGAGATCGCGCCACTGCACTCCAGCCTGGGCGACAGAGTGAGATTGCGTCTCAAAAAAAAAAAAAAAAAAAAAAGGCCGGGCGCGGTGGCTCAAGCCTGTAATCCCAGCACTTTGGGAGGCCGAGACGGGCGGATCACGAGGTCAGGAGATCAAGACCATCCTGGCGAACATGGTGAAACCCCGTCTCTACTAAAAATACAAAAAAAAAAACTAGCCGGGCGACCTGGCGGGCGCCTGTAGTCCCAGCTACTCGGGAGGCTGAGGCAGGAGAATGGCGTGAACCCGGGAGGCGGAGCTTGCAGTGAGCTGAGATCCGGCCACTGCACTCCAGCCTGGGCGACAGAGCGAGACTCCGTCTCAAAAAAAAAAAAAAAAAAAAAAAAAAAAAAAAAAAAAATCAACCACATTTGGTGGGGTGCACCTGTAGTCCCAGCTACTTGGGGAACTGAAGCAGGAGGATCTCTTGAGCCTGGGAGGTCGAGGCTGCAAGTCAGCAATGATGGTGCCACTGCACTCCAGCCTGGGCGACAGAGCTAGACCCTGTTTCAAAAAAAAAACAAAGAAAACTACCTCAAAATAATAAAGCCCATATATAAAAAACCAACAGCCAGCATCACACTCAATGAGGAAAGTCTGAAAACTTTCCAAGATCAGGAAAAAGACAAGGATAACCACTTTTGCCATTTGTATTGAATGTGGTACCAGTAGTTCTAGCCCAGAGCAATTTGGCAAGAAAAAGAAACAAAAGGCATTCAAATAATGAAGAAGTAAAATTCTCTCTGTTCTCAGACAACATGATCTTATGTCTATAAAACCCTAAATGTTTCATCAAAAAAACCTATTAGAACTAATAAATGAGTTTAGTAAAGTTGCAGGATACAAGTTCAACACTCAAAAATTGGTTGCATTTCTATACATTAACAACGAATTATCTGAAAAGAAAATTTAGAAAACAATTCCATTTATAATAGCATTGAAAAGAATAAAATACTCAGGATAAACTTAACAAAGGAGACAAAATATGTGTACTCTTAAAAACCACAAAATGTTACTGAAAGAAATTAAAGACACCAATAAATAGAAAGACATTCCATGTTCAGCCGGCTCACGTCTGTAATTCCAGGAATTTGGGAGGCCAAGGCAGGCGGATCACAAGGTCAGGAGATCGAGACCATCCTGGCTAACACGGTGAAACCCTGTCTCTATTAAAAAGACAAAAAAAGGCCGGGCGCGGTGGCTCAAGCCTGTAATCCCAGCACTTTGGGAGGCCGAGACGGGTGGATCACGAGGTCAGGAGATCGAGACCATCCTGGCTAACACTGTGAAACCCCGTCTCTATTAAAAAATACAAAAAAAAACTAGCCGGGTGAGGTGGCGGGCGCCTGTAGTCCCAGCTATTCGGGAGGCTGAGGCAGGAGAATGGCGTGAACCCGGGAGGCGGGGCTTGCAGTGAGCCGAGATCCGGCCACTGCACTCCAGCCTGGGCGACAGAGCAAGACTCCGTCTCAAATAAATAAATAAATAAAAAACAGCAGGGCGTGGTGGCAGGCGCCTATAGTCACAGCTACTCAGGAAACTGAGACAGGAGAATGGCGTGAACCCGGGAGGCGGGGCTTGCAGTGAGCCGAGATTGCAGCACTGCACTCCAACCTGGGTGACAGAGTGAGATTCCGTCTCAAAAAAAAAAAAAAGAAAGAAAGAAAGAAAGACATGCCATGTTCATGGACTGGAAGACTTAATATTGATAAGATCTCTACCTGAAGTGATCTACAGGTTCAATGCAGTCTCAATACAAATCCTAGCATTGTTTCTTCAAAACAAAACAAAAAAAAAATTCATACAGAAATCTCAAGAGACCCTGAAGAGCCAAAACAATCCTGAAAAATACAAAGTTGAAGGTTCCCTACTTCACTATTTCAAAACTTACTACAAACCTACAGTAATCAAAACAGTGTGATACTGGCATAAAAACAGATATATAAACCAATGGAATAGAATTAAGAGCCAAGAAATAAACCCTTGCATATATGGCCAAATGACTTTTGACAAGGGTGCCATTTAATGGGGAGAAGATTTTTTTTTTCAATAAATGCTGGAAAAACAGAATATCCAGGAGAAAAAAAAAGTTACACTATCCCATATACAGAAATCAACTCGAAATAAACTAAAAACCTAACAGCAGAAGCTAAAACTATAAAGCTCGTAGAAAAAAAGACATGGGGGAAAGCTTAATGACATTGAATATGATAATGATTTTTTAGATATGACACAAAAAGCATAGGCAACAAATGAAAAAATAGGTAAGCTGGACTTTATCAAAATTCAGAATTTCATGCATAAAAGGAAACTACTAGCAGAGTAAAAAGGAAACTCACAGAAAGGGAGAAAACGTGCAAATCATGTATCTGCTAAAGGATATCTGGACTATGTAAATAACTCCTACAACTCAACAACAGTAACAAAAAACGACCCAGTAAAAAGATAGACCGAGGACTTCGGTACATATTTCTCCAAAGAAGATATACTAATGGCCAATAAGCACATGAAAAGTTGCTCGGCCGGGCGCGGTGGCTCAAGCCTGTAATCCCAGCACTTTGGGAGGCCGAGACGGGTGGATCACGAGGTCAGGAGATCGAGACCATCCTGGCTAACACGGTGAAACCCCGTCTCTACTAAAAAAATACAAAAAACTAGCCGGGCGAGGTGGCGGGCGCCTGTAGTCCCAGCTACTCGGGAGGCTGAGGCAGGAGAATGGCGTAAACCCGGGAGGCGGAGCTTGCAGTGAGCTGAGATCCGGCCACTGCACTCCAGCCTGGGTGACAGAGCGAGACTCCGTCTCAAAAAAAAAAAAAAAAAAGAAAAGAAAAGTTGCTCAACAGCACTAATCATCAGGGAAATGCAAATTAAAACCACAATGAGATATCACTTCACACACACTAGAATGATCACTTTTAAAAAGAAAGAAAATAACAAAGGTTGCTGAGGATACGGAGACATTGAAACTCTTATGCACTGTTAGTGGGAATGTAAAATTGTGCAGCCATTCTAGAAAATGGTATGGCTATTTCTTTAAAAAATTAAACATAAAATTACCACAAAATCCAGAAATTCCACTTTTGTATATATAGCCAACAAAAATGAAAGCAGGGACTCAGATAGATATACACCCATGTTCATAGCAGTATTCTTCTTTTTTTTTTTTTTTTTGAGACAGAGTCTCACTCTGTTGCCCAGGCTAGAGTGCAATGGTGCGATCTCAGCTTATTGCAACCTCCGCCTCCCAGGTTCAAGCGATTTTTCTGCCTCAGCCTCCCTAGTAGCTGGGACTACAGGTGCACACCACCGCACCCAGCTAATTTTTGTATTTTTAGTAGAGACGGGGTTTCACCATGTTGGCCAGGATGGTCTTGAGCTCCTGACCTCGTGATCCACCCACCTTGGCCTCCCAAAGTGCTGGGATTACAGGCATGAACCACCATGCCCGGCCAGCAGTATTATTCTTAATAGCCAAAAGGTGGAAGCGATCAAGTGTCGTTCAATGGATAAATGAATAAACAAAATATTATATATACATACAATGAAATACTATTCAACCTTAAAAGAAAAGGAAATTGGCCAGGCGCGGTGGCTCAAGCCTGTAATCCCAGCACTTTGGGAGGCCGAGACGGGTGGATCACGAGGTCAGGAGATCGAGACCATCCTGGTCTACACGGTGAAACCCCGTCTCTACTAAAAAATACAAAAATCTAGCCGGGCGAGGTGGCGGGTGCCTGTAGTCCCAGCTACTCGGGAGGCTGAGGCAGGAGAATGGCGTAAACCCGGGAGGCGGAGCTTGCAGTGAGCTGAGATCCGGCCCCTGCACTCCAGCCTGGGCGACAGAGCGAGACTCCGTCTCAAAAACAAAAAAAAAAAAAAAAAAAAAGAAAAGGAAATTAAGGCGTATGCTACAAAACAGATGAAACTTGAAGACATTATGTTAAGTAAAATAAGTCCATCACAAAAGGACAAATATTGTATGATTCCATTCACATGAGGTACCCAGGGTAGTCCTATTCATGGAGACAGAAAGTAGAATGGTGGTTGCCAAGGACTGGGGGAGAAGAGAACAAGGAGTTAGTATTTAACAGGTAAGAATGTCAGTTGGAGAAATGAGAAAGTTCTGGAGAGTGATGCTGGTGATGGTCGCACAATGTGAATGTACTTAATTGTATACTTAAAATGGTTAGCCTGATAAAATTTATATTTTGCGTATTTTACCACAAAAAAACTTACATGGGGAAAAATTGTAGGCTTTTAAGAAATTCTAGTATCTTTCATTTTAAATTGTCTGGAGTCTACTTTTAAGCAAAAGTAAAGCAGTGATTTCAAACCTCATTTTTAAAAAGTTCATGCTAAGCACTGGTGATATTAGCAATTGCTTATATCCTGAGCGCAACCAATTTAGAACACGATTTCGGTTATCTGCTTGAAGAGCTGATTAGGAAAGTGGAAGGGATCATGACAGACTCAGCAGAAACCCCTCAAACATTCTTTTCTTGGTATAGTAATGGCAAGAGTCATATGAACAGCATACTTCAGTGTGGCAAGACCAATCACTTGTTGAGAGATTGCCTGAAAATCATGTAAGGCTCTTTTAGAAATTAGCATTAGCATTATCTACTTCTGTTTGGTGGCATATTTTTTTCATGTACTTAGGAGCTTCATTTGGGTGCATTTACAGAAACTGGAAAAAGTAGCAGTTAAAAAAATTTGGTTGGGTGCGGTGGTTTACGCCTGTAATCCCGGCACTTTGGGAGGCCAAGCTGGGCGGATCACCTGAGGTCAGGAGTTCAAGACCAGCCTGACCAACATGGTGAAACCCCATCTCTATTAAAAATACAAAAATAAATTAGCCTGGCATGTTGGCAGATGCCTGTAGTCCCAGTTACTTAGGAGGCTGAGGGAGGAGAATTGCTTGAACCAAGGAGGCAGAGGTTGCAGTGAGCCAAGATCGTGCCACTGTACTCCAACCTGGGCAACAAGAGTGAAACTCCATGTCAGAAAAAAAAAAAAAAAAATTTAAGATGGTTACACTTTTAGTGATTTAAAGAGCTAAGATTTTTTTCCAGGCTACATTGTGTTTTGTTCTTCAGATAAACTTATTAAAATTGAAATACAATTCATATATCATAAAACAAACCTACTGAGTGTACAATTCAGAAGTCTTTATTATATTCAGGAAATTGTGCATCACCACTATCCAATTCTAGGACATTTTCATCAAACCCAAAAGAAACTCCATACCAATTAACAGTCATTTAATTTTGTCCCTCCCTGAGCCCCAGGGAACCACCAATTTTCTTTTCTTTCTATCTGGATTTGCCTACTATGGACATTTTACATAAATGGAATCATACAAACATGGTATTTTATGTCTGACTTCTTTCACTTAGCCTCATGTTTTCAAAGTTCATCTGTGTTGTATCCTATATTAGTACTTCATTTCTTTTCAGGGCTGAATAATAATATATTGTTGTATGACTGTATCACAATTTGTTTATCTACTCACCCATGGTTAGATACCTGGGCTGTTTTGGATATTGTGAATAATGTTGCTATGAAAATTAGCACACAAGGTTTTTTTTGTTTCTTTTTTTTTTTTTTTTTCCGAGATGGAGTCTTGTTCTGTCACCCAGGCTGGAGTGCAGGGATGTGATCTCAGCTCACTGCAACCTCCACCTTCTGGGTTCAAGCGATTCTCCTGCCCCAGCCTCCTGAGTAGCTGGGATTACAGGCACATGCCACCACTCCTGGCTAATTTTTGTGTTTTTAGTAGAGAAGGGGTTTCGCCATGTTGGTCAGGTTGATCTCAAACTCCTGACCTCGTGACCTTCCCTCCTTGGCCTCCCAAAGTGCTAGGATTACAGGCATGAGCCACCATGCCCAGCCAGCATATAAGTTTTTATCTGGCCATATGTCTTCACTTCTCTTCAGTAGATACCTAGGAGTGGAATGGCTGGGTCATGGGGACAATCTATGTTTAACATTTTGAGGAACTGCCAAACTGTTTCCAAAAGTGGTTGCAGCATTTTACATTCCCAACAGCAATGTATGAGATTTTAAATTTTTTTATATTTTCACCAACACTTGTTATTGTCTTTTTATTTTAGCCATCCTAGTGGGTGCACAGTGGCATTTCATTGTGGTTTGATTTGAATTTCCTTAAAGACTGATGATATTGGGTGTCTTTCCATGTGTTTATGGACAATTGGTATATCTTCTTTAGAGAAATACCTATTCAAATCCTTTGCCCATTTTTAATTATTTTATTTGTCTTTTAATGTTGGATTATAAGATTTTTTGTATATAGATACTAGACCCTTATTACATATGTGACTGGCAGATATTTTTTGCTATTCTTTGTATTCTTTTCACTTTCTCATTAGTGTTCTTTGAGGGTTTTAATTTTGATAGAGTCTAATTTATCTATTTTTGCTTTGGTTGTTTGTACTTTTGGTGTCAAAAGAAAGAAACTTGCCTAATCCAAGGTCAGAAAAAATTTACACTTATTATTTTGTTAGCAAAACTGCAGGGGTTTGGTCTAGGTTTGGCTGCTTGCTGCACAGAAGGCCAATCACTGAGACAAGGGGTATTGCCAGGGAAGAAGACTTTAATCAGGTGATGCAGTTGAGAAGATGGGAGATCAGTCTCAAATTCACCTCTTTAACCAATTAAAATCAGGGGTTTATATAGCAGAGAAGAAATGTAACTATATGCTGGAAAACAGGAATAAAGGAAGGGTAAGGAAGAGGAGTTGGTCAACAGGAAGTAGGCAGTTGCTTAGGCAATCATGATGGGTGAGGTGTCTGGGCGTTCATTGTCCAAATGCAGTGATCTGGTAAGTTTCAGTTCCTTGATACTATCTGGGAGGCCTGATGTTTGGTTTCCTAAGAAAGGAACTCAGATAAGGCAAATGTAACTTTCTCAGGTTTCAAGACTGGGCTGGTCAATTTCTATGTTTATTCAAAAGAAACCATAAACATCTGTTTTATAAGACAATTGAGTCAGTTTCATTTCCTTTTCTTTTCTTTTTTTTTTTTTTTTTTAAGGTAGAGTTTTGCTCTGTCACCCAGGCTGGAGTGCAGTGATGCGATCTCAGCTCACTGCAACCTCCGCCTCCTGGGTTCAAGCAATTCTCCTCTCAGCCTCCGGAGTAACTGGGATTACAGGTGCCCACTACCATGCTCAGCTAATTTTTTTATGTTTAGTAGAGACAGGGTCTCACCATGTTAGCCAGGCTGGTCTCCAACTCCCAACTTCAGGTGATCTGCCCACCTTGGCCTCCCAAAGTGCTGGGATTACAAGCATGAGCCACAGTTTCATTTTCTTCTAAGAGTTGTATAGTTTTAGATGTTACATTTAGGTCTTTGACCTATTTTGAGTTAATTTTTGTATATGACGTGAGTTTTTTCTTAAGTCCAAATTCATTCTTTTGCATATTTTAATCCAGACATTTCAGTACCATTTGTTGAAAAGACTATTCTTTCTCCATTGAATTGTCAAAAATCTATTGTCCCCAGCCTGGGCAACATAAGCGAACAAAGAAACAAACAAAAACTTTTAAAATTAGCCAAGCGTGGTGGCTGTAGTCCCAGCTACTCAGGAGGAAGACATGGGAGGGTTGCTTGAGCTGGGGAGTTCAAGGCTACAGTGAGCTGAGATTGCACCACTGTGTTCCAGCCTGGGCAACAGAGCAAGACTCTGTCTCAAAAAAATAAAAATAAAAATAAATTGCCCATAAATGTAACAGTTTATTTCTGGACTTGCAATTCCACTCCACTGATTTATCTAGCCTTATGCCAGTACCACACTGTCTTGATTTCTGTCACTTTTTAGTAAGTTTTGAAATCAAGAAGTGTATGTACTCCAACTTTGTTCTTCTTTAAGATTGTTTTGACATTGCAATTCCAGAAGAATTTTAGAATCAGCTTGTCAATTTCTCCAAAAAAGACAGTTGACATTCTGATAGGGGCTGTGTTCAATTTGTAAATCTATTTGTGGAGTATTGCTATCCCAACAATATTAAGTCTTTTGATCTGTGAATATGGTATGTCTTTCCATTTATTAGATCTTCTGCAATTTTTTTTTCTTTTTCTTTCTTTCTTTTTTTGACATAGGGTCTCACTGTGTTGCCTAGGCTGGAGTGCAGTGGTGCAATCATAGCTCACTGTAGCCTCAACTTCCAAAGCTCAAGTGATCCTCCTGCCTCAGTCTCCTGTGCAATTTCTTTCAGTAATGTTTTGTAGTTTTCACTGTATAAATATTGCACTTTTTTGTTAAATTTACTCCTAAGTATTTGATTTTTGATGCTACTTGAATTATTTTCTTAATTTTATTTTCAGATTTTCCATTGCTAGAAGATAGAAATAAAATTTACTTTTTATATATTAATACTGTATCCTTCAACCTTGGTAAAATACATTAGCTCTAATAGTTTTTCTGTGTATATCCCTAGGTTTTGTCATGTACAACATCATGTCATCTTCAAGTAGAGATAGGTTTACTTTTTTTTTTTATCTAGATGTCATTTTTTTCTTGTCTGATTGTCCTAGTTATAATCTTCAACACAATGTTGAACAGAAATGGTGAGAACTGACATCTTTTTTTCCTCCCTGATCTTAGGGAGAAAACTTTTAGTCTTTCACCATTATGTATAATGCCAGCTGTGATTCTTATAAGGTGAGGATGTTTCCTTCTATTTCTAGTTCTTAAAATGTTTTTCTGAAATCATTAAAGGCAGTTGGATTTAGTCAAGTACTTTTCCTATGTCTATGGATATGATTGTGTTCTTTCTGCCCTTTGTTCTATTCATGTTGGTCTATTACATAATTTTTTTTATGTTTAACCAAGTTTAGATACCTGGAATAAATAACCCATGGTTATATTATGTTGGTGGATTCAGTTTGCTAGTATTGGTTGGGGATATTCATCTGTAGTTCTCTTCTTTGTGTGTGATGTCTTTGTCTGCTTCTCTATTTCATTTATTTCTGCTCCACATTATTTTCTTCCTTCTCTTCGCTTTGCATAAAGGAAGGACTCCTCCTTCCTAGGCCTCCCAAAGTGTTGGCTTACAGGCATGAGCCGCTGCACCCAGCCACTGTTCAAGTCTTCTATTTCCTTTCTGTTTCCTTGCAGTTGTTCTCTTCATTATTGAAAGTGGAGAGTTGAATTATCCAACCACTATTTGTTGAATCATCTTTCTCCCCGACATGCTGTCAGATTTTGCCTCATATATTTTGGGAGTCTACTGCTAGGTGTAATATATTTATAGCTGTTATATCTGCTTGATAATTGACACTTTCGTTATTAGGAAATACCCTCCTTTTTTTTTTTTTTTTTTTTTGAGATGGAGTCTTGTTCTGTCACCCAGGCTGGAGTGCAGTGGTGTGATCTCAGCTCACTGCAACCTCCACCTCCCAAGTTTAAGGAATTCTCTGCTTCAGCCTCCCGAATAACTGGGATTACAGGCGTGTGCCACCACGCCCAGCTAATTTTTTGTATTTTTAGTAGAGACGAAGTTTCACCGTCTTGGCCAGGCTGGTCTTGAACTCCTGACCTCGTAATCCACCCACCTCAGCTTCCCAAAGTACTGGGATTACAGGCGTGAGCCACCGTGCCTGGCCGGTTCTCCTTTTTCTTTAGTAATCATTTTTACCTTAAATCTACTTTGTCTGTTATTAGTATAGTCATGACAGCTGCTATACTATTCATGCTATGTTATGCATAATGTATTATGCTATGCTATACACAAATATATACATATATGTATATATGCAATACCTTATGCTACACATAACATGTACATGTACACATACATAAATATACACCTATATACATACATATATTATGCTATGCTATAAACAGCTGGTTACTGTCTGCACAGTATTTCTTCCCTATCCTTTTATTTTCAAACTATTTGTGTATTCAGATCCTGTTGTACAAGAAAGCATATAGTTGGATCATTTAAAAAACCCATTTTGCCAATATCTGCCTTTGATTGGAGTGTTTAATCCATATACATTAATGTAATGACTGATAATATAGAATTTATGTCTGTTAATTTGCCTTTGTAGCTACACGTTTTTTTGTGCTTTTTTACTCCTGTATTCATCCATCACTAACTTATTTTGCATTAAATAGATATTTTTGTGTTGCATTTTAATTCCCCTTCACTATATATTTTTTAGTTATTTTCTTAGTACTTACTAATAATGAGAGGACTTATCATTAACCTCTCAATTTATCCAAATCTATTTTGGTTTAATACCAACTTAATTTCAATAGCCTACACAAGTTTTGCTCCTATATAGATCCATGCCTTATTTGTGCTGTTTTAACAATAGCACATCTCTATATATTATAGATCCATCAACCCACACAAATTTATGATTATTGCTTTACACAGTTGTCTTTTAAATAAAAGAATGTTTAAAAAGTCAAAAAAGTTGTCTTTCGGCCGGGCGCGGTGGCTCAAGCCTGTAATCCCAGCACTTTGGGAGGCCGAGACGGGCGGATCACGAGGTCAGGAGATCGAGACCATCCTGGCTAACACGGTGAAACCCCGTCTCTACTAAAAAATACAAAAAACTAGCCGGGCGAGGTGGCGGGCGCCTGTAGTCCCAGCTACTCGGGAGGCTGAGGCAGGAGAATGGCGTAAACCCGGGAGGCGGAGCTTGCAGTGAGCTGAGATCTGGCCACTGCACTCCAGCCCCGGCGACAGAGTGAGACTCTGTCTCAAAAAAAAAAAAAAAAAAAAAAAAAGTTGTCTTTCATATTTACCTATGCAGTTACCTTTTTTTGGAGACCTTTATTTCTTCATGTGGATTTGAATCACTTACTGTCTGGTGTCCCTTCATCTCAGTCTGAAGGATTCCCTTTAGCATCTCTCTTTTTTTATTTTTTTTTTAGATGGAGCCTTGCTCTGTCACCTAGGCTACAGTGCAGTGGTGCAGTCTCGGCTCATTGCAAACTCCACCTCCCCGGTTCACACCATTCTCCTGCCTCAGCCTCCCGAGTAGCTGGGACTACAGGTGCTCACAACCACGCCTGGCTAATTTTTTTGTATTTTTAGTAGAGACAGGGTTTCACCGTGTTAGCTAGGATGGTCTTGATCTCCTGACCTTATGATTGGCTCGCCTTGACCTCCCAAAGTGCTGGGATTACAGGCTTGAGTCAGCATGCCCAGCCCCCTTTAGCATCTCTTGTAGGGCAGGTCTATTAGTGATGAACTCCCCTTGCTTTGATTTATCTGGAAATGCTGTATTTTTTTTTTTTTTTTTTTTCATTTTTGGAAGACATAGAATCCTTGGTTGACTGCCTTTCTTTCACCCACTTTAAATGTATCATCTCATTGCCTCCTGGCCTTCATGTTTTTTGATGCGAAATCTCATTGAGGATCCCTTGTGTGTGATGAGTCAATCTTTCATGCTGCTTTCAAAATTCTTTGTCTTTTGCTTTAGATACTTTAAATATCATGTGCCCAGGTTTGGATCTCTTTGAGTCTATCTAGGTGGAACTTCAAACGTGTAGTTAATGTTTTCTCTTAAATTTGGAAGGTTTTCACCCATTGTTTCTTCAGGTATTTTCTCTGTTCCTTTTTCTCTTTCTCCTCTCTTTCTGGACCGCATATTATATGTGTATCAGTTCACTTCAAGGTATCCCACAGCTCTTTAAGAAACTTTATTTTTAGTCATTCTCATTTTCTGTTTGTTTCTCCCTGTATAATCTCATTTGACCTATCTTCAAATTTGCTGCTTGCTCAAATCTGCTGTTGAGTTCCTTTAGTGAATTTTTTACTTTAGCTAGTGTACTTTTCAACTCTGAAATTGCTATTTCATTCTTTTTTAGTTTATTTCTGTTTTTCTCATCCTCCCCAACAGCTATACTCCAGTGAGGTGGTTTGTGGGGACTTTAGGGCTGGGGTGAGGTGATGAGGGCAGCAGTGGGTGGGAGCTGCATGGAGGAGGTAGAGGGATGCTGGCAACAGCAGCAATCTAGTTTTTAAAAATATATTTTCTGTCTCTTTATTGATATTCTCTAATGAGACATCATTCTCATATTTTCCTTTTAGTCCCTTAGACATGGTTCCCTTTAGTTCTTTGACAACATAGTTAAAACAGTAATTGAAAGTCTGCATAGTAATTCCAAAATTTGGGCTTTCTCAGTGACCATTTATTTTGACTACTTTTTTTCCTGTGTATGGGCCACACTTTTCTGTTTTTTTGTTTGTTTATTTTTGCATTATGTAATTTTCTATTGAAAACTGGACATTTAAAATAATATAACATGGGGCCAGGCTCAGTGGCTCACACCTGTAATGCCAGCACTTTGGGAAGGGGAAGCTGAGGTGGGCAGATCACCTGAGGTCAGGAGTTTGAGACCAGCCTGGCTAACATGGTGAAACTCCATTTCTACTGAAAATACAAAAATTAGCTGGCCATGTTGGTTCATGTCTGTAATCCCAGCTACTCAGGAGGCTGAGGCAGGAGAATTGCTTGAACCCAGGAGGCGGAGGTTGCAGTGAGCTGAGATGGTGCCACTGTACTCCAGCCTGGGCAACAGAGTGAGAGAGATTCGATCTCAATAATAATAATAATAATAGTAATAATAAAAGCATGGCAACTCCAGACGTTAGGTTCTCTCTGTTTCCCAGATTTGTTATTGTTGCTCTCTATGGGTTTTTTGTTTGTATGTTTATTGACTTTCCAAAATTAATTTCGTAAATTTCGTATTCTTTGTCATGCATGGCCACTGAAGTTTGTTCTTGGTCCACTTAGTAGCAGCTAATGATTCTACATGGATTTCCTAAAAGCCAAGAACCAACAAGTCTCCCAGTCTTTGCTGGGGGAGGCCTCTCTATGTGCACATTGAAGCATACCTTCTTCATATCCTGCTTACACAGAGCCTCACGTGCAGCCATAGGTGAGAACTTAGGGCCTTCTCAGGTCTTTCCTGAGTGTGCACAGAGCTCTGAGCATGTGCAGTGTTTCCTATGCAGGCATATGGCTTTCTAGATTCCCAAGACTATGTCAGAGCTTTCCAAAGTGTCCATAGACAGCTCATTCCCCAGCTTTTCCTTTTAAACTTTTGGTTACCCTATCGTTCACCCCAACAGTTATCTACCATCTCAGGCAGCTGCTATTTTAAACAATTGCTGTTGATTGCTTTTGTCAAATAACTTTAGGAAAAATTATGTTCTCGCTGGGAAAGTTCCAAATCAGGTCTAATAAAGACAAGATTCATGAGTGGGACCTTGAGAGAATCACCAGGCAGGTTAAATAATGACAGTTCTCTAGGAGCAGAGTTTTGATGGTGCACCAATCCCATTTTATCCCTCCAGTGCCTGCCTGCCAAGCACTATTTTCACTGTGAGTTTGAGCTGTTGGTTTTTAAGATCACCACAGAGCTGAGGTGATGAAAGTGGGAATAGAGAAAATTAAATTGCCACAAAGCTCAGTATTTTTACCAGATGTGACCACTTTTCCTGAAGAAAAACTCCCCTCTGATTGCTGCAAGCCTTCAGTTATTGTTAATTTTGAGTTCTGAAAAAGTTGATTTTGAATTTTTTCCCAGTGTTCTAATTACTTTTATTGAGGGGAGGATTTTTAGAGGTCCTTACTCTGCCGTTGCCACCAGTATTCAATGCATTTTTTACCGTACTACAAAATTAGTTAATCAATGACAAGCATTTCAATTAGAAACCAATATTTTGGATATTTGTCTCTAAATTAAGTCCTCAACTTGCTAAAGTACTATATAAACCCCCTTAGAACTAAGATAACAAATAGACATTCCCTACATATATTTTTCTCGAATGGAAATTTCTTTCTAGATCTTTAATTTCTTAGTTTTTATCTTTTTAAAATATTTATTTATTTATTTATTTAGTGACAGGGTTTCTCTATGTTGCCCAGACTGGCGTTGAACTCCAGGGCTCAAGTGATCCTCCCACATCAGCCTCCTGAGTAGCTGGAACTACAGGTGTGTGCCACCGCCCCCAGCTAGATCTTCAATTTTAAAGTTTAATGACACTTCACTAAAATTTAAATATTCCTGAATGGCAGCATTGATATGCATTCACTTGATTTAGCTACTCCCTTTCTTCCATTTGTTGGACCTCAGTAGTCTAGGTCTTAGCCTTCACCTCTGTGGCTTCGTTGTTGCCATTCTTGTCACTGAACAAGACATAAATGAGCCAAGGCTCTGAACTGACTCACAGTGTGACAGATGTCATTGTTCTGGCAAGGATCCCTGATTTGGGGCTAAGAATCAAGTGCCCATTCTATTTATCTCTTTTTGGAGTTCTTTTTACCTACCATCAACAATTTTCTAAATTTGGTTCAATTTCCATAACCCTTTATAGGTTGCATTCCACTACCTCCTCTTCTCCCCTTTAACAGTGAATTAAAAGTGTGACCTGTTAATTAACAAGTTGCAGGACTGTTTTCCTCTCTCGGCCTTCCTCCTCCTGCTTCCTCAGTAGAGCTCTTTTATTATGAGCAATTGCTCTTTCATCCCTCACTGGGTTGGCTTAGTTATAAGGAAGGCATGTATAACTTTCTCATTCTGAGAGCTGCTCTTTCTAAGGTGCTTGGAGCACTTATTTTTCCATGAAATGTTTTCTTTTCTTGGTTTTTATGATGTTGCTCTGCTCTCTCCTGGTTCTTTGTTATCATAATATTATATTTCCCTTTCCTTTCCTTGTTGACCTTCCAAATTTGAAAGAAGGACTTTCCCAAGGTCCAGTCCTCCGTTACTTACCTTGCCTCCCTTTGTGCTTAAAGAGCTCACTGACTCCAGAGATCCAGACTTCGGAGATCTTATGTGGTGTCATGCCAATTACCATTTCTTCAGCAATATCTTAAGGAACCTCCATTTCTGTCCCAGAACATGCTCCTGAGCTCAGATTTATACTTCTAATTGTCTGTTACACATGTCCACTTGGCTGTTCTCCATTCCTTTCAAATTTAGCAGAGCTAAGTCAACTCATCACCTTGTCCTCTTCTCTACTAATCCTATCTCATCATAGTTAACCTCTTGATTTTTCTATTTATGTTTACGATGTCATAATTTTCTCAATCCTTTGGATTTCAGAGCTAGAAAAACATAAAAAAGAATTTGTAAATCTCTGTGGCTATTGGTCCTTAATACATAGTATTTTAGTTTTCTTGATTCTTCTTACAAAGTTTACTTCTTGTTTCATCTCTTTGCTGGGAGATTGGCAGTATCTAATACAAATTGCAATGCACGTAATTTTTGACTCAACAATTATATTTAAAAGAATTTATCATACAACTTTATACAGCTGGGAAAAGATTTCTACATACAAGTGTGTTAATTTCAACATTAGTGAAATAGGAAAAGTTTGGAAATAAAAATACCTACAAATGAGTGACTGGGTCTGTATGTACCAATATGATAAGATATCTAAGACGTTCTGTTGCATTAAAAAAATCAAGTAATAATACTATATGCATGCTATTATTTCATTTTGTAAAACAAAAAAAAAAAGATGTACACATAGCACACATACATACTTGTATATACATAGGCATTTTTTGTGTAATTTATTTTTCCCCTTTTATTTATTTATTTATTTATTTATTTATTTATTTATTTATCTATTTATTTTTTGAGACAGAGTCTTGCTCTGTCACCAGGCTAGAGTGCAGTGGCGTGATCTCGGCTCACTGCAATCACAAGCTCCCCGGTTCTAGCGATTCTCCTGCCTCAGCCTCCCGAGTAGCTGGAATAACAGGTGCATGCCGCCACACCCGGCTCATTTTTTTTTTTTGTATTTTAGTAGAGATGGGGTTTCACTGTGTTGCTTAGGCTGGTCTCCAATTCCTGAGCTCAGGCAATCCACCTGCTTCGGCCTCCCAAAGTGCTAAGATTACAGACATGAGCCACCACGCCTGGCCTATTTTTCCCCATTTAAAAAATTAAGGGAGTAGGCCGGGTGCAGTGGCTCAAGCCTGTAATCCCAGCACTTTGGGAGGCCGAGACGGGCGGATCACGAGGTCAGGAGATCGAGACCATCCTGGCTAACATGGTGAAACACCGTCTCTACTAAAAATACAAAAAACAGCTGGGCGAGGTGGCGGGCGCCTGTAGTCCCAGCTACTCGGGAGGCTGAGGCAGGAGAATGGCGTGAGCCCGGGAGGTGGAGCTTGCAGTGAGCTGAGATCCGGCCACTGCACTCCAGCCTGGGCGACAGAGTGAGATTCCGTCTCAAAGAAAAAAAAAAAAAGAAATTAAGGGAGTCAGCTGGGCGTGGTGGCTCACGCCTGTAAGTCCTGCACTTTGGGAGGTCGAGGTGGGTGGATCACGAGGTCAGGAGATCGAGACCATCCTGGCCAAGATGGTGAAACCCCATCTCTACTAAAAATACAAAAATTAGCCGTATGTAGTGGCGGGTGCCTGTAGTCCCAGCTACTTGGGAGGGTGAGGCAGGAGAATCTTTTGAACCAGGGAAGCAGAGGTTGCAGTGTGCTGAGATTGTGCCACTGCACTCCAGCCTGGCAACAGAGCAAGACTCCATCTCAATAATAATAATAATAATAATAATAATAATAATAAGGTAGTCCAGGCATGGTGGCGCATACCTGTAATCCCAGCACTTTGGTAGGCAAGGTAGGAGGATTGCCTGAGCTCAGGATTTCATAACTAGCCCAGGCAATAAAGCAAGACCCCCATCTCTACTTAAAAAAGAAAAAAGTTAACTGGGCATGGTGGTGCCCACTTGCAGTCCCAGCTACTTGGGAGGCTGAGGTGACAGGATCACTGGAGCTGGGGAAGTTGAGGCTGCAGTGAGCCCTGAATGTGTGCCACTGCACACGATTGTGTGCACACTAAAAAAGGTATAATTTACGTACAAGAACATCCACCTGTTAGCGTACAGTTTTGAGTGTTTTCACAAATGCGCACATGTGCAATCACCTTCACAATCAACACACAGTACAGTTCCATCTCTCCAGAAAACTGCCTTGTGCAACTTTGTGATCTACTCCAGTCCTCATCCTCAACCCCTAGAAGCCTTTGATGTGTTTTTTGTCCTATATATAGTCATGCTTTGCTTAGCAACAGGGATACAGTCTGAGAAATGTGACTAGGCAACTCTGTCATTGTGTGAACGTCACAGAATGTACTTACACAAACGTAGATGGTATATTACACACGTACACTATATGGTGTAGCCCACTGCTCCGAGGCTACAAACCTGTACAACATGCTACTGTACTTCATACTATAGGCAATTGTAACATCATGGCAAGCAATTGTGTCTCTAAACAAATTTAAACATAGACAAGGTACAGTAAAAACACAGTATAAAGGATAAAAAATGACACACCTATATAGTGCATTTACCAATGGAGCTTGCAGGCCTGGAAGTTGCTCTGGGTGAGTCAGTGAGTGAGAGGTGAGTGAATGTGAAGGCCTAGGACGTTACTGGACATTACTTTAGACTTTATAAACACTGTGCATTTAGGTTACACTAAATTTATAAACAATATCTTTCTTTTTACCATAATGAATTAACTTTAGCTTACTGTAACTCTTTTACTTTATAAACTTTTAGATTTTTAAAAACTTGTTAACTCTGGCCAGGCGTGGCTCAGGCCTGTAATCCCAGCACTTTCCGAGGCAGGTGGATCATGAGGTCAGGAGAACGAGACCATCCTGGCTAACACGGTGAAACCCTGTCTCTACTAAAAATACAAAAGAATTAGCTGGGCGTGTTGGCGGGCCCCTGTAGTCCCAGCTACTTGGGAGGCTGAGGCAGGAGAATGGCCTGAACCCAGCAGGCGGAGGTTGCAGTGAACTGAGATTGCACCACTGCACTCCAGCCTGGGTGACAGAGCAAGACTTCATCTCAAAAACAAAAACAAACTAACAAAAAAACAAACAAAAACTTGTTAAGTCTTTTTAACTAACACCGTTTAAAACACAAACACATTTTACAGCTGTATAAAAATATTTTCGGCCAGGCACGGTGGCTTACGCCTGTAATCCCAGCACTTTGGGAGGCCATGGCTGGTGGATCACGAGGTCAGGAGATCGAGACCATCCTGGCTAACATGATGAAACCCCATCTCTACTAAAAATACAAAAAAAATTAGCCAGGCGTAATGGTGCGCGCCTGTAGTCCCAGCTACTCAGGACGCTGAGGCAGGAGAATCGCTTGAATCTTGGAGGCAGAAGTTGCAGTGAGCCGAGATTGCACCACAGCACTCCAGCCTGGGTGACAGAGCGAGACTCTGTCATAAAGAAAAAGAAAAAAATTTTCTAGGCTGAGCATGATGGCTCACACCTATAACACCTGTACTTTGAGAGGCAAAGGCAGGTGGATTGCTTGAGTCCAGGAGTTCAAAACCAGCCTGGGTGACCTGGCAAAACTCTGTTTCTACAAAAAATAAAAAAATTAGCTGGGCGTGGTGGTGCGTGCCTGTAGTCCCAGCTACTCAAGAAGCTGAGGCAGGGAGGCTGTGGTGAGAGGATTTCTTAAGCCCAGGAGGTGGAGGCTGCAATCCAGCCTGGGTGACAGACTGAGACCTCATCTCAAAATAAATAAATCATATTTTCTTTCATTATATCCTTATTTTATAAGCATTTTTCTATTTAAAAAATGTATTTTGCAAACATTATGTATCAATAAAAAATGAATTTTTTTCTTTTACTTTTTAAACTTTTTTGTTAGAAACTAAGATATAAAACACACACATAAGGCTAGGCCTACACAGAGTCAGGATCATCAGTATCACTATCTTCCACGTCCACTTGTCCCCCTGGAAGCTCTTCAGAGGCAAAAAAAAAAAAAAAAATGCATGGAGAACAATGCCTTCTTCTGGAATCCCACGTGAAGGACCTGCCTGAAGCTCTTCTTGAGGAGTGGGTTTGTTCACACCAGCATCATGCTGTTGTGCTAAATTACAGCTGCTACAAAGTCACTAGTAATTTTTCAGCTCCGTTATAATCTCAGGGACCATTATCATGTATGGGGTCTGTCTTTGATACAATTGTTATTTGATACAATTTGATACAATTGTTATACCAACCAGGACTGTAGATTTTGTTTACCAGAATGTCATAGAAATGGAACACAGTAGACAGCCTTGTAAGTCTCGCTTCTTTAAGTTAGCATATTTAGGCTCATCCCTCTCATTGACTGTATCAGTAGTTTATTTTAATCACACAGAAGCATTTCATCTTATAGATATGCCACAGTTTTTTCCCCATTTGAGGGCAATTTGTGTGATTTTCAAATTATAGCCATTTTGAATTTTTGAATAAAATCACTGTAAACATTTGTGTACAGGTTTCTGTGTAAACATAATTTTTTCTTCCACTTGGGTAAATATCAAGGGGTAGGATTAATGGGTCATATTAAGTATGTGTTGAACCTTATAAGAAATTTGTCCAATTTCTTCCTAAAGAGGCTGTACTAGTTTGCTTTCTCACCATCAGTGTTTGTAGGTTCTAGTTATTTCACATCTTCTCCAGCAGTTACTATTTTCAGGGTTTTTTTTTTCTTCTTATTTTATTTATTATTTTTATTTTTATTTTGAGACGGAGTCTTACTCTGTCGCCCAGGCTGGAGTGCAGTGGTGCGATCTCTGCTCACTGCAAGCTCCATCTCCTGGGTTCACGCCATTCTCCTGCCTCAGCCTCTCCAGTAGCTGGGACTACAGGGGCCCGCCAACATGCCCAGCTAATTCTTTTGTATTTTTAGTAGAGACAGGGTTTCACCGTGTTAGCCAGGATGGTCTCGATCTCCTGACCTCATGATCCACCTGCCTCGGCCTCCCAAAGTGCTGGGATTACAGGTGTGAGCCACCGTGCCCAGCCTTTTTTATTTATTTATTTATTTTTGATTTCAGCCATTCTAAAGGGTGACGTCTCACTGTGGTTGTAATTTACATTTCCCTAAGGGCAGATGTGGAGCATTTTTACTTGTGCTTAATTTATGCATCGGTATCCTTAAGACACATACACACACACACAATCATGATTGTGTACAGTGTCACCATGGGAAGTATTTGCAGTAGCTGGGGATGGAAGACTTTTACATTGCACTTTCTACTCTTCTTTGTGTGGTACTAAAATTTTGTCAAAGCATGTTAATTTTGAAATTTTAAAAAACAAGTTAACTTTAAAAAAAGTTTCCTCCTATAGATAAAACCATCTCTATGCTTTATGAATTCTCTAATAGGTCTTCATATGCAAAATATAAGGAGAGTAGATTACTCAGATAACAACAGGGTAATCTGGGATTCAAAGGCCATTGTGTTCAATTCTAGAAAAAGTTCTTTTCCATCCATCTCTTCTTTGTAACTCCCCTAGTTCAGACATCATCATAAGACAAGACAATGTTATTTATTTCACCTATTTCAAAAATCCATAACCCACCACTTTGCTCACTTTATTAAGAAAAATGTCCAGGCATGGTGGCTCACACCTGTAATCCCAGCACTTTGGGAGACCAAGGTGGTCGGATTACCTGAGGTCAGGAATTCCAGACCAGCCTGGCCAACACGGCAAAACCTCTTCTCTACTAAAGACACAAAAATAAGCCAGGTATGGTGGCACGTGCCTGTGGTTCCAGCCATTTGGGAGGGTAAGGCAGGAGAACTACTTGAACCTGGGAGGTGGAGGTTGCAGTGAGACAAGATGGTGCTACTGCACTCCAGCCTGGTTATCAGCACAAGATTCTGTCTCAAAAGAAAAAAAAAAGCGTAGATGGGGAGCAATATAAAATTTTAATTTTGATTTCAAAATTGAACCCTAACCACAAAGAGAGACTGTAACACACCTATTAGAATGTCTGACATTGGAACAGTTGAACATAACAAGCATGGTTGAGGATATAGAACAACTGGAATTCACATACAAGACTGGTGGGAATTTGAAATGGTACAACCAATTTGGAAGGCTTTTTGGCAGTCTCTTTAAAAGTTTCAGCCAGTTGCAGTGGCTCACACCTATAATCCCAGCTACTTGGGAGGCTAAGGCAGGAAGATCACTCAAACCTAGGAGGTGGAGGTTGCAGTGAGCTGAGATCACACCATTGCACTCCAGCCTGGGTGACAGAGCGAGACTCTGTCTCAAAGAAAACAAGCAAACAAAAATACGGTTTCAAAATACTCCTACCATATGACCCAGTTATTCCCCTCCTAGATATTTACTGGAGAGAAAGAAAATCATACATCCAAATACTTGTACACAAACGTTGATAGCAGCCTTATTTGTAGCAATTCCAGACTGGAACAATTCACCATCAGCATGTGGATGAATAAACAATATGAGATACAGCCATAAAATGGAATACTACTCAGCAACTCAAAATAATAAATATAGATAAATCTCGAAATAATAATGTTGAGTGAAAGAAGTCAGCCAAAATATGAATACAAACAGTATGGTTCCCCATATATAAAATTCAAGAATGTGAAAACGAACCTATAATGACAGAAAGTGCATCAGTGGGTGCCTGGGGATGGGAGAGGGGGCACAAAGGACGTGGGAACAGGATTACAAAAGAGGCTCGAGGAAACTTTTGGGGACAATGGATGTATTCATTATCATGATGCTGGTGATGGTTTCTAGGTACATACAGATGTCAACACTTAAATTATCTAATTTAAATATGTACAGTTTGTTTTATGACAATTGTGCTTTAATAAAACCTGCTATAAAATTATGCTTTACTCACGCCTGTAATCACAGCACTTTGGGAGGCCGAGATGGGCAGATCACGAGGTCAGGTGATCGAGACCATCCTGGCTAACACGGTGAAACCCTGTCTCTATTAAAAATAAAAAAAAATTATCCGGGCTTGGTGGCAGGCGCCTGTGGTTCCAGCTACTCGGGAGGCTGAGGCAGGAGAATGGCATGAAGGTGGGAGGCGGAGCTTGCAGTGAGCAGAGATCTCACCATTGCACTCCAGCCTGGGCGACAGAGTGAGACTCCATTTCAAAACAAACAAACAACAAACAAACAAACAAACAAACAAATTATGCTTTAGTAAAACCTGAACCTTAACAATATCTGCCAAGTGTTTGACTTCCTTATACAAAATTAATAAACAAGAAGCCCTCCTGATGGCTTTAGACTATAGGCCTGTGGGGGTTTTTTGTTGCTTTTGTTGTTGTTTGAAGCAGAATATTGCCCTGTCACCCAGGCTAAAGTGCAGTGGCATGAACATGGCTCACTGCAGCCTTGACCTCCCAGACTCAAGGGCTCCTCCCACCACAACCTCCCAGGTAGCTGGGACTACAGGCGTGTGCCACCACTCCTGGCTAATTTTTATATTTTTTATAGAAAAAGGTTTTCTCCATGCTGTCCAGGCTAGTTTCGAACTCCTAGGTTCAAGTGATCTACCCTCTTTGGTCTCCCAAAGTTCTGGGATTATAGGCATAAGCCACTGTGCCCAGCCCCGGCCTGTGTTTTTTTAAATCTTTGAAGCATGAGATAATGGTGATGAGGAGGATGAAGAAGTGCTGGAGATGGATGGAGTGGCAGAACCCTTTTCTCCTCAACTGTTTCTCCTACAACTTATTGGTCAGCTAAATGCTGTAGTGTCCGAAACAGAAGCCACCAGCCACATGTGTCCATTGAGCACTTGGAATGTGGCTAATGAGGAGTTAAATATTTTATTTTATTTTATTCAGTTCATTAATTGAACTAATTTAAAATTTAATTATAATAGCAACATGTCTAGTGGCTGCCATGTTGAACAGAACAACTATAAAGCACTTCTTGCTAGAAGTCTCTTTACCATTGTTCTGTCCCTGTCCAACTGCTATTTTATTTTATTTATTTATTTTTGGGGGCAGGGTCTGGCTCTGTTGCCAGACTGAAGTGCAGTGGTGCAATCATAGCTCACTGCAGCCTCAATCTCCCAGCTCAAGCAATCCTCCTCCCTCAGCCTCCCAAGTAGCTGGGACTACAGGTGCATGCTACCGCACTCAGCAAATTTTTGTATTTTTTTGTAGATACAGGGTCTCACCATGTTTCCCAGGTTGATCTCAAACTTCTAACATCAAGCAATCCATCCACCTCAGCCTCCCAAAGTGCCTGGATTACAGGCATGAGCCACGCACCTGGCCCTGCTATTTTAGTTTTTTGTATCCTCACAAAGAAGTAGAGGAGACTTCTGTGAGGGATAAAGTGGGGGGACAGAGGGAAAAGCGCACCTGAACTCCTCCACCAACTTGGACATGAACACCTCCATCATCACAGAAAGTTCTTTTGGCTCCCGGGCATGGTGGCTCACGCCTGTAATCCCAACACTTTGGGAGGCCGACGCAGGTGGATCACCTGAGGTCAGGAGTTCTAGACCAGCCTAGCCAACATGGCGAAACCCTGTCTCTACCAAAAATACAAAAATTAGCCGGGTGTGGTGGCTCACTCCTGTAATCCCAGCTACGTGGGAGACTGAGGCAGGAGAATCACTTGAATCCAGGACGCAGAGGTTGCAGTAAGCCGAGATCACGCCACTGCACTCCAGCTTGGGTGACAGAGCGACACTCCGTCTCAAAAAAAGAAGAAGAAGAAAAAAAAGAAAGTTATCTTGGCCCCTGCTGCTCTTGGTTTGCTGACCATGTTTGAACATGATAGATTTGAACCAACATGAGAAATGAAATTTGCTGTCTGCTTACTTCCAAAGCCAAGAACTGAAGAATGATTGAACTGCACTGACTGCATGTCTTAAAATACACAGAGCAAATGCTACCATGAGTCAGCCAAGATCAAGCCCCGCTCCAGAATGCAGACTGTTCATCATTGCTCCAGAAACCAGGGAAAAGACCAGATCTGGGACTTTAGGCACTAGGGATGGATTATATGTGGAGAGTTGAAAAACTACAGAATGTACTCTTACATAAATGGCTAAGGTTTCTCCACTGATAAATGCCAACTTTCCAGTGGACCATGGAAAATTGTCTATTTTGGGCCACTCTGTGGGAGGCCATGGAGCTCTTACTCATGTTGTGAAGAATACTGGAAAGTGAAAATCTATGGCAGCATTTGCTCCAGTTTGCAACCAGTTCTCTGTTTTTGGAGGGTGGAGGTGGGGATGGGGCAAAAATCTCTCAATGGATATTTGAAATCAGATCACAAAAATAAAAGGCTTATGGTGCTGCCATTCTTAGAAAGCTCTATTCAGGTTCTGGTTAGATGTAATCAAGGAAATGATGATGAAACATTTCAGCAACATAGCTACTTTCTTACACTAACTGTTTTTAGATTTCAAGAGGCTTATAATTACACTTACTTTTCTTTGCAGTCTTCATTAATGACCACATCAGACTTCGTGCAAAATACCTGAATGCAGGAAATATCAAGACACTGAAGTCTCTTCTGAATTATATATTAGAATAAAGGAAAACGCAGTTATTGTATTTGCAAATGTGAGTTTTTATGAACCTAATATATCTTCATTCATAGCAGAATCGTCTTCCAAATAAATGTACATAATACAAACAACAAAAAAAGTTCAAATGTATACTCATGGTTTTAGAAAGTGCATCAACCTTCAAAATGTTTAATGACCCCATTCAGTTACTTAGGCTTTTCTATAGTTCCTTTGTTTATTTATTTACTTATTTTTATTTATTGAGATGGAGTTTTGCTCTTGTTGCCCAGGCTGGAGTGCAATGGTGCGATCTTGCTCACTGCAACCTCTGTCTCCTGGGTTCAAGCGATTCTCCTGCCTCAGCCTCCCAAGTAGCTGGGATTACAAGCATATGCCACCATGCCCAGTTTATTTTTAAAAATATTTTTAGTAGAGATGGGGTTTCACCTTGTTGGCCAGGCTTGTTTTGAACTCTGGACCACACGTGATCTGCCCGTCTTGACCTCCCAAAGTGTTAGGATTACAGGCGTGAGCCACCGCGCCTGGCCTGCTTTCTTTCTTCCTTTCTTTCTTTCTTTCCTTTCTTTCTTTCCTTTCTTCCTTTCCTTCCTTCCTTTCCTTCCTTCCTTCCCTTCCTTCCCTCCCTCCCTCCCTCCCTCCCTCCCTCCCTCTCTCTCTCTCTCTCTCTTTCTTTCTTTCTTTCTTTCTTTCTTTCTTTCTTTCTTTCTTTCTTTCATTATTTTTAGATGCAGAGTCTCTCTCTGTTATCCAGGTTGGAGTGCAGTGGCATGATCACAACTCATTGCAGACTCAACCTCTAGGACGTAAGTGATCCTCCCACCTCAGCCTCTGGAGTAGCTGGGACCACAGACACTGTGCCATTGCACCTTGCTATTTTTCTTTTTTTATTTTCTGTAGGGACAGAATCTCCCTCCGTTGCCTGGGCCAGTCTTGAACTCCTGGGTCCAAGCAGTCCTCCCACCTTGGCCTTCCAAAGTGCTGGGATTATAGGGATGAGCCACCTCACCCAGCCAATTGCTTTTTTTTTTTTTTTTTTTTTTTTTTTTTTTTTGAGGCGGAGTCTCGCTCTGTCGCCCGACTGGAGTGCAGTGGCCAGATCTCAGCTCACTGCAAGCTCCGCCTCCCGGGTTTACGCCATTCTCCTGCCTCAGCCTCCCGAGTAGCTGGGACTACAGGCGCCCACCACCTCGCCCGGCTAGTTTTTGTATTTTTAGTAGAGACAGGGTTTCACCGTGTTAGCCAGGATGGTCTCGATCTCCTGACCTCGTGATCCGCCCGTCTCGGCCTCCCAAAGTGCTGGGATTACAGGCTTGAGCCACCGCGCCCGGCCCCAATTGCTTTTTTAAAATGTGGAGCAGATAGGTCTTACTTTACAGATTTCTTTGACACTTTTTTTAAAGTTGTAGTAAATTATTCAAGATTTGGCTGAAGATGAGTGTTGTTGCATAATGAATTTTCGCTACTGCATATGTGAGAAGTAAGAAATTAATCACTTTTTTTCTTTTCTTTTTTTTTTTTTTTTTGAGACTGAGTCTCACTCTGTCACCAGACTGGAGTGCAAGTGGTGTGATCTCGGCTCACTGCAACCTCCGCCTCCCAGGTTCATGTGATTCTCCTGCCTCAGTCTCCTGAGTAGCTGGGACTACAGGCACGCACCACCACGCCCAGCTAATTTTTGTATTTTTAGTAGAGACAGGGTTTCACCATGTTGGCCAGGAGGGTCTCGAGCTCCTGACCTCGTGATCTGCCCGCCTCAGCCTCCCAAAGTGTTGGGATTACAGGCGTGAACCACCGCACCTGGCCCATCTTTTTTTTTTTTTTTTTTTTTTTTTTGTAGAGTCAACTTAGATTTAGGACCCCAGAATTTTTCTTCTTCATTAGATCAGAAACTGGAAATATCAACTTTATTCTATTCTGTGCCATAGAATTCTCTCTCTTTCCAGATACTGCCCCTCTTCCCAGGCATTTTGCAGAGGTGCCATTGAATTTATTTCGTCACTGCTAGGAGAAATCCACAGAATTGTAGTTAGGTGGCTACTGAAGTTTCAAAAATGCAGAGTTTTACCCATTAATGCTTTTATTCTTCTTAAAATGTGAAATTAAAAAGGTAGCCTCACTAGACTCTTTCCATTTCAGTTCAAGATTACATTCAGCGAGACCCGCCATGTGGTTATGGATGGTCGATTTGAAAGATTTTGTTCCAGCCGGGCCCTGGTTCCATGGGCCAGTGATGCCTGCAGCCCTGCCAGCCATGCTCACCACCCGGGCACTGTGGGCTGTCTGGGTTCTGTCTGTCCTTACTGGCCACATAGCAGATTCTGCCTTTCCTGCTGCCTGCTCCTGGGCCTGCCTGCACGTGCACATGGCTGTGGGGATCCATGGCGTTCCCCACTTCTTTTGTCTCAGTCACTGTGCCTCCAGTTTGCCAAGTGTCCTGCTCTTATGAATCCCTGGAAAGTAGAAGCCTGGGGAAAGAGCCAACACCAAGGAGGGCCCCAGCTCCCTTCTTCACACCACCGTTCCACTCACTATTAACAGATTTGATGGGGCCCATAGAACTTCTGGAATGGTATGAGTGAACATATGCTCTCTCTAAAGCACAGAAAACCCAGCTGCTTCTGGTCTAGTACCATATGAAATCTTAGTCAAAAGAACAGGAGTGGCTGGGCATGGTGGCTCATGCCTGTAATTTCAACACTTTGGGAGGTTGAGGCAGCAGGATCACTTGAGGCCAGGAGTTTGAGACCAGCCTGGGCAACAGAGTGAGACCTCATCACTACAAAAATTTTAAAAATTAGCATAGTACATGCCAGTAGTCCTAGCTACTTGGGAGGCTGAAGTAAGAGGATTGCTTGGGCCCAGGAGTTCAAGGCTACTGTGAGCTATGATCCCACCACTGCACACTACCCAGGGTAACAGCATGAAACCCTATTTAAAAAAAAAAAAAAAAAGGAAGGAAGGGAGGGAGGGAGGGTAAAAGGGAGGAAGGGAAGCAAGGAAGGCCAGGTGTGGTGGCTCATGCTTGTAATCCCAGCACTTTGGGAAGCCAAGACAGGTGGATCGATTGAGCCCAGCAGTTTGAGATTAGCCTGGCCAACAAGGTAAAACTCCATCTCTACAAAAAATACAAAAATCAGCTGGGAGTGATGGCACACGCTTGTAGTCCCAGTTACTCGGGAGGCTGAGGAAGGAGGATTGCTTGAGCCTGGGAGGTAGAGACTGCAGTGAGCCAAGATTGCACCACTGCACTCCAGCCTGGGTGACAGAGTGAGACCTCGTCTCACAAATAAAATAAAATAAAAATTTAAAGGCTTGAATAATTATGTATTTATTATTTATTTATTTATTTGTTTATTTATTTATTTATTTTTTTTGAGACGGGGGTCTCGCTCTGTAGCCCGGGCTGGAGTGCAGTGGCCGGATCTCAGCTCACTGCAAGCTCCGCCTCCCGGGTTTACGCCATTCTCCTGCCTCAGCCTCCCGAGTAACTGGGACTACAGGCGCCCGCCACATCGCCCGGCTAGTATTTTTGTATTTTTTTAGTAGAGACGGGGTTTCACCGTGTTAGCCAGGATGGCCTCGATCTCCTGACCTCGTGATCCACCCGTCTCGGCCTCCCAAAGTGCTGGGATTACAGGCTTGAGCCACCGCGCCCGGCCTATTATTTATTTATTTTTATTTATTTATTTATTTATTTTTGAGACAGAGTCCCACTCTGTCGCCCAGGCTGGAGTGCAGTGGTGCGATCTCAGTTCACTGAAAGCTCTGCCTCCCACGTTCACACCATTCTCCCGCCTCAGCCTCTTGAATAGCTGGGACTACAGGCGCCCTCCACCACACCTGGCTAATTTTTTTGTATTTTTAGTAGAGATGAGGTTTCACTGTGTTAGCCAGGATGGTCTCAATCTCCTGACCTCGTGATCCACCCGTCTCGGCTTCCCAAAGTGCTGGGATTACAGGTGTGAACCACCGCGCCCGGCCAAGGCTTGAATAAATTTTAAGAGAAAGAAAGAGAAAGGAAGGGAGGAGGGAGGGAGGGAAGGAGAGAAGAAGGGAAGGGAAGCGGAGGGAAGGGGAGGGGAGGGGAGGGGAGGGAGAGAAGGAAGGAAGGAAGGGAGGAAGGAAGGGAGGAAGGAAGGGAGGAAGGAAGCGAGGGATGGCAGAAGCTAATTAAGTTATAGTTGACAAATAAAAATTATATACAGACACTCCTTGATTTACAGTGAGGCTATGTCCCAATAAACCCACTGTAAGTTGAAAATATTGTGAATGGAAAATGCATTGAATACCCCGGATAAACCCATGGTGAAGTGAAACATCCTAAGTCAGGACTATCCGTGTATTTACCCAAGGTGTACAATGTGATGTTTCTATATATGCATACATTGTGAAATGGTTACATCAAGCTAGTGAACATACCCATACCTCACATACTTACTTTTTGTTGTGGGGACATTGAAGATCTACCTTCTTAGCAATTTGCAAGTATATAATACACTATTATTAACTGTGGTCACCATGCTACACAATACATCTCCAGAACTTGCTCCTCCTTTCTAACTGAAACTTTGTACCCTTTGACCAACATCTCTCCATGCCTCACTCTGGCCCCTGGCAACCACCATTTTACTCTCTGCTTCCGAGTTCAACCTTTTGAGATTCCATAAACTGAGTCTTTATTGTAGCCTCAGATATTCTTGTGTGAGCACTGATGAGATGACTACCCCAGAGCCCGCATGGTGTAATCAAAGTGTGCATGCTGATACATTTCCTTAATTCAGGAATTTCCCCCGTGTGATCAAGTTCTCATGTCGGCAGCTGAGAAAGCCACTGACAGCTGGGGAGCTATTTTCTCCTTTAGTCACAAGATGATAGAGATAATCTTGGATGGGAAGTGTGGGGGAGAGTAGGAGGAGAATGCTCGTTGCTCTGACCAGAATTGGTAAGGGGGCTCCTAGAGCTTCCTTTCCTGTAGACTCAGCATCTAAATAACTCATGATGTTCTTTTTTTTTTTTTTTTTTTTTTTTTTTTTTTTGAGACGGAGTCTCGCTCTGTCACCCAGGCTGGAGTGCAGTGGCCGGATCTCAGCTCACTGCAAGCTCCGCCTCCCGGGTTTTACGCCATTCTCCTGCCTCAGCCTCCCGAGTAGCTGGGACTACAGGCGCCCGCCACCTCGCCCGGCTAGTTTTTTTGTATTAACTCATGATGTTCTATGAGAAACAACTGCATCAGAGCAACAAAACACTTGAGGTATCAGAAAGAAGGATCAGGTTTTAAAAAATCAGCCTTATTGTTATTTTTAAGGATCATTGCAAAAATATTTCATCCAGATTGCATTGTTGCCAAAAACTGAAGAACCCATAACACTCTAATAGAGTACTGTTTTCCAAGCAGGAGGTCTGGCCAGGACAGTTATTCAAAGTTAATCCCTCTTGTTTTGGTCATCAACAAAACAATGACTATGGAACTAAAACAGGCAGAAACTTGGGATATCTAGAGTTGGTCTTTGTAAAACGTTTGTATGTACCCTGACTAGGAATCTCCCTGATGGCAGGGAGAGTTTCTGTTTCAGAATTTTCTACTTGCTGTCTTAGAGATTCCATGGAATTACAGGTTAATCCATTCTTTATTTTGTATATATTAAACATTATAAATACTCTGTGTTTAATGGTACTAGGTATATAATAGGCACAATATATACAATATCAAATTCATAATACACCACTGACTTTCATTTATTGTTTAAAATTGCTTTTGGACAAAGTTTCTTCTAGGCAATGCATATTTTCCCTCTTTTTTCCTAAGTGTTATGTGTCACAATATTCAGTTTGAGTGATATTTATTGAGAGCCTTCTATGTGCCAGGTGTGACATTTGGGCATTGGTTTCACTTCAAAGGGGGCTGTTAATTTCGGCTAAGTTCTGGGTAGACTTCTTCACACCTCTCAGTTTTCTTTCTTTGCCCTTGCCCGCTGCCCCATTTCTAGCAATAGTGTAAAAACTTATGTTCTGTCATGATTAAATGAGAGGGGCAGGATTCCACTCAGTACTCTCAATTTTATCTTTAAAACGGAAATCTATTTTTTTTTTTTTTTTAACGGAGTCTAGCTCTGTAGACTAGGCCCAGGCCGGAGTGCAATGGCATAATCTCTGCTCACTGCAACCTCTGCCTCCTGGGATCATGGAATTCTCCTGCCTCAGCCTCCCAAGTAGCTGTGATTACAGGCACCTGCCACCATGCCTAGCTAATTTTTGTATTTTTAGTAGAGATGGAGTGTCACCATATTGGCCAGGCTGGTCTCGAACTCCTGGCCTCAGGTGTTCCACCTGCCTTGACCTCCCAAAGTGCTGGGATTACAGGCGTGAGCCACCACGCCCAGCCTGAAATCTAATTCTTGATTTCAACTATAGATTATGGCTTCTCTTTTAACTTACAACTACAAAATATACCACATAGAAGAGATATGAAGAGAAATGAAAGAATACACAAATACATGCTGTTAGGATGATGTGATATTTTTATCTGTTCTATATTTTCATTAAAGATTCTATGGAAAATAAGTAAACTTGCTTTCTTACTAATAAAACCTAACCATTGGCCTCAGGCAATTTCACCCTCTGAAGCCTTCTTTATACTCAGAGTACAAGTGTTAAATATCATATTCGTAGCTTTTTCTGGGTTCAAATCGGCCTACAGGTCTCTTACATTCTCTCGAATAATTTCTTTTCCTCAGACTGTCTCTAAATGTTGACGTCTGACTTTTCTCTTATTCTGCTATCAAAACCATTACCGTATTTCTTCTCAATAATTGGGATTTTTATAAAAACGTGTTCAATGCTTTTGGCAATCGTTTTATTTCCCACATTGTTTAAGATAAACTTGCCAGCCGGGCGCAGTGGCTCACGCCTGTAATTCCAGCGCTTTGGGAGGCCGAGGTGGGCGGATCATGAAGTCACGAGATCGACACCATCCTGGCTAACACAGTGAAACCCCGTCTCTACTAAAAATACAAAAAACTAGCCGGGCGAGGTGGCGGGCACCTGTAATCCAGGAGGCTGAGGAAGGAGCATGACGTGAACCCAGGAGGCAGAGTTTGCAGTGAGCCGAGATCATGCCACTGCACTCCAGCCTGGGTGACAGAGCGAGACTCCGTCTCAAAACAAAACAAAACAAAACAAAAAGATAAACTTGCCTATTTCTCTATAAGTCCCAACTTTAAATCTGGATTTGTTTCATTAAGCAAACTAATAAAACTGTTGACTGACCACTGATTGCATATCATGCATGAACTGTCCTTGTTCAGGAACACTACGTATAGCTGTGCCAGTGGCTTACAGATGAATGGAGGATATTTGCTAACATGTAACAAGAGGAAGACACACTGGTAGCAGCCCATTCCTTAGGATTGAGTAATGACGTAAAAGACCTTTGAGATATCTATGACCTTGCTTTTAGGCATTTACAGATCGATAGGGAACCCTTAAAAAACAGAAAACAAAAGAAATTTAAGATAGTAATTTATTTCTAATTTAACGAATAAACTGTAAATTTCAAAGTTTAAGGAAGAAAGAGATGAAAGTGGACTGAAGCATTCAGGTACAGTTCTAACAGTGGCATTTAAAAAGATGATTATGGTTGTTAAGATCAGTGGTCTTATCTATTTTTAGTTACCTAAATTTTTTTATGTGGGGGCAATCTTATCCACAAGGTAGATTTTTTTTTTTTTTTTTTTTTTTTTTTTGAGGCGGAGTCTCGCTCTGTCGCCCGGACTGGAGTGCAGTGGCCGGATCTCAGCTCACTGCAAGCTCCGCCTCCCGGGTTTACGCCATTCTCCTGCCTCAGCCTCCCGAGTAGCTGGGACTACAGGCGCCCGCCATCTCGCCCGGCTAGTTTTTGTATTTTTAGTAGAGACGGGGTTTCACCGTGTTAGCCAGGATGGTCTCGATCTCCTGACCTCGTGATCCGCCCGTCTCGGCCTCCCAAAGTGCTGGGATTACAGGCTTGAGCCACCGCGCCCGGCCCACAAGGTAGATTATTAGAGACACACACAGTAGTTTGAGTGGTGTCAGGCACCTCCTTCCTCTTCTCAAATACCTTCTTCTAACCTACCCCAACTTCACTGCCTGAAAATTGAGTCAAGGCACGGCTATCATAAGATGGTCTTTCAAAAAGGAAGATATTCCCAAAAGGCTAAACGTACCAAACATGATCTATCCAGATGATTCTGATGAATAAGGCTGTTCGTGCCTCAGCTCAAACAGTTTAAGACAGGCCCTCAGGAGAAGATTTGGAGAAGAGACCACAGAAGCCGGGATGCCATCTGATACAGCAGCCTGTGGTTTTGCTTTCTTTGGTTCAGTTATCCGTGGTCATCTGTAGTCTGAAGATATTAAATGGAAGATTCCATAAATACACAATTTAAAATTTCAAACTGTGCTCCATTCTGAGTAGGGTGATGAAATCTCAAGCCATCGTGTTCCATCCTGTCCATTTGTGAATCATCCCTTTGCCCAGTATATTTATGCTGTTTAATAAGCTTGTCCAGCTTGGGGCCTGTGAGCCACATGTGGCCTAGGATGCCTTCGAATGTGGCCCAACACACAAATTCGTAAACTTTCTTGAAGTATTACGATATAAATATATATATATATATATATTTTTTTTTTTTTAGCTCATCAGCTATTATTAATATTTTATGTGTGGCCCAAGACAATTCTTCTTCTTCCACTGTGGCCCAGGGAAACCAAAAGATTGGATACTCCTGCTGTCCAGGTTATCTGCCTTTTGACATCCAACCATAGCCATGGTAATGACTCCATGATCCAGTGTCACTGATATGGTTTGGATCTGTGTTCCTGCCCAAATCTCATGTTGAATTGTTATCCCCAATGCTGGAGGTGGGGTTTGGTGGGAGGTGATTGGAGCATGAGGGCAGTTTCACATGGTTTGGCACCATCCTCTCTTGGTGCTGTCCTTGCAATAGTGAGTTCTCGTGAGATCTGGTTGTTTAAAAGTGTGTGGCGCCTCCCCCTTCCTCTTGCTCCGGCTCCTGCCACTTAAGATGCCTCACTCTTCCTTTGCCTTCCACCATGATTGAAAGTTCCCTGAGTCCTCTCTAGAAGCAGAAGCTGCTATGCTTCCTGTACAGCCTGCAGAACCATAAGACAATTAAACTTCATTTCTTTATAAATTACCCAGTCTTGGGCATTTGTTTACAGCAATGCAAGAACAAACTGATAAAATCACCCAAAGCAGATGACTCGTCTTCTGACATAATCATCAGAAGATGAATAGCAGCCTGAAGCGCCATCACAATGCCTAGTCATTCACCTCAGCTCATTAAATCCCACAGGCATTTTATCATCTCACATCACCACAAGAAGAAGAAGGGCGAGCATAGTACAATGAGATACTTGAAGAGAGGGAGAAGGACTACATTCACATAACTTTTACAACATTATATTGTTATAATGTTCTATTTTATTATTGTTATCATTGATCTCTTCCTGTACCTAATTTATAAATTCAACTTATCATAGGTACATATGTATAGGAAAAAACATACTGTATAGAGGGTTCAATACGAATCTGTGGTTTCAGGAATCCACTGGGGGTCTTTGAACATATCGCTTGTGGATACAGGGGAACTACTGTACTATATAAGCTTTATAGACAATGAATTTTGAGGTCCTGGGTCACCTCCTCTGTTGAGATTCCAGCAAAGTCCCTTATATAAAAGTGTTCATTAAAAAGTTGTATTTTGTATAAACAAAGGTAAAAGAGCAGTAGAATCATTCTAACCATAGGTTTCTCCTTTTTCCCCTGCGTCTACTGTGTTACCAGCCCTTGAGTTCAGCCTTGGCTGTTGCAATTGGAGTGTAATCCATGAAGACAAACTCAGTGCAGAGGAGGTGGCTCAGAATGCAAGGACAAGGGCACAAGGTGGAAGAAGAGACCAGAATACTTTTAGCAATGACAAGGAAGGAGACATCAACTCAAAATAAATATACAGGGCAAAGGAGATGATGGGAGAAATTTTGAGATAGAGGGGAGAAAAGTTGAAGGAGTAGAAGTTAACACAGTTATCAGCCTCCTTGTTTAGCACATCATGAGATCATCAGCTAAGGAGACAGGCAGGTTTGGGCTGGAATCTCAAGGGGAATTGAAAAGATTTTAAAAAGCCCAGCTACTGTCCTCTTCTTTCCAATTCCACTACCTTCTGACCTAATCCTGTGAAAGAAAATGTTATCAACAAACATGTAGTCAATGATCTTCATGTGTATGGCCTGAGAAAACAGCCATTAACGAAACAGACCTAATCGCTACTTTATTGGAATGTATAGGTCTAGTTGGAAAATATGGACAATAAGTATCAAAGAGTTGTGAGGAAGAAGCGTTCACTGGGGGCTAGTCTTTCTGGGGAGACATCATATAGCAGACCGATGCTATGATAGACAGAGCTAGTTAAGAGAAGAGTTCAGGCTTCAAGTTGAGGCTCATTACTTTCCCCTCCAGACTAGCTAATTATTTCTTAGTGGATTTCCCGGCCTCCTGTCTCTTTCCAGTCCTATATATCACCACCAAATTAACCATTGTTATCATGACTATGCTCAAAAATGGTCAATAGTCCCCCAGTGCCTACTATTTAAGCTTCAAACATTTTAGGCTAAGATTGAAGGCATCTACCAGCCAGGGCCTAACCTTCCTTCCATACCTGGCTTCCACAACGCTCCATTCCAGCTAAACTCACAGACTATCCTTCCTACATGCCATCCTTTTATTACCTCTCCAATTTTGTCCCTGCCCATCATCTTGAGGGTTTTTCCTCCACGATCCACTCTTAATGTCTCATTTCCTCATGAAGACTCAACTCTCATGTCCATCAGAAAGTGTTCTCTGATCCCCAGTCTAGAAGCAACCTCTCTCTCTTCTGAACATCCATGGAAATTTGTTAATACCTCTTTTAGAATTTTTTTAAATGACATTCCTTGAACTGAGGTTATTTTTATACTCTTCATATCTTCCTATTATATTATCAACCTAAAGACAGGATTTGTGGCTCATCCACTCTTACACTCCATAATACTTTATACTCCAATAAAAGACAGATTTAGCTAAGGAAATACTCTGCTGATGTTTGTTGAAGTTAGTGCTAAAAAAAAGTCATATCGAATGGATGCTTGGAACTTCCCTGTGATCCTGCACGCATTGATTCTTATGGATATATATTTTTTCTGCATTTCTGGAACACAAATGTTCTAAATGCATACATACTTCATCCATCCATCCGTTCATTATTTAATATACCCATGTTGAATGCTGGCCATATGCAAGGTATCCACAGGATAGGGAGGGTGCTGGCTCTGGCTTTATGCAGTGTAGGCACTCATTGATCAATGTTTGTCATTTTGTTTCCCTTCTTTCCAGACAAAAGGAAGCAAAGAGTCACTGCACCTCATTACTGTCAGCAGAGAGCAATGTGTAATTGGAATGACCTTTGTATAAGTGGTGACCTATGGGGTCAGAGTAAGCCTTATAATATACAGAACCAAATTATGTGCAATTTTAAAATCAACAGAGAATATTGGCCTTTTAGAAATTCATCTCATATTTATTGTTTGGAGATTGTACTTTCAGAAGATGTCAATTACATTTCCCCTCTTTTTTTCTCTTCTCTGCAATTATTTTCCTGGCATTCATTCAATAAAGAGCTTCAAGTCACTTTTTTAGATTGAAATCAACTTTGATGAAAATTGAAAATCAATGCTTTCCTTCTAATGACGTTAAGAGAAAAGCCTCCAATTTTGTAATTATAATCAATATATAAAGGGGAAGTGGCCGCAAATATACTGAACATCTTAAGTCGAGTGGGTTTGGTTACTTTAATTTTTAAATAATCAGGACATTTTAAAAGTTGCTGTTTATAAAATACTTTTTAAAAATGTTATTACACGCACTATGAGTGCACCCAGTCTTGATGCCTCGTTAAAGCGTTAGCTGTCTAGCTCCTCCTCCCTGAGCCTTTCTCCTCATATTGGGTCTGGGGACACACATGCCGTCTCTTTATTTCTAAGGATCCATTACCCATTTCTCTGCACAAGTCTTCGGGGATCCGATCTATCTGTGCCTCCTTCAGCCAGGAGCCTCCGGATCTTTCCAGACTTCTTTGCAGTACTGCCTCATGTGCTGAATCCATTTCTCTCATAGCCTGGCGCTTGGCAGGCAGGCTGGCGTTCCCTGGCTCTGCCTTCCCCATCTCCCTGTCTTTTCTCCCACGGCCCATCTGCCCCTCCTTTCCTCCACCCCCTTCTCCTCTCTGCTCCCCTTTATTTCCACTCCCCACCCGCGTGGCTTTGCTCTCCCTCTCCCCCCTCAGCTCGTCTGTATTTGGAGCTCCGGAAGCTGCCGGCGACTCTCCCCTGGAGCAGCGTGACTGACACCGGCTCCTATTCAGCTGGGAGGAGGGAGAGGGGAGGAGAAGGGGAGGGCCGCGGGAGGAGGGTGCGAGTGGCCGACCACGGATTTGCATTGCCGAGGACGGGACCCCAGGGCAGCGAAGCAGGTAATCCTGCAGCGGTCGAGGCCAGGCGAGGCGGGGAGGGGTCGGGGTGCAGGTGCGGGGGGTGCCTGGCGGCGGGCGCTGGCAAGTTGCGTCCGATGGGTAGGGTGGAGAAGCGGCCGGTACGCGGTGGCGGTGGCGGCAGCGCGCGGGGAATAAAGGCGGCGCGGGCGCGGGGGCCGGGGCGCGGGGACCCGAGCGCGGGGCGCGGGGACTGGGGCGCGGGCGCGGGCGGACTCCCATCTGGGTCAGCGGAGCGGCGCGCCCTGCCCCCGCCTCCCCAGCTCCGGCGTTCTGGCCGCTCGGAAGGCGGGGTGCGGGCTGGAGCGGCCCGGGGTTGGCGGGCGGCCGCGGCCTCCCCACCCAGCGCCACCGCCCGCCCCGCCGCTCTAACTTTGGGGGGTCTCGTCCGCCCGGCTGTGAGTCTTCCGGGGGGGGGGGGGTTGGGGGTGGGAGTCATTGCGCCGGCTCTGACCAGAGCCACCTCGATCGGAAAGTGCTGGAAAGAAGCAGACCTGGCTTCCCCTCTGCAGAACCTGACTTGAGGCGATGAGTCACTTCTGAAAAATGCAGAGGCAACTGAGACTGGGGGAACGGCTCGGAAAAACGGCACCCGCCGCTGGCTGTCTGACTGCTTTGGGTAGAGGGGTGTTCATGGAAGTAGCCACGCTATCATCACTTTTAGGGCCAAAAATCAACCTGCAGATGGCCTTTTCTTTATTCTCATCAGAGTGGTGTTCGCTGCAAATTGTAGCAATATTTGAATGGATGCATTCTTAAAAATGAGTATGTATGGGTTACTGCATTTAGGAAATTGAACCAGGACTAGGTCCAAACAGCCAGAGTGGAGATGAACACTTGGTAAGAAGATCTAGGACCTTTGGTTTTATAGTCATGGAAATACAGAAGCTTCTGGGACTTGAGCACTGTAGTTTACTGAGTACTCCTATTTCTTTACTGCTTCTGTAGATTTCATTTAAGCAATGTTCCTTAGAATTCTTGGTAAACTATCTAAGCCCACTTAGTGTAAAATTACAACGGTAGAGTGAACTTTAGAGAATTGGATTGATCGTTACTAGCGTCTAATTAGACTGCAAGCCTCTGGAGAGCAAGGATGAGTGGTTTGGTAGTTCCTACAGCACCAAACAGTATTTGGCTCACAGCATGTAATGGATGGACAATGAAAGTGTGTAAAATAGTTAATTCAGTACCTTAAGTGTAGATGGAGCATGACTTCTTGAATATACTGCATATGTTGCAAGGAAAGGCGACTTCTTCTTGAATGCCGAAATTTAAAAAAATCTTAACATCACAATCGAAGTGTCATATAAATACTTCTTAAGGATAAAGAGAAAAAGAAGTTACCTATCAGGAATCAGGAAAGTGATTATCAAGGTGGTCTTTGCTAGTAGGAAGTAGGTTTTTGTTCCCCATTGTTAATGTGAGAAGTAATTTAATTTGTTGATACAGGATAGAGTTTCGTAAACCTTTGAGTTAAGAGCTAGATAGTAAACATGTAGGTTGTGCAAGCTGTATGGTCTCTTTAGCAACTACTCAGTTGCACGGTTATAGTTTGAAAGCAGCTAAAGACAATACCTGTAGGTTGTGTTTCACTTTATTTACAGACACTGAGCCTTGAACTTTTAACCAGTAACAAAATATTCTGGTTTTTTTCCAGGCATTAAAAAATGTAAAAACTATTCTTAGCTTGAGGGAGGAGCAGAAAACACAAAAGAGAGAGGGGAATGGATTTGTCCTTCTAGTAGTAGTTTTTTTTTTTTTTTTTTTTTTTTGAGACGGAGTCTCGCTGTGTCGCCCAGACTGGAGTACAGTGGCGCGATCTCGGCTCACTGCAAGCTCCGCCTCCCGGGTTCCCGCCATTCTCCCGCCTCAGCCTCCGAGTAGCTGGGACTACAGGCGCCCGCCACCGCGCCCGGCTAGTTTTTTTGTATTTTTAGTAGAGACGGGGTTTCACCGTGTTAGCCAGGAGGGTCTCGATCTCCTGACCTCGTGATCCACCCGCCTCGGCCTCCCCTAGTAGTAGTTTTGAGAGCTCCTCCCACTGCTTGACTCTGTGCTAGAATCAGGAGAGGAACCTTTTGAAAGGATTAATGGGCCACATTCTCTTGAGTGCCTGTTACAGCTTGGTAGTTAAGTTAAATACCCTCCAGAAAAGCATTAACTTATTTTGAGCATTATGGTGTTTTGTTTTGTTTTGAATAGTTCCTAACATCTTTATGCATGAAGTTTGTTTTGTTTTTAATTTATTATGTAACATTTTATACATAAAAATAATATGCTAAGTCTAGGTAAGTTATGAACATTATAGTCAACTAAACACTTGTGAACCCATCACTAGGTTTATAAACTAGGGCTTAAGAACTAGACAGTTGTGAAAAGATAGCTCATAGATGGGAGGAAATATTTAGGAATCGTGTATCTGATAAGGGACTTGTATCCACAACATATAAAGAGTTCTTACAACTCAATAATAAAAAGAAAAATAATCCAATTTAAAAATGGGCAAAGGATCTGAATAGCTATCTACAGAGAAGATATACAAATGGCTAATAAACCCATGAAAAGATGCTCAACATCATTATTCATCAGGGGAATGCAAATCAAAACCGTGATGGGATACCACTTTATACTCACGAGCATGGCTGTAATCAAAAAGTCAGATAATAACAAATGCTGGTGAGGATGTGGAGGAATTGGAACCTTCGTACACTGCTGATGGGAATATAAGATGGTGCCCTCACTTTGGAAAAGTTTGGCAATTCTTCACATTAAACATAGAGCTACCGTATGACCTAGCAATTCCATTGTAAATATATGTACAGGAGAAATTAAAACATATGCTCACAAAAAACCTGTACATAGATGTTGACAGCAACACCATTCATAATAACCAAGAGGTGGAAACAAACCAAATGATTATCAGTTGATGAGTGGATAAATAAAAGGTGGTATATCCATTCAGTGAGATATCATTTGGCCATAAAAAGGAGTGGAGTACTGATGCAAGCTACGACATGGATGAATCTTGAAAACATTATGCTAAGTGAAAGAAGCCAGTCAAAATATCACATACCGTATGATCTAGTCATATGAAAACGTCCAGACCAAGGAAATGTATAGAGCTGGAAAGTAGATTTTTTTTTGTTGCTTAGGGCTGAAGGGGTTGGAGGTGGGTTGGGTAGGGAAGTGATAGATAAAGGTCACAGGGTTTCCTTTTTAAGCTGCAACATGAAAATATCCTCTAATTGACTGTAGTGATAGTTGCACATATCTGTAAATACACTAAAAACCATTGATTTGTACACCTTAAATGGGTGAATTGTGTGGTATGTGAATTACATCTCAATAAAATTGTTAAAGAAAATAAACAGAAGACTGGGGGAGGAAGTACTAGATTGTGAGCATCCAGTTGCATCTTTGTGTTTTTCCTCTGTGCCTGCTCTCATGTCCCTCCCAACCCTGAATTTTGTGTTAATCATTCCCTGGTTTATTGTAAAACACTTTTATCACATGTATGTATTCCAAAACAATAGTGTTTAGGTGTGTTTTTTGATTTATAAAAAAAGGTATTTATAATCTCGCATTCTTTCTTGAGATGGAATCTGTCGCCCAGACTGGAATGGAGTGGCACAGTCTCAGCTCACTGCAACCTCCGCCTCTCAGGTTCAGGCGATTCTCCTGCCTCAGCCTCCTGAGTAGCTGGGATTACAGGCACACGCCCCCACACCTGGCTAATTTTTGTACTTTTAGTAGAGAAGAGGTTTCACTACTTTGGCCAGGCTGGTCTCAAACTCCTGACCTCAGGTAATCTGCCCTTCTCGGCCTCCCAAAGTACTGGGATTACAAGCGTGAGCCAGCACACCCAGCCTAACCTCGCATTCTTAAAATTCAACATTAGATCATTAAGAATTACCCACATTGGGCCGGGCGTGGTGGCTCACTCCTGTAATCCCAACACTTTGGGAGGTCGAGGCAGACGGATCACAATGTCAGAACATCGAGACCATCCTGGCTAACGCGGTGAAACCCCGTCTCTACTAAAAAGTACAAAAAATTAGCCGGGCGTGGTGGCGGACGCCTATAGTCCCAGCTACTCTGGAGGCTGAGGCAGGAGAACGGTGTGAACTCAGGAAGCGGAGCTTGCAGTGAGTGGAGATGGCGCCACTGCACTCCAACCTGGGCAACAGAGCGAGACTCCATATCAAAAAAAAAAAAAAAAAAAAAAATTACCCATGTTGTTGCATGTAGGTATGTAATATTTCTTGGCAAATATTCCATGATTTATTTCACCATTCTCGTTGACAGGCATTTGGGTTGGTTCCCATGTTTTGCTATTACAAAGAATGCCGCTTTGGAGACTTTTTTCCATGGGTCTTGGCACATATGCGCAAGAGCTCTTTGGTGTGAATGTGCCATGTATTTTAATGGCAAAAAAACAAAACAACAAAAACCTGATTCTCCTTTGACTTACACATTGATGGTATGTAACCACTTACTCATTTCCCCAAACCAAGATAAAATGACTAGATCTGACATTGTGACTTCTCATCCTATTTACATTCTAGTTGTAAATGTATTTCCCAATGTTTGGAGAAGTGTGGAAAATCTAAAATTTCACAACTGAATTTCACAGCAGAACCTTTTAACCCGGTCACTAATGGACATCTTCATCTCCTTATATCACCTGGGTTTAGGATGGGAGGGAGGACAACTTTATTATTACATCAAAGGAACATTACTTTAATCAAAGTACATGAGTGGTTACTAAACCTCACTAAAAGTTGCCTGTATTGTATATCCTGCTGGGTGGTCTAGTATTTCCGATATGATTTAGTTAGGTAATTCTGATAACAGTGAGCCTTGGGCAGATCTGGATCTGTCGTTGACTTAGGCTATGAGCTTTTGCCGTTCATTCAGGATATTTCTCCTTGAACTTAGAAGGGGGAAAGCACCTTAAAGTCTGAACAAATCTTTATGAGGAATTTTAAAATTGCTTTTAACTGTTTTAAGATACACATAAAATTTACGATTTTAAACTTTTTTTTTTTTGGAGACGGAGTCTTGCTCTGTCGTCCAGGCTGGAGTGCAGTGGCCGGATCTCAGCTCACTGCAACTTCCACCTCCCGGGTTCAAGCGATTCTCCTGCCTCAGCCTCCCGAGTAGCTGGGACTACAGGCGCCCGCCACCTCGCCCGGCTAGTTTTTTGTATTTGTTAGTAGAGACGGGGTTTCACTCTGTTAGCCAGGATGGTCTCGATCTCCTGACCTCGTGATCCACCCGTCTTGGCCTCCCAAAGTGCTGGGATTACAGGCTTGAGCCACCGCACCCGGCCTGTTTTAAACTTTTTTTTTTGAGACGGAGTCTTGCTGTGTTGCCCAGGCTGGAGTGCAATGGCACAATCTCAGCTCACTGCAAGCTCCGCCTCCTGGGTTAATGCCATTCTCCTGCCTCAGCCTCCCAAGTAGCCGGGATTACAGGTGCCCGCCACCACGCCTGGCTAATTTTTTGTATTTTTAGTAGAGACAGAGTTTCACCGTGTTAGCCAAGATGGTCTCGATCTCCTGACCTCGTGATCCGCCCGTCTCAGCCTCCCAAAGTGCTGGAAATACAGGCGTGAGCCACCGCGTCCGGCCTGATTTTAAACATTTTTAAGCATACTATTCAGTGGCATTAAGCTCATTCTCACTGTTGTGCAACCATTACTATTGTCCATCTCCAGAACCTTTTCATCATCCAAAACTGAAACTTTGTACCCACCAAACATAACTCTGGATTCTCCTCTTCCCCAATCCATGGAAACCACCATTCTACTCTGTCCCTGAATTTGCCTATTCTAAGTACCTTATACAATATTTGTCCTTTTGCTACGTGAACTTTGTTTGTTTTTGAGACAGATTCTCGCTCTGTCACCCAGGCTGAAGTGCAGTGGTGCCATCTCGGCTTGCTGCAACCTCCACTTGCCGGATCCAAGCGATTCTCGTGCCTCAGCCTTCCCAGTAGCTGGGATTACAGGCATGTGCCACCACCCAGCTAATTTTTGTATTTTTAGTAGAGACAGGGTTTCATCATGTTGGCCAGGCTGGTCTCGAACTTCTGACCTCAGGTAATGCACCTGCCTCGGCCTCCCAAAGTGCTGGGATTATAGGGATGAGCCACCACACCCGGCCTACATGAGCTTTTATATCCGGGGAAATTCCATCTTGTTTTGTTTCTCTCTTTAGTAGACACTTTTCCCACTTTAGGAAAATATGGCTTCTTTCACTGAGAAATTATGTGAAGGGATTGTTTCCCTTTCAGCCCTATACAGAAAAGGACATAGAACGTTGTCTAAAACCAAAAGAAATTATGACTATTATGAATGGTGTCTTCATCTACCCTGTCAAGTTAATTAGGCATCTAATAATTCTGGCTTCTCATTGAACACTTAGCCACCTGCGGAGGCCGCACTAGCCCCTGATTCTTAAAATTTCGCATTTACCTGATACATGGATGAAGTAAGTCACCTTTGATGTTCCTATTAGCCCTCAGCTTTTCAGAATTTAAAGGCCATTCTGCTATATAGAAGTCTGACCTAAAATCTCTTTTGTTTTGACGGGAAGGGTTATTCTGAGAGGCTGAAGGAGGGTTCCAAGAGGCTGAACATAGACGGGAGTTAACCTAAATGGCAGTTCTGAAGAGGAAGATGGTTCCTGGAGAAGTTAGATGCTGGAGACACCAAAGACAGACCTCTAGTGGCGGGGCATGGTGGCTCAGGCCTGTAATCCCAGCACTTTGGGAGGCCAAGGCAGGTGATCACGAGGTCAGGAGATCGAGACCATGCTGGCTAACATGGTGAAACCCTGTCTCTATTAAAAATACAAAAAAAAAAAAAAAAAAATTAGCCGAGCATGGTGTCACGTGCCTGTAGTCCCAGCTACTCGGGAGGCTGAGGCAGGAGAATCACCTGAACCCAGGAGGCAGAGGTTGCAGTGAGCTGAGATTGCACCACTGCACTCCAGTGTGGGTGACAGAGTGAGACTCCATCTCAAACACACACACACACACACACACACACACACACACACACACACACACAAAACAGATCTGTAGTACGTAGATAGCTTTGTTGTCCTATTATTGTGCACAGTTTAATGAGAAAATAACCTCTGTTACTTTGCATCATTCCATTTGGAAATCCAGAGAAATTCTGGGATCCATTGGTTGACTTACTCCCTCTATGTTGAGTGACTGCTGTATCCCTAGCATCTGGGGATGCAAAAATGAAGATCAGTGAAAGAAGACAGAATGAATAGAAGATGACACTTAGGCTGTAAACATAAGTCTCAAAGGATCTATTCTAATGATTGTCATCATTTCCTACTTTGTTTCTATTTAGTTTTAGTCAGAGAAGAATCACTGGATTCTTGGCCAGGCGTGGTGGCTCACTCCTGTAATCCTAGCACTTCGGGAGGCAGAGGTGGGTGAATCACGAGGTCAGGAGATCGAGACCATCCTGGCTAACACAGTGAAACCCCAGCTCTACTAAAAGTATTAAAAAAATTAGCCGGGTGTGGTAGCAGGTGCCTGTAGTCCCAGGACTCAGGAGGCTGAGGCAGGAGAATGGCGTGAACCTGGGAGGCAGAGCTTACCGTGAGCCGGGATCACCCCACTGCACTGAAACCTGGGTAACGGAGCGAGACTCCGTTTAAAAAAAAAAAAAAAAGAATCGCTGGATTCTTATGAAAATGAATTATTTTATCCTAAGGCAACAAGAACAGTTAAATTGGACCACACTAAGAAAATGAGATGATCAGATTTTTCAGAACCAGGTAAAATAGGCTTCCAGATGGCAGATGTATAGTTCAGTCTGGTTATAGTGTGATACACTGGAGGTGGAGGCATCCATCTGTAATCTTAGTTTGGAAGCTGCTATGGGCTGAATGTTTATGTCCTCCCAAAATTCATATGTTGAAATCCTCACTGCCATTGTGATGATATTAGGAGTGGAAGGCCTTGGGAGGTGAATAGGTCTTGGGGCAGAGCATTCATGAATGGATTAGTGCCCTTATGAAAGAGAACCAAGAGAGACCCTTTGCTCCTTTTGCCAAGTAAGGACACAGCAAGAAAGTGCCATCTGTGAGCCAGAAAGTGGGCCTTGATCTGCATTGATCTCAGACTTCCCAACCTCCAGAACTGTGAGAAACAAATTTCTGTTGTGTATAAGCTATCCAGTCTGTGGTGTTTTGTTATAGCAGCCTGAAAGGAACTAACATAGTAACCTATGTATTACCCAAACTGTGCAAGTGATAGATCAATATGATATGTGTGATCTTTCCATCGAATGCATACTGTCCTGGTATTGCTACTCACCCCCTCCAGTGGCAGGAAAACCAAATGTCTGGCCTAATGAGTTAGGCTGGTTGATGGACAGGTTCAACTAATTGGTTACTTGACATGAGGTAGGCTAAATGCAGATAGTCTTTCTCACGGCGGTCATGCTAGAAGCTGTGGCTAGAGATTTTCAGGGTACAATGCAGATCCACAATTCTTTAGGCAATTTTAAGTTTACATTTTTATTTCTCCTCCATTTGAATTTCTTCTCGGTTTCTTAGTACTTCTCTCTGTGTTCGAAGTTCCCACTGTAGACAACCCTCCACTCCCCCTCCTTCCATCTTGCTTCAGAACTGCAGGAATTCACTCCCCTCAATGCCTCTTTCTGAATGGAAGGTGGACAATTATCTAATTGAAAGTCTTCAGTAATTGAAAACTTTAAAAAGAGGCTTGTTAATAGTGTGAGTCTCTATATAATATGCAATTGGGATGGAGCTCTTTTTTATGTTTCTTATTTTGGTTCAGCAATCTTTAAACTGTGTGCATTTGCTATATGCAAAGGCTTCCCAAAGGTACATATGCACAAGTGTTTTGAGAATATAAATGTCCAAATCCTCCTCTTCCATATGTGCTTTTTCCTAAGACTAATCTTGATGACAATGGACCTGTAATGGAGACATAAGTTATCTTTCTCATCCGCTTTTCCATAATCACCTTTCTCTCACTTTCCTTGTGAAAAGCATATGTCTACCCCATTTTCCTAATCCATTTTACTAAATGGTTTATGGCTAACCCATTTTAATAAATTGCTTTACCCAAGGATGTAAAACTCTAGGGGATGGGGAGGGCAAGAAAGGGGGAAATTTCTGAATATAAATTTCGTCGCAAGGGTGAGAAAGCAAATGACTCTATTGTCTGAGCAGAGACCCTTTTGCCAATCACGTGTTTTCTAAATCTATCATAAAAAACAAAAAGTGAAGGCCAATCTAATCAAACCGTTATTAAAGGATAAACTCTAAAAGAGAATGAAATTTCGACTCTCATACAAATAAAAAATAGACATTTTCAAACTTATTTAAAATATTAGAGAGAGCCAGAAAGGTGTTACAGTCAATTTAAAAGAGATCATTTATAAGAATGCTGGAATGAGTTTGCTTAATACATATAAAACTGGCTGCTTCTACAATGGGAGAGGGAAGGTGATTGGACTTCCACAGGATAAAGTTTATTTGCATGTCTGTATATGACTTGCTTTACTGTCAGATTTCTGCAAGTTAACTTATATTTCTACAGAGTTGTAGAATAGCTTAGTCAAAGGCAATGAATGACAGAGATGACCCAGATGAACAAGTATTAGGGTACTCATGAAATTTGCCTTCTCAGTTTTTCCTTACACTGACACTTAAAATGTTTTTTTGTTTGTTTGTTTGTTTGTTTTTTGAGACCGAGTCTTGCTCTGTCACCCAGGCTGGAGGGCAGTGGTGCGATCTCAGCTCACTGCAAGCTCCGTCTCCCAGGTTCACCTCATTCTCCTGCCTCAGCCTCCCAAGTAGCTCTAATGTTTTGTCTTTTTAGTAGAGACCGGGTTTCACCGTGTTAGCTAGGATGGTCTCGATCTGCTGACCTCGTGATCCGCCCGCCTCGGCCTCCCAAAGCCCTGGGATTACACGCGTGAACCACTGCAGCTGGCCTGAAACAAGTTTTGATATTTCACTACCATGTGATGTTGAAGGAGTTCAAAAAATTAAGTGACATTTCTATAACAAAATTCCTCCCTTTCCATCTCCTCATTATGTTTCCCAGCATTACATTGATAAAAACAAAAAATCAGAATCAAATTGATGCTCAACCTTGACTCATTTTATTTTTATTTTATTATTATTTTTTATTGAGATGGAGTCTTGCCCTGTCACCCAGGCTGGAGTGCAGTGGCACGATCTTGGCTCACTGCAAGCTCCGCCTCCCGGGTTCAAGTGATTCTCATGCATCAGCCTCCTGGCTAGCTCGGACTACAGGAGCTAGCCACCATGCCTGGCTAATTTTTTTGTACTTTTAGTAGAGAAGGGGTTTCACCATGTTGGCCAGGCTGGTCTCAAACTCCTGACCTCAGGTGATCTGCCTGCCTCGGCCTCCCGAAGTGCTGAGATTACTGGTGTGAGCCACTGCGCCCAGCCACCTTGACTCATTTTAATAAATATGCACATCTAATATCCATAAAGTAATGAAAAATGAAAGTGTTCAAAAGAAAGAGATAAAGTTGCTTTTTATTTACTTTTAGTAATTATGTGTCAAAATTTGTAATATTTGTGTTGTTTTCTAAGTAGCGTCCTACTAATAGTAACAATGGTATTGGAATAGCTTTTTTTTAAAAAAATTTTGACCATTGAATTAGAATTTAAATTTAAATAATGTTTTTGATGCAGAAAAGTACGGTAGCCTAATGAGTAAAATATACTAGAGCGTAAAATATACTAAATCATAAAATACGTAAAATTAGGATAAACTTCTGTAGCGCACGAAGCGTGGAAATGTAAGTTCAGGGAGAAAATGGAATTATGCAAAATTTGTGACTATTATAAGAGCAGCCTGTTCCTGTATTCTTTTAAAATGAGTAAGAATGAATTTCACTGGACATAGAAGACAGTTTTATATGTCAGTATTTTTTTTTTTTTTTTTTTTTGAGACGGAGTCTTGCTCTGTCACCCAGGCTGGAGCGCAGTGGCCAGATCTCAGCTCACTGCAAGCTCTGCCTCCCGGGTTCACGCCATTCTCCTGCCTCAGCCTCCCGAGTAGCTGGGACTACAGGCGCCCGCCACCTCGCCCGGCTAGTTTTTTTTTGTATTTTTAGTAGAGACGGGGTTTCACCGTGTTAGCCAGGATGGTCTCGATCTCCTGACCTCGTGATCCGCCCGTCTCGGCCTCCCAAAGTGCTGGGATTACAGGCTTGAGCCACCGCGCCCGGCCATATGTCAGTATTTACAGTGTTGGAAGTTACATTCTTTGCAACTATTCACATTTTGGTGACAGTTTCTATATGCCAATCTAAAACTGTGCAAGAGGCTTTTATAAAATTCTTTTAGGGTATATACAAGTAAAAAAATTGAAGACTCCTGTTGTAGCTCACCCTGCTGCTATTTTCTGACCAAAAACCAAGGGTCAGTAATTGTGGCAAAACCTTTCTAGTTCAGTATTGGTAAATGAACCAATTCATTAATTGACGTAGTTCTAGTGACTCCTTGTTTTACTGGATGTCCCTCAGGAAGACATTTAAGAATTAAAGGTCTTGGTCGGTCACGGTGGCTCGCGCCTGTAATCCCCCGCACTTTGAGAAGCTGAGGCAGGTGGATCATGAGGTCAGGCGTTCGAGACCAGCCTGGCCAACATAGTGAAACTCTGTTTCTATTAAAAAATGCAAAAAATGGCTGGGTGGTGGCTTATGCCTGTAATCCCAGCAATTTGGGAGGCCAAGGTGGGCGGATCACGAGGTCAGGAGATCAAGACCATCCTAGCTAACACGGTGAAACCCCGTCTCTACTAAAAATACAAAAAATTAGCTGAGCATGGTGGTGGGTGCCTGTAGTCCCAGCTACTCTGGAGGCTGAGACAGGAGAATGGCGTGAACCCAGGAGGCGGAGCTTGCAGTGAGCAGAGATCAGGCCACGGCACTCCAGCCTGGGAGATAGAGCGAGACTCCATCTCAAAAAAAAAAAAAATTAGCTGGACGTGGTGGCACACACCTATAATCCCAGCTACTCCGAAGGCTGAGACAGGAGAATGCCATGAAACCGGGAGGCGGAGGTTGCAGTGAGCCAGGATCACACCACTGCACTCCAACCTGGGTAACGGTGTGAGACTTCATCTCAAAAAAAAAAAAAAAAGAATTAAAGGTCTTAGTACTTACGACACCTCTCACAAAAGGATAACAGCCATTACGTTTTATTTATTTCTTTGTAGGCAGTTATATCTTTACTTTATTCATCTTTATTGTTCTTTTTGGAGGTACTCACTGTAAGGTATTGTGTGAGTGTGGGTGTATAACAGACAGAAGACAGACAGCACTACAGTATTCCCCTCTTATCCGTGGGGGATATGTTCTAAGACCCCCTGTTGATGCCTGAAAGTATGGATAGTACCAAGTCCTATATAGACCACGTTTTTTCCTATACATACCTACTGTGATAAAGTTTAATATATAAGGCCAGGTGCGGTGGTGCACGCCTCTAATCCCAGCACTTTGGAAGGCCAAGGTGGGTGGATCACCTGAGGTCAGGGGTTTGAGATCAGCCTGGCCAACATGGTGAAACCCCAACTCGACTAAAAATACAGAAATTTGCCGGGTGTGGTGTCAGACGCTTGTAATCCCAGCCACTCGGGAGGCTGAGGCAGGAGAATCGCTTGAACCCAGGAGGCAGAGGTTGCAGTGAGCTGAGATCACACCACTACACTCCAGCCTGGGTGACAGAGTGAGACTCCGTCTCAAAATTTTAAAAAGTGTAATGTATAAATTAGGCATAGTAAGAGATTTAACAGTAATAACTAGTAATAAACTAGAACATTATTGCCATATCCTGTAATAAAGGTTATGTGAATGTGCAGTCTCTCTCTTTCTCTCAAAAGATCTTATTGTACTTTTGTACTTATTTTGTACTTATTGTACTGTGCTCACCTATATTTGGGCCATGGTTGACCATGGGTGACTAAAACTACAGACAGCGAAACTGGGAAAAGGGCAACTACTCTATTTGGATCTGTAAATGCATAGCTTTCACCAAGTTTGGAAGTTTTTGGTCATGATTTCTTCTTTTGTTTATTATTATTATTATTTTATTTGAAGCACAAAAGCATAAGGTTTTGTTTTTTTGAAACAAGGTCTCACTCTGTCACTCAGGCTGGAAGGCAGTGGCACAATCTTGGCTCACTACAGCCTCGATCTCCTGGGCTCAAGTGATCCTCCTGTCTCAGCTTCCCAAGTAGCTGGGACTACAAGTGCATGCCACCACACTCAACTAATTTTTAAGTTTTTTGTAGAGACGGGGTCTCCCTATGTTGCCCAGGCTGGTCTTGAACTCCTGGGCTAAAGCAATCCCCCTGCCCCAGCCTCTGAAAGTGCTGGGATTACAGGTGTGAGCGACTGCGCCCAGCTGGAGCAGTGGTTTATATGTATTTCAGTTTGCAAAGCCTTTGAGACCGTCCCACACATGCACAGCTCAGGGACTTGTGCTGGTTCATACACAGAGCCAGGGCATCCCCTTCTTTAGCTCTCTCCTCTCTGGGATTCTCGCCACACACCTCTACCCCAAGATCCTTTTTTCCTGTTCTTCTGGAAAGATTGAATTTATTTTAAAGTTTACGCTGCTTATGCTGCTGTAGTACAGTTCTCCAAGACTTGGGGCCATCCTAGGACATAGTAGCGAGAGCAATAAAATACCAGGAATTCTCCTCATACTCTGTGGACCACGAGGTCCCCTGTTGCTCTTCTTTTCTGTCAGTAAGCCCATATTGATTTCTTTTCTTGGGGGGGAAGGGGTGGGGGTGGAGTCTTGCTCTGTCGCCCAGGCTGGAATGCAGTGGTGCGATCTCGGCTCACTGCAACCTCCACCTCCCCGGTTCAAGCAATTCTCCTCCTCAGCCTCCTGCATAGCTGGGATTACAGGCGCGTGCCACCACGCCTGGCTAATTTTTGTATTTTTAGTAGAGACGAGGTTTCACCATGTTGGTCAGGCTGGTCTCAAACTCCTGACTTCATGATTCGCCTGCCTCGGCTTCCCAAAGTGCTGGGATTACAGGCGTGAGTAACCGCGCCTGGCCCAGGTTTCTTTTGAACAAACCTTCAGGTGCCTGTGCTTCTGCTCACTGTTCTGCTACACAGTTCTGTGACTGCAGCCACGTTTGGGAGAGAAAAATGCAAACAAAACCCAAAACCTGGGCTTTCCTCACACTCTTCTGTTAGTCAGGGCCCCCTTTCCAGTTCCTCTGGCCAAAAGGAGGGGGTTCTGTTGGAGTGTTTGCTACCTGCACCCCCACACAATTCTGACTTCAGGTTGACCCTGAAGAAAAAAATAAGAAAACCCAGCGTTTTACTCCCAAATGGGTTCCCTTTTCAATTTTGATTCTTCTCAATTCATGTACTATTGTTTTGTCTTTTGGAATCAGATAGTTGCCTTTTGTGTTTTGAACACTGTTTGGAGAGAGGCTGAAATGGGCTTTCTTCCTCCTTGAGTATCCCTGGTAGCCCCTTCCTCTTTTTGAAGCTTTCTCTTGTTTCTTTTTTCTCCTCTGTTTCTTCCACACCATTCTTTTCTCTCCACTTTACCCACTGTCTCCGTTTTCCCTTTTACTTTGGGCTCCCAGGTTCAAGAGCAAAAAAAGAAGAACCTGCAGGTTTTTTTTAGTGGTCAGCAGCACAGTTGAAAACTCTGACTGATTGTGTTGAAGTAATAAATTGAGGCTGGGTGTGGTAGCTCATGTCTATAATCCCAGCACTTTGGGAGACTGAGTCAGAAGGATCATTTGAGCCCAGGAGTTCAAGGTTGCAGTGAGCTATGATTGTGCCATTGTACTCCAGCCTGGGCAACTGAGTGAGACCCTGTCTTAAAAAAAAAATGGTCGGATGCAGTGCCTCACGCCTGTAATCCCAGCACTTTGGGATTACAGGCAGGTGAATCACCTGAGGTCAGGAGTTCAAGACCAACCTTGCCAACGTGGTGAAACCCCGTCTTTATCAAAAAATACAAAAATTAGCCAGGTGTGGTAGCGCATGCCTGTAATCCCAGCCACTCAGGAGGCTGAGGCAGGAGAATCCGTTGAACCCGGGAGGTGGAAGTTGCAGTCAGCTGAGATCCTGCCACTGCACTCCAGCCTGGGCGACAGAAGAATACTTGGTCTCAAAAACAAACAAAAAAAAGTCAAAGTCAAGTGTGAAAGTAGACCCAGAAAGCTAGAGACACATGCTACTTCAAGGGGGCTGGAGGAATGCTTGGGCCACACTGATCACCTGGCTATTTTATTTTACATTAAATGATCTCACTTGGATTTGTTAGTAACTTCTATTCATAAAACTGGCCCAGAACTTAAGAACTGATCTTTAAGGTTTTTCTTTTTTTATTTTCTTTTAAGAGAGTTGCTGAATCTGTTATTTAATTGCATATAATTACAATGAATGCTGGTAAATTTGGAGATTACAAGGAATTTCAACAAACCTTATTACTCATTGTCTAAGTCCATTAGTATTGCTGTAAAGGATACCTGAGACTAATTTATAAAGATAAGAGGTTTATTTGGCTCACAGTTCTGCAGGCTGTACAAGAAACATCTGCTTCTAGTGAAGGCCTCAGGCTGCTTCCATTCGTGGGGAAAGTTGAAGGGAAGCTGGAATGCGCAGATTACATGGTGAGAGAAGAAGCAGGAGGAGAGGAGAGGTGCCAGGCTCTTTTTTTTCTTGCCACTTTATAGCTCACAAGTGGATGCCAGCCTCTTATTAACAACCAGCTCTCTTGGGAATGAATAGAGCAAGAACTCACTACTGTGAGAATGGCACCAAGCCATTCGTGAGGGATCCGCCCCCATGACCCTAACACCTCCCACCTCCCACCTCCTGTTAGGCTCTACCTGGGGATCAGATTTCAACATAAGTTGGAGGGAGTCAAACAAACCAAACCATAGCACTTACCATTCCAGAGAGACAAGGCATTCTTCACATTGAAATGACAGTATTTAATAAAGTAAAACATTTCTAGTCATGAGAAGTGACTGACTATATAAAATGATAGCCTCTTTTATGCTTTCAGTCCATGGTGCTTTTGATATCCCCCTGGTTGCAGTCTGTGGTGATTTTGCAGTGTGTTTGTTCTGTGGTGTGGTTTGAGAAGTGTGGTGTGAGGCTGGGCATGGTGGCTCATGCCTGTGTGGGCAGAGGATTACTTAGGTGCAGAGGCAAGAGACTGAAGGCACAAACTATTTCAGTATAATAAAGACAATAGTTAGAATAAGAATAGTCATAATACAAATTAGACATAGAGATGATCATGAACAATTATCAATTATTATAAACATTATTAATTATTAGCTTTTAATATCATTCCTTGTTGCATTACTAATATAACCTAGGAATAACCGGTGGGTATGGGGTCAGGTGCTAAAGGGACATTGTGAGAAGTGACCTAGAAGACAAAAGGTGAATCTTCTGTCACACCCGCATAAGGGCTGCTTGAGGGCTCCTTGGTCAAACGGTAACACCAGTGTCTGGGAAGGCACCGGTTACTTAGCAGACCACGAAAGGGAGTCTCCTTTCCTTGGAGGAGTCAGGGAACACGCTGCTCCACCAGCTTCTTGTGGAAGGCTGGATATTATCCAGGCCTGCCCGCAGTCATCCGGAGGCCTAAACCCCTCCCTGTGGTGCTGTGCTTCAATGGTCACGCTCCTCGTCCACGTTCATGCTCCTCCCATACTCCTGGTTCCTCTTTAAAGTTCGTAGTAGATAGTGGTAGAAAAAATAGTGAAAGTCTTAAAGTCTTTGATTTTTCTTGTAAGTGCAGAGAAGAAAACGCTGACGTATGCTGCCGTCTCTCTGCTTCGGCTACCTAAAAGGGAAGGGCCCCCTGTCCTGTGATCACGTGACTTGCTTCACCTTGTCAATCACTTAGAAGATTCACCCTCCTTACCCTGCCCCCTTGTCTTGTATGCAGTAAATATCAGCGAGTGTAGCCGTTCGGGGCCATGACCCGTCTCTGCATCTTGGTGGTAGTGGTCCCCCGGGCCCAGCCGTCTTTTCTTCTGTCTCTTTGTCTTTTGTCTTTATTTCTACGATCTCTCTTCTCCACACACGAGGAGAAAAACCCACAGGCCCTGTAGGGCTAGTCCCTATACACCTGTAATTCCAGCACTTTGGGAGGCTGAGGCAGGAGGATCACCTGAGGTCAGGAGTTCGAGACCAGCCTAGCCAACATGGTGAAACCCCATCTCTACTAAAAATACAACAATTAGCCAGGTAGGTGCCTGTAATCCCAACTACTCAGGAGGCTGGTGCAGGAGAATCACTTGAACCCAGGAAGTGAAGGTTGTGGTGAACCAAGATCATGCACTGCACTCCAGCCTGGGTGACAGGGTAAGACTCTGTCTCAAAAAAGAAGTGTGGTATGTGAGATGTTACCGTCATTGTGTCTGGAAGATAGAAGAGGTGGTGACACTTGCCATGATAATTCAGGGATTGAGCACTCACTGGGTATAGATCACAGTGATGAGTGCGGTGGACCATTCAGAGGGAAATTATAATAATGACATGTAGGCATCACTTTATAGTTGCAAAGTTCACTTCATGGTCTCCTTTCACCTTCCCAAGAATCCTGAGGCATGTATTATTATTGGTAGATAATACTTAAGTCATATTTCTAGAAGTCCCCTGAGCTTTAGGTCCCTACTTGTAACTACCAACTGTAGGCACTTCCAATGCAGATCCTGTAACTCTGAACTCCTCTGCCCTGGGCACCTCCACTCCCTATCTCTGTTTTGATTGGCACCACCTTCCCTGAAGCAAAACATCTAAGATATCCTAGCTTCTCCCTTTTCCTCCAAACCCTCAACCATTTAATCTTTTCCCAAATCTTGCCTAATTTAAACTTCCCTTAGATCTTCCTTAACCTGCTGTCACTTTCTTAGTAAATTCCCAACTCCCCTCCCAGCCCTCTCTACCACCCCTTCTAACTACTCATCAATCCCTTGTTTCCCATGCTCTGTTAGATAGCTCCTGGCGCATAATGAAGGTTCCATCAATATTTACTCGTCATTCATGCTTCCATGTCTTTGCATATGCAAAGCATAGGCGCTGGGATGCCTTTACTTACTTTTCTTCTGAATACTATCCTCTCATCTTTGAGACTTAATTTGGTTCCTATCATAACTTTGGTAGCCTCTCTACTTCCCAGGGCTCACTTGCGTGTCTACCTTTGTTGAGCTCCCCTTCCCATGTGCTCCCACTACTTTCCTGCACACCTCTGTTATAGTAATTCTTTTTTTTTTTTTTTTTTTTTTTTCTGAGACGGAGTCTCGCTCTGTCGCCCAGGGTGGAGTGCAGTGGCCGGATCTCAGCTCACTGCAAGCTCCGCCTCCCGGGTTTACGCCATTCTCCTGCCTCAACCTCCTGAGTAGCTGGGACTACAGGCGCCTGCCACCTCGCCCGGCTAGTTTTTTGTATTTTTTTTTTTAGTAGAGACGGGGTTTCACTGTGTTAGCCAGGATGGTCTCTCGATCTCCTGACCTCGTGATCCGCCCGTCTCGGCCTCCCAAAGTGCTGGGATTACAGGCTTGAGCCACCGCGCCCGGCCTATAGTAATTCTTAAAGTGTGGGCCCCTTGTACTCTGAAGAGTGCTTTTTAAAAAGGCAGATTTCTGGGAATACCGAGAACTACTGCATCAGTATTGTTGAGAGTGAGGCCCAGGAGCCTGCATTTAGGAAGCCTCACCTCACCCCGGGTGATTCTTATGCAGAGGAAGAAGAGTGGTGAGAATCAGTGTTTTATTCTCTCACCTGCCTTGGCCCCTACAACTAGTTGCAGGAGTGGGGAGTATGGCCATTTAGAGTAGAGTAGTCTCTGGGTAAGTTTCACCACCACTTCTGACCGTTGGGAGATGAGAACAGCAAAGTTACTCAGATTTAATGGTTTTTAACTGTTATCTTTACAAAGAGGCACAATCCTTTTTCATTTGTTTGTTTTTAAACCTTTTTTGAGTTATAATTTTCTATGTCATAAAATTGACCCGTTTTAAATGTCCTAACCTATTTTCTGTCTCTATAGATTAGCCTTTCCTGGATATTATACATGGAATCATAGAATACACAGTCTTCTTTTCTAACTTTCATTTAGCGTAATGTTTTTGAAGTTCACTTGTTTTGTAGCATGTATCACTATTTCATTCTTTTTAATGGCTGAATAATACTCCATTATAATACATATGCCATATTTTGCTTTGCCATTCACTGGTTAATGGACATTTGGATTGTTTCCATTTTTTGGTTATTATGAACAGTGCTGCTACGACATTTGTGCACAAGTCTTTGTGCAGACATGTATTTTTATTTATCTTGAGTGAAATAGAGTGGAATGGCTGGTTCATATGAAAATATGTGTTTAGGCCGGGCGCGGTGGCTCAAGCCTGTAATCCCAGCACTTTGGGAGGCCGAGACGGGCGGATCACGAGGTCGGGAGATCGAGACCATCCTGGCTAACACGGTGAAACCCCGTCTCTACTAAAAATACAAAAACTAGCCGGGCGAAGTGGCGGGCGCCTGTAGTCCCAGCTACTCGGGAGGCTGAGGCAGGAGAATGGCGTAAACCCGGGAGGCGGAGCTTGCAGTGAGCTGAGATCCGGCCACTGCACTCCAGCCCCGGCGACAGAGTGAGACTCTGCCTCAAAAAAAAAAAAAAAAAAAAAAAAAAAAAAAGAAAATATGTGTTTAACTTCTGAAGAAACTTCCCAACAGTTTAAACCAACTGCACCATTTTCCACATTCACCAGCCATGTGTGAGGGTTCCAATTCCTTCGTATTCTCACCAGCACTTTTTATTATCTGTCCCTTAGTTTGTAACCGTCCTAGTGTGTGCGAAGTGGTATCTGATTGGAGTCTTGATTTGCGTTTTCCTAATGACTATTGATGTTGAGCCCTTTCACATGTGCTCTTGACCATTTGCCTGTCTTCTCTGGGAAGATGTCTATTTAGATATTTTGCTGATTGTTAAACTGGCATATTTGTCTTCTTATTGAGTGTGAAAGTTTTTTATATATTCTGGATACAAGGGGAGTAACATAGTTACTTGACGGAGGGAAAAAAGGTTCACGACCCCCCTGCCCAGTCTGTAGTGGCCTGGCCAGCAGGGTCTCCATGCCTCTTCTTTTCTCAGTGCCAGGGTGTTGCCCTTAGGGGACTCCTAGAAGCAGTTCTTTGAATTCTACCTTGTCCATGGTATAAACAAGAGCAAAGGGACAACGTGGGGACACGGGAATAGAAAGAGCTTCCTCAACTGCATAGGTGCTTAGAAAGGTCCATAGAGGGGTCTGGGGAATGAGCTCCTCTTCAGTGAAGAGTTTCTTGTTTTTTGTTTTTTTTTTTGGAGACAGAGTCTCTGTCGCCCAGGCTGGAGTGCAGTGGCGCGATCTCCACTCACTGCAAGCTCCGCCTCCCGGGCTCACGCCATTCTCCTGCCTCAGCCTCCTGTGTAGCTGGGACTACAGGCGCCGCCACCACGCCTGGCTAATTTTTGTATTTTTAGTAGAGACGGGGTTTCACCATGTTAGCCAGGATGGTCTCGATCTCCTGACCTCGTGATCACCCGCCTTGGCCTCCCAAAGTGCCGGGATTACAGGCGTGAGCCACAGCGCCCGGCCTAGTGAAGGGTTTCTATCTCGTGTTCAGCTAAGCGAGTTTCCACTGCGTGATGGGGAATAGCATAGGGTTTATCCTGGTCCTGCTCAGCATTCAGAGTCCTTTATTTTATGGCTCTGCCTTACTCAGCCCCATCACCCCAAGTCAGCACACAGAGCAGCCCAGGGTGTACTTAGCCTTCCCCATGGCCTCAGTTCTCACTGGGCTCCCTCCTGCCTCAGTAGCCCGGTTCCCTGTGGCCCAGTGCCATGGACAGCTGGCCTGCCCCCAGTGGCTGAACTGTCTACTCCTCAAGGAGACTGTGCCTTGAGGACACAGTCTTTGTCTCATCCACCTGTGTAGCCCCAAGCCAGTACCGAACGTAGCTCAAAACACTTGTGCAGACAATTCTCTTAAGCCACTGAATGAAGAAGGAATGAATTCGTATATTGGAAATAGGAAAACTGAGACTCAGACAGATTAAGTAGTCTGTCTACTAGAAGACTCAAGACCTCCAGAATCATGTGGGTTGTCAGTGAAGGGCCTGGGTTTCAAATTAAGGTTCTCTGATCCCCAGAGTGCTTTTTCCACTACATCAAGTTATGAGTCCCAGCCTTTTATCTTCAGACATCTCAACTTAGAGGACAAGTGCTTACACTACGAGGCTGATCAGAGATGGTTCTGAGGGGTGATACCACCAGAGTGGAGGGGGCAAATGGGATGGCAAGGTAATTGTATATGTGGTTTCCATAGAGATGTTAGGGAATAAGTATCTCTAATTTCAACTTAGAGGAGGCATATTTATATACAAGGCAAATTAGGGATGGTTCTGAGGGGTGATACCACCACAGTGGAGGGAGCAAATGGGATGGCGAGGAAATTGTATATGTGGTTTCAATGGTCGATGGAGATGTCAGGGAGTAAATACCTTTCCGGAGATTACTCTGATTTGTGAGACACTGCAAGATTTCTTGGAGGAGCTGGGATTTGGGGAGCGAAAGTAGCAGTGCTAGGAAGAACCTTGGAGGCAGCAGAATCATGTCACAGGAGAGGGATAGGATAGGACATGTTTGGGACTTGGGGAGTTGTCCCTGTAGCATGTGGGTATCTCAGGAGCCTGGGAATTGTAGCTAGGGAGCTGGGGTGAGATCCTTCTGAAGGTCAGGCTGAAGCATTTTTCTCCTGCGGTGAGACCTGATTAGAGGCTCTAGAGGAGTCAGTTGGCTAACCAGGATCTCATAAATGTTTTCTCCAGTTTCATGAAACATTGAGAGTGTTCTTTTTCTTATATAACTCTCTGGTCTCAGCTATTCTGATTTCACCATCTCAAAAATCAGAGACTCTTGAAACATCTTTGCAATAAAAAGAAAATGGTGCTTTTTGTTTGCTGTTTGGCGAGAAGCTGTCTCCAGAAATGCTATATAGGAGAGTAAGCAAAAGACACGAAGGCGGGCACCTTGGCAACGTGAATGTATCTCTTAGTCAAACAGCTCCCTGGCGCTTGACTGAGCAGGGTGTGCTTTCAGCCCCCTCACACTACAGTAGGGCAGGAAACGTATTTTAATCAGCCTTGGTTTTCTAGATATGAGCATTGTGCCTAGCAGATCGTGGGAACTGACTGATTTGAGTGAATGAACAAACATATTCAATGAGCCAGTTAATAAATGAATGAATGAATACTGTGATGGTTTGTTCCTCCTATACATAATATTACCCAATTAGTAATAGTGAATCACAAGGTCACTTCTCCTACTGCTTGGTAGTTTCCTGGGAAAGAAAAAAAAGTCACTGATACGGTTACGGTAAAGAGAATTTAACAATTGGCCAGGCGGAGTGGCTCACGCCTGTAATTCCAGCACTTTGAGAGACTGAGGAGGGCAGATCACGTGAGGTCAGGAGTTAGAGACCACCCTGGCCAACATGGCAAAACCCCGTCTCTACTAAAAATACAAAAATTAGCCTGGTGTGGTGGTGGGCGCCTGTAATTCCAGCTACTTGGGAGGCTGAGGCAGGAGAATCACTTGAACCCAGGAGGCAGAGATTGCAGTGAGCCAAGATCACACCACTGCACTCCAGGCTGGGTGACAGAGTGAGACTCTGTCTCAAAAAAAAAAAGAGTTTAACAATTTAGGACGGTCTGATTTGATGGTAGTTTACCAAATATTTTAAATTTTGATGGACCTGTAGAGAAATTAGTCCATTGTAACTTTATTTTTTGCAGAGAGTTCACATATAAACCAGTTGCCTAGCCTCACTATGAGAAAAGTTCTGAAAGTCTCCAGTTTCCTGTCACTTCAAGTCTATTTCCTTTTTTTTCTTTATTTCTTAAAAAAAAAAAAAAAATTTAAAAAATGGGGTACATGTGCAGATTTGTTACATAGGTATATGTGTACCATGGTAGTTTGCTGCACCTATTGACCCGTCCTCCAAGTTCCCTCCCCTCAGTCCCCATCCCCAGTGGGCCCTGGTGTATGCTGTTCCTCTCTCTGTGTTCATGTGTTCTCAATGTTCATCCCCCACCTATGAGTGAGAACACGTGGTGTTTGATTTTCTGTTCCTGCGTTAGTTTGCTGAGGATAATGACTTCTAGCTTCTTCCATGTCCCTGCAAAGGACATGATCTCATTCCTTTTTATGGCTGCGTAGTATTCCATGGTGTATATGTACCACATTTTCTTTATCTAGTCTATCACTGATGGGCATTTGGATTGGTTCCATGTCTTTGTTGCTGTAAATAGTGCTGCAGTAAACATATGTATGCATGTGTCTTTACAGCAGAATGATTTCTAATCCTTTGGGTCTATACCCAGTAATGGGATTGCTGGGTCAAATGGTATTTCTGGTTCTAGATCCTTGAGGAATCGCCATACTGTCTTCCACAGTGGTTGAACTAATTTACATTCCCACCAACAGTGTAAAAGTGTTTCTGTTTCTCCACAGTCTCACCAGCATCTATTGTTTCGTGACTTTTTTTTTTTTTTTTTTGAGACGGAGTCTCGCTCTGTCGCCCAGGCTGGAGTGCAGTGGCCGGATCTCAGCTCACTGCAAGCTCCGCCTCCCGGGTTTACGCCATTCTCCTGCCTCAGCCTCCCGAGTAGCTGGGACTACAGGCGCCCGCCACCATGCCCGGCTAGTTTTTTGTTATTTTTTAGTAGAGACGGGGTTTCACTGTGTTAGCCAGGATGGTCTCGATCTCCTGACCTCGTGATCCGCCCGTCTCGGCCTCCCAAAGTGCTGGGATTACAGGCTTGAGCCACTGCGCCTGGCCTGTTTCCTGACTTTTTAATAATCACCATTCTGACTAGCGTGAGATGGTATCTCATTGTGGTTTTGATTTGCATTTCTCTGATGATCAGTAATGTTGAGCTTTTTAAAATATGTTTCTTGGCCACGTAAATGTCTTCTTTTGAGAAAAGTCTATTTCCTATTTAATATTAGGTTCATGATCTTCAGAAGCCCTTGGATCTGGGTCTCCCTTGCGGAATTGGAAGAGAAACACTCACTACCATTATTTCTGTATTTTTGGCCTAGTGAGGAGAACTTTCAGCTAGCAATCAGGAAACCTGAAAGACCCACTTCTTTTATTAACATGAAAACGTTATCCAAGTAGCATTATCTCTTACTTGTTTCGTGAACTTGTGAGGAATTTACAAAATCCTTTAGACAATGTGGAGTTTTAACACAATTTGAAATCCTAAAGAAAAAGGAGCCATGGAAGAGACCCAAAGGCTTATATTAGAGGGAGCAAGTGTGCTCTTTCAAGTTATGGGAGGAAGCCACTGTGGTTCCAAGTAGGAAAAACTAATCTAGCATCTTCTTTTAAATGAAAATTTCTCCTGTGAAAATCTGGCTTTCAGCCTGATCTGGGATGGTGCCAGTGAGTGGGTAGGCAAGGAAAAGGCAGCGAGAGGTAGCTAATTAATTAGTCAATCAAAAAGTATTTATAGATTCTCTAGGTATAGGGCACCATGCTGGACTCAGTGGGAGATGCAAAGAAGAGTAAGATCCAACCTCAGCCCCTGAAAAGCTCGCAGCCGGTCTCCTTGGGAGGCAAGGTGTACATGTGCTGACGGGAAAGAAAGCACAAGGCAGGTTTTTAATTGGGCAGTATGTCTCACAGATGCAAAATAGGTAATCCAGGCAAACAGGGTGCTGTTCTAGGCTTATCACCATTTACATTGTGCCATGGAGTGTCAATGTTCAAAGCATCTATGAAAGCTGCTTTTATAACTGGTTCGATTGAGCTAGTTAAGGGCTTAACAGACCCTTCACCACTGAGCATAAGATGGGTTGGGTGAAGAAAATATGAGGGATGAAGGAGTCCTGCTGTTTTGCAGAAATGACCCCAAAGAGATTGGGCCTTCACCCTTTGCTGTTCAGAAGCAAAAGAGTCATTGTAAAAATGTTCAGAGGGAAAATATGTGATGAAAAACACGAATTACATACCACAATTTTCATTTTATGGTAACCGCACCTTCACGTAGACTTGAGAAAACTCTTTTAAACATGTTGGAGGAATAAGTACATGGACAGAGGAAAATGAAATGTTGGGGACAAAAATAAGGCTATACTGACCTGAAGTTTTCCGTTAGTCATTTCCATTGACCAGATCTTCTAGATGACTGCTTGACATTTCAAATATAACTGTTCCCGCTGACAGCAAAATGAGATGGAATGACTTCATAGCGGCAGCTAATGTTTATTATTGACCATGTTCCAGACTTTCTCTACCTCTATACTTCATGGCAACCCTGTGTGTAGTATACCTCCTGGCTCAGATGCAAATAGTCATAATTGTGTTAACACTGGATACTGATCACACAAAAATTGTGATACAACACTATTGGGTGGACAAGACAATAGGCAATATGCATGTAGGTGGTGGTGGGGACTGAGCAAGAAAAAAGTAAACCCTTGTATTTTTGGTGGGAACTCAGTAGATAATGCCCCAAACTGAAGAAAACCAAATAAGACACAGAGATAGAGTCATGTTATTTAGAGATAAGGGGGAGGTGGGGGGCGATTATCAAAGACACAGTTAAAATAATTGAAAATGGTTGGCACTTATGACACAGAATGGAAGAGCGTAGAACTATTGATTCTTTAAATTATGTGCATGTCTAGCTTTGATAAAAATAAAAATTAGACTGGGCGCCATGGCTTATGCCTATAATCCCTTTACTTTGGGAACCTGAGATGGGAGAATTACTTGAGCCTGAGAGTTCTAGACCAGCTTGGACAACATAGGGAGACACTGTCCCTGCAAAAACTAAATTTAGAAAATTAGCCGGATGTGGTAGCATGCCCTGTAATCCTAGTTACTAGAGAGGATCTTTGGTGGGAGGATCCCTTGAGCCCAGGAGGTGGAGGCTGCAGTGAGCTATGACTGTGCCACTTGCACTCCAGCCTGAGAAATAGAGTGAGACCCTGTCTCAAAACAAAAAACAAAAAACCTTGAAAAGTGAGGGGAAAATTCAAATAAGAAAAAAAAAAAAAAGACCAAAAAGGAGGATGGGTGCACTTCTCATTGTAATGACACTCAAAAGAGAATACAAAAAAAAAAAAATTAATTCAAAACAAGGAATTAAGATTAATCTCAAGTACAGTTTTTCAAAACCTGATTTTTTTTGTTTTTTTCTGAGACAGGGTCTCATTTTTTCACCCAGGCTGCAATGCAGTGGGGTGAACATGGCTCACTGCAGTCTCGACCTCCCAGGCTCAAGAGATCCTCCTGCCTCAGTCGTCCAAGTAGCTGGGACTATAGGCGTGTGCCACCACAACCAGCTAATTTTTCAATTTTATGTAGAGATGGGTTTCGCTATGTTGCCCAGGCTGGTCTAGAACTCTTGGGCTCTAGCAATCCAGCCGCCTCTGCCTCCCAAACTGCTGGGATTACAGGTGTGAGCCACCGGACCCAGCCCCTAAAACAAATCGTGAAAAGGAGAAAGTTGTGCGATATTATGTTCCTTCCTCTTTTTTCCCCACACACACTCACACTCTGGTCAGGTGTTTCTGTGTATCCTCTGGCCTTTCCTTGCCATTGGCTTCTACTTGAATAGGATGACTAGCGAAGATCTGGAGGACCAAGTTTGAGCTGTGTCATCTCACCCAGTCTCTTCATTCTCCAGCTGTGAATCTGGCTTCTCTTTGTGCTTCACTGGGTTCTTAGAATATCTTCTTTCCTACCATCTTGCTGTATCCCCCTATTCTACTGGCCTCCTGAACCAAACTCTTCGGTCTATCCCCCGGCTCTGACTCATTCCTTACCCTGACCTTGCTGTCTGTATTTGCTTTGACTACCCTATGAGTGTCCTCAACTTAATTCTTAATTCCTGGCTGCCACCTCCTTGTCAAAACTTGGCTAAATCCACTTTGGAATGCTAAGTCAGATGGGACTGCCTGGGAAGAATTTGGAGAATCTGCAGTTCTGCTCTTTCCTCATTCTTGAGAGCCGGGCTAGTGGCTGAGGGTATACGGAGAGAGAGAGGGAGAGAGACAGAGAGAGTTTGGGGAGAAGAGGGCATGATCATACCCACCATCCTGGGCCCCGTCAGTCTCCTTGGGAATGCTAACATATCTCCTGGTATAGTCTTTCTTTTATTTATTCTTCATTTTATCTTAGAAACTGTTCTGAAAGTTTTAAACCCAGAGACCTCTCTCCAACTTCCTTGCATGAGCTGTATTTTGACCACTTTAGAGACTGTGGCAGAATTTCAGTCTTGCTTGTGGTGATTTTACATGGAGTGACATCTGAGTCGCTTTTCGACTGCATTCCACACCAATCTGTCCAGCCCTGCAGCTTGTGGGCTGACTCCTGTTGTCTTTCAACATACGGAGCACTATGAGATAGTGCGAGTTTGGGTCTTGTCAGGGAGTCTGATTAAGCCACAGTCAGAGACGGCAGTCCTAAGTGTGAAATGTAACAGGCCTTCTCAAGACAGCTGCATCTGTGAGCTGCTGGAGGTGGCTGGTGCCATTCTGTTGGGAATAGGAGCTTGCTAACAAAGCAAACATTTTTTTTTTCTATCGCGGGCTAGGTCTATGGTGGTAACATTTGGCAAGTTGAGTAACAGGGAACATAGATAACTGTGAACAGATGGGCAACTATTAAAAGATTTGAGGGGCTTTCATCGTTTCTCAAATGGCCTTCACCCACCTACAGGATACCCAGTTCCCTTGCAAGAGGATTACGTAAAGGATTCAATTACATTTCTCTTTCCTTTTTTTTTTTTTTCTTCAATTGCAATGGAAGCACAAGCTCTTACGTGAAGAGGAAAAGAATAGATGAGAAATTTCTAATTTTGAATCCCCTTAGGATTAGATGCTGATTTCAGCTGTGCAGAGAACACTGCCCCATATTTTGCAAGAGTAACTGTTGCCAGTTTCAGGAGAGATGACTTTCCAAAATAGACAGTAAACTCCGCCCTCCATAGCCGATGACCATCTGACATTCAGACAGAATTACAGAGGTATATAAGCTTTTGAAACTTTTATAACCTTGCTTTTGAAAAACGGCAGTGGCACGTCATCACTGTGTTTAAGCTCAAAACACATAAGAGAAATGTATTGCCCTGTCCCCAGCAGAAACATAAAATATTTATCCATCTGAGAGCAATTAAATTTATTTCCCCCTGCTTTAGGACAGCAGTGTCTCTGATTCAGAAGCATGCTGTTCCTCTTTTGCTCAGAATGATGCTTGGAAGGTTCTTAAGAGGGAGAAGAATTCCAGGCACTGATTAAGAGGAGGCATGTTGTCTTCCCTTAAGGGGCAGCAGCCTGATTTTGCCAAAAGCAGTCATAAGTTGATGTGGCCGGGGTTAAGGTGGCTATAAGCTAAATCTCAGGAATCTGAACAAATTAGATTGGGTTTCATTCCTCAGAGGTTGCCTTAATGACATATAAATTCTAGGGCCTATAATCTTAATATAAGTTTACAATTTTAGTGGGTACTTATCCTATGCACAGTCATTTAATTTTCTGTTTGGAAGCAGGAAGCATGGATACCCTGCCCCTTCACCATTTTTTTTTTCTTCTTGACAAGAGTCTTGCTCTGTCACCCAGGCTGAAGTGCAGTGGCGTGATCTCAGCTCACTGCAACCTCCACCTTCTGGGTTCAAGCAATTCTCCTGCCTCTGTCTCCCGAATAATTGGGTTACAGGTACCTGCCACCATGCCCGGCTAACCTTTTTATTTTTATTTATTTATTTTATTTTATTTTATTTTATTTTATTTTATTTTATTTTATTTATTTTTGAGATATAGTCTCTCTCTGTTGCCAAGCTAGAGTGCAGTGGCACAATCTCAGCTCACTGCAACCTCCGCCTCCCGGGCTCAAGTGATTCTCCTGCCTCAGCCTCCCGAGTAGCTGGGATTACAGGCATGTGCCACCACGCCTAGCTAATTTTTGTATCTTTGGTAGAGACGGGGTTTCACCAGGTAGGCCAGGCTGATCTCGAACTCCTGACCTCGTGATCCGCCTCTCTCAGCCTCCCAAAGTGCTGGGATTACAGACGTGAGCCACCGCACCCGGTCACCCTGCCCCATTTTTATCCCCAGTCCTCTAATCAGCTTCAGTCCCTATTTATCCCAGCCAAGAGTACTGGGTAACTGAAAATCCCTGTCTCTACAAACCACCCCACCAAAGACTAAATTTTGCTTAAACATAACCAGCAGCCTTACAAAAGGAAAATAACCATTTGTCATATTTTAAATTAAAACCCTACATTCAGAATAATTATAATTTAAAATAATTCAGCAACAGAAACACCAAAACAAACCAATCAGTAATAAGTGGAAAACAATTAGCTCTTGGAGGTGATGGCCTCTTTGCCTGCTAAACGATGCTCAGGTTCATAAACTCAGTTGTCCTGGATTGGGCTGTTTGGTTTCATGTAATTGAGTAAACAAGGATTATCAGTGGGTTTAGTCTCCCCTGGAGAATTTTACTTTAACAGAAGGAATTATCGAAAATACTGAAAATATGTTCCCACCATTAGCAGAAGAAGAGCTGGCAATATTAATTTTTCCATATATGTTTTGTAGGCTTTTAAAAAGTAAGTGCTGCACATAGATTGTGTCATATAACAAAGAAGCATCCACACAGGCACTTGGAAGCAGTATAAAAGGAGTGAATATTTGTGTATTACATATTGGGCTTGTAATAATCACTAACGGAATAGAAAATAAGCTCAATATAATGCCGATTTTTTTTGTGTGTTCCAAGATTTAGGTTCTTTTGAGTTTCACGTATTCTGATATTTAGAAATACTCTTTAGGTAAATAAAAGACACGTGCACACACATTTATAGCAGCACAGTTCGCAATAGCAAAGATACAGAACCAACGTAAGTCCCCGTCAACCAATGAATGGATTAAGAAAATGTGGTGTATATGCACTATGCAATACTAGTCAGTCCAAGATAGGAACAAAATAATGTCTTTTACATTAACTTGGATGGAGCTGGAAGCCATTATTCTAAGTGAAGTAGCTCAGGAATGGAAAACCGAATATCCTATGTTCCTCACTTATAAGTGGGAGCTAAGCTATGAGGATGCAAAGGCATAAGAATGATATAATGGACTTTGGGGACCTGGGGAAGGATGGGAGGGGGATGAGGGATAAAATACTACGCATTGGGTACAGTGTACACTGCTCAGGTGATGGGTGCACCCAAACCTCAGAAATCACCACTAAAGAACTTATCCATGTAACCAAAAACCACTTGTTCCCACCCCCAAAACTGCTGAAATTAAAAAACAACAATAATACATACAATTTCATGGTTGCAAAAATAAAAATAAAGCCATCCCCAGTGATTGTGTCTTCCTCCTTGCTGTTGTTGAGACTGATGGTGTTGGTTTGCTCATTCTCCCTGATGCTCATGCAGCCTCCTTTTCTGCCTGTGCTTTTCTAGAATGGCCAACATGCAGGGACTAGTGGAAAGACTGGAACGAGCTGTCAGCCGCCTGGAGTCGCTGTCTGCAGAGTCCCACAGGCCCCCTGGGGACTGCGGGGAAGTCAATGGTGTCACTGGAGGTAGGGTAACAAACTGTTGTCATTCCTGGTCTTCTTGTGGGTCACTTCATTTTGTTTCCATCATTTCACTCTCAAGGAACATTTCTATTATCCTTCAGCTTCCCTACTCCTTCCATTGTATGTGACCATAACATTAATCAGAGGCAAGCAATCCTGAAAAAGAGAAAGGAAGAAAATCTTTCAACCCACAATCTACAAAAATTATCGGTATCTGTGCCTTTTAGAGACAGGGTCTCGCTCTATCACCCAGGCTGGAGTGCAGTGGTGCAGCCATAGCTCACAGTGACCTCAAACTCCTGGGCTCAAGCCATCTCCCCGCCTCGGCCTCCCAAAGTGCTGGGATTACAGGTGTGAGCCACTGTGCCCAGCGTTAGTGCCTCTTAAGAGCATATTCATCTTTCGTTTAGTGTTCATACTGCTGTCCGGCACTCAGTGACTAAATATATTATCTACATAATTATCAAAAAAGAAACTAATGTTCTCGATTAGAATGTAAATTGGAAGGAATTATCATTCTGTAGATTTTCATTTTAAAGAGAACAAATCACTAAATTTAGGAACTAAAGTTTTGAAGGAAGCTAGTCTTATGCGAAGACAAATATGACTTTGATGTAACATAATTACGTCATGGTGTTTTACCTTTGCCTATTCCTAACCTTCCTAACCAAATACGCTTTTTTTTTTTTTTTTTTTTTTTTTTTGAGATGGAGTCTCGCTCTGTCACCCAGGCTAGAGTACGGTGGCATGATCTCGGCTTACTACAACCTCCGCTTCCCGGATTCAAGTGATTCTCCTGCCTTAGTCTCCCGGGTAGCTGGGACTACAGGCGCCTGCCACCACGCCCAGCTAATTTTTTGTATTTTTAATAGAGATGGGATTTCACCATGTTAGCCAGGATAGTCTCTATCTCCTGACTTCGTGATCCGCCTGCCTCATCCTCTCAAAGTGCTGGGATGACAGGCGTGAACCACCATACCTGGCCAACCAAATATGCTTTTAAAACTATATCCTAATACCATACTGTAAAACATTTTTTAATTATATCATCAAAAATAAAAAGTTGGCTACTTTCTCAAAAAGGATACCACATATGGCAAACTCTCCAAGTTATCTACAATAATTTTTCCAATTCCTTCTTGAATAAGGGATGAAGAAAAATTGCAAATAATTTACTTAATAATTTTTTTTTAACAAATAAAGGACAACCAATTAAATTTGAATTTCAGATAAAGAACACTTTTTGGGCGGTTATAAAGATGTCCCAAATACTGCATGGGCTATACTGCGTGTTATGCACCTACATCTAACATTTATTCATTGCTTATCTGAAATTCAAATTGAACCAGGCAATCTGCATTTAATATGGCAGCTCTGTTCTTGTCACATGGGCTCTTCCTCCTTATCTGACCCATATGGAATCCTGTCAGGTTTTTTTGGGCTGAGAAAAGCCATGGGGAAGAAGGGGCTTCAGAAAAAGCTTTCACCAGGAAAGACCTACATTGGTGCTTCTAGAGTTTCAGGCGAATTTGGACCCGTGCCTGTATTACATACCATGGGACAGAAATTACTGTGTGAGCACAAATGTGCTGGCTGGTTTATTTCCCCCCTGAACATAATGAAAATTAAAATGCTTTGAATGAATTGAAAGGGGGTGTTGTTTTAAGGAAGGCTGCCAGGAGCCTGTAAGTTTTTTCCGCTCCAACTGAGACACATCTATGATTTCATTTTAAGCCTCTTTTTGTTAACTGTATACCGTTGGCATATGAGATTCAATAAACCTTATTTGTAAGAAAATATTTTCATCCTCTCTTCAGTAACTTTGTTTCATTATACTGTTGGCATCAGGTGATTAAAGACATTTCTCTAAACTACTTGACCACAAATGTTAAGCCTTCATTTTGTGAATACACAAAACAAAGTTAAAATCCAACTACCAGGAGATTATTTAGTATTATTGAGTAAAGAAAGAAAAACTCAATAATTTGAACCTCACTTATTCAAAGAGGTACTAGACTGAACTTGGTACTTTGTAAAAAAAAGATTTTTTTCTAGGAAAATTAATAGGCTTAGAATTAGAGGGTATGTAATTAAATTATTTAAATTATTTAAGTGTTTAAACAAATATTTTCTCTTATAACAAATCATTCCAAACCAGTTATTAAAGCAAAGCTCTTCTAAAACAACTTAGCCCACAATTTACTATCCTACTTGAAATGAAGTAGGATAATTAGTAAATTATCTGAATGATATCCATCTTTAAAACATTTTACTAATCCTAAACACCATTTCCATTTCTTCTTCATTAGTAAGTTTTGACAATTTTCTAAATTCTATTTTTGACAAATCCGCAAACAAGTTTTTTTTTTTTTTTTTTTGAGATGGAGTCTCGCTCTGTAGCCCAGGCTGGAGTGCAGTGGCCGGATCTCAGCTCACTGCAAGCTCCGCCTCCCGGGTTTACGCCATTCTCCTGCCTCAGCCTCCCGAGTAGCTGGGACTACAGGTGCCAGCCACCTCGCCCAGCTAGTTTTTTTTTTTTTTTTGTATTTTTTAGTAGAGACAGGGTTTCACCGTGTTAGCCAGGATGGTCTCGATCTCCTGACCTCGTGATCCGCCCGTCTCGGCCTCCCAAAGTGCTGGGATTACAGGCTTGAGCCACCGCGCCCGGCCCAAACAACTTTTACCTTACTTGTAAACATCATTATGACAATGTTATAGCAAAAGTTAATTTTTTTTTTACTTTAAAAGAAACTTTTGGCTAGGAGTGATGGCTCCTGCCTGTAATCCCAGCACTTTCGGAGGCCGAGGCAGGCAGGAGATCAAGACCATCCTGGCTAACACAGTGAAATCCCATCTCTACTAAAAGTACAAAAAATTAGTCGGGTGTGGTGGCGGGCGCCTGTAGTCCCAGCTACTCGGGAGGCTGAGGCAGGAGAATGGCATGAACCCGGGAGGCAGAGCTTGCAGCGAACCGAGATCACCCTACTGCACTCCAGCCTGGGCGACAGAGCGAGACTACATCTCAGAAAAAAAGAAACTTTTAGAAGGAACATAATCCCTTACAAATGCATAATAGGCATAGATCAAAGGACCAGTCTATTTTGATACTGGTATTATGATGTGCTTTAGAAGGTGAGTGCTTTTTGTTTTTCTCTGATGACAATCGGGTAAGTTCAGCTCAACAGCTGAAGAAATATTTTTGCGTTTTTACAATGTGACAAACACCGTGCTAGGTGCAAGAAAACTGAATATGAATTATACGCAGTCCTAATGCTCCAGAATCTTTGGTCTCAATGCTTTACTATTCAGGGCCCCAAATTCTTTGATTAAGGGATGCTCAAAGGATGCAGTTTGGAGAGAAAGACAGGTCTGCCTGCAGGAGGTGTGAACAGAGCTGAACGATGAAAGGAAATTGGAACATATTCCCTTTTATCATTGTACCTTCTGCTATGTAGAAGACTCTGACACATTTCTGAAACTTTCTCCCACTTTAAATACTCAGCAGAGACCGCACCCCACCTCACCCCTGCCACCCCGCGCCCCGCCTCGGGCCTTTTCCATAGCAACAAACAGGTTTATCTGTTTCCAAAGGGATCCATAAGGAGCCTTGGGGCTTGTGTCAGAAGTTGTTACATACTGTGCTGTGAACTTTAAGATAACTTACTCAGCTTCAACATCTAGCTTCAGCATCCTGCTCAGAAGTTAGAACACACCTGCAGAAAGCCGTAAATAACATTTCCATCACCCCTTGGGCCTGTGGAAATGGGTAATTGGGAAAAAGAAAAAGAAAGACACTCACCTAATAGTTTTGTGAGCATGGATGATGTATTTGTACAACATGAGGAAAGGAATCCTAGGTTTTGGTTAGAGTTTTCATAGTTTCTCAGTATTGCATTTCTCAATATTAGGGACATGAAATCAGGGACTTAGATTTTTTTTCTGTTAATTAAAAGGCAGGGAAGGAAATGCAGAGCACACCTGTTGGGCAGTTGCCACTTGAGCTTTGCCAGTAATTTGGCAGCTCTGAACCCAACGGGTATGGCCTCAGCAGTCAGTTTCACTCCCACTGTTGTTGTCCCCCCGCCCCTGGAGGTGAAGAAGGAAGAAAAGGAGTGAAATCAGCTTTCTTTTCCTCCTTGCCCAGAGTTCATTATTACCTTCTGACTGTCCTAGGTAATCTTGGGATTGTAAGGTCATTACAGCACCTGAGCAGGTGGCTGTGGAGGAAGGGCCACTGGCTTTGAATGAATGGGCTGGGTTCTGGTTTTGGATCTGCCTTTTGTTTGATCTGTAACTCTGGCCTAGTCAAGTGCTGTGTTTGCAGCCATTTCCTCATCTGTAACGTTGCGATGGTGCTACCTACCTTCCTGGGTTCGGAGGGAATGAAATGAAATTATGTAGCGTCTTTGCTCAGGAGGATGAAAAATAGGAAAACAGTGTTTTCCTGAGCTGTTGAGAAATGTTTAATAAACATTGAGATCCAGGCATGGTGGCTCACACCTGTAATCCCAGCACTTTGGATGGCCTAGGTGGGTTGATCACTTGAGCCCAGGAGTTCAAAACCAGCCTGACCAACATGGAGAGACCCTGTTTCTACAAAAAATACAAAAATTAGCTGGGCATGGTAGCACACTTCCGTGGTTTCAGCTACTTGGGAGGCTGAGACTGGAGAATCACTTGAACCCAGGAGGTGGAGGTTGCAGTGAGCCAAGATCACACCACTGCACTCCAGCACAGCCTGGGTGATAGAGAGTGAGACTCTGTCTCAAGGAACAAAAAACAAAAACATTGATTGAGTGAAGGAATGACTTAGCGAATGAATTAGTGAGAATGACATTGATGATATTAAACTTCCATATTGCCTATGGCAAGACAGTCCCAGGTTTTCTTTTCTTTTTTTTTCTTGAGACGGAGTCTCGCTCTGTCACTCAGGCTGGAGTGCAGTGGCGCAATCTCAACTCACTGAGATCACCTCCACCTCCCAGGTTCAAGCGATTCTCCTGCCTCAGCCTCCCGAGTAGCTGGGATTACAGGTGCCCACCACCACCCAGCTAATTTTTGTATATTTATAGAGACAGATTTCACCATGTTGTCCAGGCTGGTCTTGAACTCCTGACCTCAGGCGATCTGCCCGCCTCAGCCTCCCTAAGTGCTGGGATTACAGGTGTGAGCCACCGCACCGGCTAGTCCCAGGTTTTCATTCAACTGCCAGGGAATAACAAAATGCTCCTTTCCCCAAGGTGTGGCACCCTCCGTGGAAGCCTTTGACAAGCTGATGAACGGTATGGTGGCCGAGTTTTTAAAGAACAGTAGGATCCTTGCTGGGGATGTGGAGACCCATGTAAGTACTTTTCTCCCCTGTTCTCAGTGGAGAGTTTAAACTTACCAGCCCAGCCTCTGACAACTCTAAACAGCCTGAGGAGATCTTTATTTATTTGTTTTTTTTTACTCTGGCTAGGCAGATGGTGGCTAAAACATTCATTTGCCCATTTATTCATTTAATTGTTCCTGCAATGCCTATGGATAGAGCCTTGCCCGGCACTGTTCTAGAAGCTAGAAGCATGGGGATGAACAAGATAGGCCACATCCTGCTCTCACAGAACTTCCACTTTAGTCTGGGAAACAGATGATATATACAAATATATAAACGAATTCAGGTAGTGTTAAGTACGAAAAGAATAAGAAAGCAGGGTCATGATTTAGAGTGCTGGAAGCAGGGATATTGCTTGAGATAGGAAGGTGTATCTGAGGTGACACTGAGCAGAGATCTGATACACAGAGGTAGTGAGCTGTGGAGAGATGTGGGGAAGAGAGTTCCAGGCAGAGGGAACAGCAAGAGCAAAGGCTCAGAGCAAGCTTGGTGTGTTCCCAGCATAACAGAATGTCTGGGAGAAGATAAGGGAGAGGGATAAGAAGGGCTCAGAGTACAACATGCTCTTCTAGTCACAGTGAGGGACTTGGCTCTCCTTCCCACTGTGATGGGAAGCCACCTGGGGTCACCAGGCAGAGGACTCAGGGTGATTTGATTTATGCTTTAAAAAAGTTCCCCTGGTTGAGCTGACTCAGTCGCCAGCCACCCTCTTCTTTCTCTAAAATGCAGCCTGAGGATATCACCTCACATCCATCGGGATGGCTACTATCCAAAGAACAGGAATTAACAAGTGCTGGTTAGGATGGGGAGAAGCTGGAGCCTCTGTGCACTGTTGGTGGGAATGTAAAATGGTGCAGGCATGGTGGAAAACAGAATGTTGGCTCCTCAAACAAACAAAAAAAAAGAACTACCATATGATCCAACAATTTCACTTCTATGTATATCCCCCAAATTTAAAAGCAGCATCTCCAAGAGACACCCATGTTCATAGCAGCATTATTCACAATAGCCACGAGGTGGAAGCAACTCCAGTGTGCACTGACAGATGCACTAAATGTGGTCTGTACATACAATGGAATATTATTCAGCCTTGAAAAGGAAGGAAATGCTGTTACATGTTGTAATATGGATGAACCTTGAGGACATGATGCTAAGTGAAATAAGCCAGACACAAAAAGACAAATACGGTATGATTCCACTTATTTGCAGTACCTGGGGTGGTCAAATTTGTGGAGATAAAGTAGAATGGTGTTTGCCAGAGGCTGGAGGGAGCAGAGAATAGGAAATTGTTCAATGAGTGCAGAGTTTCAGTTTTCCAAGATTAAAAAGTTCTGGAGATTGTACAACAATATGAATATACTTAACACTACTGAGCTATACACTGACAATGGTTAAGACGGTAAATTTTATGTTATGTGTATTTTACTCTAATTTTGAACAAAGTACAGCCTGAGGAAAAGCAAAAACACAGAGTTTGATAATCTCTGGATTGGAAGAGAACTGTAAAGCTACCTAAGCTAGCACTTTTCATATTTTAAAGCATATTAGCATCATCTCCGGGGTTAGTCATTGTTTGCATGCATTTAGTGAAAATCTAATGTGATAGCCAAACCAATTAAAAACATAAAAAGACATTTATCACTGGATTCTTCTTTTTCTTTGACTTTTGTTTCTCCCTAAGAATTGAATTCCAAATCCACCTACCTATAGATTTCTCAGCAACAGCACAATCCTGGCAAAACCATTTTCAGTATAGATTCACAGAAAATCTGATTCTTCAATAAAGTTGTGGTTTGGGGCTTAAAAAAAGTATAAAGGGATTCTCTCTTTGCTCCCCTCCCAATTAGACATCATATGCAACACCCAACACCAGTCTCCCAGGGGATCCGGTGACTCCGGTTATGCCAGAGGCTCCAAGATTGTAATTAAATAGGTGCTTATCTCATCATATTGCAATGTATTTGTTTGCCACATCTGAGAAAAACAAAGATACTTCTCTATTTCTGTTGAAGTATACCCCTTGGTGAAAGAGACAAGCCTTGACACATATGAGTTCTGGAAAAACCCGGGCACTAAGAAGCATCCACATCGAATGTATCCCACAGCTCTATCGTTACTACTCTAGTCTGTTCTTTTCCTCAGTGTTTTCGTTTACAAGAAACCTTGTATGCAGCAAGAGAATGGCTGAGCCTCTTATATTCTGAGACATAACTCCTGAACGCTAGCATACACAAAGGAATATTATCTGTAATACACTGAAAAAGATGCTTGAGCGATTGATGAACATTTTCTCTCTTCAACACTATCACAGTAATCATTGTATCATTATGGTTACTATTAATTAATGTCAACATTAGGCTTCTGAGGTACACAGTATATTATAACTCATTAGGAGTATCTCAGAAATTCTAGATAGAAGCTTTTTATAGGAGAATAATGAGGCCTATAAATAAGTGTATTTAACTTTGCGTTTTTTTAAATAGTAAGATTTGCGTGCTGTCTTCAAATTGCACAGTAAACAGTCCCTTTAAGTTATTTTTAGAACAAAGTGAGATATAAAGTGTAGCTTGATTAATATTAAGTTTTTCATCTCTTCATTCATCAGGCTGTAAACAGGATGACTCAGATGAAGGAATAGTCTCAATAATGAATATGTAATGCTTAAGGACATGTTATGTTCTCACTAGTTTTTAAAAAATAGAGGAAAGGAAGGAAAGAATAAAAGAGGGAAGGAAGAAAGACAAGCAAGAAAGAGAGAAAGAAAGAAACACTTGTCATCTGAAAGTTTAGACTCCAGCTCTACAACACAAAGAAAAGTACAGGCAGCTATAGTCCATCTGCCCATGACTTTAATACTTTGAACATGCTGTTTATTTTTTCTCTGGCTTATAGAACCATGTGTCATTGGCATTAAGCTTGCAGCTGTTGCCTCTCACATCAACCAGAAGTGGGGGCTGAACTTTATTCCAAGAACACACCTGTTGCCTAGAAAAAAACCCCTCACATACCTGATTGTACAGGATGGAAATTTGAGAGAGACACAAATGTGCATCATGTTAAATCTTGTGCCTGTGCTTAAAAGCCATTTCACAGATACCAGTAAGGAATAAGGGCAGCCAAGCTATGATTTAACGTCTGTCTCGATGTGTTGGCTGCTGGTTGGGCTTAATTTACTGAACACTCAATAGTCCATTGACAGAACGGACCACAAAAAAGGGGAACTAATAGCTACAATTAGGAATCTCTGCTGAACCAAAGAGCATAACAGGTTTAGAAAAGATTAGATCTTATAAAGCCTTCTTGGCCGGGCGCGGTGGCTCAAGCCTGTAATCCCAGCGCTTTGGGAGGCCGAGACGGGCGGATCACGAGGTCAGAAGATCGAGACCATCCTGGCTAACATGGTGAAACCCCGTCTCTACTAAAAAATACAAAAAACTAGCCGGGTGAGGTGGCGGGCGCCTGTAGTCCCAGCTACTCGGGAGGCTGAGGCAGGAGAATGGCGTAAACCCGGGAGGCGGAGCTTGCAGTGAGCTGAGATCCGGCCACTGCACTCCAGCCCGGGCGACAGAGCGAGACTCCGTCTCAAAAAAAAAAAAAAAAAAAAAAAGCCTTCTTGTGTGCAACCTAAACCAAAGGACTTGTTTAAACTACTCTTCAACCCAAGAACCATGACACAGCTTGCACCCCTTTTAAAAAACAATAGATAATTTTATGCATAATTGCATACATGCATGATTTTATAATAGATGTTGGGTAAATAGAGTTCTCAATGTCAAGAAGCAGATCCTGTAGAAACTGGGCCTATATAAGACCTAGCCCTTGGTTGGACATCATTTATCCATAAATAGATTTATGTGATTTGGTTTTTTTTTTTTTTTTTTTTTTTTTGAGACAGAGTCTCGCTCTGTTGCCCAGGCTTGAGTGCAGTGGTGTGATCTCAGCTCACTGCAACTTCCGCCTCCTGGGTTCAAGCGTTTCTTCTGTCTCAGCCTCCTAAGTAGCTGGGATTACAGGTGTGTGCCACCATGCCTGGCTAATTTTTGTATTTTTGGCAGAGATGGGGTTTCACTATGTTGGCCAGTCCGGTCTTGAACTCCTGACCTTGTGATCTGCCCTCCTCAGCCTCCCAAAGTGCTGGGATTATAGGCGTGAGCCACTGCACCTGGCCATTAGGGTTGTGTGTTTTGTTTTTTTTTTTTTCTTTTTTGAGATGGAGTCTCGCTCTGTCACCCAGGCTGGAGTCCAGTGGCACGATCTTGGCTCACTGCAAGCTCCGTTTCTTGGGTTCATGCCATTCTCCTGCCTCAGCCTCCCGAGTAGCTGGGACTTCAGGTGCCCGCCACCACGCCCGGCTAATGTTTTTGTATTTTTAGTAGAGACAATGTTTCAAAGTGTTAGCCAGGATGGTCTCGATCTCCTGACCTTGTGATCCGCCAGTCTGCCTGCCTCCACCTCCCAAAGTGCTGGGATTGCAGGTGTGAGCCACCAGGCCCGGCCCATTGGGGGTTATTTTTGAACAAACCTATCCTATTGTTAGGAGTCATGGTGGAACTGATCTCAGGTCTATTTCTAATTGATGTGACAAATGTGAAGCAGCTGTACATCATAGCTTTTCCTAACCCAAGTCCTTTTTGGAGATTTCTAAAACTCACATTTTAAATGTTTCTGGGAATCTGGAATATTTATTTCCTGTTATTGATTGAAATGGATTTAGAAAACTGTTATTACCACATGCTCTCACTGGTAAGTGGGAGCTAAACATTGAGAACACATGGTCACAAAGAAGGGGACAACAGACAGTGGGCCAACTGGGTGGTGGAGGGCGGAAAAAGGGTGAGGATCAGAAAGTACCTGTCGGGTGCTATGCTATCACCCGGGCGATGAAATAATCTGTACACCAAACCTCCGTGACACAAATTTACCTACATAACAAACCTGTATGTGTACCCCTGAACCTAAACTAGAAGTTTAAAAAAAGATAGCATTTAAAAAAATAATTCTTATTAATTATTTGAAATGAAAGAACCACAATTTGAACAAAAGGGTAATAAAATTCAACTAAACGTAACACACATAAAGCATACTACGATCAAATCACATGCTGCACAAGATTCTGTCCTTGAGTTCCCTGACTTCTATAAAGGATGAACATGATCAGAAAGTTATTAGAGCCTCACTTTTGATGGGTCACGGTCACTATGCTAGATGTCCCTAGTCTTTACCATTTATTTAAATCATCTACAAAATAGGTTGCTCATTTTGTACCATGCTGTTCAGTTAATGAGTTCAAAGAGTGGCAAAATGAGAAGTCTGTCTTCCTCTGACTTGCACTGGCAGTTTATATTAATATTTGGATTTAGAGTGGCCCTACTTTTGACAGCATGACCTTGAGCTAGTCCCTTCATCTCCTCAACGAGGCAGGACGACATAATTTATCAGGGCCTCTGGCTCCCAATAGCCCATGCACCTGACTCATCAGTTCTCTCAGCCTGAAAGCATGAGGGAGCCATTCGGTTTCCAAATGAAGAGCTTGCAGTAGTGTGGCCTCACCACCATTTTAAAGAGCATCTTCAGCCATGCCAGGGAAGATACCCTGAGAAACAAGCAGAAGGAACCATGTCAGAAAAAGGATACACAGAACACTAAAGAGAAAACATCTTTCCACTCTCCTGTGGTATAGATGAACATCTGGCTCCTTCATCTAAAAGGACCTGTAGGCCTCTACCAATCTGTGCTTTCTGGTCCTACGAGTTGTCACATCTTCCTTTACCAGAATCTTATCTCTGAAACATATAATAACCTTATCTCTGGAATAAATAGTACAAAATATCTGCATGTTTATTTTACGGATGGTGTCTTATATTCTTTCAATTCTTTCCATTCTCGAAAACATTTATGGATCATTTGTACTCATTTAAAAAGTGACCATTTACATTTTTGGTGCTTTAGAATCTCTGTCTATACAGGATCCCCATCCCAAAAAATCTTATCAGAAGCACCACTGTGGGGCTGACTCAGCAAACCAGCCCATTCCACATTGATCTCCTCACCCCCCCACTCTGCCTGCAGTCAACTTGCTCTCCCCATGAACTTCCAGTTTCCTGTTCACTGTTTTAATTTGAGCATTAATTTTTATTACCACTAGATGTAGAATATCTTGGCAATTGCAAGCCCAAAGAATCTGTATGTGTTTCAGTTTCACCAAATGACAGAGATCCAAAAAATGACTTGCATCAAGAATTCTGTCTCTGGGTTTCATCCAGGCTTTAAATCGGGCATCTCCTTTCTTACTGTCTTAGCCATTAACGATAGCCAGAATTTTTAGAGAAGGAAGCATTTAAAAGTCATCCATTCCAGTTATCCACCCATCCACCCCCTTGGCTTGCTTGCTTGTTTTCTCTCTTTTTTTCTTGCTTCCTTCTTCCCTTCCTTTCTTCTCCCTCTTTTCTTTCTTTTCTTTTCTTTCCATATATTTTCATCCTTCTTTCCTTCCCTACTTTCTTCTCTCCCTTTTTCCCTTTTTTCTTCCTCCCTTCCTTACTTCTCCCTTTCTTTCTTTGCTTTAATTTTCTTTTTCTTCCTTCGTTCCCTCCTTTCTCTTCCCTCCCTTCCTTCCATCTATCTGTCTGTCTTTCTGTCTTCTACAGAGAAAGAAACTGCAAATTACAGAGGCTAGGTGATGTGTGTGGTGTGTTAAAGACCTCAGCAATGCTGTGGCAGAGCCATTAATCTAGTCTCCAGAGTCTCTGTCTGTCACCTTGGCAGGCGCCTACTTTAACCTGCAGTAGGGTGGCCCCATCACCATTCTAAAAAGCATCTTCAGCCATGCCAGGGAAAACACCATGAGAAGCAAGCAGAAGGAACCACGTCAGAAAAAGGATACACAGAACACTGAAGATAAAACATCTTCTCTTCTTGCTCTCCTGTGGTATAGACGAACATCTGACTCCTTCATCTAAAAGGACTCTGGGCCTCCACGTGTCTGTGCTTTCAGGTCCTACAAGTTGTCATGGCAGCTGTGTCTCCCGCCACCCTTGTGGTAATTGACTGCCTGGTGAGAAGCAAGACCTCACTGACCTGCCTCCTTCCTCACTCCCTGTTTCTAGAAGAGGAGGATAGGTCTCCACGACCAGGCTAAGGCCCAGGGCAGAGGAGAGGGTGGAAGGCTACTGTGCCTCTTAGTGACCAGGAGAACGCTGCCTCCAAGACAGAACTCTTTCTCTCTGGATCTTCATTTCTGCTCCTTTGTGCTGGCCTGGGCTCGGCCCGGTCATCACTCACTATGCTGTTGGCACCAAATTTTCAGAATTCAGAAAACTCACAGATAGATCAGCCTCTGTTATCATGTCTTCCCAAGAACGGGAAGGTTTATTCTCAGCATTGAACACATAGTTTGCTACTAAACATGCTTCGATCCACAGCCCATCTCCTGCTAAATTTCAGGCCTTAACTGGACATCCCTGTGACTCCTTTTTCACTTAAAGTTTGTTTCTAGAGCATACAGTCCCCATCTATCTCACTGAACATCCTAATTTCACAAACACACTTAGAGCTTTGGGGACTGACCAATAAGAAACTGGACGTGGAATCAAAACCAGACTTCCAAGGGCCATTAGGCCTCACCAACCACAGGATTGCCCCATCTACTCTACCAGTGAAACATGTCATCACCAAGATACCTTGCTAAAACAACGAATCAGATTCCATGCGTCTCTAAGGTTAAGATGATACCTGCCCTTTTTCTTTTTCCTGGACAGCAAATATGCTTTCTGCCGAACTCTTGCCTCAGTGCTTTTCTTTCTGCTTTTTGAGTAACTCAAAAAAAATGTTTTTTTTTTTGGAACGGAGTCTCACTCTGTCGCTTAGGCTGGAGTGCAATGGCACGATCTCAGATCACTGCAACTTCCCCTCCCAGGTTCAAGCGATTGTCCTGCCTCAGCCTCCTGAGTAGCTGAGACTATAGACCCGCACCACCAAGCCGGGCTAATTTTTGTGTTTTTAGTAGAGACGGGGTTTTGCTATGTTGGCCAGGCTGGTCTCGAATTCCTGACCTCAAGTGATCCGCCTGCCTCGGCCTCCCAAAGTGCTGGGATTATAGGCGTGAGCCACTGCGCCCGGCCTGATTTAATTTTTTGAGTAAATGTTTGCATGGGTTAAAAAATTGAAGCCAGGAAAAACACTGCGTGTACTTTGTATACTAATGTACATGTTCATCCCATTGCCCGCCATACCCCTGAAGGTGACGAGTTTTCAAGTTACTTATGTATCCTTCCAGTGTTTGTTTTTGAAAATACATTTATTCTTATTTTCCTTTTATGACTAAACGGTCACCTCATTATATACACAGCTTTGCACCTTGTTTTCTTCACTTAATATATTCTGGAGATCTTTTCTGTGAGTCCATCGAGCTTCTTCACTGTTTATTACAGCTTCAAAACACTCCTGTGTAGATTATCACCGTTTATTTGACCAGGCCCCTGTTGCTGAACATTGGGATGTTTCTAATCTTTTGCTGCAGTGCATAAGCATGTATGCACAGAATTATCTGTATACACAAGTATATCTGAGGATAAATTCTCCAAAATGGGATTCTTGGGTGTACCAGTTAGGGTCCTGGAAGGACACTCATGGATGGATCCTGTGAGTCTCTAAGGTTAAGATGATTAAACTCTTCATCTTGGCATGGTTAACCTAGGGACTTTTTCTTTCTTTCTCTTTTTCTTTCTTTTTTTTCTTTTTCTTTTTTTTTTTTTTTTTTGAGATAGAGTCTCACTCTGTCACCCAGGCTGGAGCACGGCAGTGCAATTTCGGCTCACTGCAACCTCTGCCTCCTGGGTTCAAGTGATTCTCCTGCCTCGGCCTCCCAAGTAGCTGGGATTATAGGTATGTGCCACCCTCCCAGCTAATTTGTTTTTTCTTTTGTGTTTTTAGTAGAGACAGGGTTTTACCATGTTGGCCAGGCTGGTCTTGAACTCCTACTTCAAGTGGTCCACCCGCCTTGGCCTCCCAAAGTGCTGGGATTATAGGCATGAGCCACGGCGCCTGGCCCAAACAAGGGAATTTGAGGAGAATTTAATAAAGGGACTATTTCTAAAGCTGTGAGCAGGCAGTCAGGAAACAAGAAATCATAAACTACCCAGGACTACCAGTCACAGGAATCACTGTTACACCGAGGTTTGGAGAGGAAGAGAGAGGGAGGCGGGTATCAGAACCTTCCGCAGAGAGACACAGACACGCGATGGAGACCAGCAGGAAGAACCAGGGGAATAAAGGCCACCTCCCGCTTGCCTCCCTTGCTCCAGTCTCCTGTCAAGCCTTCCACTGAACCCAGTGAGAATCCAGGAGCCAAGGAACCTGTGGATGCTGATGCCTTCTAGGTCAGGGGTCCCCAACCCTGTTCGGAACCAGGCTGCACAGCAGGAGGTGAGTGGCAGGCAGGTGAGCAAGCAAAGCTTCATCTGTACTTACAGCCCTTCCCCATCCCTCGCATTACTGCCGGAGCTCCGCCTTCGGTCAGATCAGTGGAGGCATTAGATTCTCAGAGAAGCGTAAACCCTATGGTGAACAGCACATTCGAGGGATCTAGGTTTTGTGCTCCTTATTAGAATCTAATGCCTTATGATCTGTCACTGTCTCCCATCACCCCCAGATGGGACTGTCTAGTTACAGGAAAACAAGTTCAGGGCTCCCACAGATTCTACATTATGGTGAGTTGTATAATTATTTCGTTATATATTACAATGTAATAAGAATAGAAATAAAGTGCACAATAAATGTAATGCGTTTGAGTCACCCCCAAATCATCCTCCTGCTCTGACTGTGGAAGAATTGTCTTCCATGAAATTGACCCCTGATACCAAAAAGGTTGGGGACTGCTGGTCTAGGTGGTTGGCCTGGAGCACAGAGCAGGGTGCAGCAGGGTAGAGAGTGGGTCTAGAGCAGCAGAACAGGGATGGGCAGGATGCTGGGTGATGGAGAGGGCAGTGTGCTTTTGAGATCGATTGTAAACTGCCTTCCATGGGGAATATGCCTGTTACACTTTCTTTTTTTTTTTTTGAGACGGAGTCTCTCTCTGTCGCTGGGGCTGGAGTGCAGTGGCCGGATCTCAGCTCACTGCAAGCTCCGCCTCCCGGGTTTACGCCATTCTCCTGCCTCAGCCTCCCGAGTAGCTGGGACTACAGGCGCCCGCCACCTCGCCCGGCTAGTTTTTTTTTTTTTTTTTTTTTTTTTTGTATTTTTTAGTAGAGACGGGGTTTCACAGTGTTAGCCAGGATGGTCTCGATCTCCTGACCTCGTGATCCGCCCGTCTTGGCCTCCCAAAGTGCTGGGATTACAGGCTTGAGCCACCGCGCCCGGCCGCCTGTTACACTTTCATCAGCAATGGATGAGTGTGTCTGTTTCTCCAAACTCACCTACAGAGGGGGACGTCAGTGGAGTTTTGCCAGTCTGATAGGTTACAAACGGTATTTCTGTGTCGTTTTCAATTTGTATTTTTCTTACGATGAGTGAGGTTGAGCACCTTTTCATATGTTCAAGAGTCATAGGCCGGGCACGGCGGCTCACACTTGTAATCCCAGCACTTTGGGAGGCCGAGGTGGGTAGATCACGAGGTCAAACGTTCCAGACCAGCCTGCTAACACAGTGAAACCCCGTCTCTACTAAAAACACAAAAATTAGCTGGGCATGGTGGCGCACGCCTCTAATCCCAGCTACTCCGGAGGCTGAGGCAGGAGAATTGCTTGAACCCAGGAGTTAGAGGTTGCAGTGGGCCGAGATCGTGCCACTGCACCCCAGCCTGGGTGACAGAGCGAGACCCCATCTCGAAAAAAAACAAAAAAAGGCATTGCTTATGTTGGTTTTTTTTTTTTTTTTTTTTTGACCACCCAGAAGTTTTTTTATGTAGGAGAATTCATTATAAACATATCATTTTTTTTTTCTTTTATGGCTTCTAGATTGTGAGTTGTCATTTAAAAGGCTTTTTCTGCTGGGTGCGGTGGCTTATGCCTCAAATCCCAGCACTTCGGGAGGCCAAGGCAGGCGGATCACGATGTCAGGTGTTCAAGACCAGCCTGACCAACATGGTGAAACCCCGTCTCTACTAAAAATAAGAAAATTAGCCGGGCGTGGTGGTGCGCACCTGTAATCCCAGCTACTTGGGAGGCTGGGGCAGGAGAATCGCTTGAACCTGGGAACTGGAGGTTGCAGTGAATTGAGATTATGCCATTACACTCCAGCCTGGGCTATAGAGCAAGACTCCATCTTAAAAAAAAAAAGAGAGAGAGAGAGAAAAAAGAGAGGAAAAAAGCCTTTTTCTTCTAACACTTTCATGGCTTCATTTTTGACACATAATTTGGATCCACATTTGAGTTTATCTTGGTGAATGATGTAAGGCATGGATCCAACTTTTTTTTTTCCTGATAGGTTCCTGCAATTCCCATCACTATCATTAATCAGTCCATTTCCCCCATGGATCTAAATGCTGCCTTTATCACATGCTAAACACCTGTATGTCTTCAGGTCTGTTTTTGGACTTTCTGTTCATTCCATTGTACTGTTCATGTCTCAGTTCCAACTGCTTTAGTCACTGAGGATTTAGAGCAGCAGTACTCAACCTTTTGGGCACTAGGGACTGGTTTCATGGAAAACAGTTTTTCCACGGACGAGGGAGAGGGATTGCACTTTATTTCTATTATTATTACATACTCATCAGAAGATAGAGTCAATGAGAGCCCTGAGCTTATTTTCCTGCAACTAGACGGTCCCATTTAGGGGTGATGGGAGACAGTGACAGATCATCAGGCATTAGATTCTCATAAGGTGCATGCAACCTAGATCCCTCGCATGCACTGTTCACAATAGGGTTCATGCTCCTATGAGTATCTAATGCCATTGCCGATCTCACAGGCGGTGGAGCTCAGGTGGTAACGCAAGCGATGGGGAGTGGCTATAAATATAGACGAAGCTCCACTTACTTGCTGGCTGGCTTGCTCACTGCTCACCTCCTGCTGTGCACCCCACTTCCTAACAGGCCATGGACCAGTACCAGTCTGTGTGTCCTGGGGGTTGGGGACCCCTGATTTTGAGTATGTTTCATGTGTAATAGAGTTAATTCCCCCCATGGCTCTTCCTATCCAGAGTTCTCCTGGATGGTCTTGCTTGTCTTTGCCTTTTTATTTAAAATCAGCTTGTCTGTTTCCGGTAGAAAAATGTTGGAGTTTTTATTGGAATTGGTTAAAATTATAAATTAGTATTAACATGTTCACATCTGTGTGATGTTGAGTCTTCCTATCCAAAACCAGGATATATCTCTCCATTGATTCAAGTCCACTTTTGTATCCTTCAGGAGTTCTGTCAAGTTTTTCTTCAGAGTTTTGGCATGATTCTTGAGTTTATTTTGGAGGACAGGGGTTGTTATTTTTAGTAAATGGGCTAATTTTGTCTATATATTTTTGAATTGGTTGTTCTTGTATGTGAAGGCTGCTGATTTCTCTGTGTTAATTTTGTGCCTGGCTACCTTTCTGAAGTTCACTTTTGTGGTTGTTTATTGGAGCTTTTCAGTTGATTATCCAGTACTTTTTAAGTATATAGTTATTTGCAAATAGTAATTATTGACCTCTTCCTTTTTATACCTTTCATGTCTTTTTATTTACTATTACCTTTAAGGCAGTATCTAAAAAATATTGACACAGGCTTATCTTTTAGCAGGAATGCCAGCCCATTAAGTATCATGCTTGTTTTGGGCTGAAAAAACTGTGTGTGTGTGTGTGTGTGTGTGTGTATGTGTGTGTGCGTGCATGTGTGTGTAGTCATTTTAATGTTCAATTCTGTATCTCCCATTTTTAAGCAAGAAGATTATTGATTTTTTTCAAAGGTCTTTTTCAGCATCTATAGAGATGCTAAAAATATAACTTTTCTTCTTAGATCTTTTAATACGTTAATTATATTAATATGTTAATATTTCTTCATATTGAGTCATTCTTGCATTTCAGGAGGCTATTTAGTTATATTGAAGTGACCATTCTAAACTTTATTTCATGTTTCTTTTAAGATGTTTAAGGAATTTCACATGTGGCAAAGGGAAATATGAAATTTTCTCAGTCATGTGAACTAATTTGTTCGAGAAAAATATGCTGCCTTTGAAAAATCCTTATGTACTTTTAAGCTTTATTATTAATATATTATTAAATATCAAGTGCATTTTAAAATACTTTTTTAGCCTTAAGACGATTATATGTACACAGTACAGGCTTATTTCAGATCCTCTGTCCAAATGAAACAAAATTGTCCTTTTTTTTGAGACAGGGTCTCACTCCCTTCACCCAGGCTGGAGTGCAGTGGCACGATCAAAGCTCACTGCAGCCTCAACTTCCTGGGGTCAGGTGATTCCGCCACCTCAGCCTCCTGAATAGCTGGGACTATAGGTGCACACCACCACGCTCAGCTAATTTTTCATATTTTTAGTAGAGATAGGGTTTCACCATGTTGCTCAGGCTGGTCTCGAACTCCTGGGCTCAAGCAGTCCTCCCACCTTGGCCTCCCAAAGTGTTGGGATTATAAGAGCGAGCCACAGTGCCTGGCCTTAAAAATACACATTTTCTATCATAGATTCATAGTTAAACTACGGCCAACAGATTTGAAAAGTGTAGCTGTTGAGAAAAACAGTTCAAATTAACTTTATAATGCATTTTTTTCTGTTATGTACGTAACCTACACTTTTCAAATTTAAAATTTTTTTAAAAAAGCAATAATAATGTGTAGGAATTGTAATGAACTCTTGTTGCGTTCATTTCTTTGCATAACTCATTATTGCCTGTACAAACAAATTAAGCAGGAAGAGGAAGAACCTCCACAATGTCATTAGCCTTTCCTGGCCTGTTTTCAGTAGCAGATACTTTAGGGGCAATTAAATTCTTTGGTTGAGTAAATCAGGCAAAGCTGAATCCTTACTGGAGTTGCTGAATCTGAAAAAGAGTCCTCTACTCCATAGAGCTCATGATATAATGATTGGAATACTGCGCTAGGGGAAGGAAACCTGAGTTTTACCTCCAAGTTGAGCATGAACTTAGTGCACAGCTATGGATGGGTTCTTAATTCTCTGGGTCTTTTGAATCTGCACATGGTGATGTTCGCCACCAGGAAACCCGTGGAGCACCTGCCCTGGTTCTTCCTTTCTGTTCTACATTCACTGACATAAGCAAAATGGAACAGACAACATGTGCAGGGGTGAATTTGTGAGCATGCCCAGGGCTGCTGTGCTTGGGGCGAATCACATTACCCTTGGGTACCTCTTCACTTATACCTGGGAAAAAACTGATTAGGTCTCACATGCATGATATTGCTCTGTGGAAATGCATGGCGTGTATCTATAGCTCAGTCCATGCCAGAAGTTCCTGAGAGTTGGCTGGGTATGGTGGCTCAGGCCTGTAATCCCAGCATTTTTAGAGGCCAAGTGGGTAGAATTGCTTGAGGCCAGGAGTTCAAGACCAGCCTGAGCAATATAGTGAGACCCCATCACTATTTTTTTTGAGACGGAGTCACTCTGTCGCCCAGGCTGGAGTGCAGTGGCATAATCTCGGCTCACCACAACCTCTGCCTCCTGGGTTCAAGTGATTCTCCTGCCTCAGCCTCCCGAGTAGCTGGGATTACAGGTGCCCACCACCACACCTAGCTAATTTTTGTATTTTGTATTTTGTATTTTTAGTAGAGATGAGGTTTCACCATGTTGGCCAGGCTGGTCTTGAACTCCTGACCTCAGGTGATCCACCCACCTCAGCTTCCCAAAGTGCTGGGATTACAGGCATGAGCCACAGCACCCAGGCTTTTTTTTTTTCTTTTTTCTTTTTTTTTTTTTTTTTTGAGACAATATCACTCTGTCACCCAGGCTGGAGTGCAGTGGCAGCATCTTGGCTCACTGCAACCTCTGCCTCCTGGGTTCAAGCTATCCTTGTGCCTCAGCCTCCCGAGTAGCTGGGATTACAGATGTGAGCCATGATGCCAGGCTAATTTTTGTGTGTTTAGAAAAGACAGGGTTTCACCATGCTGACCAGGCTGGTCTGAAACTCCTGACCTCAAGTAATCCACCACCTCGGCCTCCCAAAGTGCTGGGATTACAGGCATGAGCCACTGGGCCCAGCTGACCCCATCACTATTAAAAAAATAAAATTCTTGAGAGTAACCAGCAACTTTCTTCTAACATTTTCTCCTCAAAAATACCCTTTCATTAGCTGAGCATGGTGGCATGCACCTGTAGCCCTGGCTTCTCGGGAGACTGAAGAGGGAGGATCATTTTAGCCCAGGAGTTCTAGGCTGCAGTGGTCCGTGATCACGGTACTACACTCCAGCTTGGGTGACAGAGGAGGCTCTGTCTTAAAAAAAAAAGAAGAAAAAAATATGCTTTTAGAGGATTGTTTCCAATGTCCTGAATTAATCATGTAACTGAATACTGCAGAATATATGTTCTTTGTCTTGCCTCTTGCCTTGCCGCCTTTTTTCCCTATCTTCTTTCTAAAACTATGCCCACATAATTGGAAATTTGTTGTTGTTTTCTATCTAGACTTCAGGATAACTCTACTGTTTGCCTGGAGGCTGCTTCAGCAATACTTTTGTCCAAAAGGAATGACCTCTTTACATGCTGATTTCATTTAGCTTATCTTGTTATTTCTATTCATGCACCCATTCCCACAAAACACACACACACACACACACGCGCCCGCTCCCTCGACTCATCTATGAATTCCTCATGAAATTGTATTAGCTACATTTAAGAAAAAACAGTCTCAGTCAAATGTATGGGCACACTGGCTGAAGCATCACTCTGATTCTAGGGAATGTGTTTGCAGATTTATTATATTACTCTGCATAAAACAAGTACAAAATATGTTTTCCAACCTTCAGTAATTTTTTTTCTTTTCCGGTTGTCTTTACATTGTGGCTTAACACTGTTTTAAAACATGCCAGATTTTACACACACACACACGTACACATATGTTATAACACATTACACACCAAGTCTTTTTCATGTATCAAATGTAAGATGTTTAGTGATATAAAAGAGAACTCACATGTGTTTGCAGTACAAATCCTTTCCCTTTTAGAAAACCCTTTTTAAAAAATATCTTAAATAGTGAGGTACTTGGAATGCTGATACTTGACTTTTAATTGCTTTAGTTAAAACAAATTAATATACGGGCAAAGTAGCATGATTTATAACTTTGGGCCCACCTGTTGAGAGTTGGGGTTTATTACAAGGTTCCAGAATTATGCTCTTTTCTTCCAGCCCTCTCTCTGTCTAGCACTGTGCCCATAATAGTTAATAAGTGTTTTCTAAATAAATAAGTGAAAACAAGTATTTAAATGGGTGAATCAAATTATTAAGGAACAATGGAATCAATGGACAGATGAATTTACTGTGGCTGACAGCTTGAATCAAGCCAAACTTAGACCACAGTTAAAAAATAAATCATCAGCTAGGTGCGGTGGCTCACGCCTGTAATCCCAGCATTTTGGGAGGCTGAGGTGGATGGATCATGAGGTCAAGAGATCAAGACCATCCTGGCCAACATGGTGAACCCTGTCTCTACTAAAACTACAAAAATTAGCTGGGCATGGTGGCTTGCACCTGTAGTCCCAGCTTCTCAAGAGGCTGAGACAGGAGAATTGCTTGATCCCAGAAGGTGGAGGTTGCAGTGAGCCGAGATCGCGCCACTGCACTCCAGCCTGGCGACAGAGCAAGACTCTGTCTAAAAAATAAAAATAAATCAAAATAAATCATCACGGTCAGGTTTTAAGTCATGAAATTAGCAAGTTAAATATTGAGAAACATAGATTATTATCAACACCTGTGAAAAGAAGGGAAAAAATACATAGACTGTTAGATTGCCATGTCTGTGTAGATTTTTGTTTCTCTCTCTCCACACACACACACACCCACCACATACACACAGCGTCCTGAATTCATCACAGCTGTGACAGTTGATCCAGTACCTCCTTCATTCCCTTCATTCTCATTGCTCTTTTGTAGTTGAGGAAAGTGGACCATTGAAAGACTGGGGCTCTGAGGCAATTTAAGAAAATGAGACAAAGATTTATAAGTAACCAGAAAATTCATCAATATATTGACTTGCAGTCATTGCCAATAGAAACACCTTGAGCTCCATCTGAGACAAGATATTTATGTAAACCTTACACATAAGTATTTTAAGTATTTTATTTTGTACTTATAGGTATTTTATTTTATTATTTATTTATTTTGAAACAGGGCCTTACTCTGCCACTCAGACTGGAGTGCAGTGGCGCAATCTCAGCTCACTGCAACCTCCACCTTCCGGATTGAAGCAATTCTCTTGCCTCAGCCTCCCAAGTAGCTGGGATTACAGGCGTATGCCACCACGCCCAGCTAATTTTTGTATTTTTAGTAGAGAGGGGGTTTCACCGTGTTGGCCAGGCTCATCTTGAACTGCTGACCTGAGGTGATCCACCCACCTCGGCCTCCCAGAGTGCTGGGATTGCAGGCATGAGCCACCACGCCCAGCCTCTATAAATATTTTAAACTGAAGATCAGGTTAATAAATAGAATTTTGTTTGGTTTTCCAGTTTGGATTGGGTTGTGGTGTGTTGATTCCCCCTCAATGGTTAACATTCAAAATGATAGAGATTGGGCAAGAAGTGACTTTGGAGTCTGAAAGAATAAATTGGGAAATTAAACATTTCTTGGTGGGGACTTTACTGTGTATTTCTAATAATCAAATCTCTGTGGTTTCAAGAGTTTTTGGCTATATTTATACCATTGTAAACATCTGGATGGAAAGTGAAAAATTAAGTTGATTATCTCAATATACACAAATACAGGCAGTCCCAAACTTTTCAGGGAGATGCCCTCTCCCCAAAGCTCATTTGTAAATTATTTCTTAGAAACTTGGAAGGCATTTTCCCATAGACATTTCCCATAGACCCTGTGTGGTTGGGCTCCCATGGAAAGATATCTAACAGCACCACTGCATGTGCTGTGCACAGAGGCTGCAGCTCAAAAACTATTCACTAATGGTTTGTACCATGAGATAAGTACAGAAATTATGAGTTACACTTTGAAAACTTGCATAGCAGTGCAACAGAAGAATTAAATCTGCTGAATCTAGTAATTGAAATAACTTAGACTTCTACTATACTTTGTATTTCAGCTTTTTAAATTTCATTTTTCTAGTACTGCCTTTTTACTTATTTTACAAATGAGACATTATGTAGAAAAACCTTCTCTATTGGTTACTGAGCAGTACTTACATAATGCAAAATACCAAAAAATTTATTTCACCATGCTTTTAGTTAAATGAAACAAGAAAACAATAACACGAAATGAAAAACAGTCATTTGTTATGAATGCTGACACCTGGGGGAATGTGAATTTAATTAGAGAAAGTCAAAGACGTAAATAGGGATTTCTATGTGTACTTTCAGCTGACTTTGGGTCTGATTCCTTTCTATTTTCGATACCAAACAAGATTTTTCTTTTTTCTTTATGTGAGTATATAGTTATGCTGCTTTGGTGCTTAGCAACCATTATTAGGGTTACCTGGGAATTCGCGAGTGGGACAAAAAGACAGGAAAAGAGATTTTCTGAGGATAACCGAGCAGGAATTGAAAGAAGGAAGAGTAGGGAGGTGGTATATGCACTTAAGAGAGATTTGTCTTGTTAAGTATAAAGTCTGGAGGGATAATCATTGAATTACTGACAGTGGTCACCCTTGGAATAAAGTCCTTGGAATCAAGATATTGCCTGAAAGGCACTTCACCAGGCAGCAAAAAACAAAGTAAAGAGAAAATGTGGGCACCAGCTGGTGCCACCAGTCCTGCACAGCTTGGCTGCAGGGCAGCCTAGAGGTCAGGGGTCCCAGCTACCTGGGAATCCATGGGGAATGAGGAACCAGTGTTTAGCAAGGACCTTCCATGGTTGAGTGATCATAGTGAGTTCTCAATGCAGATGAGTTGATATTGGGTGGACCTGGTTCATGAATGAACAAAATCTGGTTCTTAGCTTTTTTTTTTTTTTTTTTTTTAAGAGGCAGAGTCTTGCTGTGTCCCCCAGGCTGGAGTGTGGTGGCATGATCATAGTTCACTGCAGCCTCAAACTCCTGGGCTCAAGAGATCCTCCCACCTCAGGCTCCCAAGTAACTGGGACCACAGGCAGCTAATTAAAAAAAAAAAAAAAAAGTTTGTAGAGACGGGGATCTCACTATGTTGCCCAGGCTGGTATTGAACTCGTGGTCTCAAGCAGTCCTCCCACCATGGCCTCCCAAAATACTGGCATTAGAGACATGAGCCATTATGACTGGCCCTTAGCTTAATTTTAGTCACTAGGGATCAACTTTCTTTTCCTGCCTTATTTTCATTTTCCATATTAGTAAGAGAGGCAGTTTTTTTAAAAGGGGGAAGGAAAACTAGCATCTGTAGAGGGTCTGCTAGGTATCAGACCCTGGGCACAGCAGTCAACAAACATTACTTCCTTAATCATTAGGAGAACTTTTTGTTTGTTTGTTTGTTTTTCTGAGACCGAGTCTTGTTCTGTCATCCAGGCTGGAGTGCAGTGGCGTGATCTTGGCTCACTGCAACCTCCGCCACCTGGGTTCAAGCAACTGTCCCACCCCAGCCTCCGGAGCAGCTGGGATTACAGGCACTCGCCATCATGCCTGGCTAACTTTTGTGTTTTTGAAGAGGCCGGGTTTCACCATGTTGGCCAGGCTGGCCTTGGACTCCTGACCTCAGGTGATCCACCTGCCTTGGCCTCCCAAAGTGCTGGGATTACAGGCTTGAGCCACCGCGCCTGACCAAGAGTTTTCAGTGTATCTTTTGAGGTAATGAAACCATGCCTCAGAAAGGTTGGGTAAGTTGGGAATGGTTATGTGTGTGGAAGGGGTAGAGTTAAATTCGATCCCAGGCCTGTCAGAAGCTCATGTTTGCGGTTTCTCTACTACATCACAATGCTTTACAATAATTTCAGTCATTCGTTATTAAGCAATAGTTACTGAGCTTCTGTTGTAATAAAGGTCCTTCTGTATGGGCACCTACTGGCTTAGTCCTCTGGAATACATTTTCTACGTGGAGACACAAGGCATATATACATACATGAAAACTTAGATCAGAATATGACTTAAATAACACAAAGTGAAAGGATGATGCCATAATGCTTAGTGTCACAGTGGATTCCAATATAAGGAGTACCTTGTTGTCTCTGATATTTCTGAGTGGTCTTAGCCAAGTGTCCTTTCTTTGTGAAGACCCAAGATTCATCAACCATGAAGGATTTGCTGGTTCTCTAAATCAAAAGATTTGGCTTAAATATGTTGGTAAAGTGCTTTAGATTCCTTAAGTGATAGAAAAACAAATTAGAGAATTTGGAGAGGAGCCAATCTGCCGAGTGTTTTGTGGCTATACAATGATTGAATTTGAAAATGCAGTTTATTCAAGAGAATAGTTTTGTTCAGAATATAAACTTCTAACAATATTCATGCCTATCAGAAAAGCAAATGGATTTAAACATGCAATGTTTTCTTTCTTTTCCTATTCCCATGCCCTGAGAACTACTCGCTGTTCTAAATTCTTTCCAGTCTTTGATCTTTTAAAACATAAATTGCGATAATAAATTATTTAGAAGAGTTCAATGTTGGGCTTTTTAAGTTACAATGATTGGTCTTACATTATAGATTTTGCAGACTTTTCTGCACATACTGTTTCTGTAACCTGCGTATTTAACTTAGACTATGTCTTCTGGACCTCTTTCCATGTCAATGAGTTGAAGTCTACATTATCTTTTTTATTTTATTTTATTTGTTTTGAGACAAAGTCACTCTGTTACCCAGGCTGGATTACAGGGATGCGATCTCAGCTCACTGCAACCTCCATTTCCCAGGTTCAAGCGATTCTCCTGCCTCAGCCTCCTGAGGAGCTGAAATTACAGACACCCACCACCATACCAGACTAATTTTTGTATGTTTAGTAAAGACAGGGTTTCACTATGTTGGCCAGGCTGGTCTTGAACTCCTGACCTCAAGTGATCCACCCACCTTGGCCTCCCAAAGTGCTGGGATTACAGGTGTGACCCACAGCACCCAGCCTACATCATCATTTTTAACTACTGTATAGTATTTCTTCATGTGTTACACCATAATTGATTTAAACAATACAAATTGTATGTAGGTGAAGTAATGTATGTGCAAGAATTTAGGGCTTGGACTAAGGTGACACAAGTGAACCTTGCAGGATGTGACCTAAAGAGAGACCACCTCTTAAATTCCATACCATGGGCTTCTTGCTAGCTCTACCCTGGTCCTATCCCTGCAAGGATGGTCATCTAGTAGTATTTATAATCATTTAAAAAACTAGTTTCATTTGACTTGTTTTCAGTTTTGACCCTATTGTAAACCACATTGCAGTTCGAAGCCTTGTACTATTATTTTATTATTATTATTATTATTATTGTTATTATTATTATTTTTGAGATGCAGTTTCACTCTTGTTGTCCCAGGCTGAAGTGCAATGGTGCAATCTCAGCACACTGCAACCTCCGCCTCTTGGGTTCAAGCGATTCTTCTGCCTCAGCCTCCCAACTAGCTGGGATTACAGGTGCCCACCACCACACTTGGCTGATTTTTTGTATTTTTTGTAGAGACAGGATTTCACCATGTTGGCCAGGCTGGTCTCAAACTCCTGACCTCAGGTGATCCACCCACCTTGGCCTCCCAAAGTACTGGGATTACAAGCATGAGCCACCGTGCCCAGCCAATGATTTTATAGTTATATAATTATTTTCTCAAGGAAAATTCCTGCAATTAGAAATGCCTGGCCAATGGCAAGTGGTCCCTAATTTTATTGCCAAATTATTCTACCACATATATGTTGTACTGATTCATATTCTCACAGTGTCTTAAATGCTTTAGGCTATTTGGTGATGATTATGAACTAGGAAAATAGGAGTTTTAGGGAAATGGTGCTTGATTTGAAAGCACATTAATATTCATGACATTGATTGTTTAAAAATACTTTGCTGTCTGCTGAATAAGCAGGCAAATAAAAACAACCCACATAAATCATCCTTTTTGCGAAAGAAAACCATTGATCAGTTCTACCTTTTTTAAATTTTAAGACGGAGTCTTGCACTGTCACCCAGGCTGGAGTGCAGTGGTGCAATCTCGGCTCACTGCAAGCTCCTCCTACCGGGTTCACGCCATTCTCCTGCCTCAGCCTCCTGAGTAGCTGGGACTACAGGCGCCCACCACCATGCCCAGCTAATTTTTTTCATTTTTAGTAGAGACAGGGTTTCACTGTGTTAGCCAGGATGGTCTTGATCTCCTGACCTCATGACCCGCCCTCCTCGGCCTCCCAAAGTGCTGGGAATACAGGCGTGAGCCACTGTGCCTGGTTCCAGTTCTATCTTTGATCTATTTGATGTACCAAGAAATTTGTTTAAATTGCCTCTTTAGGGTTGGATATGACGTATTTTGGATGGAGTTGGTGGGGCATTCAGGTCACCTTAACTGAAACCAATAATGCAGCTGAAATATATAATAGAAGATTCTAGGTCTGGATGTAGAAAAGACACATTGGAGCTGTTTCTTAGTGTTAGAACTGTGCACTGATGTAAATACTTTTGTGAGCTGGAAGTTGCCAAGGCAACAGTCCTATTAATGAAGAATAAACCTCATTTATTATCAGTGCCTGAATAATTATTTTTTAAATAAATGCACCTAGTGGTCTAACATTGACATTCTCAATCTACCTGCTCATCTTTCCTTCCCAGATTGCAAAACTATTTAGCCTTATTCAATAAGCATGCCTCCTTTCTCCGCCAATGAGAGTAAAATCATTTTAAAAAATCAGTAAACTGTAAGGGCATTAAAAATGCTAATTTTTAACAATTACCTAATGTAAAATTATTGCCCTTTTGATTTGTGCTTTGGCTAAGGCAGAGCCTGAAATCAACTGTGATTTGGTTGGTATTTGAGCAGGCCAGAGTCTTTAAATTAACTTGTCTTTACGATTTAATGGAATATTGCCAACGTATTTGTTAAGTAAGTGGAGTGTGACATTACTGCTTCCTTCCTCCCGTCAGACTGTAAATTTAGACTCCATTTTACTGAGTGCACATGGACACTTCAGAAAGGCAGCTGTGGCTGAGTTGTAGCCTTTATGAAATCTCTTGTCTTGAGGAGCCCAAGAATTGTGTTAAGGGAGATAGTGGTTCCAAATGACTGAGGACCAAGCAGTCTACTTTCTGGATTTTAGAGAAAAGGAAATCTTCTATCCAAAATAAAATAAAAATACATTCCCCTTTTCATTTTCTTTTTTGTGAAAATGCTTCTTGTGTTTTGTCAAGCTAACCAAACGGGAAAACTTACCTTTTCAACCATGGGTCATATCAACAAACCTCCTGTCCAGGTTGGATGTTTGCTGTCTGCGCCACACAGTTCACACCTCATCACTTACTATTCACATGCACTAATGATTCTGTGTTCCTGTCTAGTTTCCCCTGATTTATATCTAATGTAGCATCTCAGCACATACTCAGCACATAGTAGATATTCAGAAAATACCAGAAAAAAAAAAAAAATATATATATATATATATATAGAGAGAGAGAGAGAGAGAGAGAGAGAGAGAGAGAGAGAGAGAGAGAGAGAGAGAGAGAGAGAGAGACTCTGAGTGAGTCTTGCTCTGTCACCCAGGCTGGAGTGCAGTGGTGTGATCTCTGCTCACTGCAACCTCCACCTCCCAGGTTCAAGCGATTCTCCTGCGCCTACCTCCCAAGTAGCTGGGATTACAGGTGCCCACCACCACGCCCGGCTAATTTTTTTTTTTTTTTTTTTGAGACGGAGTCTTGCTCTGCTGCCCGGGCTGGAGTGCAGTGGCCGGATCTCAGCTCACTGCAAGCTCCGCCTCCCGGGTTTCCGCCATTCTCCTGCCTCAGCCTCCGGAGTAGCTGGGACTACAGGCGCCCGCCACCTCGCCCGGCTAGTTTTTTTGTATTTTTTTTAGTAGAGACGGGGTTTCACTGTGTTAGCCAGGATGGTCTCGATCTCCTCACCTCGTGATCCGCCCATCTCGGCCTCCCAAAGTGCTGGGATTACAGGCTTGAGCCACCGCGCCCGGCCTAATTTTTGTATTTTTTAGTAGAGATGGGGTTTCTCCATGTTGGCCAAGCTGGTCTCAAACTCCTGACCGCAGGTGATCCACCCGCCTCAGCCTCCCAAAGTGCTGGGATTACAGGTGTGAGCCACCGCGCCCGGCCCAGAAAATAATTTTTGATTGTAAAATTGTGTAATAAGTTTCTGTTTCACTCAGGTCTTTTCAACAGATTTTTTTCTGATAATGAAAAAAATATTTGGCATAAGAAAAATGAACAATCCATATTTGAAAAAGAGAACAAAAACCGTTCAGAATCCCACTACTCGAAGGTAACTTCCACTGATACCATGGTGTGTTTATCTCATAAGAATATTTTTTCAAAGTCTGAAGAAGCCAATCATTGTACAGTCTGTTTTCTCCTTGATAAGATAGAATCACAGTGTTATCTGTGCTGGCTGTGTGTATAGGGCAAGTGACACCTGCCAAGCACTAGCAGGGTACAGGTAGTTCAGATGAGATATTAAAATGCCAACCAATGATGGGACCAGTCACAGACCAAAAAAAGCTGGCCCTTCTGTCTCACCATGGCAATTTCAGATTCAACTGCAAATAGCAGGCAATCTGATTTCTCATTTCTTAACTCTTAGCTTTAGACAGTGTTACTGACAAAACAGATTTTTACCCTCAGAATAAGTTTTAGCACAAGCAGACGTACACTTTCTTTGCTGATGGCGCTTCTGGCTTGCTTCTTTGTGCCCTTTCCTAGTGGCACACTAGGAAGAGAGTAATTTCCCAAACTAATCAGGTAAAATAGGAAAAAGTCCATGGGAACCCAAGAAGTCATAGCAAAGAAACATTCCGTACTTCTTTATTTTATTCTTGGCTATGATAGCACAAAGGGGGCAGTTTGGATGTTGGTTTAACGCCCCCCCCCATCTCTATGACACCTCCAACCATCCCCAAATAAATATGCTAAAAATAACAACAATAAGCACAAAGAATAAAATCTTATGTAGTTAGTATAAGCATCTTTGGAGGACTTTGCTATTTTTCATAAGCAGCAGCAATCCAAGTAACAACAGAGCACTATCAGTTTCTTAGTGACCTCCCATATCATAGTTTCACTGTCCTTTCCCCCAGATAACTGTCTCTAAGCCCGTCTTACATACGTATTTATCACATTCACCCTCACCTCACCGGTAGTCTCCCCACACATGTCAGTTCATGGGGAGATGAACTGGAATGGAAATCCCATAACATTGACTGAGTAAGTCCTTTCCAGTTTTTTTTAAAACGTGGGGGAGGGGGCCACCTATTTTAACTCACAGGACTGATAGCAAAAGTTGGGAAGATACAGGGATGTTATGGCTTCTCCATCCACTACTTATAAATCAACATTGGTTGGGTTTAACTTTTAATAATTTATACTCCGTTCAAATCCTGACCATGTTGTTCCATGCATTCTTCCATCTACTCAGCAGATCTTGAGCACCTGTTGTGTGGCAGGCAATGGGTAGAGTGGAAACTGAGATTTCAAGGCGAGGTGGGACTTTGAAGTAGAGACTTGGAAGAATGCTAGAGGGAGCAGACTAGGACAAAACCATTGATGGCATGGAACACTACTGATGACTTTAGAGAACTTCTCTATTGGGGTCTAGATGGTGTAGACTAAGGAACTGCCTTTTTCCTGCCTTACCACTATTGATTCATTGCATGATTGGTATCACTTGGAACTGTGTATCAGGGAAAAGACAAATGCCTATGAGATCCATCTGTGTCTTGTTTTTGAAGATGGTCATATGCCCCATCTGTTGTTCTTTGAGCCCTTTAGTAAAGTCAGCTCCCATACTTAATTTTCGGTCATGTTGCCTTGACCACAGTGAACGGAATCCTTTTCAAACGGTAAATACATGTAAGTTGTCTGCTCTATGCAAAACCCCATGCTAGGCTCAGCAGAGGATACAGAAGAAGGGAATAGGAAATCTTGGCTCTTTAGGGATGGAGAGTGCCATTGAGGAAGCAGTGAAGACACTATTCCCACAAAGTTAACCCACAGTGGTAATTAGTATGGGATTAGAGAGAGGGCAGTAGGCTCAGGTCAGTAGACCCGACTCTAATCCTACATTTGTCCACCAATCTTGGGAAATTCGCTAACCTCTCCAGGTCTTGATTTCTTTTTTGGAGAGGCAGAGGCCTGTTTCTGGGTAAATAAATGTATTTATTGTCCCAGGGCTCTTTCTTTTTTTATTCTTTCTTTTCTTTTTTTTTTTTTTCCTTCCTTGCCCAGGCTGGAGTGCCATGGCATGATCACAGCTCACTGCAGCCTCAGCCTCCTGGGCTCAAGCAATCCTCCCGCCTCAGCCTCCCGAGTAGCTGGAACTACAGGCATGTGCCACCATACTGGGCTAATTTTTCAATTTTTGTAGAGACGGGGTTTTGCCACGTTGCCCAGGCTGGTCTCAAACTCCTGGGCTGAAGCGATCCACCCACCTCAGCCTCCCAAAGTACTGGGATTACGGGCATAAGCCACTGCGTCCGGCTCAGGGCTCCTTCAAGCAGATCCCTGGGATACATAGAGACCACCCTTACTGGAGCAGAGGGTACTTGGAGAGGAGTCGTGGCCGTGACGCTAGAAGATGAGGGTCCAATTGTGCAGGACTTTGGAGGCAAAATGCTAGACTCATCCAAGCCCTTTCTAAGAAAGGAGAGCTCTTGAAGTGATTATAAAAACGTAAGTGTCGGCCGGGCGCGGTGGCTCAAGCCTGTAATCCCAGCACTTTGGGAGGCCGAGACGGGCGGATCACGAGGTCAGGAGATCGAGACCATCCTGGCTAACACTGTGAAAACCCGTCTCTACTAAAAATACAAAAAACTAGCCGGGCGAAGTGGCGGACGCCTGTAGTCCCAGCTACTCCGGAGGCTGAGGCAGGAGAATGGTGTAAACTCGGGAGGCGGAGCTTGCAGTGAGCTGAGATCCGGCCACTGCACTCCAGCCCGGGCGACAGAGCAAGACTCCGTCTCAAAAAAAAAAAAAAAAAAAAAAAAACGTAAGTGTCCAGGCGCTGGCTGAGTAGGGATGTGATGGGGCATTCTGTCTTCGCCTGCAGCCTCTGCTCCCAAACACCATTAGCACATTTTTGCCCTGGAGTCTTGTTTTCTTTCCTTTCACTCTTCTTTTGTCATCTACCATTACCATGGCTGCCCTGTGCTCAGCAGAGAGGCAAAGTGCTCACGTGACTGCTTTATAAATACTTTTGGGTGGTGGTAGTTCCCATGACTGGCTTAACACTGCCCACTTGTCTTCTTCCATTAGGTAAGTGGTAGTAGCTCTGAAGTCAGTCTTGCTTGATATGTTTCAAAAGAACATTGGCTTGACGCAGTTATATCCAGCTCTCGTGATCTGCATTGTTTTCATTTTCTTTTGCCAAACTTTTCCGTTTTCTATGCTTCAAGTCTCTCCCTGGGCAATAGAAGAGAACTTGGGAAGAATCAGGATTTAGGAATTCTTGCTTCAGCTTTGCCACTTGGGCAGAGAGCTTTATTTTTTCTAGATGTTCATCCCTTCACTTAAAAAAATGCAAGGATTGAATGAAAGGAGCCCCTTCGGACGGTATGAGTGCATGGTTTTGTTACAGCAGGTTGTGAGTCAGACAGGAGCAGGGCAGGAGGGCCCCCACTCCAGGAACGTCAGGCCACCATCAGGTGATGGTCCAGAGGTTGTTAACTGTCTTGCTAAAATAATGATTAGTCGCAGCTGGCACCAGGGAAAGGCAGGCTCCCAATAAATAGGAAAAACCTGAAACTGGTGATAAGTTCTCGATAAGATCTAAGGAGCTGGGTGAGCAGACTCAAGCATGAGCACTAAGAGACAAAATGGTGGAGTTTAACTGGTATATGACCTTCCTCTAGGAATGCCCAACTGCTAAGAGAAAAAAATGCCTCAAGTGAGCATGCACACAACTTAAATAACACACCGCATGTGGTCCCTCTCAAGGGCTGGCAGGTGTGCATACGGACAGCCCACCCCAAAGGAAGAATCAGAGAAGAGACACAGACCCAGGAAGAATGCCAGCATGTAGAACCCCAAATCGAAGGGCAAGTCACACACTTGAAACTCTCAAGTCACCCGCTTGGCCCTCTTCCAAGTGTACTTTACTTCCTTTCATTCCTGCTCTAAACTGTTTTCTTTCTTTCTCTTTTTTTTTTTTTTGACATGGAGTCTTGCTCTGTCGCCCAGGCTAGAGTGCAGTGGCGTTATCTCGGCTCACTGCAATCTCTGCCTCCTGGGTTCATTTCATTCTCCTGCCTCAGCCTCCCAAGCAGCTGGGACTACAGGCTCCCGCCACCACTCCCGGCTAATTTTTTGTATTCTTTAGTAGAGACGGGGTTTCACTGTGTTAGCCAGGATGGTCTCAATCTCCTGACCTCGTGAACCGCCCGCCTCGGCCTCCCAAAGTGCTGGGATTACAGGCGTGAGCCACCACTCCCAGCCTAAACTTTTTAATAAACTTTCCCTCCTGCTCTCAAACTTGCCTCAGTACCTCTCTCTGCCTGTGCCCCTCAGTCGAATTCTTTCTTATGAGGAAGCAAGAACTGCGCGGTTGCTGCCGACTTGTACAGATTCACTGCTGCTAATGGTTTTGTAGTGGATGCCCTCTGAACTGTTTTGTTAATTCAGCTGCTAATGAAAATGGAATAGAAATGAGAGACGAAATATATGAAGTATCATTTAGGCCAGTGGTTTTGAAAGTGCAGTGTCCAGACTTGAAGCATCAGCCTCACCTGAGAACTTGTTAGAAATGCGAATTCTCGGGCCAACCCAAATCTACTGAATCAGAAACTCCAGAGATGCGACTCAACAGTCTGTTTTAAGAAAGCCTCCAGTTGATTTTGATGGACACTCAGAACCACTGGTTCAAGTCTTCTGCGAGGTGCATCATATGTCAACTCAGATATCTTAATCTGTGTTTACAGGGTTGGTGCTTATGTTCACATTTACAAAATCAGGCGTCTTCAGTCTTGTTTTAAGCAAAATCACGAAATGGGTGAAATTTTTTTTTTTTAATTATACTTTAAGTTCTAGGGTACATGTGGATAACGTGCAGGTTTGTTACATATGTATACTTGTGCCATGTTGGTGTGCTGCACCCATCAACCCGTCAGCACCCATCAACTCGTCATTTACATCAGGTATAACTCCCAATGCAGTCCCTCCCCCGCCGCCCGTGATAGGCCCCAGTGTGTGATGTTCCCCTTCCCGAGTCCAAGTGATCTCATTGCTCAGTTCCCACCTATGAGTGAGAACATGCGGTGTTTGGTTTTCTGTTCTTGCAATAGTTTGCTGAGAATGATGGTTTCCAGCTGCATCCATGTCCCTACAAAGGACACGAAGTCATCCCTTTTTATGGCTGCATAGTATTCCATGGTGTATATGTGCCACATTTTCTTCTATTACCTCTTTTGGGGGCTCATTTCTTATCTCAGTTTCATCTGTCAGGTTCTTCTTTAACTCTTCATTGGCAGAAAATCTAGCGACTTTTCCTTTAGGGTACAGGACAGGCCCCTAAACAACAAATCTGAAAACACAGTGTCTCTATGAAAAACAGGGCATCAGTAGACTAACTGGGGAGTTATGTGAGGATGGCATTGGGAATAGGGCCTGCAAATTGCACTGAGTATACAGATGCCCATTCCCCCATCTTTAGAGGAAGAGGGGCCCCTTCCCTTGGCTGTCTGGTTCTCAAGAAGAGGGCTGATGCAGTTTCAGAAGGATCTGGAAATGCCTTTAGCACAAGCACCCAGGCTGGATGCTTTTTCCATCTTCCAAGTATTGCCTGTGGCTTTTCCCCCTGTTGTGCCTGTTCATTTTGCCATCCACATGGGACTTTGCAGCCTGTAGTGCTTCCAGTGAAACAATGCAAAGCTTTGATGAGTATTCAGAAATTAACTGGGCTTCCCTAGGGAGCCAGCTGTCTTTCCTGAGGGGATTAGATAGAAATAAGTCATATTTCGCTAGTGTCTGCTGACTGCCAAGGCTGGTTTTAAACTGATTTCTGAAATTCATTCCCCTGTTCTTCGTCCTAAGACCACACAGCAATAGATGTTCCACCAGGCTGTCTGAGAACCCCGGTTACTGGTGTGATAAGTGGTAAAGTTCAAACAGAATGCACAGATTTGACCTTGCCAAAATTGTCCCTTTCCTCTCTGCACACACATGCTCACAGGCAGATAGATGCACATGTTCACCCACAAAGGTTGTCCAGGCTTTCTGAGCGCTGCACACATGTGATGGACAAACTCAGCAAAACCCCTCGATTATTTGTCATTACTGAAAACCCCTACGTTTGGCTTTTTCTTTCACAGTGTTTTGAACTGCCTGAGTGAGCCAAATTCTCCCTTTCAAGTTACCAGACTCAGCAGGTTCAGTAAAATTGCTCCTAAATAGGATGCTGTCTGGTTGAAGGGACTCATGGAACTTTCCAGAAGGAAGAAGCAAGTGGATCGGAAGTTGGAATGAAAGTCCTTTGACATGTGGACTGATGAGGTTAAAAATGAGTGTGGATTAGGGTCTGCTAATTATACCCAGAGTTCCAGGAAGCTGAAAGAGGTACACAGTCAAATTCTCAGAAAGGTTTTGTCTACATAAGCAAAATGGAAGGGAGAGTTGAAGCAGATATCTCAGTATTAGGCCATTCTCCACCCCAACCTCAACTTCTATTGTTCCCATGAAACACCATTTGGAGGAAGAGACTAATTAATGAAATTGGCCATCTTTGCTTATCAGACGTGCCAGAAAATTGCTCTATTAGCAACAGGCTAAATGTTGTTACTAGGGAAAGGCTAATGATCATACTCATCTTGGGATAACTACAAAATATTGTTAATGCCACCTCTGAGCTACAATTTTAACTGCAGAAGTCAGACCATCCAAATTACTGTTTCCACAGCAACTACAATTCAGTCGGCTCTGCAAAGCTTGTCATAGGTGAGGACGTTACCTCTATATTATCGTTGCTGGGGAAAAGTGCACTTATTTTATTTATAGCCAAGCTGTGCAAAGTTGTATTTTGTAGTCTTTTATTTGGAAACGTGGTCATTAGAGACTGACAAAAGTCCTTCTGAATCACTGAAATACATGTTTTGATACATGGAAAAATACTGCATAGCTCAGAGCTTCCCATTCACAATGTCATAATGGCCTCCAGGACAGTGAAATTTGAAAGCCCTCTATCCTTCCCTAATGAATATCCAAAATTTGAGATCTTGAGCAATATAGTCCCAGCAATCAGGCTACCAGGACAAAGAGAAAGAAGATGGTGTACTCCAAAATGACTTTGAGAAAAACATATACTAATTTAAACATTCATGAGACTTATACCTATTGCGTTAATGATGATTGAATTTGTGATTTTAATGTAAATAGTCTACAAATCTTGGTTTGATTTCAGACATTTTCTTCTCAGTGGGAAAAAATATCGTTGGATGAGAAGTGACAAGGAATGTTAGAAGCAAGAATAAGGTGTTCGTTCATTTCAGTTATATTTTGGAACATTTGTCAGATGCCAAAACGTTAATATGAAGTGGTTTGACAAAAACTAGTCGTTTTCTGTTAGTTAACACATTTACCCTTCCAACCCAGAAAGTTATCTGATATTGACACGGGGATCAAATTAACCTAATCCTCCTGTTGTTATTTTGTTGTTTTGGTATCTGTTTTTGAAAATGTATTAAGCAAGTTCTTGCCTATCTATTAGAGAAGTCAGTCATATCCAAGATTGCAGAGAGATAGAAACTGCCCATAAACAGATGTGGAGCTAAAAAGGAAGAGATTAAAAATGAAATTATGTATAGAAGAATATAAACTCATGACCAAATAAAACCGAATCACGGAATTTTTCTCTCCCCAAAAGGAGCAAAAAAAAAAAAGGAGTTAAAGAAAAACACCTCACTAATAGTAAGCAGACAAAAAACCCATAATCTAAAGCAATACATTTTAGTAACTGGTGACTGAGTGGCTTTTGATTTCTAAACCTGCCTCCAGCCCCCCTTAAAGACATTCCTTAGGGGTAATGATATCAGGAAAGGAGAATACGAAGCAAGAAATAAAACACTGTGGACTGCTTCTGTTTATAGATGTAAAGCCCTCATGTCTAGGTTCTGAATTGGAGAACTGATCTAAAGTCACAAGGGACCACTCCATCCGAATGTTGTGTGTTCCAAGTACGTGGAGTGAATCCTGGTTTGGGGCATTTAGCAAATTCCCAGAAGAATGAGCAGCACTTGAAGACACAAATAAGACGACATCATCTCAGCCAGATTCTTCCTCTTCCTGTTCTAGCAGGCCTTGAAGAATAGAGAGCAGAAAGCATTTAGCCCCCAGATTCTTGCTTGAAAGGGGAAAGAAGCTGATCTCCAATATGATGGCAAGGAATCACCCACTTTTTATCAGAAAAATTAAAGTATCTGAAAAAATTAAAATACGCGCAAAATGGAAAGATCCAGTGTGGCAGCTACAAGTACTGCGTCAGAAAGGAGGCTAGCATGCAAAGTAGAAGGATGTGGGCTTGAAGAAGACGGGACTTAAGGAACAGAAACAGGTTCCTCACAATGGCTTAATAAGAAGATAACTTGTACTCTTAGAATTTAACAAAAGTATAAAGAGTATTTTTAAAATAGCCTAAAGACAAGGTGATAAAACAAGAATGAAATGAAAAGGGAGATTTAAAGTCTGACAAATCAAGAATTAAACACATTAATGCAAAAATGATATATAAATTAGAAATGGTAACCTATATGAGACCTGTTGAAAATTTGTTTACTAACAATAGGAAAAGTATTCTTATAATCACAGAGAATACAGATAACAAACAAGGAGATTAAAGACAGACTCTAAAATATATTAAGACATTCAAATATTCTACACTGTGAGGATAATTGGGTCCCTGAATAGAGACTCTAACAAAAGGAACAGAAGAGACACTGAAAGATATAATAAAATTTCCCAGAAATGAAGAAAGAACCAAGTCTATTCCAGGAAATATACTATGGAATGCTCAAAATGCAAACATATCTTAGTTAAGCCATTAAACCTCAAGGATAAAGAAATAATTCTTGAGATATCAAATCAGAATAAGTCAATTTCCTACAAGGGAGAAAAAAATCAAGCTAGTCTCAGACGTCACTATTGCCACAGCTGGGGCCATGCTCTCTGAAAATAGAGAGAGAAAATCACTCAAGGATATTATATCCCATCAAGATGTTGTTAAAAGGTAAAGACAACAGGGAGACATGCTTCAACCTGAAAGAACTAAAACCACTTTGACACCTTGTTGAAGAAAATACACAATAACGAATGTCCAGCCAATTAAAAAAAAATAAAAATAACTCAGAAACGGAGAAGTTAAGGTGAGAATCATTAGGTTTGCTTAAATGCAGAACTAATACTTAATAACTATGTACACTAATATTATAGATCGAATATGAATGCTATCAGTTTGGAGAAAATAAAAATAATAACTAAAAACTATGGAAGATAGGGATCAGAGATGGAAAAAGTGTAAGTACTTATGTTCTCATCTTTCCCAGCAAGAAGTCAATCAATACTATCTAGAATTATGTCTTTTAGAATGCAATATATAATTACCCCAATCTCAACATTTTATCATCTTTCTTTTTAAACCTTAGAAAGATCATTTAGGACATAAAAACTATTATGGTACAGAAACTTTTCTTTGAAGTTTAACAGTTCCTTTTCATTTTCATCTCTACTATTCAATCATAATTAAAATGTATGCTTTTTTTGCTCAATGACTAGTGGTTAAAAATTTTAATTTTAAAAATAAAATATTTTTTAAGAAGAAAAAAGTGTAGCACTAGGTATGAGCCCATTTTATAAGTCGCTCTGCATATATTCTTAAAAGGTGGTTACAATGATGTTCATTTAATGATTATTTCTAGGTTGTGAGGCATTTTTTTAAAACTTGAATCTTTGCTAGGTGTGGTGGCTCATGCCTGTAATCCCAGCACTTTGGGAGACCAAGAGAGGAGGATCGCTTGAGCCCAGGAGTTTGAGACCAGCCTGGACAACATAGCAAGAACTCATCTCTACTAAAAAATTTAAAAATTAGTCAATTGTGGTAGTGTGCACCTGTGGCCCCAACTACTCAGGAGGCTGAGGCAGGAGGATTGCTTGAGTCCAAGAGTTGAAGGCTGCAGTGAACTAAGATTGCACCACTGCACTGCAGCCTGGGTGACAGAGTGAGACCCTGTCTCTAAAACAAACAGACAAAAAAAGAAAACAAACAAACAACAAAAAAAAACCCTGTAATCTTTGAAACATTTTTTTTTTTTTTTTTTGAGACGTAGTCTCCCTCTGTCACCCAGTCTGAAGTGCAGTGGCACGGTCTCAGCTCACTGCAGCCTCCGCCACCCAAGTTCACATGATTCTTCTGCCTCAGCCTCCCAAATAGCTGGGACTACAGGCGTGCACCACTATGCATGGGTAATTTTTGTATTTTCAGTAGAGACAGGGGTTTCACCGTGTTGACCAATCTGGTCTCGAACTCCTGACCTCAGGTGATCTGCCCACCTCGGCCTCCCAAAGTGCTGAGATTACAGGCATGAGCCACCATGCCTTGCTTAATCTTTGAAACTTTACACATTAAAAAAAAAAAAAAATTTATTCCAAGTCAGTATGCTTTATCTTAAAAGAATAACTGCGTGAATTTTCTTAAAAACTAGAAAAAAATGCCAAAATGGTTAATTCTCGGTGATCTGGATATTTTTTCTTGGTACACTTCTGTAATTTGTTTAATTTAAAAAATTAACATAACAAAGAAAAAAGAACCCCCCCAAAAAACCAAAATTAACAAATTAGTTGAATGAGTCAAGGGTGAAGGTAAGAGAATATGTGTTTGAGGGCATTCCTGCTTGCACGTCTCCTTGTGGGGTGTTGAGTCCAAGTGGGGTCCCCTTTACCAGGGCCCAGATGGCACTGAAATCTCCCCTGGGCTCATCTTAATGATTAGAAGCCACTGGCTTTCAGTGAGCATATCTAAATGGGGATGGTTTAAAGGACAATTCTCTTTCCTCCTGAAGGTGTAGAATAGAATTTGGGCAGATGTGAAAGAGGGTAAGAGAGAGACAGCCTTTGAAAACAAGTGCACTTTGGAGCTCAAACATTTTTTAACAACTTTATTGAAGTAAAATTCACATGTCATAATATTCACCTTCTTAAAGCGTATGATTCAGTATAGTCACCAAGTTTTGAAACCATCATCACTGTCTATTTCCCGAACATTTTCACCACCCCCAAAGGAAACCCCATACCCATTAGCAGTTCACTCCCCATTCCTCCCTCCCAGCAGCCCCAGCACCCACTCATCTGTAGTGGTTTCTGTCTCTACAGATTTGCTTCTCCTGGACATTTTATATAAATGGGATCATACAAATGTACTCTTTTGCGACTGGCTTCATTCACTCAGCATAATGTTGTCAAGGGTCACCTGTGTCGTAGCAGGTGTCAGTGCCTCGTCTCTTTTTCATGCTGAATAATATTCTCTTGTATGGATCAATCACATTGTTTATTGGTTCACGATTTGATGGATATTCGGGTTGTTCCCATGTTTTAGTTATTATATGATGCTGTTATGAACATTCATTTACAAGTTTTTGTGTGAAGATATATTTTCATTTTTCTTGAGTATATACCTGCGGGTGGAATTGCCTGATTATATGGTAACAATTTTTAGGAGTCAAACATGGAAACTGCCATTTTCCTCTTTGTTCCCAGGCAGAAATGGTGCACAGCGCTTTCCAGGCCCAGCGGTCTTTCCTTCTGATGGCTTCTCAGTACCAACAACCCCACGAGGTAAGATAGTGTCCCGAGAGGGAAGGTGTCCCAAGGTATGGGCAGTGTAAGATGGAAAACAAGGAGGCAACAGAAGCATTTATTATAGTTGACCTCCTCAAAATGAGACTTAGAGCACGTGTAGGTTCTGTCTGTAATCTGGATCATGGTATAGAACAATTCTTCTCTCTCATAATCTCATTAATAGTAGACAAGTTTTGTTTTGTTTTTTTTTTAAGTATGCCATTTGTGAAAAAAAGAAGAAAGCAAGCAATGTGTTGTCTTACTACTAATATGGCATTATGGTCAAATTCTTACTGTAACAAATGAACGTTACCAGTTTAAAAGGTGAGTTGACTTGTGTCATCTTTATACTAGTCTCACAACCTTTTATAATCACGGAAGTGTTTATAACTAATTTTTAGCCCAGATTTTGAGCTGCTTTGTTTTCAAAGACTGTTCACATCTATGATCATCTCTAACCTCCGTGTATGGATTTTATTACCTCCTATTTCCTAAGTAACGTAGATGGGCTAAACCGGTGGTTAAGTGTTTTGTGTTTACGGGTCGTCTGCGGAGCTTCATTGCAGTTTCTGGTTCATCAGGCCTGGATTGTGTCCCAAGATTCTGCTTTTTATTAAGCTCCTGGGTGATGCCTATGCTGCTGATCCTCATTCTCAAAGCACCAAAATTGGAAAGAATTTTCATGAGTCTTAAGAACTTAGGCATAGTCCACCTCGCCTTTCTCTTCCACCATAAATATGAATGAACTTTTCTTAGGTTAAAGATATTTAGAGGCGTTAGAGGATCTGATGCTAACTGCAACAATATTACCAATGTAGTAATTTTAACAACTTTTAATCTATTGTAAAATTAGAGGATCTGATGCTAACTGCAACAATATTACCAATGTAGTAATTTTAACAACTTTTAATCTATTGTAAAATTACCAAGTAAGGCCCATGGTAAATTTTAATACAGAAGGAATGAAATTGTGATAACAGATGTTAAGAGCAAAGTAATAGTTGGCGGAGGTCCGTCTCATTCCCTAGGCCCTGTAAATTTCCCACTCTCTAAACCAAAGCGTAGTCACCACCTGCCCAAACTACTGACATTGTATCATGCAAATAACTGCATTCCCTCTACCAAGGGTTCATAATGACAACTTTTGACCATGCTAATTGTGTCACGAATGAAATTATTCATTAAAAAGTAGTTCTACTACTGGCATACTTCGTTATATCAGAAAAAAATAAAAATTGTTCTTTTGGCTAAATATTCTGCATCTGAAATTATAAACATTTATGTAAGTAAAAAATAAATTGAGTATACGTTATGACACAATAGCTTAAATGTAATAGCTCACTTTGAATTATAAAACAAACTCCTGAAATTGAAAAATTTGAGCTAAGAATCCTGGGAATCCAGAACTTTGACCTTCAGGGGATGACACTCAGCTCCATAAAGGGGCAAGACCTGAGACCCGAGACCCTCCCTGGAATGGTCGTTTCCAGCCATGCTTGTGCGGTAGAATCACCTGCAAAATTAAAAAAAAATACCGGTACCCGGGTCCCAACCCAAGAGTCTCTGACTTCATTGGTCTGAGGAGTGGCCTGGGCTTAGAGATTTCTATGGGCTTCATGGGTTATTCGGACTTCCAACCAGAGCTGTCAGCCCCCATCTGAGATGGATATGTCACCTCACTCCACATGAAAGGAGTTAGCTCACAGCCTAGGTAGGAGGCTCTGTAGGGGTGAAAATATTCCGTGTTCCATCATGGATGCATTTTCCTCTGTGGTCTTCTCAATCTCTGCTTTGCAGAAGAGCAAAGTGAAACTAGGAAATCACAAAGTGATGTGTTGTAGATTCAGCCTTAGCCTGCCTTTTCTGTGAAGTGGGAGGAGAGGTGGTCCAATTGAGATTCTCAGGTAGAAGAAGAACTGTGACTTTCCTCACTGGGTTACCACTCCATCCCTTCCCTAAGCCTCAGAACAAGAGGCCTCTCCAATGGCTTTGCAGGCCTTAGACAAAAAAGCCACTCACTAGACATTGGATGAAAATGTGAGTGAATGAACAATGAATGAAGGCGTTGGGTCTGTGGCATTCCAGCATGAGCCAGGGTCAGGGACACTGTGTGGCTTAGCATGTGGCTGTGCAGATTCTTGGTCATATCTACAGTTTCCCTTTCTTACTCTACTGCATCCTCTCTCTTTTTTTATCTTTTCTTTTTTTAAAGATGGGTTCTTGCTCTTGCTCTGTCACCCAGGCTGGAGTGCAGTGGTGCAATCCTAGCTCATTGCAGCCTTGAACTCATGGGCTCAAATGATCCTCCCACCTCAGCCTCCTGAGTTGTTATTACAGGCGTGAACCACTGTGCCTGGCTCTATTGAATTCTTGATAAAGGGGAGGGAAACTGGTTCCCAGGGAGGCATGCACTGGAAATGCCTGGCAGCACTTACCACAATGTTCCATGTGCAATAAGGCCTGGACCAGGACCAGCAAAATGCCAAGCAGGCTTATGATGCCTACCTCCCTTCCTGGCCCTTCCCTCTACTTCCCTTTCCTCTTTATTCAGAACACCATCCTACGACTTCCACCTGAGAGAAAAGCAGACCTGAGAGATTACCACATGTTGTTCGGAACCCCTATCCACTCCAGTGGGGATGGTACAGGCTCATGAGGCTGAAGAGGAGTCCCACAACCAGCAAACAAGACCTCGGGTTTTATTGGGTATTTGCATACAGGGGAGAGAGTCCAGTAGCAGAGGGCTGGACAGGAGAACTACAACCACTTGCAAAAGGCATGTAATTTATGTAGCATTTTCATGTAACATCCTCCATCTAACAACCTCCACCTGATAACCTTCATTTAACCTAAAACAAAAGGCCTCCATTGCCCCACATGGCCGGTGTTCCATGGTATTCCCCGGGAAGCACCAGGGGCTCAAATGTTCCTCATAGAAGAGCAATGGATCTCCAGGTTGGCCACTCCTAGATTCTTTAGTTGCAAACTCTGAACACACATTCAGGTGGATCTGCCATACAAGATCACTCTCAGGGTGTGCTCAAGTCATTGCTGTCAACTGCGTCTGTCACACAGTTGCCACAGTGGTGAAAACAGTCTATGGCCAGACCTTGATCCACCCAGTATGCATTCTAGAAGATGCATCTTAAAGATGAGTATCATAATGCAGATCATATTTTCTCATAGGAACAAGTATTATAACCATTTGTGTCTTACTGTCCTCCTTCTTTCAGGAGGAAGAGAATTAACTGCTGTAATTTCAGCTCTCATTGACGTACAGCAGCGCTTCTCCACCCTTAGCGTGCATGACAGTTCCCTGCAGGGTTGTCAAAACTCAGGTTGCTGGGCCCCACTTATAGAGCTTCTAATTCAGTAGGTCTTGGTTGAGTCCCAAGACTCTGCTGTTGTAAAAAGTTCCCAGGTGATGTGATACTCCTGGTGCAGAGACCGCACTTTGGATCCTGTGCTGTATGGATGGCTCTCACTGTTATAATTTGAGCTCACATTTCTTTCAGGTGCTTCCGAATTTCATTTCCAACTGTCTCCAGACCACTGCTTCTCAAACTTCAGTATTGATTTGAATCATCTGGAGATCTTGTTAAAGTGCAGAGTCTGATTCAGTTGGTCTCAAGTGGGGCACAAGAGTCTGTAGTTCTAACAGGCTCCCCAGCGATGCTGGTGCTGCTGATTTTTCACTACACATTGAGCAGCAAGGCTTCAGTCGTTGCCATCCAAAATCCCAACAAGCACAGAATCCCTTGGTGGTCAAATCTCAAATTCATATTCTCTTCTCCTACCATTTCTGTAGCAAAGTACACCGTGTTATGCTGCAGTAACAAACATCTCTAAAATCTTAGTGATGGATAACCACAGAGGTTTATTTCTTGTTGACGCTATATAGCTATCTGTTGCAAGACAGTTTAATATCTAGTGGATGCGTTACTAAATAATGACTCATATAATTATTTACTTAGCGTTGTAACAGGGCTCTGAGAGAAAAGAGTATAGAATGAATCTTCAATAGGAGTTTTGGGCATTGGGGAGGGAAGATCTTTTAGGGCTGGAAGACCTTCCAGGGAGTCCCTTGGATCCTGCTAATGAATGCAAGTGACCACTCTTGCTGCCACAGCATAAGGCAAAATTAAACCAACATTAGTGATTGGTTGTGGCTCATGTCAGCCTTGTGAGACCCTGAGCAGAGAACCTAGCTCTGCCTTGGTCCAGAATTCTGACCTACAGAAACTGTGAGATGATAAATGGATATTGTTTTAAGCCACTAAGTTGTAGTAATTTGTAATACAGCAATAGAAAATTAATAGGGATTCTCTCAATTCCCTTGTTGCTGAACTCTAAGGTAATGAATTTTTTAAAACTTTTTGTGGGTACATAGTAGGCATATGTATTTATGGGGTTCATGAAATGATTTGATACAGACATGCTATACATAATAACCACATCACGGGGAATGGGGCATCCATCCCCTCAAACATTTATCCTTTGTATTGCAAACAACACAATTATACTCTTAACTTTTCTTTTCTTTTTTTTTTTTTGAGACGGAATCTTCCTCCGTCACCCAGGCTGGAGTGCAGTGGTGCTACCTTGGCTCACGGCAACTTCAGCCTCCTGGGTTCGAGCGATTCTCCTGCTTCAGCCTCCTGAGTAGCTGGGATTATAGGCACGTGCCACCACACCCAGCTAATTTTTGTATTTTTTAGAAGACACAGGGTTTCACCATGTTGGTCAGGCTGGTCTTGAACTCCTGAATTCGTGATCCACCCGCCTCGGCCTCCCAAAGTGCTGGAATTACAGGCATGAGCCACAGCGCCTGGCCTATTTATCATTATTTTAAAATGTGCAATTATTATTGACTACAGTCACCCTGTTATGCTATCAAATAGTAGGCCTTATTCATTCTTTCTAACTACTATTTTCATACCCATTAACCATCCCCACCTCCCCACCTCAGCTCCCCCACTACCCTTCCCAGCCTTTGGTAACCATCCCTCTACTCTGTATGTCAATGATTTCACTTCTTTTAATTTTTAGATCCTATAAGTAAGTGAGAACATGCAATGTTTGTCTTTCTGTGCCTGGCTTATTTGCCTGGCTTATTTCATGTAACATAACAATCTCCAGTTCTATCTATGTTGATTTCTTTTTTTTTAATAAGACCACAGGCCACAGACCAGAATGTGCCCTTCAGTTCCTCCACCTTCACTCTTCCATCTATCCTGGCAGAAGCAGGATAAGGGATTCATTGACAGCCCTGATTGACAGTGGTGACCCCCAATTTCAAATTTCCTTTCTCACTTTGGCAATGAGGAAACAGATCTCTTGCATTCTCTAATACTAGGACACTCCAACATTTTGGCCTTGACCCACAGAAAAAAGGATATTTTACTTCACCACCCAGTTTCACAAAACATATTCTTAACATGTGCACTGCATTCTGACATTTTTCTTCTAGTCTATTCTATGCTGTGGTCATGACCCACTGAATTGATCTTAAGATGCACTAGTGGTCACACCTTGCAGTTCAGAATCACCTTTCTCATTTATTTATTACATGCTCATGACATAAAACACATTATGAAACATTTGCAAAACATCTCAGCTTTTCTTGTCTCCCCTTGTTGTATTTTACATAAATAATCTTTGGGCAAAAGAATGGCCCAGTTCTTATAGTACTTATAGGTTTTTTTGTTTTTGTTTTTGTTTTTTTTTTTGAGACAGTCTCGCTTTGTCACCCAGGCTGGAGTGCAGTGGCGCGATCTTGGCTCACTGCAAGCTCTGCCTCCTGGGTTCACGCCATTCTCCTGCCTCAGCCTCCCGGGTAGCTGGGACTACAGGCACCCGCCACCACGCCCAGCTAATTTTTTGTATTTTTAGTAGAGACAGGGTTTCACCGTGTTAGCCAGGATGGTCTCTATCTCCTGACCTCGTGATCTGCCTGCCTTGGCCTCCCAAAGTGCTGGGATTACAGGCGTGACCACCGTGCCCCGCCCCGTACTTTATAGTTCTTATAGTCTAGAATTTGTCAAGCCCATCCTCTTCCAGTTGATGGAAGGATTCTCACATGGAAAATGGACAAGAAGCCCCCACCCTGGCTTGCTCAACTATTCATTTACTTTTACAGCAGTTGAGCATAGGGAAAGTAAGTTATTTCTAGTTCTCAAACATAAAAAACAATATTCAGTGATACATTAATAATCCAGCCATAGGATGTAGACCTGGGCCCTTTCCTTTATTCACTACCCAGAGTCCTTTTTGCAGACACTACATGTAAGAGCCACACTACAGTCATTTATAAGAGTTGTATGTCAAAATAAAACTCTAGAAAGTGTTTAGTTGACATGAACAAGTGTTTTTTGGCCTGGGACCAACTCACCTCACCTAGGAGAGATGAGAAAACAAGAGTGTTAATTCTAACCATGGCCCGAGCTGCAGAGGTAACCTTTTGTAAACCACGCATCTGATGCCTTGATGGGCACCACTCCAAGGAAGACTATCATTCAGGGAATTCCTGGGAGGTCTCCCACTGACGTCCCACCAGTCTAGCCCTGAGTAGTTTGCAGGAGCAAGAAGGGAAGCACCCGGAGGGTGGAGAACTGCAGCTCATGGGCCATAAGTGCAGCAGGCTTTCTGCTGCCTTCATACTTTCCCTGTTTTCTCCAGCATTTCTTGTGCTGCTAAGACCTGACAGTGAAATGATCTGTGTGTGTGTGTGTGTGTGTGTGTGTGTGTGTGTGTGTGCGCGTGTGTGTATTTGCATGGAATCAGTATGCACCTGCACATAGAGAAAAATTAATCTTAAGTTTTTCAACTTCAGGGAAGATGATTTATGGTCACTGATTGCCCGGTAGGTTTTATTCTATCTAGGAAGTCTGAGTTCTGTATTCCTCCATAAGGGAGAGAGAGAGAGAGCATTTCTACTATCCTCCCTCTCCTTTTCTTGTCTTTATTTGAACTTGTACTTTAAAAGGAAATAGTGCCTTCCTGTGCATAAAGCAGTCATCTAAAACTGATGCTCTTTCCTTTCATTGTTTATAGAATCTGAAAAACTAGAAGGAGAAGGAGGGTTAGCGACCCCTCTTGGCCATTCCTCCCTCTCTTGAGTGAATACACATGCCCAACACAGTCCTCCGCTCAGCACTTTCTCAATAAGGATTTTCTAAGGCATGGAGCAGTCATCGAATTTGTTAATAATTTGTTCACATTAAGCAAAAAAGCCTAGCAGCAGTGATCTTAGGACTTAAGCTAATTATTTAGATGCATGAGAGATCCAGATTATTAGTGAGCATAAATATGTTCGGGATTTTAATAAAACATATTAATTTGTGAGGGTGGTCAAGAGTAGAAACTTTGGACTTGGGCCTACTTGGATTTGAATTTCACATTTTCTACTCATTAGCTCTGCTAATCCAAATGCAAGAAAAACAAATTCATCTGTATCTTCTAAGTTTGTGAATCTTCTATCTTTTTCTCGGTGTCAACTGGAGAATTAACTTGGTAATCCACTGACCTACTCTAACCAAAACAACTTGTCAAGTTACCCACATGGGGGAAGGCAGTTAAACTTTCTCAGCCCGTGTTTTCTTGTCTTTAAAATAGGGATAACGTATCATTCCTACCTCAAAGGATTATTGTGAGGATTAAATGAGAAAAGGCAGGCCAGGGTCATGTGACTGACTAGAAAAGTTCATTATTAGTCAGTGTTGTCCGACTGCTTTAGCAAAAAGTCCCCAAATCTCAAAGGCTTAAGAGAGGAGATTTTTTTTTCTTGCTCACATAAGATCTGCTCCTGTGTTTTTGGTTGCCAGTCTTCCACATGGTCGTTCAAGGACCAGGCTTCTTCCATCTTGGGGCACCCAACTCCTCTAAGTCCTCAGCCATTGAATTGGAAAAGAATGCAGGAATGTTTTATGGGCTGGGCTTGGAAATGGCCTACGGCACCTCGCCTTCATTCAGCCTTCTGGTCATTCCTAGCTGCAAAGGAGACTGGGAAATTTAACCCACCTCTATGCCTGGAAGAAAGAAGTGACAGATTTGGTGAGCATGTGGCCAGTCCACCAGAATGAGTCACTTGGTTTGGCTAAAATGAGCTCTCTCTCTGTGGAAATGTATTATCTTTCCAAAAACTCATAGGGATTTCCCAGACTAATACCCCATTTCTCTAGCCGTCCAGGGAAAGACAAGAAAGACTTTGAAATCTAACAGCTGAATTTTTATTACACTTGAGTATAAATATATGTATCTATGTATGTATGTAATATTTCAAAATTTCTTTTAATTACAGTGAGTTTATCCTTTTTGCCTATAAAATGTTTTACCAAACTATAAGGTGTCAAGTTACTGTACAGTATTTTAAAATGCCAAACAAAGTAGTCATGTTACTGATCTCAGAGCATACCTTGGGTAAATTACTTGGTGCTGGTGGCAGGTCTAGAAATTGCAAAGGAAAAGCAAACGAAGGAGCACAGAGCCAAACTCCCAAGTGTTTCTTAAGTCCATGCCCAGAAAATGTCATAGCATTGCTCAATCAGAATTGCTGAATCTTCCTGAAAGATTTGGCCATGATTAGTGCTGCTAAGTTCTGTTGTCAAGGGCCATATGACAGATAACATAATGCAATAAAGTAATTCTGGCCCTAATGTAAAATGAAATGTCTTTTTTGAAATATTGCTATGAAGTTGGGTTTTTCTTAATACAAAGGCATCAAGAAAATATTCTGTTGAGTATCTACTGTTAATTATATGTGCACAGCAAGGATTTTTAATGGATTTTTAAATATCTGTTTCATTGATCTTGGAAACAGAAAAAAACTAACTACAAGAGAAGTAAAAGGTAAAAAAGTTTCATTCTTTGTATCACGTTCAGTTATGTTTGCGTTTAGCCATGGTATTTCCCAGTGGTCTGGATTGACAGTTTCAGGAAGGAGTAGCACCTTAGAATCTAAACCAGTGACTCACTTTATGGCCTTTTCCAAATTACCTCGGTAGTCTCACTTCATAAATATGCGTAAGTTTCTGCTACAGTTGATAGTGCTGAATGGGTTAGTTCTCTTCACCACCAAGTCAAAAGCACCCAAAGGCAATATATGCTTTTAATTTCTGGAGAAGCATATTAGTTTTAAGTTCAACTAAAATATCTGCTTAAATATAATTTATGTAGTATAGGTAAAAACCAGTTGCATTCTGATACTTACAAGATTGCTTTTATGTAAACAGCAACTTTCTGAGTAGCAGAAGGTGGAGAAGTGAGGCAAAAAGAAGACTTTTTCCTTTTCTTAGGGGCCTTCCAATGGCAAGAGAATTACCTTGGTGAATTACCTTGGAGAATTACATGGTGGCTAGCGCGTGAGGGCTGCTGCCCGTGCTGGATGTAGATAGATGCTGGTTAACACACAATAAAACACCAGGGAAGGAAGGTGAGGCAGGGGTTTGTGTGATATCATCGGGGTCTGCTTGAGTTGACAGCCTGAAGCTACCCAGTCAGGGCTGAATCCCAACAGGAAAGCTAATCATTAGTTTATCAGGATGCAGAGAGGGAGGTAATCAGAAAAGAGCGTAATTCTGTCATTCTTCTGCCCAGACTGTTTGCTTTAGCAACATAAAGCTGTGGGTGAGCCTGTGAGCTGTGACTATGAGTTGGTAGCTTTATAGGTATTTAGAAACCCAGGACTGTGGAGGCAGAAGGGATTTGCTAAGATCCTGTCCTGTTGGAACATCACTCATGGTGACCTTTTTTTTTTTTTTTTAATCTGATAAGGCACATTAGCTCATCTCTCTTTGTATAAGACATGAATTAGATAATGAATGGCTGCCCAAAGGAAGTGAGGTGGTTATCACACCCTGGGGATTCGGGAGATTATCCGGGGGTAAAGGTTAATAAAGAAGGATAATATCCTTTGTTTGATCAACTGTTCCATACTAAGTTCGTTAGAATTCCAGACTGCCTTGATGGCAAATGCTACCTAAACGATAAAAGTGTGTATGTACTAATATTTGACTAGGGAATTTTTTATTCTCCATTTTAGTTAAATATTGAGATCACTTTGTGTTTTTAATAAAATATCAATGATATATCATTTTCCACTGTGAGGTTAAATATTTGCTTGCTTAGCCACCATCAATCTGATATAAAAAGTTGTAAGCGTTGCAAGTTTTTCTCTCATGATCTGAATCAAAAAGTAATTGAGAAAGAGGTCACTGTGTCATTCAACAAAATCTTTTTAAAAGCCAAACATATTTTGACCTTTTATTTGGATTTGCTACTTGTTCATTGTTTCAGCAGCCTTCACTTAGATCCTCTTTGCTGGACGTAGCTTCTATCATCTGTACAAAGCTGTGTATGCAAAAATTGAAGGCAAGGAGAAGGTAATTCCAGCTGGCACTTCAGTCTGGATCTGCTGTCATAAATTACTTAGCAGAGGGCATGGTTCGTTACTTTTTATGGTCGTGTTCTATATTTGTATGTGCTGGGGGGTGGATCACATGACAAAACCATCATTTGATATTAGTGTTTATGTGCCCCAACCAGTGAGGGCTCGATTGAAGCTTCACTGTGCAGTACTTTTAATTTGTATGTTTAGCTCTTAATTGAAAATGCAGACACTTCCATAAATACTAAAACTACAAATAATCTAAATAAATTTTATATAATTGTCTTTAGGAGAAGACAAACTATTGTACACCAAGCTAATTCAAATACACTGTGCCGTCCAGAGATTTTAAAACATAAAATTTTGAACAAGCTAGTCAGCATTGCCAGAATAATAAAGACCAAAGTTTACCATTTTCCATTTTTTAGCCCCTCCCCTCATTAGCTGATGTCTGTTTATTTAAGAGGAAAGACATTTTTCAAACAAATTGAGAAAGAGGAAAAAAACACAGTTTTTTTTTTTTTTTTGGTTGTTGTTGTTGTTCTATTCTCCAAATCCCTTAAATCCCTTCCCCTAGTGCAGCTTCATACTTAAGTTTATAGTGGCAAACACCTCGAAAATGTCCTTCTTGTTTGATGATTTTTTTTCCCCATAAACTAATCAGGAAAAAAAAAATGGTCTTGTCAGGTTTTGATGCATCCACTGCTTTGAGAACTAGTGTTTCCATATCTGGAATCGTTTGTTAGATAAATTTGCCTGTAAGTAGTTGCTTCAGATCTTTTGTCAGGTCTTGTTCATCTTACATACTGCAGCCCTCTTTAATTTCCTCAACTCCATTAATTTATTTTTCAGGCTTTTCTTTCACTAAGCATTTATCGCATGCCTCCTCTATAGCAGTCAGGGCACTTAGCACATCTACATCTATTATTTCATTTGTGTGAGAACATACTTTGGAAAATAAGGTCGGGGTGATGTTATTTGAACTTCCTCAGCACCTATGTAGTAGTCTCTGTCAAACCACAAGTAACTTCTGAAATAACTGTGTTATTTTAGAAACGCTTCTACTGTTATTTTTTGTGCATATTTTCCATCCCCTCAACAAGATTTGCAGAGCCTCAGGGATCTCTAGGGTTGATGTCTCTTTGCTTTTCTGACATATTGTGGTCTTCACAATATTTTTTATTAGATGCCAAGTTTGACGAGAAGAGAGGCTCGGGTTCCGAGTCGCTTGTTTTGTTTGAGGAATAAAAGCTACGTTCAGCCAGGCATGGTGGCTCACACCTGTAATCCCAGCACTTTGGGAGTCCGAGGCAGGCAGATCACAAGGAGTTCGAGACCAGCCTGACCAACATGGTGAAACCTCGTCTCTACTAAAAATACAAAAATTAACTGGGTGTGGTGACGTGCGTCTGTAATCCCAGCAACTCAGGAGGCTGAGGCAGGAGAGTAGGTTGAACCTGGGAGGCTGAAGTTGCAGTGAGCTGAGATCATGCCACTATACTCCAGCCTGGGCAAAAGAGCAAGACTCCGTCTCAAAAAAAAAAGAAAAAAAGAATGAAAAGCTAGGTTCATGGATCACAGTGGTGCAGCAGGGAAGGGAACCGAGTGAAGGAGGGACATTGTTATTTGGTGATGCTGTTATCTTTTACTGAAAAGGAACTTGATATTTGGAGGTGTGTTTGGTAAGGACTTCGTTATCAGTTGACAGCGTAACTGGTAACATGTAAGTCCTGGATCAGCCTTGAAAGAGTATTCCTTATGGGAAATGGGAAGATTAGAGAAGAACAAGCGAGATGGTGTTGGTGAGGCATTTCATTTCAAAGGTTTGTTTCTCTTACACCCCCTTTTACTAAATGAATGCCTTTGAGGGGACCACGGAATGGTTCATTTCTAGATGTGTGGCGCTAACGAAGAGGAATGACGGCAACCAGATTTGGGTGACAGATGTCGCTCAAGCCTTCAATGATTATAGAATATAGGTTCTGGGAAGAATGTGCTGATTAAATTCACATGGGCTGTGGAGATCCAGCTGGCCTGATATTTAAATGCTGCTGAAAAATGTTCCAATTAGATGGATTCTTCCCTGTGCAGAGTTTTCATGTAAATTGTGAAAAATGGTACTTTCTTGAGGCAATGAAATGGTTGTGAATGTCCAATGTCAGTCCTCCGACGATTGTAATTATGCAGCTTGAACTACAGAAACTGCAGCACAGAAGAACTTCAGGGTTTATCCTGTCTCTGTGCAGATGGACTCTCTATATAGAATAATGACCAACACATCCCACAAATTGGATTTAAATGACTTGAACAACAGGACTCCCATCATTTTCTTTGGCTGAATATCCTATAGTTGAATGTGTACAGGATTCCTCTTGGATAGTCATAATTGGATTATATTTCCCATAGGAGCAGGGTTGTAATTTGAAGCTTCGTATTTTACCAGCTTGACAGCAAATTAAGCACAGACAGGACAAACTATACATCATTACAAACCAAGATACAACTAAAACCTTTCTAATTATTTAAAATGGGAAAATATGGCTCCACATCCTGTAAAGCAGTTAAAATATACTGTTCACGTTGATTATAAGAGATGCTAATGAATTCTAACTGCAATACAGCTCATAAAAAAAGTATATATCATAACTTACCTATCTGAAGCTGATGATGGATGGTCATAGTAAATAATCATCAATAACACTTTTATTTGACTCTTTAGAATTTGAAATGTCTTTTCATAGAAAAGCACTGGACCACCCACATTTTAAAAATATTTTTTGTGATTAAGTGAGAACTCTTGTCTTTTCCTCTCTTGACAGCATTTCTCTGGCCTGGACAGATATGTTCAAAATCATTCTATAATTCTCTAATACCACGCTTGAGATTGGATTATCTTTTTCAAAAGTAGCAACCAAAGAATCACAGCATTCTGAGGCTGTACCCAGGAGTGCAGTGGGGAGGGCTTCCTTGGCACTCGTCTTCTCATTCAACTTTTCTTTGTTCTTCCATCTCCCAAGGCTTAAATGGGAAAAGGAGACAGACAAGAACAACGGGAAGTATGTGAGGAGAGAGGGTAGAGAAAGATAATCCTGTCCCTGTGGCTTGTCAGTCAGAAGTGAGGGAGGGAGTTGTGAGCTGAGCTGAACACGTGGCTATGCACTTAGAACTTTTTCCCACAATACTTCTCTGAACCACTTTGAACCACTTTGGTCTTATTTTCTTCCTTCTTTTCTTTCTTTTTTTTTTTGAGACAGAGTCTCTCTCTGTTGCCCAGGCTGGAGTACAGTGGCACAATCTCGGCTCACTGCCACCTCCGCCTCCTGGGTTCAAGCGATTCTTCTGCCTCAACCTCCTGAGTAGCTGGGACTAGAGGTGTGTGGCCACGCCCGGCTAATATTTTGTATTTTTAATAGAGACGGGGTTTCACCATGTTGATTAGGCTGGTCTCGATCTCCTGACCTCATGATCTGCCCGCTTCGGCCTCCCAAAGTGCTGGGATTACAGGCATGAGCCACCACGCCCGGCCTTATTTTCTTCTTTCTTTCTCCATCTTTTGTAGCCTCCAAGGCAGGGAAGCTGAAGTGTAGCTGTTAATTAGTAACAAGGCAGTAATGAAGGAATGGAACTGTGAGATGTAGGGCTGCCTGCACTGTTACAGCATGTCATCCCACCGCTTTCATTTCCTTGATTTATTTTTGTACCTTTATCTTGAGTCAGGTTACCCTAAACCCAGTTGTTTCCCTTACATTGACTCTCGATGCTCTTAGGTTTTCCCAGTCTCCATATCAGTTTAAGTGCTGACTTAGGTAGTGAATAATCACTGAAATGACTGCCAGTAAGTACTAGGGAGAAGCTGATAGAATAGAATATGACTATTCAGTACTTCTGACGGGGAATGCCCAGCTCTGTGACCAGCGTTCATAACGAGTGCTCAACAAGAGACAAAATGAATAAACCATCCAAACCCAGCCAGACCCCAGAGATTTTACATGATTAAGATCTTTTCCCAAGGTCACTTATAAAATGAGTCTCTGAAAACCTCCTCTTGTCTTTCTGTTTGTGGAAAGTCAACCCTAATTACTTTTTACAGTAAGAGAAACTCAAGGAGTCTGGAAGAGGGTTTTCGCCCCATACTTAGGGGATGCACAGAGGAGATTCATACTTAACAAGATCATCATTAAGACCTCCCCATAATTATCTCCTGACCTATGGATTGCTTATGAAAAAAATATTGTTCCCATTTAGATAAGGAATAGCATAGATCTTTGTGATAAATTTTGGGAAAAGATCTATTTTTCTTGAAAAGAAACTGTGATTTAAATGTAATCCTGTCATTTAGGTTGTTTCATGTAACTGTTAGTTTTTTCTTAATGATTACAATTTTTAACTTTGTTTCTGTTCTTTGTTTAGTTGTTCTTCCGGTATGTCCTAAACAGAGTTTTTTTGTTTGTTTTTTTTTTATTTTTTATTTTTTTATTTTTGAGATGGAGTCTCGCTCATCGCCCAGGCTGGAGTGCAGTGGTGCGATCTCAGCTCACCGTAAGCTCCGCCTCCTGGGTTCACGCCATTTTCCTGCCTCAGCCTCCCGAATAGCTGGGACTACAGGTGCCTGCCACCACGCCCTGCTAATTTTTTGTATTTTTAGTAGAGGCGGGGTTTCACCGCGTTAGCCAGAATGGTCTCAATCTCCTGACCTCGTGATCCGCCCATCTTGGCCTCCCAAAGTGCCGGGATTACAGGCGTGAGCCACCACGCCCGGCCCTAAACAGAATTTTAACTTTATTACTAATTTTATTTCTTGCATTTTTCCACATTTGATATATATATATAATATATAAAATATATTGTATATCATTAATAATAATTATGTATAATGTATAAAATTTTATGTTGCTTGGGGCATAAACTTTACTCTTTTAGATAGGCTGTATCTATTGCAATCCTATAGAGACCCTTCAATTGCTTTTTTCTCTTGAGACAAGGTCTTGCTCTGTTACCCAGGCTGGAGTGCAGTATCGTGATCTTAGCTCACTGCAACCACCACCTCCCAGGCTCAAGTGATCTTCCCACCTCAGCCTCTCGAGTAGCTGGGACCACAGCCTTGCACCACTACACCTGACTTTTTTTTTTTTTTTTTTTTTAATTTTTTGTAGAGACAGGGTCTCGCTATGTTGGCCAGGCTGGTCTCAAACTCCTGAGCTTAAGCAATCCACCCGCCTCAGCCTCCCAAAGTGCTGAGATTACAGGCGTGAGCCACCGCACTGAGCCTCTCAATTACTTTTTATTCAGAATACTTTTTTAATCTGATAACATTATAAGTATCCCTTTTCGTGTTGTTGATGTGACCTCCTACCTTCCTTAGAACCTTATCTAATCAATCATTTCCTTCTTTCTCTCCCTACTGGATCCTTCTGTTTAGTCTGCAAACCAAATCAGTGTTCTCTATTTAAAAAAAACAAACAAAACAAAACAAAAACAACTTCCTTTACTGCCTAAAATGTCTCTGTCCTCCTCTTTACTGCCAGCCTTCTTAGGAACACTCTGTCCTCCCTGATCTCATGTCCTCACTTCCCTGTCACTTTTTAATCTCCTGTCCTCTGTCTTTCCTCCTTATCATTTGACAAAAAAAGACTTTCCCAGTGCCCTGTTCGCTTCCTGATTGTCCTCATTCCATTCAGCCTCCTTGAAGAATTTTTACCTCTGACCATCACCCTCCTCAAAGTTTTTCCTTCTCTTGGGTAATAAAACTATGCTTTCTGTCTGTTTTACTTTATTTCTTTCTCTGATTTCTCTTCCTCCCTCTATCCCTTAGCTGTACATATTCCTTTAAGATTCATTCTATGTCATCAGAAGAGGACTTTCTCAAACCTGGTCTCTCCCCTGTCAGTTTCATCCATTCCTATGGTGGGGGTCCGTCACTCATCTGCTCCTGGTGCCCACTGTACGTCTCCAGCTGAAGGCTCTTGCTCCACGGCCCTGGGCCTGGGTGTCCTCCAGGAGCTCAAATGCAGTGCGTCTGTACCACACACACCTCCCCCAAATGCTGGGCTCCCTCCTCCTTCTTTCTCCCGGTTGATGGAACCTCAAGCCACCCTGTCTCATGAACTAGAACTCCTAAGTCCTTGTGACTCCTCCTTCCCTTCACCTCTCACATCCAGCCGATCTCTGAGTCCTGACAATGCCCTAACCAGGGGAATCTATGGGATGTGAAAACTTCACTCCCATTTGTGCTAATTTGGAAAGGAAGGGAGGATGAGAGGGAAGAAGAGGAGAAGGGAGGACAGAAGTAAAAATGAAGGAAGGGAAGGAGGAAGGAAAGATGGAGGGAAAAAAGGAGGGGGTAGAAGAAAGAAAGAGAGAAGAGAAAAAGATCACCTGCTTTTTAATTTTTTTAATATAAGGGTATTACAAGCTTGCTTTTTAACAATCTTTGAAATGAAGAAAAGACAAAGAGGAAAAACCGTCCCACCAGTCTCTGACAGACACTGCAGTATGGCCTCTTCAACCAGTCTCTGCCTCGAAGCTTCCCCTCCTGCAGTCTGTCTTCCATTCTTATCATCATAACTGTTGCTACAAAACAAAGCAAACAAGCAGAAAACAAATTGAATCGGGAATCCTGCCATAATCCATTGCCTATGCAATCTAGTCCAGACTGCAGAGGATGACATTCAAGGCCCTTTGCAACTTACTCCAGCCTCTGATTCCTCTCCTCCAAAACTTCTCCACAGCAGGTCCATTATCCCAATCACATTGGACAACCCGAGTGCTACGAACATGTGTAATGTGTCTTTGTTCATGCGAGGCCCAAAATGTCCATCCTTCTCTTCCTAATCTGTATAGTTTTCATTTTAACAGATGTAGTGTATTCCATAATTTGATTAGCTGGGCTTGGAGACACCAAGAATTGCTTTCTCTAAAAGCTCAAAGGCTAACGAGGGCAAAAGATAAACTGAAACATGGTATATTGTAATAAGGGCATTGTAATAAGTACTGAGCTGGTGGGGAGCCCTAGGTAGCAGTCCTGAACGCTGCATAGGGATTGGGGAGTTGGAGAAGAGGTCACGAGGAAGGGGCCCCTTGAACTGGGACTTGCAAGAGAAGCAGGACTCATGCATGAGAAACTGCACCTGACAAATGGAAGTGCCTGAAGTGTCTTTGCTCTGGTATTCACACAAACAGATTCAGTCTCAGTCCATTCTCCCCCACCCCATCTGCCAAGATGACTTGGTGCTAAATATGTTTTTTTTTTTTTTTTTTTTTTGGAGACAGAGTTTGCTCTTTTTGCCCAGGCTGGAGTGCAGTGGCGTGATCTCGGCTCACTGCAACCTCCGCCTCCTGATTTCAAGTGATTCGCCTCCCACCCGAGTACCTGGGATTACGGGTGCTTGCCACCACACCTGGCTAATTTTGTTTGCTTTTTTTTTTTTTTTTTTTTTTTAGTAGAGACAGGGTTTCACCATGTTGGCCAGGCTGGTCTTGAACTCCTGACCTCAGGTGACCTCGGCTTCCCAAAGTGCTGGGATTACAGGCGTGAGCCACTGCACCCAGCATAAATATGTATATTTTTAAACAAGATTGTTGACTTTTATTTTTTAATCCAGTCAATTACTTTTTAATTCTTTTTAATGAGCAAGTTTAGGCTGTTCACACGTGCTTTTTGACATGTTATTTGTCCTGAAGCCCAAGTAAATGTATCTTTATTGTAGTAGTTCTTGCTTTCTCTTTTCATTTCTGTGGTTTTTATGGCAGATTTTAAACTCCTTATTTCTTTCTGAACTTGGCCAAAGGATAACCTTAAGTAGTCTGATGTTAACATTTTAACAATAATATATTCCAGAAAAACCATTTTAACTGCTTCTATTTATTTCAATTAACTAAGTAAACTTGGATTCTTTTCTAGGAAACAAAAAGAATCTTTTGTTCCTCTTCAGCTGTTCATTATTTGTAGTTATTATCTGAGATCCTTTTTGAGATTCTGCTAATACCTGATGGTTCCAAGACTATATCTGCTAATTTAATAACCATTTCCATTATATTCTATTAATCCTTGCATAACATTCTGATTCATTTGTTTCTCAAATATGTCCTTATAAATCTGTCTAGTTTTGCTTACCGTGGCAAAATGGATATGTTTCTTTGTGATACACTGTTCATATTTTTAATTGGTCAATTGTTCTAAGTCTGAAAATATCCTCCTCTGCTTTCAAAGAGCGAAGTGACCCTGGGCAAGTGTCTTCTCCTGACCTTGTCATAGCTTCTCCACCCCGTCCTCTCCTCCTCCAAAGTGTAAGGAGAGAAATCTAATTACTATTCCATGTCATTAAATGCCAGCTCTCTTTGCCTGTGATCACTTTAAAGCTCTTTGCCTCGGGCTTTCTATTTCTTTAAGGTGACAGACATGCATATGGAGGGGAGTTCAGGCATGGGAAGTCACCCACCACTGAGTGAGTGGCTGTCTCTGGATTCTCATGATGTTCATACCAAAACTCTATTTCAGTTCAATAAATTTTCTGTTATCTCTGTTCCTAATTTTATACTCATCACAATCCTTTCCTTTATGTCCTTCAAAGCTTGAGCTTCCTTATTCTGTTTTGTAGGTGTATTCGTCAGCTAGGGCTGCTGGAACAACATAACACAAAGGTTAGTGGCTTCAACAACAGAAGTGCATTCTTTCATAGTTCTGGAGGTTAGAAGTCAAGGTGTAGGCCAGGCACGGTGGCTCACACCTGTAATCCCAGCACTTTGGGAGGCCAAGGCAGGTGGATCACGAGGTCAGGAGATAGAGACCATCCTGGCTAACACGGTGAAACCCCATCTCTACTAAAAATACAAAAAATGAGCCAGGAATGGTGGCAAGTGCGCTTGTACTCCCAGCTACTCAGGAGGCTCAGGCAGGAGAATCACTTGAACCTGGGAGGCGGAAGTTGCAGTGAGCCAAGATCGTGCCACTGCATTCTAGCCTGGCGACAAAGCGAGACTCCATCTCAAAAAAAAAAAAGAGGTTGAGGCATGGGCAAGGCCACACTCCCTCAGATGGCCCAGGGGAAGAATCTCTTCTGGGACTCCCTCCTGGCTTCTTGTGGGTTGCTGGCAATCTGGTGTTTCTTGGCTTGTAAATGCATCATACTTCATCTTTATGTTCACATAGTTTCTCCCTGTGTGTCTGTCTCCCGTCTACATTTCCCCTTTCCATAGGGACACCTAGTCGTACATGACTAGGGGCCCTCCCTACTGCAGTACGACCTCATCTTAACCAATTACATCTGCAACAACCCTATTTCCAAATACGGTCACATTCTGAAGTACTTAGGATTAGGACATCATCATATCAATTAGTGGGGGGACACCACTCAGCCCGTAACACTAGATTTGTCAGGCATTGTTCTACTGTTATCATCTGTGTAATGCAGGCGTCATTTGGGCCAGTTGTTCTAGCTTGTCCTGGCTTATGCTATCACATATTCCTCTGTATCAGTAACTGCTTCTTCTCTCTCTCTCTTTGGAAGCTTTCATCGTGAGCCCATTCAGACCTGCTGAGGTGGAAAGTTCCAGGCACATTTGCCCTTTTAAGTTGCAAAAGTGTTTTTTCATAAGAGTCAGGCTGCCAATTGGTGGGATTTCATTTATTTGATTTCTTTATTGTTTATGAAGCCTATCATACTGTGTGTGTTGTGTCTTGTTTTCTTATTTCCTAGACTCTTACAGATAACAATCCAAGGAGGGATTATCATCTGTAAAACTCCTTCCCAAGAGTGCAGGGTACATTGATAGCATTCAGCAATTTTCTTGAATTCTTTTTTTCCTCCATTGTTTTCCTGTCTAATTTTTGTGGACAGTCGTATGAAAATCTCGGTGACTTCCTGAGACTTCACGTGCACACGTAGAACTCACATAAAAGTGAAGGAGTGACATTGGTGTGCATTTGGCCACATTCCAGGGAGGCATACCCAGATTAGACCAACTCCTCAGGGTGCAGACAAGGTGACGTCAAAGGACACAGTTGGACTGGGATTCATTCTTACAATGGGATAAGGCAGGGCTTAGGCCCCTGTGAGAAAGAACCAAGTACTGGTTCCTAAAGGAAAGGTATGAAAGATGGGAACGCAAACCCTCATGGAGCCCCAGGGCCCCTTGATAGAGAATTCTCACATGCCCAGCTCCACCACTGCGCCACAAAGCCTTCCAGAAGCCCAGCCATCAAGGCTGCTGAGAGATTCCTCTCCCCGGCATGGCTGACGGGGGTGTTTTCACACCAGGAGCCACCAGCCCACTGTTCAGTGAGAAGAAGCGCTCATGAACTCTGCACACGAGCACCCTGAAAAAACCCCGAGGAGCTTGCCCTAGAAATAGCCCCACTCGTTCTCTCCTGTGTGCTTCTTGTCTGTTTCTGGTCACTTCTGCTTGGAGTTGTGTGAGCCCGGTGAGAAGAGTCCCGGAGAGCAGAGTGGCGACTGCTTCACTCCCAAGCTTATGTCCTTGGTCTGCCAGCCCGAGATGAGAACTATTTTTGCAGACCAAAAGGAAAGACAACGGACTCTTTTTTTTTTTTTTTTTTCAGACCAAAATCAAAGACGGATGGACTCTATTTTTTTGGCAGATCGAAATCAAAGATGGTGGTCTCCATTCATTTCCTTTCCAGAGCTCTTTCCTGATAGCGAAGATGTTGTGGGCAGAGAAAGACAGAAAAGAATCATTTCTATAGCGGTTTCGCGAGTCTGCCTCTGTGTATTCGATGCTTGGGTGGGGCTCCCCCTTCTCAGGCAAGGCCTTGTCACAAGCTCCTGTGTCATGAATTGTTGGAACCCGCAGCCTGGCTCAAATGACCACAGGGGTGCCTCTTTGTCAGACATACGCTGTGCATCTGGCGGCATCGTGAGGGTAATATGATATGGCTCACAATTTTAATTTTAACAAAAAAATACATCTGTCAGGCTCACTTCAGCTGACAGGATAAATATCATATTTCATTGCCAGTTTGTAAACACCTCACTTTTCATCTCTATCTAACATGTTTCCTGGGTGGTTTACAAATTGAAAACTCAAATGGAATACATTTGGGGCTGAGCATGTGTGCTCTGTCAGTCAAGTCTGGGGGTACTGTTTTTATGCAGCCGGGTCCATGCAAGCAACACATAGGTGGCTGACCAGGAAATGTGACAGTGGCAGATTTGTCTTAGGTAGAATTGTCTTGAGTAAGAAAACCCAGTGGAGAAAGTGGTTTTGAGGCTGTTCGGCAGCTGCCTTGGACACCTGGAGCCGTTTCTTTTACAGATGAAGATGCATTGTGTTATTGTCTCAGGATCCTCGTCCTGTTGCTTCTCTGGCCACAAACTGTTCTTCATCAAAGATGATTTTATTTCACTGTCTTTGAAAATCGTTCTTTATAGGTAGAATATGAAGATTCTCTGAAGTGATTCCAAAATGCAAAACTCAAACACTATTGTTCGATTTCTTTACTTGCAACAAGAGAATAGAAAGGACAGTATTTGTTTTGTGATGCTGGGTCGCTCAGCAAGGAGAGAATTTGAGATAAGTAGAATGGCAAATAGAAATAGTGGAATAACTGGATTCCCAGTCCTGAGGGTTTTTTTTCTCAGTCCTGTTATAAACAGTACTGATGGCATTTTATGTGAATATTTATGAGGGACCTTTTGATTAAAGGATCTCAAAATTCTCTTATCACCTGTTAGTTAATTTTCACAATGTCATGCTAGAGCGCGTGGGTAGTAATGTTATATGCCACGTACAGATGGAGAGATCAAAGCCCGCAGATGTTCACTTACAGAACTTGCCAAGAACCTGCAGTGATCAACTGGGCTTTTTCCAACCTGGGGCACCAGCCTCTGGTTACCGGTGCCACCCAGCTTTCCCAGGCTTGGTAACCCGTGAGAATCAGGTCTAGGGCTAGCTGGGAAATGACAGGAATGGTGATTTTGGACTCACCCTCACCCTTTCCTGCCATGCGAACTCCCACCTCCCACCCACTCATCTTCCTTTCTTATCAGTCCGTTTATTACTCTGGGCTGATTTCCACTGACCCTGGAAAAGGATTAATTGATAACTACAGGGGTTAGTAATTATTGACAAGGTCACACTCTTCCGAAAAGTATATGCATTTTCAAATGGAAATCTAAACGCTAGCCAGGTCTTCCCAGGCTTGGCTTCCTGCTGTCCTGCTTCAAATACTCTTTTCCTTCATTGTTAGGAACCAGAAATGCATAAGAACCTTCTATAGAAGTAGCCCTCAAACTACATCTCCACGGCAGGCTCTGTCAAGCCATCGCTTAGTGCAGAGGCTTCTGAGGATAAGGAGGGGAGGGACAGAATGGAAGAAGGACATCCTGTTTGTGTTCCCAAAATCCATAGCACTGTAACTCTCAAAGGGTGAAGCAGTGAACATTGAATGTACCAATTCTGAAAGCCTAAAGTCCCTCATACACAACAATCACCTATAATATATTTGTGGCCAAACAATGTTCCAAAAACCAGTAAAATAAGCCAGGCATGGTGTCATGCACCTGTAGTCCCAGCTATTTGGGAGGCTGAGGTGGGAGGATCCCTTGAGCCTAGGAGTTTGAGGCCGGCCTGGGCAACATAGCAAGACCCAGTCTCTCAAGAAAATGCATTAAACAAACCAATGAGATAGAAAAACTCTGCAAAATCTTGGGAAGTAGAATTCAAGGAAGTTGTGACAGTTGATAATTTAAGCTCAAGCAAATTTTCTCAGGGGAAAAACTTAGATAAATAACTGACAGCATGTCAGGTGTGGTGGCTCATGCCTGTAATCCCAGCACTGGGAGGCTAAGGCGGGTGGATAGTTTGAGCTCAGGAATTCAAGACCAGCCTGGGCAACACAACAAAACTCTGTCTCTACTAAAAATACAGAAAAATTAGCCCAGCATGGTGGTGTGCACCTGTAGTCCCGGCTACTCAGGACTGAGGTAGGAGGACCACTTGAACCCAGGAGGTCCAGGCTGCAGTAAGCCGAGATCACACCACTGCACTCCAGACTGGGTGACTGAGCAAGACCCTGTCTCAAATAAATAAATAAATAAATAAATAAATAAATAACTGACAGTGTTTAAGCATGGCCAGGATATCGTAAGATGACCAAGATTATTTAGAAATCAGCCTCGAAATACCATCAATGAGATGTTTAAAGGCTAGGGATGTTAACATGTTTTCTCTTACCCACTCTATTACTGTAACCCAAAGGCAAACTGAAGTCACCCTTCCGCTTAGGATCCAGTAAGATGTGCTGGAACCCTCATTCCATGTCCTGTGGACATGCCAGGATATCTGGAAGTGCTCGTACAGCACACTGTCACGGTCATCCCAGCTTCCAGGCCAAGCCGCTGCGGAGGACTCAGCTGTGTCTTTTCTGCTCATGGAGCCCCGCGGTTCTCCTTGATTGCATTGGCAGGAGGCAGTTGCAGTTTTTTTTTTTTTTTTTTTTTTTTGAGACGGAGTCTGGCTCTGTTGCCCAGGCTGGAGTGCAGTGGCGCAATCTCGGCTCACTGCAAGCTCCATCTCCCGGGTTCCCGCCATTCTCCTGCCTCAGCCTCCCGAGTAGCTGGGACTACAGGCGCCCGCCACCACGCCCGGCTAGTTTTTTGTATTTTTAGTAGAGACGGGGTTTCACCGTGTTAGCCAGGATGGTCTCGATCTCCTGACCTCGTGATCCGCCCGTCTCGGCCTCCCAAAGTGCTGGGATTACAGGCTTGAGCCACCGCGCCCGGCCAGCAGTTGCAGTTTTAAATAGCAACCTCCAAGCAAGGAACTCAGAATCATCCTCTGTGTCCCCCACTGCCATCACGTGTCTTCCTCACCTCATTCATTAACTCAGCACTTAATTGCTGAGCCCGTACTATGTGCCAGGTGCTGAAGATACTGAAGAAAAGAAGGCATCCCCGTGCCTGCTGGAAGCCCTGTCCCTTACCTGCCTTTCAGAGCCGTGTCCTTCTCCCATCCCCCTTGCTGTGGACTTCCCCAGTCCCTTATCAAGACCCTGAGAAACACTCCCGACTGGTGTCTGCTCTGACTTGGTGCTGTCCCCCGCCCCTGCCTCTGACTCTCTCCTCCCTGACAGGTCGGTTATTCTAAACTTCCAACTAGGCTACTGCTCTGCATTAAATCCTCCCAGAGCTCCGCAAGAGCAAATGCCTGTCTGGCTCAGCAGCCTCATCGCCCAGAATGCCCCCAGGTGGGTTTGTTTGTCTTTTTGTTTGTTTGTTTGTTTGTTTCTGAGATGGAGTTTTGCTCTTGTCACCGGAGCTGGAGTGTAGTGGCACCAGCTTGGCTCACTGCAACCTCTGCCTCCTGGGTTCAAGCGATTTTCCTGCCTCGGCCTCCTGAGTAGCTGGGATTACAGGCACCTGCCACCATGCCTGGCTAATTTTTGTATTTTCGGTAGAGTCGGGGGTTTCACCATGTTGGCTAGCCTGGTCTCAAACTTCTGGCCTCAGGTGATCTGCCCACCTCAGTCTCCCAAAGTGCTGGGATTTCAGGCGTGAGCCACCGCACCTGACCCAGTTTCTGTTTTGTTTTGTTTTGTTTTGTTTTGTTATCTAGGCTGGAGTGCAGTGGTTCCATCATGGCTCACTGTAGCCTCAAACTCCTGGGCTCGAGTGATCCTCCCACCTCAGCCTCCCTAGTAGCTGGGACTACAGGTGTGTACCACTATGCCTAGCTAGTTTTGTTTGTTTGTATGTTTGTTTGTTTGTTTTATAGAGACAGAGTCTTGCTTTGTTGCCCAGTCTGATCTCAAACTCCTGGGCTCAAGTGATTCTCCCGCCTCAGCCCCTCAAGTAGCAGGGATGCCCAGTTAGTTTTATTTTTATTTTTGTAGAGATGAAGTCTCACTATACTTTCCTGGCTGGTCTTGAACTTCTGGACTCAAGTGATCCTCCCACCTTGGCCTCCCAAAGAGCTGGGATTACAGGCATAAGCCACCACATCTGACCTGATTGTTATTCCATGCCATTCAGGAAAATTTGTTCTTTCCTGAGGATAGCCTGGCTTTGTGCTCTTTTTGGTATTTTTGTCTGCTGTTCTCTCAACCTTTCCCTTCAGATTTCTTCTCATCTGTAAGTAATAAGCAAACACCTCCCCTCTGGATTGTCCTACCTGGTGCCAGCCACAGGCAGACTAGCGGCCTCCCAAGCCCTCGATGGCTCGGTCCCACAGCCCCACTGTAACCGTTTGTTCATGTGACCATCTCATTCATCTTTGAATAGCTCAGGGCCAGGAATATAGTCATGGAGATAAATTTAGTCATTTATTGTAATTCTTCAGTGAGTTTCATATCTCATTTTTTAAAAAACTCATTCATATCACAAGCCCGCATTCAGCTCAGAGATAAATGTTAAATCGGCCTAAACCTCAGTGTCCTCTGCTGAAAAATGAGGATAATAATACTGAATTACAAAGTCACTAAGAGAATTAGCATCTATCTTTGTGGAAGCCATAGTTTCAATTACATCAGAGCATCTCCTTATAGAGCCGCAGTTTGTGTTAGTTCTGTTGTCATCACAGTTTGCACGCCGAGTTAGCACACTTGGCCTTGAATTATACCCTCTGGACATCTAAGGGATTCATGAACATGGTACACCTGCTGCTTCTTATCTGTTCCATGAGGTGGATGTTATTCTCTCAGTTATTAAGGGGCAGAGTCAAGACTAAAATCCAAGACTGACTCTGATGCCCATGCTGTGTGGAAACTCCACTGTGCTGAGGGGTCTGTGCTGGCAGGACATCCTACCACTGGCAGTTTTGCCTTTGGCCCACTCCTCCAAACACAGGAAAATGCTTCCACCAGAAAGTCTGCAAACTAACTTTCCTTCCAAAATTAATAAAATTGATGGCCACCATGAGCCACAAGAGAAACTGCCTTTCAAGAAAATCAGGCCGAGTGTGGTGGCTCACGCCTGTAATCCCAGCACTTTGGGAGGCTGAGGCGGGCACATCACGAGGTCAGGAGTTCAAGACCAGTCTGGTCAACATGGTGAAACCCCATCTCTACTAAAAATACAAAAATTAGCTGGGTGTGGTGGCACGCGCCTGTAATCTCAGCTACTCGGGAGGCTGAGGCAGGAGAATTGCTTGAGCATGGTAGGCGGAGTCTACAGTGAGCCGAGATTGTGCCACTGCACTCCAGCCTGGGCAACAGAGCAAGACTGTCTCAAAACACAAACAAACCAAAAGAAAAAACAAAAACTCAGAACAGTAACTACCATTCAGTACAGTTGCCAATAAGCAACAGTGTTAAGTCCTCAGAGTCCCACATGGTGCCCCAAAGGGTGTTGAATGACTGAATGTCCCACAGTTGGCGTTACCCAGTGTCAGCTACCATCATGGGGAAGGTTCAGTTGCTACGACACTCTTCCGTGCGCCTCTCTGCTTGCCTGTTGGATTAGCTTCTCGAAATGTGTTGCCTTGCCCCTTACTAGCTGGAGTTTTGCGTCCATTCTCTCATTTAACAAACACTAGTTGAGATTCTATTTGCCAGATCCTGGTCTGGAGCTGGGAAAACTGTAGTGAGCAAAACAGATCTGCCCTGCTGGAGTTTGTAATCTACTAGGTCTATCATGATAGTTGTGCCATTTAGCCAGATCTTGAGTTCTCCACGGGGGTGCTAACGTCCTCCAAAAGGGCATTTTGGAAATGCGTGAGCGTCTTTTTGGGTTGTCAGATACAGGAGGTTTCTCTTGGCATCTGGTGGGCAGGGGCCACAGACGCCAGAAGCTCAGCAACACACAACACAATACATTATCCCTCCTCCTAGTTGACTCTCACCCATGACATATGCATGTAGGTGAAAAACATTTTTAATCATCTGAGCTCAGAAGCTAATTTCATTCCATATTCTATATTAATATGCATAGTAATTTTATATATATCCTAAATTACCCTGGAATGCAGCTGCAGTGCAAATTGAGGGAAGATGACACTATGTTTTGTTCTGAAATTTGCCATATGTTATTTGCCATGTCAGAAAATGGCATCTGCAGATATCTCCAAAAGACTTCTTGTATTTGGGTTGTGAAATCACTCACCTGTATGAGTCCACATCTGTGGCTGTCTCTTTCTGCAGGATTCTATGTGCAGTTGCAACTTTGGGACTACATCATATCTTCCTGGTGGCATTGTGGCCAAACATTTACGTCTTGAAATTGCTTTCCTTTTATTTCTCCTTTATTTTACAATTAGATACCATATGGGTTTCCTTCTTTTTTTAATCTTTTTTTTTATTATTCTTTAAGTTCTAGGGTACATGTGCACAACGTGCGGGTTTGTTACATATGTATACATGTGCCATGTTGGTGTGCTGCACCCATTAACTCGTCATTTACATTACGTATATCTCCTAATGCTATCCCTCCCCACTCCCCCCACCTGACAACAGGCCCCGGTGTGTGATGTTCCCCTTCCTGATATGGATTTCTTAAAGTGATGTGTACATGTAGTTTATATTATCTGTGAATTTCTTTCAGGCAGAAAAGAGGATTATAAAACACTTGCAATTTTAAAATGGAGTATTGAGTTGGGTGGGGTATAAGTCACAAAGCTAGGTGTTCCTGCCATGTTGACAGCACTCCTTTGCGGGCAGAGGTCCTGCCCATGAGTTTTCAGTTGTAGTCCTAAGATTCTGCATGGGTCCAATCAGAACAAAAAGAATGAGAGCCTTGGAGAAGGATCCTGGAGGCCTCCTACTAGGCCAGGGTTGCTGGAGTGTGGGGACTTTGAGGAGTCCTGGAAGAGAGACTGGGGCAGCCAGGGTAACGGGGGGTACCCAAAGGGCTTGGAAAGTGGCTGTTTGCCAACCACTACAAAGGATCGGGGTGCCTTAACAGCTGGTGAAGCTGCCCTTGTGCCCTTTGGCTGAATGTCAGCTGTAACTCAGCCCTCCTGCTGACATGTCTGTTTCCCATGCAAGTAAACTTCAGGCTGTGCCCATAGCTCCACTGGGTAAACAAGAGGACATGTGCTACTAAAAGAAATCTGTGTCTCTTTTACTCTTCTTCCGCCTTGAGCTGGTAGAAACTCAGTGTCATTAACTTCATGCCCCAGAAATGTGAGTTTCTGATCTTGGGGTTCTTCTAGCACCCTTGCACTGAACTTGAACAGCCTTTCCCAAAGACTGTCCCCCAATGCCCCAGAGATTGTCAGGGTGCCCCATCTGTTCTCCACCTTTTCCAGTATGTCCCAGGGTCACGTAAGTAAATTGCCTGAGATTCTCAAAAAGAGATGACCTAAGTTTCCACCCCGTTCAAAAGGGCCTGCATTGTAAGTATATCCTTCTTACCGCATATCGTGGACACCGTGTTCTCAGCTGCTTCATCAACTGCAGTGTTTAACTCAGCAATAATTATTCCATTTTGTCCAGCTATCCATGATATACTTTTTCTTCAGCATTTGAGGACAGTAAAATTGCTTGAATAATTACAATAATAGCAGCTGTCATTTTTCGGCCTCTATTACGTGTCAGACATGATGCACGTATTGTATTATGTAATTGTCATCAGAACCATACAGATGGCATAGGAAGAATACCGGGGCTCGGACTGGTGTGAACGACACGGTTTAAACCCAGATGTTTCCTGTTCTGAAGCCAATGCTTTTTCTGTTTTGCCTGAGTATTAGCTGTGGGAGCCAGACATTTCTGGGTCCAAATCTCAGTTCTAGCCAGATGATCTTGGGCAAGTTACTAAGTATTTCTTGATCTTGTTCCCTCACTCATAAAACAGGGATAATCATGCTAATGTTTCCACCAAAGTTTTATGATGTTTACATAATATATAGAATACAAAGTACAGTGCCTGATTTATAGTAAGCAATCAGTACATTTTCATTTCTTCCCTCCCCACAAACTGATCTTGAGACGATAGTCATCCCCCAGGACTCTCACAGATTTCTATGGGCTTCCTAGCATGACCTGCTGATGAGGACCAAATAAATCCCATTGTCTATCCAGCTCAGCTGCTCTTGGCCCCAGCCTTGTCCCTGTGTTTATTCTGGAAGGAGTACTTAATGTGCCAGGAGGAAGGAAAGGGTTTGACCTTACTGGTCTTCGCAGGAACTGTTTTGTACTTTGCGGTACCCATGTGTGATGCTGGAAAGGTACATCTTTTAGAAATTCAGAGAAATCTTCTATAATCAACAAAGGGAAATGGCTGTCTATTTTTTTCTCTATATAAATTTCCCAACTTATTGTGATGTTTGCCAGTGGCGGGGTGTGTGTAGTTTGGTTTTCACTTTGTATTTTGGGGTCACCAAAAAAACACACCAAGACACAAGTATGCCTATGAGCTGGAAGTCAGAAGGAGCAGAACTGAGGGAAGGTAACTGAAAGAGAAAAACAGGATTGCTGAGGCACCAGAGGGTACCTGGTACATGGAACTGCAGCTGGCAGGCTTTATTCTGTGCTGCCCATCAGCAGAAGGCATATTATTCTGGACTATGTGCTGGCATCCAAAGTGGCTGGAATTGCAAGTGAACTTTAGCCTATGCGTGGCTGAATTCAGGTCACCCAGTTGGGGGGAAAAGCAGCTTTTATCCCTGTCCACTTCCTGATTTCTCCTCATTGATGTTCCATACTCCATTCTGATCTGCTGCTAGCATGTGACAGGCTGGCTGGATCAAACAGCATCAACCAAATGTTCAGTCAAATATTGTAGTCAGCTAAATATTTTCACATAAGCCTTTTACATTAATAAAATCTCCCCTGCTCCTCTGACCCCTTCATACTGCTTCACTCCTTTTTTTCATGTACTATATCTTTAATATGTCTGTTGTTTACTGTCTGTTTACTGCTTGTAAACCCCAAAGGAAAGACCTGTTTTCCCCATTTATGTATCTCAAGTCCCTAGGACTATGCCTGGCACCTAGTAGGTGCTCAATAAATATTATAACAGATAAAAGGAACAAGAAAACATGAGGTCAGAGTTAGTGGACATCAGGCAGAAAAAAAACGTTTATGAAGGAAAACAGAGGAGGACGTAAAAGGCAATATCTGATCATTTTATTCACATATGAATAAAAAAATTGTATCAAAACAAGATAAACTCTTACCATCTTTAGAGAGGTACATTTTATTTCTGCTACCCAGATTTTTATTTGTCACTTCAGTGTTAGTTTGTGTATTCATTCCTTTGTTCATCCATTCCTGTTACATGACACTGTGTTTAGTATAAAAATGCAAGCTAGACCACCAGCATCCACTCACATAACCCAAATAAGCCATTTTAAATAATGCACCTCTCTCTCACCTCAATTTGTTAAAATATGGTAGAGATGAAACCAAGGCTAAAGGTTGTTTCTCTCTACAGGCCAACAAGTTTTAGGATATAATGAGTAATTGACCTGGGAAATTAAACAAAAATAATTTTACTGCCAACCACAGACCATACCCATAATCGAGGCTGGCTGTCTCACAGACTTTTGCTGCTGGCCAGAGTGAATGACTCAGCACAAATCAACCTCAGGAGAGAAACAATACAGAGCTCACCCCTGGCTGATTGAGGGCCAGAAGCGCCATTCTTGTAGGTGAGGAACAGAGCATGTATACGTTGTGTTGTTCTGAATTGGAACTGAATTGTACGGAATACAGGAACATATAGCACATTTATGAATCATGTGTACTGGATTGAAAATGTGAGAAGATGCTCCCAGCAAAGGCACACTGAGGAGTGGAGACCAGAAAGGAACTTAGCTGAGGGGGCAAAAAAAAAAAAAAAAAAGCCAGCCCATCGCGGCTGCACTGCACTGCAGATATTACGGATCAGTTGTGGCCCCTGGGAACTCCTGTTTGAGGACAGCCGAAACACTATGTTTAAATCGGAGCTCTGGTCTTTCTGCTACAGCCTGCTCCTTCTGCCTTTTCCCCATCTCAGTTGATGGCGACTCCATCCTTTTAGTTGTTTGGGTCAGAGACCAAGGAGTCATTCCTGACTCCTCATTTGCTTTGATACGCCACATCTGGTCTGAAATCTACTTTTCACAATCTCCACTACATTCACTGTGGCCTGAGCAACCTTAATCTCTTGTCGGCATTATTGCGGTAGTCTCAGGTACGAAGTCCCTAGTTCTGTGTTTACCCTCCAATAATCTATTCTCAGTACAGCAGCCAGAGCGATCCTTAGAAAAGAAAACCACATCACGTTATTCCTCCGCTCAAAACTCCATGATGATCTCCGCTTCATTCAGGATAAAAGCCAAAATCCTTTCAGCAGCTCCCATGATTGGTGCCCCAACACCCTGTCATCTTCTCTCTGACTTCAAACCCTGGCCTTTTCTCCCTCAGTCGCTCCATTCCCGCTACATGGGTTCTGCTTGCTCCTTAAACACTGGAGGCACATTCCTACCTTATGATCTTTGTAGTGGCTGTTTCCTCTCTCTGGGGAGCCCTTCCTGCAGATGTCTACATGGCTAATGCCACTTCCAGATATTTATTCAAATGTCACCTTCTCAATGAGACCTGCGCTGGCCATCCTATTTTAAATGGGAACCCACCCCCCCCACATGTATTTCTGATCGTCCTCACTAGGTTCTACCTTTTTCCCTCCATGGTTTTTAACAGTTAACATGCTATATAATTTAATTATTTATTATAATTATTTCTCTGGGTCTCTCTCCCCCTGTGATGGTTAATTTTATGTGTCGACTTGACTGGGCCCTGGGATGTCCAGATATTTGGATGAGTATTATTCTGGGTGTTTTTGGATGAGATTAACATTTAAATTAGTAGACTGAGTAAAGTAGATTGCGCTTCCTAATCAGTTGGAGTGCCTCATCCAATCAGTTGGAGGTCTGGATAGAACAAAAGTCTGACCCTCTCTTAAGTAAGAGAGAATTTTTACTGACAGCCTTTGAGCTGGGACATTGGGTGTTTTTGTTTGTTTGTTTGTTTTGTTTTGCTTTTCCCCTGCCTTTGGACTCGAAAGATCATTGGCTCTTCCTGGATCTCCAGCCTGCCAGCCTTCAGACTTGGACTGGAACTTACACCATTGGCTCTCCTGGGTCTCCAGCCAACTGACTGCAGATCTTGAGACTTGCCAGTCTCCATAATCACAGCCAATTCCTTGCCATAAATAAATAAATAAATAAACAAATCCTGTTTGTTGTGTTTCCCTGGAGAACCCTGACTAATACATGCCCATCGCCACTTAAACAAAAGAGGGCAGGGACATCAGAGTACTGTCTGTGTTGTTTACTGCTGTACCCCAGGACCTGGACCAGCTCTGGCACATAAAAGTCACAAGTATATATTTGTTGAATAAATGAAAAAACAAATGAACCAGCAGGTAACAAAATAACTCTCTTTACACATAATAGTGAGCAAAATTCTCTTCATTTTATTACACAGTCATGATTTATAAGCTTTACATCTAAGAACTGAGTCAAAAATCAAAGAATGGTCCTGCCAGCATATGCCTCATAGAAAGTAGTTCTGGTTGTACATCACGTTTTATGCTGGATTTATACACACCATTAGCCACACTTTTCATTTGGGGTCAATGTCAAAATCCAGGCTCAGCAGTCTACAAGCACTGATAAGACTTGGAGTCCATGAGATTTATGGCATATGGAGTTATGGGACTCCTCTGGACTTGGCAGTGGCCAAAAATCTTGAACAACAAAGAAGCATCTTGGCTCAAGCCTTGAAGATGAAAGGTCACTGGCCATGAGTGTGCACTGCAAAAGAAAAAGACTGCAATTTAGTGGCCTTTTTCCTTAAAATGCCTGCTTTTTCACACAAGTTTAGGTGCATGAAAGAGGAAGCAAGAAAATACAGGGAAAGGACAGGAAAGAGACTGTAACTGTCAATGGTGGGAGTTGTTAGAAGTGGGGACAGGACTGGCCAAAAAATGACCTGCAGAAAAGACAGCAACAGAGGACAGAATCCCAGTGCAGCGGGGGATGGCTATGCCAGCAGCCCACCCAGAGATGATTATAGCTCCCGAAAGCAACTGCTGTGCATGCGTTTGTGTGTGTGTGTGTGTGTGTGTGTGTGTGGTAAGTGAGGGAAAACAGGCTGCTTTACTTCTGGTAAATGCGCTTGAAAGCATCTCTATGGTTATAAGTCAGACAACCAGAGAGGAAGGGGCAAATGAATACACAGTAGACAGCCCTGCAGGCCTTCATGAAACCCTGAAGCTACCCCACAGGCCTGTTACAGCAGCGTTTCCCTGGATCTGTTCACAGAATACCAGTTCCTTAGAAAACTGTGGGTGAAATTAAAAGCTCCATGGATCAAAAAGCTTGAAAAGTATCAGGTTAAGCAAAGTTAAATAAGTTTCTGTAGTACCTTGTTCAGTATTCTGAAGTGAATTGTGGGCCACCAAAAGTGGGGGCGCCATATGCAGAATCCTCCCAACCCTGTTGACCAGGAAGCACGGCTCATGTTGAGCTACTCACCAAATGGGCTAGTGCTCTATGGGATGCATTGCTGTTTCCTTTTTCGTGTGTGTGTGTGTGTGTGTGTGTGTGTGTGTGTGTGTGTGTAGAGATGCGGTTTCACTGTATTGGCGAGGCTGGTCTCAAACTACTGGGTTGAAGCTATCTGCCCACTTCAGCCTCCCAAAGTGCTGAAATTACAGGCGTGAGCCACCACGCCCTGCTGTTTGCTCCTGAGAATAACAAACAATGGAATCTTAGGAAGATGATCTTACCCTTAAAAGATAAAACACATTTCAGATTAAGGATCATTGGAGCTAAGTATCCCTGGCTTGGTACAATAATGGCTCATCTACCCTGTGGGATATCTTAACACTCAGGGGAGTTATTGAAATTCTTTGCGTCTGCTGAGTTTGAGGTGGAAACTGTAGGTTTACATCCTTTCAGCCACATTCTACATAAATGAATCTTAGATGAAAAGATCTGGCCCTCTCTCTATCATGGACCACTTACAAAGGAAGAGACAGTGACCCAGCAAATTCAATTGACTGGGCTGGGAACTTTCAAATGGTGGATTGGATCGTTTGAGATTTATCATTAGAAAGTAGAAAGAACAGATGAAAACCAATCAGCATGGTACTTGGCATACAGTCAATGTGTTGGGAATTGGTGGGTTCTTGTTGACTTCAAGAATGAAGCTGCGGACCCTCCTGGTGGGTGTTACAGCCCTTATAGGTAACTTGTTTGGAGTTGTTCATTCTTTCTGGTGGGTTCGTGCTCTTTCTGGCCTCAGGAGTGAAACTATAGACCTTTGCAGTGACTGTTACAGTTCATGAAGGCAGCATGGACCCAAAGAGTAAACAGCAGCAAGATGTATTGTGAAGATTGAAAGAACAAAGCTTCCACACCATGGAAGAGCACTACAAGTTGGTTCCTGCTACTGGTTCAGGCAGCCTGCTTTTATTGCCTTATCTGGCCCCACCCACATCCTGCTGATTGGTTCATTTTACAGAGAGCTGATGGGTTCATTTTGACAGGGAGCTGATTGGTGCATTTACAAACCTTGAGCTAGACACAGAGTGCTGATTGATGCATTTACAATCCTTTAGCCAGACACAAAAGTTATCCAAGTCCCCACTAGATTAGCTAGACACAGAGCACTGATTGGTGCATTTATAAACCTTGAGCTAGACACAGGGTGCTGATTGGTGCGTTTACAATCCTTTAGCTAGACACAGAGTGTTAGAAAAGTTCTCCAAGTGCCCACTAGGTTAGCTAGACACAGAGCACTGATGGGTGCATTTACAAACCTTGAGCTAGAGACAGGGTGCTGATTGGTGCATTTACAAACCTTTAGCTAGACGTAAAAGTTCTCCAAGTCCCCACCCCACTTGGAAGCCCCTAGTGGATCCCTGGGGGCCAGTCCCGCTCCACGCACCTGCACTCCTCAGCCCTTGGATGGTTGATGGGACCCAGTGCAGAGGAGCAGGGGGTCATGCCCCGGGAGGCTCAGACCACACGGGAGCCCACCAGGGGAGCAGGGGAGGTCTTGGGCATGGCGGGCTGCAGGTCCAGAGCACTGCCCCATGGGGAGGCAGCTGAAGCCTGGTGAGAATTTGAGCGTGGCACGGGTGGGCTGGCAGTACTGGGGGACCAGGCCCGGGTGTTAAGCCCCTCACTGCCCGGGGCCGCTGGCGCCAGCTGGCTGCTCCAAGTGTGGGACCCGGGGAGCCAATGCCCACCCAGAACTCGTGCTGGCCCGCCAGCGCCACACGCAGCCCTGGTTCCTGCCTGCACCTCTCCCTCCACACCTCCCCGCAAACAGGGAGACAGCTCCGGCCTCGGCCAGCCCAGAGAGGGGCTCCCACAGTGCAGCAGCGGGCTGAAGGCCTCCTCAAGTGCAGCCAGAGTGGACACCGAGGCCAAGGAGGCACCGAGAGTGACCAAGGGCTGCTAGCACGTTGTCACCTCTCAAATGCACATCAAATGTTGACAGAAGGAAAAATGAATTGCAGTTGAGAAGAATTTTTTCTTACTATATCAGAGAACTAATTTCTGATCACTGTACATTGTCATAGATTTATAAAGCTGGTGAATTCAAATGGTTTCAGCAGTTTTTTCCAATTTTTGTCCCTAGAGATTACTAGTGAAGTCCCTCTGGGTTTAAGTAAAGCACAAGTGAGACCTTCTGCTCCTCAGCTTTTATGTGCAGAATCTCACAAAGTGAAATTATAGGTGATTATAAAATTCATCGCTGTCAGAAGCCAGATGATACCTCCCAGATAGGGTAAGAGTTGGTATCTTCTCAGCTGAACCAGTAAGCTGTAATAAGAACAAAATACAAAATGAGATTCTTAGCCACCTGATCTGTTCTCTTATACTTATTGTAGACAACTAGGTTAAGCTTTGGTTTTCAACTTAATTTTCTCTCCAAAACGTCTGGTTTCTCTCTGCAGCAATTTTGTGTCGCTGTTTGTCATTGCCTAGTATTGATCCACTACTTCCTTCCTGGATCTCAGTTCAGCTAATCCCATGCCCCTGCCATGAATCCAGCATTTTCTGGAACTCGTGTTGTCAAGTCCCTTTATACAAGGGAAATACACTAGAGCCTTCTCTGTCTCCCATATTCGTTAGTTAGCTGCACACTGATGCATGAATGGAAAAGATATGTTTTCTCTGACTGGACTGTTAGCTTTTTGCACTACCAGTCAAGTATCTATCAGAACAACTATAATGAAAACTATAAATCTCAACCCGAGGGAACAGTTAATGTGAATGGTTTTCTTGTTTGTTTATTTTGTTCTGTTTCTATGGTCTCCCAAGCCGTGGTGTTGCATTAAGATTCAGGATATGAGCTATTGTGAGGCTAGTGTAACGTCGCGGGTCCTTGTGTTAAACGTTTACATTTCCATTCAACTTGACTTTTCCTCTCACATAACCTATCCTTCGGAAAAGTGTCAAACATTGACAGCATAGAGAAAATTGTGGCCCACACATCATGTCAACAGAACTGTGTTCTTGTTCTGATGTGTAACTTGTAGGTTTTAGAGTGAGCGCACCCTCAAATTCTGCAGCACAAAATCTAGAAATGATGAGAGATGGGAATCACATCTGTGAACAATGGCAAAGACAAAGAATAGTAAGTGGGAAGTGACCAAAAAAAAAAAAAAGTCTACTGTTCATTGTGTCAGTGGCCCCAAAATCCTAGAGAAAGCTTTGAATGATTCTGACAAGTTAAAACATACTGATAATGGCAGTGTAGATTATTATCTATCTGAAGGGTACAAAAATGGCTTCAGAGAAGGCTTTTTAGCCTATGATTTGCCGAACACTTTTGCAGAAAAGACATCATATTAAAAATGCCCAATTTGCAACTGCAAGTGTATTGTTCTACCTTTATAGAGCAGTAGAACAATCTCATGTCAAACTTCAGTGCTGCCGCGGAGGTCTTATCTAAATAGTTCTAGGTCCCAGGCTCCAGATCTCTTCCTTTCTAGTTCTTCTGAAGATGTCAGTAAAGGGGCATCATAATGATGATCCTGGGCCCCCATGAAAAATTAAATTAAATTATAAATGGGAGCCTGTCTTTATTATTATCTGTTTTTGTGTATGACTAAAATAGCTTTTTTTTTTTTTAAGATGGAGTCTTGCTCTGTTGCCCAGGCTGGAGTGCAGTGGCACGATCTCCACTCACTGCAAGCTCCGCCTCCTGGGTTCATGCTTGCCTCAGCCTCCCGAATAGCTGGGACTACAGGTGCCCGCCACCACACCGCGCTAATTTTTCTGTATTTTTAGTAGAGGTGGGGTTTCACTGTGTTAGCCAGGATGGTCTCCATCTCCTAACCTTGTGATCTGCCCACCTTGGCCTCCCAACATGCTGTGATTACAGGCGTGAGCCACCGCGCCCAGCCAATTTGCTTTAAAAACAAAAACTATTACTGAAAAAAAAAAATTGTGCCAATGAGGTTGTTGAAAGATTAGCATTAAAAATTAAAGTAGGGGCCAGGCACAGTGGCTTACACCTGTAATCCCAGCACTTTGAGAGGCCGAAGCGGGCGGATCATTTGAGGTCAGGAGTTTGAAACCAGCCTGGCCAACATGGTGAAACCCCATCTCTACTAAAAATACACAAATTAGCAGGTCATGGTGTCACACGCCTGTAATCCCAGCAACTCGGGAGGCTGAGGCAGGAGAATTGCTTGAACCTGGTGGGTGGAGGTTGCAGTGAGCCGAGATCACACCATTGCACTCCAGCCTGGGTGACAGAGCGAGACTCCATCTCAAAAAAAAAAAAAAAAATTAAAATAGGAGTTTATGCATGTTAAAAAACTTGTCTCTGAGATACCAAGACAATGTAACTATGCAAAGCAATGCATCCTCTGGAAGACCAACTCACCAGGTTTTATATTCTTGAAGAATGATTTTTAAAGAATATAAGCAAATATAGCTTGGGCACGGTGGCTCATGCCTGTAATCCCAGCACTTTGAGAGGCTGGGATGGGAGGATTGCTTGAGCCCAGGAGTTCAAGACCAGCCTGGGCACAACATAGGGAGACCCGGTCTCCTCAAAAAAATCAAAAACTTAGCCAGGGCTGGTGGCACATGCCTGTGGTTCCAGCTATCTGGGAGGGTGAAGCTGGAGGGTCTCTTGAACCCAGAAGGTTGAGGCTGCAGTGAGCCAAGATTGCACCACTGCACTCCAGCCTACGTGACAGAGTGAGACCCTGTCACAAACAAATAAATAAAAACATAAGCAAATATAGTATATAAGGAACATAAAGTTTAGCAATCCTAAAATAAGGAACATATATGAACCGTCAAGTCTTATAAAGATGTAAAAATATTTCCCAAGCAATCTATTATTATTCAATATAATGGCAACTGTTGTAAATCATGTACATGATGAGTGGTGCTCACTAGGTTTTGCAAACATTTTAGATTGTTTAAATTGTACAAGTGTTTTTGAAAGTATCTCCGTGGACGTATTCTGAAATCTCCAAAATGTTCCTGGACAGTAAAAAATTTTTATTTAATGGGACTCAACAAGAAGGAAACACCTACAATTGCAGCGAAGCAAAAGTTAACTCAATTGAACATTTCTGATTTGTAAACAATTGCTTCTGACTTTAAATGGTGAAGATAATTGCTTCAATTATTAGAATGTGTCCAAATATATATATATGTGTGTGTCCAAATATATATATATTTTTTATTATTTTTTTATTTTTTTTGGAGACAGAGTCTCACTCTTTCGCCCAGGCTGGAGTGCAGTGGCACGATCTCGGCTTACTGCAACCTCCACCTCCCGGGTTCAAGCGATTCTCCTGCCTCAGCCTCCCGAAATACTGTTCCTGATTTGGATAACCTTTGCTTGAGAAAACTTGATTCTTCTTCACCTGGGTAATTTATTCTGGCAACTTCTGAATGTGTTTTCCTAAAGCTTCTTCCCTAATTGGAAGGAGATTTAATATTTTTTGACACATGCAAACTTAACAGCCCCTATGTGAAATATTTTCTGCTTTTGAAGGTGTGAAACTGGTTAAAATGTTTTAAAACTTTTCCCTTAATTGCAAAGGAAATATATGTACATGTTAGAAGACTTAGAATATATAGAAAAGCCAATAAAATTAAAGTTCTATGTTGACACTTTTTGATGTATATCTTTGCATATATTTTCTGTGTCGTGCACTCACACACATACACACATGCATCCAAATGAAATAAGCTGGTGGAACTTTGCACAAAAATACGTAAGCAAAAGTAATAATGATTAGTATTTGGTAGTGTGGCTTACTAATGCGTACTGCTTGATATGAGCTTTCTTGGAATTTTAAATGTAGGTGGAACCCAGATCTTTTTTAAATTTTACTTTAATGCTATTAAGTTTGTTTGAGTTGTAGTGGTAATGCAAATGTCATTACCTTGAAATCATTCTTTCTCAGATGATAGAGTTCTCACAGTTCATGCCAGGAATGTATTGATGGGATTTTATTTGTATGCTTGTTTGTTTTCATTGAACTGTTTGAATTAAACTCTTAGAATCATTCTTGATGGTTTGAATCGCCATTACTTAAAAAGTAATTATTATTATTTCTGAAAATATTTCCAATAATTATATCTACACTTGATCTTAACCAAAGGCCAAGAAGCAATGAATAATTACATCTACAGGAAAAAAAAAAATGAACACCAACTTTTAGCACTGCTTTTTTTCTATGTGGTGGAATGCAGAATGTTTATTGTTTATTTATGTTTTACATCTATATTTTTCGGTGTTTCACAAAGAGCCTATATTGGTTTTTATAATCAGAAAAAGAATTTCATTACAAAGAAGTAACAATGACTGAACCGTTTTCTACATGGTACAGAACTACATGAGAACCATGGGTTCCATAAATAACAGGCCTATTTTGTTTTACTCAATGATACATCTTTGAGGTCAAACTCCCAGAGTTTGTGCCATCTCTTACAAAACAGCATGAGTGAGAATTTGGTTTTCCTTTTTGGGTAAAGTTTCTACAAAGCTTGCTGATAAAACTCATTTTACTTTTGCAAAACAATTCCCTTACTTTGGGAGCTAAATGGAGATGAAGCTGATAACGGGACTCAGTGCTTCAACTTTAAAGCAGAAGCTAGGGTCATAAAGACATGGAGTCCTAAAATACTCTTCCAAAGTACAGTCGCATCCAGCTAAGATAACCCTTGGAAACGTTTGCTGAAAACGCGTAGTTCGTTCATGCATGTCTTCCATGTTGGCCATTTCCACCTTCTTCTGTCAAAGCCACAGAAACTAGGGGAAGGCCAGGGAGCATGTTCAGCTCATCTTCACATGAATTCTGAGAAACTGTTGCGAATCAAAGAAACCTCAGTGAGACATTAACAAAAAGTAATCTGAGTGACGTCTATGTAAAAGTCATTGCAAAGCACACTAGCTGCTAGACATATCTGGGGAGCTACCACCAATGCACTCCCTTGACAGAAAACCAGGACACCTCTTAGATGAGCTCTTTCTTTAGTGGAAAACCCTTATGTAATTTTAATTGACAGCAATGCAAATCAGCCTGTATTGAATGAGTGTGCCTAATATATGCTTAATACTGAAACAGGTTGAAGTACCTCTCATAGACCCCCCATTGACTTTTCGTCTGACATCCCACACAACCAGTTTTGATGGAAGTCACACCATCACTCTGATGTTCTCTTCTATTTTTGATTCCAGCCTTGAAAGTCAGGATGAACTGGTGAAGATAAGACTTCTTTAAAGTACAGGAGAAGTCTATTGGCACAGAATAAAAGCAGTAATGTTTATTAGAGTTGTGCAAATAGCTGTTGTACTTAGTTCTCTCAACATTGCTTTTTTTTTTTTAATGATGACAATTCTTCACATAATTGCCAAACTAAAGCAAAAGAAAACTTTCTCAATCTTTATGATGCTTTCATCAGATAACCAATATAATGTATCTTCCAGAAGACTCTGTCTCCTCAGACTTTAGTTTGTTCTCGGGAAGTTAGAGATAAACAAAGATGGCCTTAATAAATCTCTCTAATGTTGTAAATATACAGTTTCTGGTTTTTTTTCTCCTTGGGGCAGTGGGCCAGGTATCATCAACAATTCAGATATTCTGACCTTTCTCAAAAATGTCATTACGTTAAGAACATTGTGACTTAGCAAATTGTTGGAGAAAATTAGGATGCTTTTTAGTAGTTCTGCCATCATTAAAAATCAGCTGCCTTCTGGGGAAACTGATGCTACACCCTTGATGAGGTGTTGAATTTGAACTGAAAAGAATCCCCCAGAGAAGGAGGTGTTTGCTTTCTCAGAATGAAGCTCCAGGGAGGGTATTTAAAACTGATGTTTGGCCACCATTAACGAACAAGTATGGCATAATTGTGTTTGGGGCCAGGAGTGTTTAGAGGGGTTTTTGTTTGTTCTGTTGTTGAGGGTGTGGAGGGAAGGAGTTGAAGGTGTTTGCTTTCCCCGAACTGCCATTACCCCTGCATTGGTTTGATAGGGCTGCCCTAACAAAGTACCAGAGACATGTAGATTAGAAACAACAGAAATTCCTCACAGTTCTGGAGGCTGAAAGTCCAGGATCAAGGTGACGGCAGGGTTGGTCTCTCCCCACGCTTCTCTCCTTGGCTTGTAGATGCTGCCTTCTCCCTGTGTCTTCATGTGGTCTTCCCTCTGTGTGTGTCTGTGTCCTCATCTCCTTTTCTTATAAAGACACCAGTCAGGCCAGATGCCGTAGCTCACGCCTGTAATCCCAGTACTTTGGGAGGCCGAGGCGGGCGGATCACACTTTGAGACCAGCCTGGCCAACATGGCGAAACCCCATCTCTTCTAACAATACAAAAATTAGCCGGGTGTGGTGGTGTGTGCCTGTAATCCCAGCTACTTGGGAGGATAAGGCAGGAGAATCACTTGAACCCGGAAGGTGGAGGTTGCAGTGAGCTGAGATCGTGCCACTGCACTCCAGCCTAGGCGACAAGAGCAAAACTCTATCTCAAAAAAAAAAAAAGACACCAGTCATATTGGATTGAAGCCCACCCTAATGACCTCATTTTAATGTAATCATTTCTTTAAAGACCCTATCTCCAAATATGGTTGCATTCCAACCATATTTAAGATCCTTTCTCCAAATATGGTACTGGGGGTTAAGGCTTCAGCATATGAATTTGGTTGGGGGGCGGGTGGACAGAGTGCAGCCCCTAACAACTCTGATTCAAGGTCTTTTCACCAAATCCATAAGCCCTTTGCTTTGTAGTGGTCAGAAGGGAAAGAGAGGAGACAGGAAGATATTCATGGCTTTTCCACAAGAACTGACTAGCTTCTGCAGCAAATGTTTTTGTTTTTCCCCTCCTTCAGTACGGGATAGCTAAAAAGTCCACTGTGAACCTTGAGAGCACTTTGCTTTCTCTCCCTATATTTCTTTATTTCCCCCAAACAGAAGGGTGCCTCTGTCCCTCAGCATATGTTAGTTAGGAAACCACTCTCCTTGTGTTTGCATTTAAGAGATGGGAAAGAGCTAGTCAGTGAACTCGGCCAATCAGAGGCTCTGTAACTGGCAGATACCTTGGAGATCACCAGCCACCTGTTGTGCACCCACAGTATACCTGACCCTTTACCAAGCACGACACGTTCTCTCATTTACTCCTCCTAATATCCCTGTGAGGCAGGTACTGTTGTCAACCCTAGCTTGCAGATGGGACAAGGGCATCTTGGACAAGTTTGGTAATTGATATAAAGTCCCAGAGCTGAGCACACTGTGGAGCAAGGATTTGAACCCAAGAAGTCTCCTGCTAGAACCTTTGCTCTGAATCCCTTCTTAACACCATTCCCTAGTCGTATTGGCAGAGGAGAAACCTGTATGTAGAGAACTAACCATATTTTTCTCAGCACCCAGTATCAAGAATTGTCTCAGGGCCTCCCCAAAGACCTAGGTTCTAGCTCCAGCTCCACTAATCATTGCTAACTGGTCTTGACATAGTAAATTAACCTCTCTGAGCTTGTATTCCATATGTAAAATAGGAGAATTGGATTACAGCCATGTTTCTCAAACTTTAGGCTAGATCCATAAAAATAAATACATTTTATTTGGCAACCCAGTACACACACACACACACACACACACACACACACACACTTCATAGCCAAAACAAGAGTTTGATACCAAAATATCCATCCTTATTATATGTGAATGTCCTCTGATATTTTCTATTCTAATCTATTTTCATGATTTTTAAATGCTAATTGTGACCTATTCTACTGGATTTGTCAAAAAGCTGAACTAGGTGACCCAGTTTAGACTCCTGGAATCCTAAAATCCTGTTAATCTATGTAGATGTCTGTTTGGAGCTTCTCCTATCTTAAATGCATATCTATTCTAAACAAATGAATATCACATATTACAGGGGACAACATCCTTTTTACCTCTGGTATGAGTTAACTGCATCATGGAAATAATAATAATTACTTCTATTTATTGTGTACCTCCTATGTGCTAGGGCTTTAAAATGCAGTATCTCCTGTAGCCTGTAGGTGGTAGGTATTATCTCTGATTTATAGATGAGGAAACTAAGGATCCGAGTAAGTAATTTGCTCAAGGCCCCGTAGGCACCAAAGCTATTTGAACCAAGGCCATTCTAATACCAAAGCCCTTACATTCAACCTTTTTTTCAGAGGAGGGGATATAAAGGGGTTTAGAAGGAGAGGTAAAGTCTAAAAGCTACCGCAGCTGCTCATAATTTATTTCCTAATAGTTTGCTGTCCCTGGCAGAAATGACTGTCCTCTGGGGTGTGAAGCCACTGCTGCAGCAATGACTGAATCACCTGGGAAGCTTAAACGATTCCCCGTGCCCTCACCCAGGCCACCCAAGGACCAGTTAAATCAGAATTGCTAGGGGTGGAACCCAGGCCTCAGTGGTTTTTAAAGCCCCCAAGGTGGTTCTAATGGGTAGCCAAGGCTGGGAACCATTGCTCTGAAATCTCAGAAATTAAAGAGATGTAAGGAGCTTTTCTATTTTACCTCCTGCAAACAAGATTTACGAAAATACTGCTTAAAACTCTTTCACTGCTCCCACAGAGCTGAAGTATGGGGTCTTTGCTGTTTCTTTGGAGCACACACACAAATCTGATAAACAACCTTGTATCTGCTTTTCAACACCTAGAGAAATTAGAGAATGCTAAGGATGTAGATGAGGAGATGTTTAAAGCAACTGTGGTATTCTGGAGAATCTAGCTCCGAGATACTTCGTAACTCAGCTCACGTCATTTTGTTTTTTAGTTTTCATTTTTACTCATTTACATATTTTTTTCAGACAGAGTCTCACTGTGGTGCCAGGCTGAAGTACAGTGGTGAGTCACAGCTCACTGCAGTATCAAATTCCTGGGTAATTCTAATTCTCCCAGGATTGGCGCCTCCTTAATAACTGGAACTACAGGTGCACACCAGCACAGCCACCTCATTTTTAAAATTTTTTTCTAGAAGTGGGGTCTTGCTGTGTTGTCTGGGCTGGTCTCGAACTCCTGGCCCCAAGCAATCCTCCCGCCTCAGCCTCCCAAAATGGTGGAATTACAGGTATGAGCCACCACACCCAGCCAGCTCATGTATTTCTGAAAGTCATTTTTGTATAAATGGAGAAGTCAGTTGTTGAATTAGCAGAATTGAGTGTGACCTGTAGCCGTAGGCCAAGTGGACTGGGGACAATGTAGAATGCTAACAAAGACTAAAGTCACTATAAATATGATAAGCCATCACATTTTCTTAAAAAGGGCCGGGCGCGGTAGCTCACGGCTATAATCTCAGTACTTTGGGAGGCCGAGGTGGGTGGATCATTTGAGGTCAGGAGTTCAAGACCAGCCTGGCCAACCCCACCTCTGCTAAAAATAAAATTAACTGGGCGTAGTGGCAGGCGCCTGTAGTCCCAGCTACTTGGGAGGTTGAGGCAGGAGAATCACCTGCCTTGGGAGGCGGGGGTCGCAGTGAGCCAGTATCGTGCCACTGCACTCCAGCCTGGGACAGAGTGAGACTCCGTCTCAAAAACAACAAAAGGGCAGGGGGGCCTCGGTGAAAGATTCCCACTTTTTCACATGGATTATGGTAACTATGGTGAAACCAGGAAGCCTCTCCCAAAGCGTTTTCCCACAGGAACAGGATGATGTCATGTTACTAACCTTCCAGTCTTACCCAACGTTATACCGGGGTTATTGCAGTGTGTAATCTATTTGCCATTTGAAATATAAATGATCAACACTCAATTTCACTGTCTTCCATGAAGGAGTCTTCAAAATGGGGACTGTGCCATACTGCTGGGGTTTTTCCACATCTCAAGCCACAGCATTAATAATGTTAAAAATATCTGCAATTTTCATACTTCAGACAGTAAAAGCACAGCATTACCATAACCAAGAACAAATGCGTGCTATTCTCAAAGATGATTATATGTTTCTTTTAGACCCCTTGACAGATGGCAAGTCCTGAATTCTCCTGCTTAGGCCAACATGGATAGAGGTGCTATGCGTCTGCTCTGTCTGTAGTAACAGCCCCTGATGTTTGATTGCTTACAGAATGATGTGGCCACACTTCTGAAACCCATATCAGAAAAGATTCAGGAAATCCAAACATTCAGAGAAAGAAACCGGGGGAGTAACATGTTTAATCATCTTTCGGCCGTCAGCGAAAGCATCCCTGCCCTTGGATGGATAGCTGTGGTGAGTCTAGATGGAATGTTGCCTCTTCACCTCATCACACTTTTGGAGTATTTAGGAGAACTCATAGCTTAGTTACCTTCACGCTCCTTGCACTGAAGGAAGCTTCTTCCTAAGCTGAATGCATCTGCTTTCTCCTACCCTGTTTAAAGTTCAATGCTTTCTGTTCTGAGATACTGTAGAAAGTGTTTTTATCAACCTTTACAGAGCAACATTTGCCTCCCACTTTCAAGTCCACGCGTCTCCATTGGTTTTCTTCTTCTTTAAGGCATTTTCTTTCTTATCCTATTTTTTTTTTTCCTTCTATGCTTGGGTGACGGTCCTGTTTTCTCAGTCCCCCAAACCCGGTCCTTATGTCAAGGAGATGAATGACGCTGCCACCTTTTACACTAACAGGGTCTTAAAGGACTACAAACACAGGTACGTACCTTACTTCACTCACCACATTTTCAGTTGATTACTTGTTAGACATTGGTCCCTAAAACTCGGTACAGTTAACTACTGATTCCTTTTCAAGGCTCTACACTAATGTACTATAAACTTTAAAGGAAAATCTAATATTTGCAGATAAAGTCAAGTGGAAAGTGGAATCAATTATCCAGATAATATATGTGTTTTAGAAAGTCTACCTCTGTTCGCTTATAATGAATAAACTCTCCCCACTTGAATGCATGTCACTATCTTATGTATTCCCACAATAATCAGAGAGCTTGGTGATGGAGCAACCCTATATGGTACAGAACCTTTACATGGATCAAAGTAGAGTTGGAGGGTGAGCTATAGATGAGAGGAGGAATCAGGAAATGAAGTGTGAATCAAGGACAGGAATGAGATGAAACAACAAACCAGAGCAGTGAGAAGGAAACCAGAGACTCAGTTAATATGAAATACAACTGGGGTGGATTCAGAGACACCTGTAAGACTAGCAGCCATTCAGAGCGCTGCTGAAAGTATAGATGAGTCTAAACCAAGGGGCTTTGCCTGGTGAACCAGCGTGAAAGGACTTTGCATTCTACAGCACAAGTAATAGATCCCAGAGTAACTTAAACTGGAGTCAGAATAGAAAATAGGCCCAAACTGAAAGCTCTGACATGGCAGAGCTGAAGAAATATCCAGGAAAATGTGTCCTAAACCATTTAAGGGATATCATGAGATTCCTCCCCCTCTGATAAGGTCATGCCTTGTACTCTAAACAGCTGGCTAAATGTGATGTGGCTGGTGCCTAGGAACTAAGGGAAGGGATGAGGCAAATGTAAGAGCAACAAGGTTCTACCTGCTTCTGGCCCTGGACTCCAGAGTGGATCCCCCTCTGAGCTCTTAGATGGCAGCAACAGGAGTGACCATTGGTCAGCAAATGCAGAGGCACCTGGGGACGTCCCATGTGTTGACCCAGACTGTTCAGGCGGAAGGACATTAAAGAACCTGTATTATTGGATTATTCCTTCAATTCACGTTTTTTTGTTTGTTTGTTTTTTGGTTTTTTGAGGCGGAGTCTCGCCCTGTTGCCAGGTTGGAGTACAGTGGCGCGATCTTGGCTCACTGCAATCTCCGCCTCCCAGGTTCAAGCAATTCTCCTGCCTCAACCTCCCAAGTAACTGGGACTACAGGCATGCACCACCACATCCAGCTAATTTTTGTATATTTAGTAGAGACAGGGTTTCACCATGTTAGCCAGGATGGTCTCAATCTCTTGACCTCATGACCCGCCCGCCTCAGCCTCCCAAAGTTTTGGGATTACAGGCATGAACCACTGTGCCTGGCCTCAATTCACCCCTTTGTTTTACTAATGCAGATGTGAAAATTAGAACCAGAGGAAAAGGGTCTGCAACAATATAAGACAAATTTTATATGGAATATAGAAAAATTGCATAAAATATATAAATAAATACCTAGTATACTTCCAGGCCATTAATTAATATTACATATTCAAAATTTTCATCAGTCTTTCCTTTGTAGATTTTTAAAATTTTAAAAACATTGAGTAGATACAAAAGAATATTTATAAAATATACATAAGGTGTAAAGGATGACAATACAAAAAAATACATATACATGCATCCCTCAGGTTAAGAAATATGTAACTGGCCGGGCGCGGTGGCTCAAGCCTGTAATCCCAGCACTTTGGGAGGCCGAGACGGGCGGATCACGAGGTCAGGAGATCAAGACCATCCTGGCTAACATGGTGAAACCCCGTCTCTACTAAAAACTACAAAAAACTAGCCGGGCGAGGTGGCAGCACCTGTAGTCCCAGCTACCCGGGAGGCTGAGGCAGGAGAATGGCTTGAACCCGGGAGGCGGAGCTTGCAGTGAGCTGAGATGCGGCCACAGCACTCCAGCCTGGGCGACAGAGCGAGACTCCATCTCAAAAAAAAAAAAAAAAAGAAATATGTAACAATATTTTTTTACTGTAAAAAGCAGGCCGGGAGTGGTGGCTCACACTTATAATCCCAGCACTGTGGAAGGCTGAGACAGGTGGATCACTTGAGGTCAGGAGTTCATGACCATCCTGGCCAACATGGTGAAACCCTGTCTCTACTAAAAATACAAAAATTAGCCAAGCGTGGTGGCATGCACCTGTTGTCCCAGCTACTCAGGAGGCTGAGGCAGGAGAATTGCTTGAACCCGGGAGGCAGAGGTTGCAGTGAGCTGAGATTGTGCCACTGCACTCCAGCTTGGGTGACAAAGTGAGACTCCATCTCAAAAAAAAAAAAAAAAAAAAGGCAGTCATACCCAACAATTCCATTCCTAGGTGTATTTCCAAAAGAAATAAAAACATATGTTCACCCAAAATCTTGTACACAATATTCATTGAAGCATTATTCATAATAGCCAATAGGTGGGAACAATCCAAATGTTCATCAGCCGATGAATGGATAAATAAAATATGGTATATCCACACAATGGAATATTATTTGGCCATGAAAAAAAAGAAAAGAGTATTGATACTTCATTCTTTTATTCGGGCTGCAGCATGGATGAACCCTGAAAATATTGTGCTAAGTGAAAGTAGGACTGCGGAAATTTAGGGAAAACTTAAACTTTTAAAAGTTTAATTTTTTTTTTTAAGTTCAAGTAATTACTCCCTTTTGGGGAGTAATTGCTAATGGGTATAGGGTTTCTTTTGGGGGCAACAAATATGTTCTAAAATTGATTGTGGTGGTGATGGCTCAACTCTGCTGAGCTAAACTATGGAACTGTACACTGGAAATGGCTGAAGTGTATGGGATGTGAATTATATTTCAATAAAGCTGTTATATTTTAAAAAACAAAAAGAAAAACAAACAACCATCACATTCCCCTCACATAATTTAATCGTTCCATGTTGCTTTTAGGAAGAGGAGCTTTAGCAGACAGAACTCCTAATTCCAGGGTCTTCAGTGCACCTCTTTTCCTCTTAGGGGCTCTGCCTACCCCGAGAAAACTTTAGTTAAAACAACTGTGCTCAGTTACAGACTTTTTACATCAAGGCAATTGTGCCCAGTGATACACCTCCAAATGTTGCTGTGTTGTATTATAGACTTTAGGAGTGTGTGGCACGCATGAGAAAGGCATCAGAAATGCAAGATGGCCTGTTCTTCTGACATAAAAATAACATTTCAGAAAAGAGCAAGTTTCAGTTGCCAAACCTGGATATCATATGACAGCATGAACATACACCCATAGTGACTTCTTTTGTTCCAGATATACAGGCACACACCTACACATGCCAGTTCAGGACAGCTCAAGCACTACCTAGGTTTCTGCCTTTTTTACCTTCCACCCTTGGAGACTATTTTTAATTAGTATCTCAGTTCATCAGCTCCTGTCCTTCTCCCTGTCCCTCCCTGAGTATATGTTGGGGCTGTGGGTGTGAGGGGTTCTCCCCAGGTAGCAGCATAGTCAAATGGGTTGGGCTTTTCTACATGCTTTTGTTCACAAAGAGGGTTCAGTATTTGCCCCTCAGTGTTAACTCTAGCAATTAAGTAGAAAATGTACTTCCAGTAGTACCAAAGACGACTCAGTTAAGCTCAGTGGACCACCTCAAGACTGTACAAGAAGCCGAAGAAACGCAGCTGGAGGTGCAAATGCATTTGTTTTACTGCTAGGAGTAGTCAAAGCGCTCCCAGGTCACCCTTGAGCTTCTGAAAGCGGACTAAGCAGCATACTCCACACCACACAACACCCGTTTACTGGTGGACTCAAGCCCGCGGTGCCGTCTCCGTGTCGTAGTTATTTGTGAGTCACTGCTGCCCACTGGGCAGATAGGACCGTAGGTAGAGGAGTAAAAAGGCAGACTTCCTTGAGGTTTAAACAGGACTGTGAGCCGTGGAGTCTGTATCTGTGCAACACTTACCACCAGCTTGACTGCTCATTGGCTATTTTTCTCTCTCTCTTTTTTTTTTTTTTTTTTTTTTTTTTTTTTTTTGAGATGGAGTCTCACTCTGTCACCTAGGCTGGAGTGCAGTGGCATGATCTCAGCCCACTGCAATCTCCGCCTCCCAGGTTCAAGCAGTTCTCCTGCCTCAGCCTCCCGAGTAGCTGGGACTACAGGCATGCACCACCATGCCCAGCTAATTTTTTTTGCATTTTCAGTGGAGACGGAGTTTCGCCATGTTGGTCAGGCTGGTCTCAAACTCCTAACTGCAAATGATCTACTCACCTCAGCCTCCCAAAGTACTGGGATTATAGGTGTGAGCCACCCCGCCTGGCCTGGCTCTTTCAATATATGAATAGAGTGAGTCATTTATTTTAGCTTTATAGAGGTGTGGCCTCTCTGAGTCATAATCATTAAAATTCACATTCCCCTACCATAGCTTCTTCCAGAGTATATGGAAACTGAAGATAGGTTTGCAGCTCCCAATGTGTATTTGGGTCCTGTTCAATTTGTTACCTCTTAAAGACTGACTTCAGGTAAAAGAGCACCATACTCTTAGTCCTTATTACAAGTTTTGCTAGAACGTTCTTCAAGTCAAAATAATATACTGCATTGGTTAAAAAAAAAAAACTTGCCCATATAGACTTGGACTTCATCCATTGTTAAATTTTTTAATAGAAAATAACTGAATCAGACGTGGTGGCTCATGCCTGTGATCCCAGCTCTTTGGGAGGCTGAGGAGGGAGGATAGCTTGAGTCCAGGAGTTCAAGACCAGCCTGGGCAACATAGTGAGACCCCCATCTCTACCACAAAAAATTAAAAATTAGCTGGACATGGTGGTGCACACCTGTAGTCCCAGCTACTTGGGAGGCTGAGGTGGGAGGATCACTTGAGCCCAGGAGGCTGAGGCTATAGCAAGCTATGATCTCACCTTTGCACTCCAGCCTGGGCAACAGAGCAAGACGCTGTCTCTAAAAAAAAAAGAAAAGAAAGTATACTGAATGTCAACATGCTGTTTCTATAATGTCTACAAACATACGTGTGTGTTATATGTACATATACATATAAACATAGACATATGTGTGTACATTTATATTGAAGTAATGTTCATGCTCTAATAATAGCTATGTGTATACTGCTTCCTATGCACAAGGCACTGTACTAAGACCCTTACAAGACCCTACAGACTTAGGAAACTAACGAGAGAGACCATTGGAGCTGCACTTAGTTTTTGAGTTTTGACTGTGAAGGTGAGATAAAGCGACAATGAGATTTTTCATACATTTGATGAATATAATCAGTACATCTAAAAATGTAGAACAAAACCACACTCACATTTTTTCTATTTGTAGAGTGAATAATTATGACTTCGGTTCCCAATTTCACTCTTTCTAAATGGCAATGCCTTAATACAACAGGATTCTAAACATGCTGGTGGTACTTTAGGGCTTTTCAAGGAAAACAAAATATGTCTAGAGACAAGTCATTATTATAAGAGCTTTAATAATAGAGATTTCCATTCGTGATTATCTTCAGATTAATGGCCCAGGAACATAATTAAATTTCTCTTAACTCAAATGTCATCATTTTTGCATTTACCTTGACTTCTATAAGTGAGAAAATATTATGGGTAAAAATTGCCAGAAGGAAATGCAACTATTTTTACCTATCTATAAGTTTAATATTTCTAACAATTCTTTCAATCTTTTATGTTAATCCTATTATAAAAGGTAAGCATTTTACTAGCCCTTGGTTCAGTAAAATAGACATAAAAATACTGGTGATGCCCTGCCTGGTTTGTATTGTCATTCAAAATATTAAATTAAGGGAATTTCAGTAAATGTCCCTTTAGAAGTAAGGGGTGTTACCTGTTTGTAAGAGATCAGTTTTCTTACTATACCAAAGTCTTTGTCAGTCATAATGGCTAAAATTCTCCAATTTGATTACAGTTTTTGTTTTTGTTTTTTTTTTTTTGAGACTGAGTCTAGCTCTTGTCCCCTAGGCTGGAGTTCAATGGCGCGATATCCTCTCACTGCAACCTCCATCTACTGGGTTCAAGTGATTCTCCTGCCTCAGCATCCCAAGTAGCTGGGGGATTACAGGCACATGCCACCAGGCCCAGCTAATTTTTGTATTTGTAGTAGAGACGGGGTTTCACCATGTTGGCCACGCTAGTCTTGAACTCCTGACCTCGTGATCCAGCTGCCTCAGCCTCCCAAACTGTTGGGATTACAGGCGTGAGCCACTGCGCCCGGCCTGATTACACTTTTAACCAAATAATTCAACAGAATTATGAGAAAATGAACCCAATACTTTTTTTCTTTTTTTTTTCTTTTTAATACCATTCTCATTCCTGGGAGCGTATTGTCTCTCATTTTGCATCAGAAGCAGCGCAGAAAGAAACAGCCTCCGCTGTACACCCCCTTCACATGAGTGCCGACAGGGACAGTGTGAGGGCACCCTACTGAAGTCAGCTTAGCTCTGTCGGGTCCCCTCTCTGTGGTCCCTCTGCTCCATACCCGGAGCTCAGGGCATCCGGCCACCTGCTCCCTCCCCTCAGGAGAGTGCTGGGCCAGCTTCCTCCCAGGGTTCCCTTCTGAAGCGCTTCATGGTGACCGGGCTGCAAGGACAATTGCTCAAGGCTCCAGGGGCCCTAGTCACCAGATAACCATGTGCCCCACAATCTTTTTAAAATTTTCTTTTAGATCCTAACTCTGCTTTCTTCCACTCTCTTTCACAACAAAGTGATTTGCGTCATGTGGACTGGGTGAAGTCATATTTGAACATTTGGAGTGAGCTTCAAGCATATATCAAGGAACACCACACCACGGGCCTCACATGGAGCAAAACAGTGAGTACCTGGCCCTCCTCCACCTGTGTAAAAACAGTCCATAAATATATATACACCCTGTGACCCAGTAATCTCACACCTTAAAACTTACCTCAAGGAAAATATAAGATTAAATGTCCATGCAGAGGGCCAGGCGCGGTGGCTCACGTCTGTAATCCCAGCACTTTGGGAGGCTGAGCTGGGCAGATCATTGAGGTCAGGAGTTCAAGACCAGCCTGGCAAACATGGCAAAACGCTGTCTCTACTAAAAATGTAAAAATTAGCCAGGCATGGTAATGCAAGTCTGTAATTCCAGTTACTCAGGAGGCTGAGACATGAGAATTGCTTGAACCCAGGAGGCAGAGGCTGCAGTAAGCCAAGATTGCACCACTGCACTCCAGCCTAGGCGACAGAGCAAAACTCCATCAAAAAAAAAATGCCCATATAGAAACTGTTTATGGAAATGTCATTTGTTGTAGGAGAAATTTCGGAACTGCCTACATAACATAGAAAAGAAAATGGCTAGCCAGGCGCGGTGGGTCACGCCTGTGATTCTAGCACTTTAGGAGGCCGAGGTGGGTGGATCACCAGAGGTCAGGAGTTGAAGACCAGCCTGGTCAACATGGTGAAACCCCATCTCTACTAAAAATACAAAAATTAGCTGGGTGTGATGGCGCATGCCTGTAATCCCAGCTACTTGGGAGGCTGAGGCAGGAGAATCACTTGAACCCAGGGGGCAGAGGTTGCAGTGCGCCAAGATTGTGCCACTGCACTCCAGCCTGGGCAACAGAGCAAGACTCTGTCTCAAAAATAATAATAATAATAATAATAATGTGTGATAGAAGTTGAAGGGAACAAGAAGGTTTGAAGACAGGTGTACATGGAAAGCTATGCAGCCATAAAACAGAACAAAAATCATGTCCTTTGCAGCAACGTGGAAGCCGCTAGAGACCATTCTCCTTTCCATTAGAAATTAATGTTACAGTGGACTTAGGGGACTTGAGGGAAAGGGTGGGAGGGGGCTGAGGGATAAAAGACTACAAATTGGGTACAGTGTACACTGCTCGGGTGATGGGTGTACCAAAGTCTCACAAATTACCAGTAAAGAACTTACTCATGTAACCAGGAATTAACTCAGGAACAGAAAGCCAAATACCACGTGTTACCACTTACAAGTGGAAGCTAATTAATGGGTACACGTGGACATAAAGATGGGGACAACAGACAATGGGGACTACTAGAGATAGGATGGAGGGAGGAGTCCAAGGACTGACAAATTACTTACTGTGTACCGTGCCCACTACCTGGGTGACGGGATCATTCACACCCCCAAACCTCAGCATCACACAACATACCCACATAACAAACCTGCGCATGTATCCCCTGAACCTAAAGCAAAGGTTGAAATTACTCAAAAAAAAAAAAAAAGGAAGACAGATGTAATTTTAATGAGGAGGAATTATGATTAAAATGTCCTTTAAATGTTCTTAACTTCTCTTTTAGTGTTCTAAAGTGTATTGAATAGTATTTTTGAATACCTAGGTGATCCTAGGACTTTGGTATCTTAGCAGCAGCATAAGATCCCGGCCTGTGTCTGTTCCCACTTTAATTCCTATGTGAGATGTTGCACTGACCTTTGCCCCTTTCGACTTTATCTCTTACATCCTCTCCCATGTTTCACCGTGTGTTCCAGCAACCCCTCACTCCTTGTGGTATCCTGAACAAAGTCAGTGCTTGGATTGCACCCAATGAAATTGATGTTGTTTCAAAATTTACCAGACTCATATTGTGTAACCTTTATTGCAATGTCCTGAACCTATATCCTGCTGTATAACCTAACTTCCCCCGGGGAAGTGCCCCTACCTTCTCTGCAAGGCTCACCTCACACACGACCTCTTTAAGAAACTTCCATTGATCTCCATCAGCTCCCCATCTGGGTTGGGTGGCTCTGCTCTCTGTCTGCCTCCTTTGTATCTTGAGTATACCTCAGTCATATCCTTGGCATATGGAATGGTGCTTTACTGTGTGCTTTGGGGACTCTCCCACTAGATTGGAAACTCATCTCTGTCTCCAGCCCCAGTATAGTGCCTGGCACAGAGTAAGTTGACAGTAAATGGTTTGAACTAAACGATCAGTGAGGGGCTCTTAGAGTGTTTCTGCACTTTTGAGTCTCTGCATTTGCTTCTCATGGAAACTCCTTTCCATTAGAAATCAATGTTACAGTGGACTTAGGGGACTTGAGGGAAAGGGTGGGAGGGGGCTGAGGGATAAAAGACTACAAATTGGGTACGGTGTACACTGCTCGGGTGATGGGTGCACCAAAGTCTCACAAATTATCACTAAAGAACTTACTCATGTAACCAGACACCATCTCTTCCCCAAGAACTTATGGAAATCAGAATAAAATAAAGAAATTAATGTTAACTTGAATGAAACACTTCTTTGTGAATTCCATTCAGAGGTAAAACTCTCACTGTCCTGAAAGCAGTACCCCAGCACCTAACCCCAGCACCTAACCCTCAGTGCTGGATGTCCCTGTCAGTATAGTAAGCAGGCTTCATGCCAAAGCTGAGTTTGTGGTTTTTCAAGAGAGTGTGGGGGCTTCTACATTTGTTTTCCAACACTTATACAAATGTTAACATTGACCCTTCAAGATCGATGTTTCTTTTTATATTCTACTTTGCCTGTTTTCTCCATAGCACTGAAATGCACAGTGCAAGATACAACTAAGTGGGTTAATTTTTTTTCTGCCCACAACATTGTGACTTTTGAGAATAGAGTTCAAAAACATGTGAAGGGTTTTAATAAGTAAGGGTATGTGTGGATATGGATGGGTGTTTATGTAGACACACTGGAATTAAAAAATAATAGTGTTTTGTTGTAGAGCCGTGTATCGTAAAGAGATAGTGTTTTGTTGTAGAGCCATGTATCATAAAGAGAAAGTGTCACATCTTTGCCACGGAGATAGATCATTATTAGAGAATAGTAAAATGAAAATCTGGAGCCCTTGACTCTATTATTATTTCATGGTAGATAAATGCCAGAGGAATGAGAATCCATTTATGGAAAATAGTGTCAACAAATGCTAGCCTGTTAATTCTCTAATGGTGCCCATGGAAAATGAATAGAAAATTACTTTTAAATGGTTTGAATACCTTTAATGCAATGTACTAAGCTGAGTAATTGTGTTTATGAATATAAAAGAGTTGATTATTAATTACAGAAAAACATGAATGTAGTTGTTTTCCTTTGTTCTAAAGTGAATACTTATTTCATTATGTTCAAGCCTCATAAAACAATACTTTCTCTTACCATGTACAACACATTCGGATATTTTATTTTTTATTTCATTTTTTATAAAATTCTGGCTGAGACCCAATAAATTGATTTCATGACCCCACTAGTGAGTCACATCTCACATTTTAAAAAGTGTGTTATAAGCTGGGTGTGGTGGCTCACGCCTGTAATCCCAGCACTTTGGAAGGCTGAGGCGGGTGGATCACCTGAGGTCAGGAGTTTGAGACCAGCCTGGCCAACGTAGCAAAACACTGTCTCTACTAAAAATACAAAAATTAGTCAGGCATGGTGGCGGGCACCTGTAATCCCAGTTACTTGGGAGGCTGAGGCAGGAGAATTGCTTGAACCCGGGAGGCGGTGGTTGTAGCAAGCTGAGATCGTGCCACTGCACTTCAGCCTGGGCAGCAGAGCGAGACTTAGTCTCAAAATAAATAAATAAATAGTTATAAAACGTAAGTGTTACATTTATACAAAATAAATGTGATCCATAGAGCACATCAGGCATCATGGATTGCCATGACAGCTGTTATTTATGTTATAGATATTACGTGCTCGCATAATATGCCAGGGGAAAATTCTATTCAAAATGGTAAAAGCAAAGCATCTGCTTCACTTCTTTAATGGAAGAGCAAAGTGATAAAGTTTTGGTCAGATATTAAAAATGACTAAAAATATTGTGTCAAGCCTTAAAACATATGCCTAGAAATATATTTCCTGATTTTTTTGTCTTATTCTTCCAAGTTTTGAGCAGCTATTAAAAAATATAACAATTGTATTTTTGAATTTTAAAATTAAATTTCTTTTAAATTATTAAAAACTACTTTAAGATTCCAAAGCATAGTCCATAGCATAAATTAAACTAATTTCTCTTCTCTTACTATGGCCTGTCAACATTCCAGCAAAATGAAGAATAAACAGTTATAGCCAGAGTTGCAGCATATTTGCAGAGAAGAGAAAGGACTACTAGAATCATCTGACTGAATGGTCTTTGGGAGGGAAAAATAAAACAAGATCATTTCATTTGTTTGCCCACTGATCACAACTCTGTAAAAACTACATATTTATAAAATGATAAATATCATGAAAGAACATAGAAAGATGTGGTGTTGATGTTCATGGACACCACAATATTCAGTTATTTTTTTAAATTTAATTTAATTTTTTTTTTTTTTTTTTTTTTTTTTGAGGCAAGGTGTCACTGTGTCACCCAGGCTGGAATGCAGTGGCATGATCATGGCTCACTGTGACCTTGACCTCTTGAACTCTAACGATCCTCCTGCCTCAGCCTCCTGAGCAGCTGGGACTACAGGCCTGCACCACCACCCCTGGCTAATCTTTTTATTTTTTTGTAGAGACAGAGTTTTGCCATGTTACCCAAGCTGGTCTCGAACTCCCCAGCTCAAGGAATTTGCTCGCCGTGGCCTCACAAAGTGCTGGGATTACAGGCATTGAGCCACTACATCTGGCCCAGAGGTTTTTAAAAAAAAACAAAACCGATTCCATCTTAACAGACATAGTCCATTGCACAAAACTACTTGCACCATGAAAAGTTTATGATGACTTAACACCTCAAGTACTTTCAGTAATTGTTGTTTTTTCCTATTTTCAAATCGGATTTTGAGATTTGCACTCTATGGGGTTTTTAGTAACTGACAGCATGCTGTTGGAGACCCGGCCTGTCCAAGGGCACATGGCTCTACAAAATCATCCTTCCCTGAGTTAACAGTTGGAGCTGAAAGTCCCTGATCCCGCCTCCTAACCTCTGCCTCCAGACCGCAGCTGTGTCGGGCAACTGCTGCCCTGTTCAGTTGTCAGGGTGAAATGCCAAACTTTGAGGCCAGTGGTTGGAAGAGAGTCTATGTGTGTGTGCGAGTGTGCCGGGGTGGGGTGGGGGTGAGTTGGGTGGGAGGAAGCAGCTGTGGAGTAATCTGTCTGGAATGTCTTCTTACATTTACCGTAATAAATGGAACGTTGTCGTTTCTATGAGCTTTTTTCCAACATGAAGGCAGCTGTCAACTAGAGAGACCCCACAGCAGAAGCTACTTGCCGTTTTCCGTTAGTTTCATCCTTGCAACCGGACCTCTTTTTCTTATGAGTTTGTGTCATGTCCTCAGTGCTAAGTTTCAAATGCACTTTGTTGAATAAATTGATCTTTTGGCACAAACCCAATAGCAACACTGTTACTTAGGATCCCTCGCAGTTGGCCAGATCTGTAATATTCCTTGGCAGCTCCTTCAAATCAGATAACTAAAGCCGAAAGACTAAAGCCTAGTCTTTACACTTATAATTACTGAAATAATTGATTTTTTTCCTACAAAACTGTTCATTTCTGTGAATCTATAATTGCAGACAATTATTCTGTTCTAAAAAAGTTTTGTTCAGAAAATTTGCTCAGAAAAAGGTCATGTAAAGAATTCTATGAGTAGAATAAATATGATTATTTTATTAACTTTCGGATGTTAAACTTGTTGACATATTTCTGTCCTTTCCTGTATTTTTTAATTACTTGAGCTTTGGGAACAAATAGAATATAATTATTTGTAGAGTAGAATAAAGCTGCACATGGATAAATGCATGTACAGTGTTAGGTAATAGTGATGTAGTTCTATTTTTTGTTGTTGTTACTGCTTTTTGTTTTGTTTTGTTTTGTTTTGTTTTGTTTTGATACAGGGTTTCCCTCTGATGCCCAGGCTGGAGTACAGTGGCACGATTGCAGCTCACTGCAGCCTTGACCTCCTGGACTCAAGAGATCCTCCTGCCTCAGCCTCCTAAGTAGCTGAGACCACAGGCATGCACCAACATGCCCGGCTAATTTTTATTTTTATTTTTTTATAGAGACGTGATTTCACCATGTTGCCCAGGCTCATCTCAAACTCCTGGGCTCAAGTGATCCGCCTGTCTTGGTCTCCGTAAGACGTGCTAGGATGATAAGCATGAGCCACTGCACCCAGCCAATGTAATTCTTAATAATACAGGTTTTTAAAATCCATCCTATACACGATCATCCATCCTAGCCTCTCCTGAACCTCCAGGAAAATGCAAGTAGTTGGGGGCGGTTACAATTATAGACAAGGTGGTGTTTCATTTTTCCCAAAGCAAAACACTTTAGGATCACTTGTTTTCCTCTAGGTAGGTGTTTCTTTTCTTTCTGTTTCTTGGTGTAAAGGCCAAATGGTCTGTTAATAAAGCGAAAGTTTAATAGCTTACTTTTGATCAAATTAAAACTCAGCCAGAGGGTATCCTGACTTATTATAAATAATGTAGACTCTGTGGCATGTCATTTAATATGAATATGTATGCCTTGTATGTTTTCAAGTCTTCAGGCCTCTCTGCCTTCCTCTTGCTATTTACAAGAGAAAACTGTTCTTAAGCTTTTATATCCAAATTTTCATTTAGAACTTGTACCAAACCCACACCTTAGGGCTATGAATCAAAGTGAATGGGCAGAGTCTCAGATGATGTGTTGGTTGTCCGATGACAAAGCTCACTATTCTCCTCTATGGCTCTTCCCCCGGAGTGACTCTGGCCAGTGTACCTGACCACAGCTGCTTCGTTCTAAACTTAGTTAAGTTTGGGCTTCTAGGTCCTTTTTGGGGCTCTGGGTGGCCAGTTACTTTCATTCTCCTATGGAAGGGTTCCACATTGCTCAGCAGGGGTTCGAATGTCATCAACTAACAAAGGAGCCTCAAATGCACAAATAGATAATAAAGTTAGGTTGGAAGTGGCTGTGAGTTCAGCCTGACAGAGACCACATAATTAAACCAATATGGCTTAAGCATCTACTATGAACCGAGTTCTGGGCAAGGGGCTAAGAATACAAAGATGGATAGATGGCATTGTGGACACAATTCCTGTCCACGGAAATGCATGTTCTAGCTGAAGAAGATAAGCAATGCACCATGATAGAATAGGAGGAGCAGCGTGCTAGGGAAACACACAAGGCATGATGCTTGCATAGACCAGTACAACGTGGAAGGCATGGTCCATCCTGTAGTGCAGTGTGGTTCTGGGGCCAACAGCAACCTGGGCACTTGTTAGAAAGCTCAAGCCCCTTGACCAGGCACGGTAGCTCACTCCTGTAATCCCAGCACTTCGGGAGGCTGAGGTGGGTGGATCACCTATGGTTGGGAGTTTGAGACCAGTGTGGCCAACATGGTGAAAACCTGTCTCTACTAAAAATACAAAAATTAGCTGGGCATGGTGGTGCAGACCTGTAACCCCAGCTACTCAGGAGGCTGAGGCAGGAGAATCGCTTGAACCTGGGAGGCAGAGGTTGCAGTGAGCCAGGATCACACCACTGCACTCTAGCCTGGGTGACAGAGCAAGGCTCTGTCTCAACAAAAAAAAAAAACATAGAAATCTCAGGCTCTCGGGCCCCACCTCAGCCCTCCCGAATCACAACCTACTTTTCAACAGGATTCCTAGGTAATTTCTATGCATAGTGAAGTTTGGAAAGCACTGCTCTACTGTATTTAAGTTGGACCAAAGGAGTTGTCATAGGGAAATCATTCACTTTTACACATTCATTTATTTAATAATTCACTTCCTTGGTAACTATTTATTGGCTACTTACCATGTACCAAGCACACACCAGGCATTATATGTATACTACAGTTCTTCCGTAAAGCAGCAGGGATTTTATTATGATGCATAAATAAATAACAACAATACAAAGCTAGGTTGGAAAATAAGCCTTGTGAACTAGACTCCTTCCCGGGTGGGCGGGAAGAGCCACAAAAGAGCTGACACTTGATTTGGATCTTGAGGGTGAGCAGGAGTTCCCCAGGCAAACAGTAAAGGGAAGGGCAGTTTTGGGGCAGAGAATTCAGCACGTGTACGTAAGACACGAACAGTGTACGTTGAGAGAAAGGCTGGTGGTTTCGCAGAGCTGAATGTGGCAAAAGGTGAGCCCAGAAAGGCAGGTTGGGGCCAGATGGTCAGATGGTGAAATCCTTACGCATCATGCTGAGAAGGTGGGGCCCTGTGGTTTTGAAGTTGTTCCCTTTGCCATAGGTTTTGCTGTTTGGTTTTTGGTCCGCCCCCACTTCCTGAGATGGAGCCTCCCAGCAGTCACTGCCACAGCTGAGTGATTTGCTCCATCTCGATGTCCCTCCCAAGCCTGGAGTAAGAAAGGGCAACAGCAGATGAAGCCCTTGGCCCATCTCTTTGGGGTCATTCAGGAGTGGCAAATAATCTTTCTTTAACAATGAATTTTATCTTGTCACATGGTCAAACTCCATTGAGACCCTCTTCCGAGAGGGATCAATTCGAGTAATACTCTTTTCAGTTCAAAGGAGCAGAGTATAAAGGCATAAGTGAGTATTTGGTGCACATGTTTTCGTAAACAGGTCTGAAGGTAACCAAAAAGACATTTTTCTGAGTAGTAGTTGTTTCATGAAAGAAGTCTGTGGCATCCGAAGATCATGTTTTGAAAGGCGACGCTGATTTGGATCTGTAAGTTCTTATGTGATTGTTAACAATTCCATTTCATTTATCATAATGACAGTGTGCATGTGCCCAGCTCCTAGAATCCCCTTCCTCTTTCTTCCTTACATCAAATCCTGTCCATCCTTCAAGGTCTACTGAAACAGTCCTCACTCAAGAAGCTTCTCTGGGCTGGGCGCGGTGGCTCATGCCTGTAATCCCAGCACCTTTGGGAGGCCGAGTCAGGTGGATCACTTGAGGCCAGGAGTTTCAGACCAGCTTGGCCAACATGACAAAACCCCGTCTCTACTAAAAATAGGAAAATTAGGCAGGCGCCGTGGCACATGCCTGTAATCCCAGTTACTCGGGAGGCTGAGGCAGAGAATCACTTGAACCTGGGAGACGGAGGCTGCAGTGAGCGTAGATCACACACTGCACTCCTGTACTACAGCCTGGGTGACAGAGCGAGACTCCATCTCAAAAAAAAAAAAAAAAAAAAAAGCAACAGCAGCTTCTCCAACCTCTGCTTATCACCATGTCCGCCACAAGCTGGAAGTTATCCTTCCGTCCTCAACAGCTGCATAGCACTTCTTATACTCTCCATTTCTTTTGTGATGCTTAGCATTTCCTACCTTATACAGCAGTTATTTTCTCATTCAGTAACATGTTTATGAAGCACTTACCATGTTTCAGGCACTGTGCCACAGTGGAATTCCCTCTGTGGAATTCCCTCCTAAGAGAGTTCTTAAAACCCTGCAAAAGGAGGAAAGACACATTTTGGTTGAGGCTTGAAGGCTGTGTTTTCCAGATAGTCAATTGGGCAAGAGCCTTCCAAACTAAGCACATCCTGAGCAAAGACTCACAGACTGGGAGCCAAGTGCCTGCCACGTCTGGGAACACAGAAATGTCCTCTCTTCCTAAGCTATCAGCTCACTGAATGCAGGCTCCATTTCCAATTCAGCCTGGGATCAGTAGCAGTGACTGGTACCCTGGTACTGGGACAGCAGTGACTTGAAAACAGATAGGATTCAAACACATTTGCTAAATCCACTGTATTCATTTGTCATCACAATGAAATTTCCAAAGCGTTAGTCCATTAACTATAGATGGTGTCTGTTTTTCAAAAGCTGCATAAAAATGTGTCTTTATTTTTATTTTTATTTTTTTTGACGGAGCCTTGCTGTGTCGCCCAGCCTGGAGTGCAGTGGTATGATCTCAGCTCACTGCAACCTCCACCTTTCGGGTTCAAGCTATTCTCCTGCCTCAGCCTCAAGAGCAGTTGGGATTACAGGCATGCACCACCACACCCAGCTAATTTTTATATTTTTAGTAGAGACAGGGTTTCACTATGTTAGCCAGGCTGGTCTCAAACTCCTGACCTCAGGTGATCCAACCTTCTCTATCTCCCAAAGTGCTGGGATTACAGGCGTGAGCCACCGCATCCAGCCAAAATGTGTCTTTTCTTTTGTCCAGTGATAGGAATGGAATGGACAATGCATTTTATTACAAGAACACCCATTGGCTGCCCACACCTCCTCTGCTCCTGTTCCTTGTCACTCACTGCCTTTCATTCTCAGTTGGTATAAACTCAGGAAACACAAGGTGATATTAACTTCAGCAAAAGCTATTTTCTTAAAAAGGGAAATGGGGGAAGGTGCAGATTATCTTCTAAAGGTAAAACAAACCCTTCATAAAATAGAACACAGAGGCTGGGCACAGTGGCTTACGGCTGTAATTCCAACACTTTGGGAGGCTGAGGTGGGCAGATCCCCTGAGGTCAGGAATTCAAGGCCAACCTGGCCAGCATGGTGAAACTCTGTCTCTACTAAAAATATAAAATTAGCCGAGCATAGTGGCACATGCCTGTAGTCCCAGCTACCTGGGAGACGGAGGCAGGAGAATCGCTGGAACCCAGGAGGCAGAGATTGCAGTGAGCCGAGATCACACCACTACACTCCAGCCTAGGTGACAGAGCAAGATTCTGTCTCAAAAAAAAAAAAAAAAAAAAAAAAAAAAAAAATAGAACACACAAGCAAGCCCTGGCCACGGTTTATTGGTCCAATCTGCACCCTTGATGCAAAGTGAGCATCCCTAAATAAACAAAATGCATATATAATATGGAGCCAAAGGTAACTGATCCTTCTAACAGCTATTATTTTGCCTTAACCCTCACCTCTACTATCTACTAAGTATGGATAATTGGAGAAAGTACGGTCGTTTCTGTATTCCCCTGAAATCTGAAAGAAAAAAACCCTGAATTCAGTGGTAGTTCAGACTTAGGCCCTTCTGGCCAAATGGAGTAGCTGTCCAGCTAATTCAAGCCACATGTCCCTCTTGGTCTTTATATAACTGCTGGTCCTCTAGAGTTTCTTTCTTTGATGAGTATACTTTGCTATCTTTAACCCTGGAAAGTTTTCCCATGGAAAATTTAATTTTATCTTTCCTTTTTTATGAGAAATTGTATTCTCAAGCTGGCAGACAAGAAGGAAAGACAATCTGGAAATTCCAGATTTGATCTAAATATCAGCAAAGCCAAACTAATAATTATGGCCACATATCAAGGCAATTTATGTGGAATATCTGGATCAATTGAGCATATTAGATTGTGTTCATTATATTTTTTTTCTTTTTCTTTTTCTTTTCTTTTTTTTTTTTTTTTTTGAGACAAAGTCTTGCTCTATCGCCCAGGCTGGAGTGCAGTGGCACGATCTCTGCTCATTGCAATCTCACCTCCCGGGATCAAGCAATTCTTGTGCCTCAGCTTTCTGAGTAGCTGGGATTACAGGTTTGTGCCACCATGCCCGGCTAATTTTTACGTATTTTGTAGAGACGGGGTTTCATCATGTTGGCATGTTGGCCAGACTGGTCTCAAACTCCTGACCTCAAGCGAGCCACCTGCCTGGGCCTCCCAAAGTGCTAGGATTACAGGCATGAGCCACCGTGCCTGGCCGTGTGTTCGTTATATTCTTCTGGACTCTGCTCTGAGGGCTTGGTCTGCTTTTATCAAAAATTTTTACTTTGGGCATATTAGAACAGAAATCACCACCTACGTTTTTTGAAGGGCCACGTCTGGGTATACAGGTAGCGGTTTGACTGCCCATACAGGCATTCTGTTTTTGATGTCACTACCGTATTTAATAAATTACCTGAGATATTCAACACTTTATTGTAAAACAGTCTTGGTGTTAGATGGTTTTGCCCAACCGTGGACTAATGTAAGTGTTCTGAGCACTTTTACGTTAGGCTCAGCTAAGCTATGAGGTTCAATAGATTAGGTGTATTAAATGCATGTTTGACTCTTACAATATTTTCAATTTATAATAGGTTTATGGGATGAAACCCCATTAGTATAAGTCAAGGAACATCTGCATAAATTAAGAGAAAAGCAAACATAAAAACACTAAGTCACTGGTTTACAGGTACTAATATAGACAACACATGTTTTTCCCAGGCTGTTTTCTGATTTTAAGCTGTTGTTACTTCTCCAAAGCAACTTTGCTTTCTGTTCTGTCTTTTTTTTCATCTACTGCCAAAGCTCAGATCTTTCCAGGTCATCAGAGGAATGACATACAGGGACCACAGGAGGGTGGGAGGAGTGGAGAATCATGAAACCATTGACGAAACCATGAGATCTGAGTTTTTATGACCTTTCCCCTGGTTTTGGTATCTTGGGATAAGGGTGTTTGGAGCTTTGCCTCTGAAGAAAACGGATCCAAATGGGCCCCACAATCCCTTCATATTTGTGGGACCATCTTTTTATTTCGACTGTATTTAAGCACCGTTAGTACTTTCATGGAAATCTGAAATTCCAGTAGTGTTCTGTTTTCCCCAAACTGACTTTTTAAAAATGATTAATAAACATACATTTAAAATATTATACAGCACTTCACTGTGATATTATTAACAATTCTGTGTTCTTGGAAAGGCCCCCAGAAACTTTGTTTTTATTGACAGAAGTCTCAAAATTCTAAGAAGTGGAGCCAGGTGCAGTGGCTCACGCCGGTAATCCCAGCACTTTGGGAGGCCAAGTCAGGAGGATCACTTGAGCCCAGGAGTTTGAAACCAGCCTGGGCAATGTGGTGAGACCCCATCTCTCAAAAAAAAGAAGTTTTAATTCCAATAAGTGATAAAAATAAGAGAATGGAAACAAAAATCATAAATTCAATTCAGTTACACTCACATTATACAGGATGATCATCTTTTAGTTTATGTGCAGCCTTTTTACTTGACTATAGTTGTCTTCTAATAAAAGTGTGCTATAAATATGAATGTAAAATTTGCAAGTTATTATGGAAATTAACAAATTTGGAAAGGTATCAGTTTCACTAAGTTACTGATTAGTGTACATCTTGCATAAAATAGAAAGAAATTAGTTTTGACATTGAAAATATAAACACACCCTGACTGGGCACGGTGGCTCACACCTGTAATCCCGCACTTTGGGAGGCCAAAGCGGGCAGATCACGAGGTCAGGAGATCGAGACCATTCTGGCTAACATGGTAAAACCCCATCTCTACTAAAAATACAAAAAATTAGCCAGGCGTGGTGGTGGGTGCCTGTAGTCCCAGCTACTCAGGAGGCTGAGGCAGGAGAATGGCGTGAACCTGGGAGGCGGAGCTTGTAGTGGGCCGAGATCGCACCACTGCACTCCAGCCTGGGCGACAGAGCGAGAATCCGTCTCAAAAAAAAAAAAAAAAAAATATATATATATATATATATATATATACACACACACACACACACACACACACACATATATGTATATATATATATATATAAACAAACCCTACAATATGAATTTGCAAAGGAAGACCATCTGATTTATGTGTATAAAACATTAGGCCAGTTCTAAAACTGGTAGTTCTTTCTTTTAATCACTACCTCCTATTATGCTATATGAGAGGCTTATCATCCTCATATTTTATGTTCAATATTATACAAGGCCATTTGGGATTCTTTGTTTTTGGAAAAATTAATAAACAGTATTTTATTAAAATGTTCAGTTGTCACTTTAGGAGGCTGAGGTGGGAGGCCCTCTTGAGCCCAGGAGTTCGAGACCAGCTTGGGCAACATAGTGAGACAACAAAAAAAAGTTCAGTTGTAAAGCATTGTTAGTCTCTATAGTTGTAGCATGAAGATGTAAGTGTACTTTTGATTGAAATGGCTTTGTGATTTTGAAACTGCTTTTAGTTTTTGAGACAGGGTCTCTGTCTCCCAGCTAGAGTGGGGTGGTGCCATCATAGCTCACTGTAGCTCAATCTTCCTGGCTCAAGCAATCCTCCCACCTCAGCCTCCAGCTCCCAGGTAGCTGAGACCACAGACACGTAACCACCACACTCGGCTAATTTTTTGACTTTTAGTAGAGGCAGGATCTCACTATGTTGCCTGTGCTGATCTCTTAACTCCTGAGCTCAAATGACCCTCCCACCTCAGCCTCCCAAAGTACTGGGATTACTTTTACTTTACTGGGATGAGCTACTGCACTGGGCCTAAACTGATTTTAAAGTATATAATTGGACACCTGTAAGTTGTCACTGCTACCTAGAGATCATTAATGGTAAGCTGGGTGGTTAATGGGCCAGGATGGTTCAGAGATGGGCAGTTAAAGAGAATCTAACTGAGAAACAGAAGGGAATGTATGTTTGTGTCCATGAAGGAGAGTTTGAGGAAGGGCTCATAATGGAAGGATGAGGGAGAGGAAACACCCATGAACAGTGCCACGGCATGTCAGCTGTTTCATTGTGTGGCTTTATGTACAATCTCCACAAATATGTAAAGACAGGTGGCTCACAACAGTACTACCACTAAGCTAGCTTTATGGAAGAAACATCTTAACAAAAGTTGTGCTGCGAGCAACATAATCCACCTGTTCCAAGAGACTGTCAGGTGATATTTTGACTTTTTTTGGTCTCCGCTTTTCTTTTTTTTTTTTTTTTCAATTTGAGAGCAGGTACTGTTTATTAACTGACCAGCTTAGAAAAATAATCGTGGTAGACACCTTTGTTCATTCTTCTAGTAAGCCTGTTGATCTGGTCCTCCCTGTTCCCAGCATCTCCACCTTCTACAAAATGGGTGGTCTTTTTCTTCATTCCTCCTCATGGAGAAGATCATTTGAAGGGCCACAAGAAGTTATTTGCTTCTTTGAAGCATTTTCCAACAGTACAGATCTCAGGACTCAGATCCTCCCTGCAGATGATGCCGTATTTACCGAGAGATCAAGCCATCAAAGCGTCATCTGTCAAAGCAATTCACTTCTTACTGATTTTGCCATAACCACGCTTGTAGATTAGTTCATTTACTGACTTCAGACTTGGGTACCCCTATGCAATGTATGGTTCTACAATCCTCAGCATGCTAATTGAAGCCTTGTTGAGCTCCACAAAGGTTCCATTGAAGATGTGACGAAGGGAAGAAGCTGCAACACCTTTTGGACCTTTGGGCTCACACCATTGATACCTCTGATCCCGATGACAAACGCCAATTTGGGTTCTGCAGATACATAGAAGTTGCCAGCTTTTCTTGCCATCCTCACCATTCAAATTTCAGTTCTGTACATCTGCCTATATTCCTTGCAATAGTGCTTTGCTTTTTCATAGATAAGCTTCCTCCTTGCCTTTCGAAGCATCTTTTCGGCAAACTTCTTTCTCAAGGCGCTTGATCTTCAGCTCTGCAAAATTCCTTCACTTTTTCTTAAGGGTTTCTGGCACAGCAGGAACCTTCTTCTTCTCTTCTACACCGTCCATGGTTCCAGCCAGAAAAAGAGTGGTCTCCGCTTTTTAAAAATGGGTAAGAACACTAATAGGTTGTCTGACCTGTACTTAAAGTTGGAGATCAATATTGTCTATATACATTCCCCCCATGCTTAAAGCGCTTTGCCTCTCCTTTTAGGATAAAGATATCTGCAAATCACCCAGGCCATCCTGAGGAGAGCTGGTCGCTTCCACCTTTGCACCCCAGCATCCTTCATTCATCTGATATGTGACTCATATCACACGGCATCTACACTTACTTCTTCGTGCCTTTGCCACCCCCACTAGATTATGAGCTTCTGAAAAAGCAGAACGTATGCTTGCTTCCTCATCAAGTACCCCATTCCCAGCAAGGTAGCCCTTGGTAAATGTTTGTTTAGTGGACTGACAAAGCAGCCTTAGTTATTTAATTCACTTTCAATCCAACTATAAATAGTTAGATTCTACTCAAACCAAATTCTCTTCTACCCCTATTGTTGGGTTTGAAAATTTTGAGGCAGAGTCTTGCTCTGTCCCTCCGGCAGGAGTGAAGTGGCACGATCTGGGCTCACTGCAACCTCCACCTCCCGGGTTCAAGTGGTTCTCCTGCCTCAGCCTCCTGAGTAGCTGGGATTACAGGTGTGCACCACCATGCCCGGCTAATTTTTGTATTTTTAGTAGAGACAGAGTTTCATCATGTTGGCCAGGCTGGTCTCGAACTCCTGACCTTGGGTGATCTGCCAGCCTCCGCCTCCCAAAGTGTTGGGATTATAGGCGTGAGCCACCGTGCCCAGCTGGGTTTGAAAAATCTTAGAGTTTAGGTAGAGCGCAGTGGTTCACACCTGTAATCCCAGCACTTTGGGAGGCCGAGGCAGGTGAATCATTTGAGGCCAGGGGTTTGAGACCAGCCTGAGCAACATGTTGAAACCCTTTCTCTACTAAAAATTTTTTAAAAGTTAGCTGGGTGTGGTGGCGGGCACCTGTAATCCCAGCCTACTGGGAGACTGAGGCGGGCATAACACCTGAGGTTGGGAGTTCAAGACTAGCCTGACCAACATGGAGAAACCCCATCTCTACTAAAAATACAAAAAATTAGCCAGGTGTGGTGGTACATGCCTATAATCCCAGCTACCCGGGAGGCTGAGCCAGCAGAATCACTTGAACCCGGGAGGCGGAGGTTGCGGTGAGCCTAGATCATGCCATTGTACTCTAGCCTGGGCAACAAGAGCAAAACTCCATCTCAACCCCCACCCAAAAAAAAAAAAAAAAAAAAAGAACTTGGAAGTGTTTTCCCTTTAAAAATCTAAAGTAACAAAGCGATTAGTGTTTCAAGAAGTAACATTTAATGAAAACAAATTTTGATGTACATTAGTATACAACTATATTAAATAGAGTATATTTATATGTTATATATAGTATATGTATCCAAAAAAATCACAAACTTTCCACATGGTGCATATGAGTTTCATTATTTTATAGCTACAGTTCATACATTTAAAAATAGAGGAGGCAGCTGTTCCCAGGACAGCTGAAATTAACTTAGAGAAAGGGATTTGCAGTACAGTAGCTTTTTAAAAAGTCTTTGTGCCAAAAAAAAGTATATAATTGAATATCTGCTCTCAAAATTAATCTTAATAGACCTTAAATGCAGCATTTTTAGGTGTTGTGCTGTGTTCTTGCAATAGAAGTGAACTTTTGTACTCTGAATATGGGCATTTAAAATTATAGATGTGTAGCTTTTCTTTTCTTTTTCTTTTTTTCTTTTTCTTTTTTTTTTTTTTTTTTTTTTTTTTTTTGAGACAGAGTCTCCCTCTGTCACCAGGCTGAAGTGCAGTGGCATGATCTCAGCTCACTGCAACCTCTTCCTCCTGGGTTCAAGCGATTCTCCTGCCTCAGCCTTCCGAGTAGCTGGGACAACAGGCGTGTGCACCACGCCCAGCTAATTTTTGCATTTTTAACAGAGACAGGATGTCACCCTGTTGGCCAGGATGGTCTCCATCTCCTGACCTCGTGATCCACCCACCTCGGCCTCCCAAACTACTGGGATTGCAGGTGTGAGCCACTGCGCCCAGCCTCATTTTTTTAAGTTGTAAGCCATGGTTACAATGACTCCAATAGAATGTACTTTTTCATTATTCCCAGTCTGAGGCTCTAAGATACTTAAGTGGCTCATTTCATCAACATAACAAGGTTGTTTTCTAAAAAAGCATTTGTGTATGGATCACTGCTCCTTAACTAAGGTTAAGTCTGCCTCCCTTCAGGCTCCTACGCCAGGATACCTCCATTCAGTTCTCAGCTTCACTTTCCTGTCCATGTGGCCTTGTGCAAGTCACATGACATCAGAATCCTGTAGGTCCTGGAAGCTTTTAGATGTATGATTCTACATTGTAGAAATAAAATGAAACTAATTGTTAGGACAAAACATACTGTAAAAGAATTTGTTATTAAGAAAAACCTTCTTGGCCGGGCGCGGTGGCTCAAGCCTGTAATCCCAGCACTTTGGGAGGCCGAGACGGGCGGATCACGAGGTCAGGAGATCGAGACCATCCTGGCTAATACGGTGAAACCCCGTCTCTACTAAAAAAATACAAAAAACTAGCCGGGCGCGGTGGCGGGCGCCTGTAGTCCCAGCTACTCCGGAGGCTGAGGCAGGAGAATGGCGGGAACCCGGGAGGCGGAGCTTGCAGTGAGCTGAGATCCGGCCACTGCACTCCAGACTCCAGCCTGGGCGACAGAGCGAGACTCCGTCTCAAAAAAAAAAAAAAAAAAAAAAAAAAAAAAAAAAAAAAGAAAAACCTTCTTTTGAGAAGGACCAGAAATATTCTAATAATTAACAAGTAAACACCATCTCTTATTTAGTGTCTTTGTTGAATTCTCCATGTGCAGATCCAACCACATAGCCTGTGTTCATTCTGCAGAGGCACGAATGCAGTCTGCAGGCTATGGCTGCAGTTTCTCAAGACTCTCACTGGTAAATGGTAGGGAAGAGAACCCTGTCATGTGTTACCCCTCTCAGTTGGGTTCCTGGATAGGTACTATTAGTTCAGAGGCTCTTCCTAGCCCTCGTTCTTGGCACCTCCTAGACAAGTTTGCCCATCTGGGAGCGATCCTTCTGTATCTCTAGACTGACCTAACTCAAATTGTAAAGGATACAAAACCTGCCCTCTGCCCGTGCCCCCTCTCCTGTGAGCTCTGCTGTCCCACAGAGCCTATTCTCCCACAGTTGCCCACTGGGATGGACAAGTAGTGGATCACTTGATAGGCACTCAAGGCTGCAGGCTCTCATCTGATCCTTTCCTTCTCATCCAGTCTAGGCAACCTGCTACATTACCTCTGCCATGAGAGTCTGTCTTTAAAAGGAAATCATCCTGAGGGGTTGGGTGGTTCCATCTCTAGTCTCCAGAAGACAGGTCACAACCCTATCTCAGAACAACTTGAGCCCTAGATGGAGAGTCAAGATCTGGGTACATGTACCCCACTACTGCAACCCAGTGGGTACTCAGAAAAAATGAACGAGGCAAGAGGCCAGTTTCTAGAAGCAGGACAAAGAGTCACAACAAAACCAGCATCAAGGGTGACGTAATTGTCAAAGCACAAGACATCTTATATTCCCGTAGGATCAAGACTGGTTCCAGAGGTGCTGTAGGAGCTCAGTCAACTGCAAAAAGGCATCAGGGGGATGCAACAAGGGGTTGTGGAGATAAAAACTGAGCCAGAATTGCACCACTTCCCAATACTTCTGTCATATGTATTCTAGCCAGAGGCCCACAGGCTGCACTACATATGAGTCAAGGTAGCCTGTACCTTCCTTTAATTTGGCTAATGACTTTTTCTTTTTTTATTGAGATGGAATCTCACTTTTGTCGCCCAGGCTGGAGTGCGGTGGCATGATCTCGGCTCACTGCAACCTCTGCCTCCCAGGTTCAAGCGATTCTCCTGCCTCAGCCTCCTGAGTAGCTGGGATTACAGGCGCTCGCCACCACGCCGTGCTAATTTTTGTACTTTTAGTAGAGACAAGGTTTCGCCATGTTGGCCATGCTGGTCTTGAACTCCTGACCTCAGGTGATCCGCCCGCCCCGGCCTCCCAAAGTGCTGGGATTACAGGCATGAGCCACCGCGCCCAGCCATGACTTTTTCAAGTCCAAATATAGCATAAAAGATTTCCCTGAAGAAAGCTTTAGAATCAAGCAGAGATGTGATTCAGTAATGTCTCTGCCCTTGACTGGCCATTTAATATTGAATTTAAATAGCATTTCTGATTTCTTGCCATATTTTCTGCTAAACAGATATTTCAATATAGTCTCAGTAATATGGTTGTCATTATTAAGATTAATTTCAGCATATAGGAAAGAATGGTTATTCCCAAACTTGTCTACAGATTGGAATCACCTAGGGAAGGTCAAAAAATACAGATGCCTATGCCCCTGCCTCCTCCACCCGCAAGAGTATTTCTGTGACACAACCTAGTCGTCTTTGGAATTTTTGGCCTCCCTAAGTGCTGGGATTATAGGCGTGAGCCACCGTACCCGACTAAATTTTGTATTTTTAGTAGAGACAGTGTTTCACCATGTTGGCTAGGCTGTTCTTGAACTCCTGACCTCAGGTGATCCACCCGCCTCGGCCACCCAAAGTGCTGGGACTACATACAGGTGTGAACCTCCGCGCCCAGCCTCCTCTCTGTTTTCTCTTGGGACATCTGAAGACAGTGTCAGGCTGTGATTCCACTTGTGGCCAGACATAGGAGAATGTAGAAAGCTCCCGTGCCATTGGCTGTAATCTCCCACAGAATGAGAAGAGAAGGAGGCAAAGATGAGTGACTCTGCAAGGGGCAGCTCACGGAGACCCAGTGAAGGGAACATCTAAGCAGTTTCATTCCGAGTCCACCGCATGGTGAAGCCCCTGAATGCTAATTGAAAAGTAACCTTGGAAACAAGAGCCTGGTATTGTACTCTTGCAGGGCCGATATGGGAATGAGCCAGGACATACAAAGGATTAGTCCAAGACGGAGTTTCAACTGGTCCTGAGTTTCCTTATTTTTTGGCTTTTATTTTCAACTTTGTAGCATTAAATCCTTTGTCTCCTGTTCCTGGGCCAGCCATCTGAATGTATCAAAGTTCCAAAAAGTTGAATATATGGCTTTTCAGTTTCAGGGTCCTTTAATGGCTCTTGGAGAGAGAGTCTCTGAATTCTGAGAGCCAGGGAACCATCTAAATCATTCTAAGATTTAGAAGCCAGCATCGTCTCCCCTTTCCACAAAATAGGACTATAAAGCTGCAGTGTTTCAGATGTTGGGGGAGGGGGCTGTCCCTTCACCAGCTGTATGAGTTATGATGTGCTTATGAGTAAAAATAATACTTGGTGATTCTCAGTGTCTGAGGACTAGAATACTGTTTGATGTCCAAAGCTTATATTATACTCTCTTTCTGATTCAGAGCAAATTCTCAAATTTTATCCCAGTAACAGAGAAAACATTTCAAATACTGGTGAGGAAAATGGTCAGTCTCAGGAACTGTGAAATCATTTTCTACTTGACCTAAGAAACTTGATGGAATTAGGCTGCTCTTTATTAGAAACAACGACCATTGCAAATTAAATCTTCAGGAGATGAGGCCTCCAGCCTGCAGGGTTTCTAAAACATGCATTCTGAATAAGACAATAATATTTTATTTTCAGGGTAATTCTACGCTTAATAGGAATTATATAAGTACTTTGAAAATAGCGTGTTTTTTTGTTTTGTGTTGCTTTGAGACAGGATCTCACTCTTTTCCAGGCTGGGGTACAGTGGCGTGATCTCGACTCACTGCAACCTCTGCCCCCCAGGCTTAGGTGATCCTCCCACCTCAGCCTCCACAGTAGCTGGGACTACAGGCATGCATTACCATGCTCAGCTAATTTTTTTGTATTTTTTGTAGAGACAGGGTCTCACTTTGTTGCCCAGGCTGGTTTCAAACTCCTGGGCTCAAGCGAGCCAAGCAATCCACCCTCCTCGGCTTCCCAAAGTGCTTAGATTACAGGCGTGAGCCACCATGCCCGAGCCAGCATGTTTTGTTTTGTTTTTAACCGAAAACTACTACAGATTAAGAATCCCTGATTTTGATACTGCATAATAGCAAATTGTTTATGACAATAAGGGTATTCTGTTTTCTTTAATATTTGGCACTTACATAATGTTTTACCTTTCACATTTGATATTGAAAATTGATGAGTCCAAGCCACATTTCCATTACTCCCAATTTTTTAAGCTTCCTGACTATTGGATTTGTTTATAATTCCCTATTATAGGTATACAGTTCTACTTGAGGGTTTAAAAGTAAAACAGGGCCAGGCACAGTGGCTCACACCTGTATTCCCTGCAGTTTGGGAGGCTGAGGCGGGTGGATAATTTGAGGTCAGGAGTTTGAGACCAGCCTGGCCAACATGGCAAAACCCTGTCTTTACTAAAGATACAAAAATTAGCTGGACTTGGTGGCGCATATCTGTAATCCCAGCTACTCGGGAGGCTGAGGCAGGAGAATTGCTTAAACCTGGGAGGCAGAGGTTGTAGGGAGCCAAGATCACGCCACTGCCGTCCAGCCTGGGCAACAGAACAAGACTCCATCTCAAAAATGAATAAATAAATAAAAGCAAAACAGTATATAGGCCAAGTTTGTGGTATATCTGTGTTTCTATCCTGCCAGTTCTAAGTTCTGTGGGGTACATAAAAACTGGCACTTCGGGAGACCAGGGGAGGAGGATTACTTAAGGTGTTCAAGACCAGCCTGGGCAACATAGTGCGACCTCATCTCTACAAAAATAAATAAATAAATAATAAAAATTAGCCAGTCAGAGTGGCATGTGCCTGTTGTCCCAGCTATTCAGGAGGCTGAGGCAGGAGAATCGCTTGAGCCCAGGAGTTTGAGGCTGCAGTGAGCTATGTTCACGCCACTGCACACAGCCTGGGCAATAGAGTGAGACCCTGTCTCCTTAAAAAAAAAGCAAAACTGAACTAAAGCAAGTCCCTCTCTTGTTTATCACGTCGTATTGCCATTTGAATTTGTTAGGCTTTCATACTGAAAACAAAGGTTGTGCTTTACATAGCAGTGAACATAAGAATAACCATAGCTCTTGGATCAGGAAGAATCTAATTTTCATTTGGTTCACTAACAGCCAATAGTTGACGAAAAGTCATATGGATCCTGGACCCTCATTACCTTTGGGTTTGACAAGCATCCCAGTCACATATGGTCCTTGTTTGGGGGTCAGTGTGAGGCAGGCATATTTGGAAAATCAGGTCCAGAGAGTTTCTGTATCTCTCTCTCTCACTGCTCAAAAAGGTTCGGAAACATCCAATCACCACTGAATATTTTTACCCTCCCCCACACCGCATTGGTGGTTACAGTTTCCAGTGTCTCAAAAGAGCCAATCGTTTTATCGATTGGATCACTTTTTTCTTGTGATTCTAAATTGGCCAAGGCCCGGTGTCATTTAGATCCTGAGCCTTGGACCTGGACTTGGGAGTATGGCTGGCTCGTTTGCCTCTGATTTGGCAGCAGGGCTCATCACCACACGGATCCTACTGACAGGGCCACACAGCTGAGTCATGTTCCATGTTCCCAAGCTGGAGCTGTTGTGGTTCAGACCCTCCCAAACAGACCCATGATGCACAGGTGTGCCCTCTGGGAGCCTTTGCTGAGGCTTCAGCCCCACTCCCTCATCGGCAGCAGGTTTTGACTCACTTGGGCAAAATCCCAGCAAGGGCGCAGTCTCAATGCAATGCTGTGTCTTCTCTCTTCTCAGGGTCCTGTAGCATCCACAGTATCAGCGTTTTCTGTCCTCTCCTCTGGGCCTGGCCTTCCTCCACCCCCTCCTCCTCCGCCTCCTCCAGGGCCACCTCCACTTTTCGAGAATGAAGGCAAAAAAGAGGAGTCTTCTCCTTCACGCTCAGCTTTATTTGCCCAGCTTAACCAGGGAGAAGCAATTACGAAAGGTGAGAGAGAAAACAAGACCTGGAAGCTGCCTCCCTTTCCCTCTGGCTCCCAGACACAATGAGCCACTGGAGCCCCAGTGATGGATGCATCACTCCATCCCCGCCTCCAGCATGCAGGGAGAGGGGCAGCTGGTGCTGGGAAGACAGGAGCCTGCCATGTTCCTTCTGTCCATGCAGAGGGGCTCAGGGGGTCACTGTATAGACCAGAAAGAAGAACTCAGAGACTCTGGGTTCTAAATGGATCCCTGTGCTGCATCCTTGCTTTAGCCCTCAGTGCTTGCACGTCATCACTTACAACCAAGGCATCAAGATCAAGTGAAATAAAAATAGCTGGCTGAGCATGCTGGCTCATGCCTGTAATCACAGCACTTTGAGAGGCCAAGGTGGGCCGATTGCTTGAGCCCAGGAGTTCAAGACCAGTCTGGGCAACACAGTGAAACTCCATCTTTACCAAAAATAAACAGAAATTAGCTGGGTATTGTGGCACACACCTGCAGTTCTAGCTACTAAGGAATCTGAGGCGGGAGGATCGCTCGAACCCAGGAGATGGAGGCTGCACTACTGCACTCCAGCCTGGGTGACAGCGTGAGACCTTGTCTCTAAATAAATAAAAGTAAATAAATAAAAATGGCAAACATTAGCTCCTCTGTCCTGAAGCAGTGTACAGGCTTGTCAAAGAATTATATCCCACTATACCGGGCTTGGAGCTAAGAATCCAAAATTCTAAATTTTTCTCTGGCTCCAACTGGCTCTGGATGCCCTGTGAAACTCATTTGCAAAGTAAAGGAATGGATTCATAAAGTCAGTTCCATATTCTGATATATACTCACTGGAATGCCCTAACCTTTTAGGCTGTGTCTGGAGAATGATTTAGCCATAAGAGAAGACGTAAGACGTGATCCTTTTTCATGAGGTAGTTTGCTCTTTGCAGGATTTTTATCTATCATTTTATATCTCAACAGAAGAGGTTCCTCAAATTAAAAAAAAAAAAAAATACTTGGCCAGTGCAGTGACTCACGCCTATAATCCCAGCACTTTGGGAGACCAAAGGGGGCAGATCACCTGAGGTCAGGAGTTCGAGGACCAGCGTGGCCAACATGGTGAAACCCTGTCTCTACTAAAAATACAAAAATTATCCAAGCATGGTGGTGCATGCCTGTAATCCCAGCTACTCAGGAGGCTGAGGCAGGAGAATCACTTGAACCCGGGAGGCAGAGGTTGCAGTGAGCTGAGATCGCACCACTGCACTCTAGCCTAGGTGACAGAGGGAGACTCCATTTCCAGAAAAAAAAAAAAAACAACAACAACTTACAGTGCTTCCATCAACTCTAAACTTGTACAGGACTCAGCTCCTGCATCCTGACTTGGACAAAGCACTAGACTGTTTTGAAAGTTGCATTACCAAAAGTTCTTATGCTCTTTATTTACATCATGTTCATCTAGCAAGTTAGAGACATTTCCCTTTGCATAAAATAAATGTGTCCATGTGTGTTGTCCTCCTAGGGCTCCGCCATGTCACAGATGACCAGAAGACATACAAAAATCCCAGCCTGCGTGCTCGAGGAGGGCAAACTCGATCTCCTACCAAAAGTCACACTCCAAGTCCCACATCTCCTAAGTCTCATCCTTCTCAGAAACAGGCCCCAGTGTTGGAGTTGGAAGGAAAGAAATGGAGAGTGGTAAGTGAAGCATTTTAACCTTTATTTTCCTGACACATGCCAATGAAAGGAGCAACAGTCAAACCATTTACCAAGATCTGAAGGATTTCTTTTTAAAAAATGTTTTTATTAATACATAACATTTGTACATATTTATGGGGTACCTGTGATATTTTGTTACATGCATAGAATGTATAACGATTGCCCAGGTTCGGTGGCTCATGTCTGTAATCCTGGCGCTTTGGGAGGCTGAGGTGGGAGGATCACCTGAGGTCAGGAGTTCGAGACCAGCCTGACCAACATGGTGAAACCCTATCTCTACTAAAAATACAAAAATTAGCCGGGCATGGTGGCACGCGCCTGTAATCCCAGCTATTGAGAGACTGAAACAGGAGAATCACTTGAACCCGAGAGGCAGAGGTTGCAGCGAGCCGAGATCACACTACTGCACTCCAGCCTGGGTGACAGAGTGAGACTGTTAAAAAAAAAAAGGGGGGGGGGGTAATGATCAAGTCAGAATATTTGGTGTGTCCATTACCTTGAGTATTTGTCATTTCTATGGGGTAGGAACATTTCAAGGCCTCTTTTGTAGCTATTTTGAAATATACAAGACAGTACTGTTAACTACAGTTATCCTACTCTGCTATCAAAAGTTAGAATTTATTCCTTCTTTAATAGGTGGTACCTATTAAATAGGTTAGGTGGTGCCTATTAACCACCTAAGTGAAGTGGCAGAGGCAAAAACCACTGGCTAGAGTAGAAACCAGGGCGTTTCTGAATGCTTCCATAAACTTTATTTTCACAGGTTCTCATGCATTCTTTTCTTCAACTTTTTAAATTATTTTGTAAGTGGTAGTAAAATATACATAACATAAAATGGACTATTCACTGTGTTTAAGTGTCCAGTTCAGTGGCATTAAGTCTGTTCACATGGTTGTGTTGCCATCACCACCACCCAGCACAGGACTCTTTTCATCTTGCAGAACCAAGAGTCTGTACCCTTAACCAATAGCTCCCTATTGCTCCCCCTGCACCCCTCCCAGCCCCTGGCAATTACCATTCTACTTTCTGTCTCTATGGATTTAGCTATTCTTTCTCTAAGCTTTTAATCAGGCAGCAAGACAGACTGTTAATCTATGGAACTGGGAAGTCTGCCCCATTCTCACATGCCGTGAGATGTTTCGTTCGGTCCCACAGATAGAGGGATGATACCTCTGTACCCCACTGCTGCCACCCCCCACTGTCTGGGCTAACTGTGTGAGCAGGACGTAGACACTGCAAATGGGAGTGAAAGCGGGTGTCTCCTGTTGATCTGGAGGGCTTCCCTAAAGATGAAGGACCAGAGTCCCTGGAGAGTTGTCATCACCTTGAAAACACACGGGGCTTAGACCACTGCTATGACCCTTCACCAGCCTGTTTGCCCAACTCCTGTTTGACACAGCAGGTTTTGCTGCAGCATCGAGTCCAGACTTGGCATCAAGGTCTCAACAAAAAGCTCTCACATCCCTGCTCCAGCCTCCCACCTGCTAGGGTGCCTGATACCTGATGTTTACACAGAGATACTGACTTGCTTCCAAGAAGTAGTTCCATTTTTCCCATCCGAACAATGAGAGTAAGACCTGTGGTTTCATCCATAAGGAGATGGTTCCAAAAGAATATGCTGCAAAACCATACTTCATGCTGAGCTTGTAACAATTTCAGTGTGCAGTGGATTCTGTTTATGTATCCTTATGTATTTGTATTTGTCTTAATTCTAGGAGTACCAAGAGGACAGGAATGACCTTGTGATTTCAGAGACTGAGCTGAAACAAGTGGCTTACATTTTCAAATGCGAAAAATCAACTCTTCAGATAAAAGGGAAAGTAAACTCCATTATAATTGGTAGGGCAGAATTATGGCTCTATGGTTATTATGATGTTATAGAAACAAGCTGTATGTATTTAGTGGAGTTGTTTTTTTGGTGTGTTTTTTCTCTCCCCTAGACAACTGTAAGAAACTTGGCCTGGTGTTTGACAATGTGGTGGGCATTGTGGAAGTGATCAACTCCCAGGACATTCAAATCCAGGTAAGCAGAGACTTTCCAACCACGCTGTAAGCTTTGGCCTTGCAGAGACCATCCACTCCGCCTGCAAGAAGGAGCCTTGCGGCTGGGCACGGTGGCTCACGCCTGTAATCCCAGCAATTTGGGAGGCCAAGGTGGGCGATCACAAGGTCAGGAGATCGAGACCATCCTGGTTAACACAGTGAAACCCCATCTCTACTAAAAATACAGAAACAAAATTAGCAGGGCATGGTGGCGGATGCCTGTTGTCCCGGCTACTCGGGAGGCTGAGGCGGGAGAATGGCGTGAACCCGGGAGGCAGAGCTTGCAGTGAGCGGAGATCGTGCCACTGCACTCCAGACTGGGCAGCAGAGCAAGACTCCCCTGTGGCCACCTAAAATACTCTTATTCCTGTTCCCTCTGGACACAGCTCTATCATCACCCCCTTGGTAGACCCCACTCTTACTTCTCAGTGTTAGTTCTTTCTTTCAGTCTCTTCTAACAGATCCCATTTTGTGTTTCCATTACTGGCATACCATCTCAATTTCAAGGACAGCTAACTGGCCAGCATGGTGGCTCACGCCTGTAATCCCAACACTTTGGGAGGCCAAGGCAGGTGGATCACCTGAGGTCAGGAGTTTGAGAGCAGCCTGGCCAACATGGTGAAAACCCATCTATATTGAAAATACAAAAATTAGCTGGGTATGGTGGTGGGTGCCTGTAGTCCCAGCTACTTGGGAGGCTGAGGCAGGAGAATCGCTTGAACCTGGGAGGCAGAGGTTGCAGTGAACTGAGATCGCGCCACTGCACTCCAGCCTGGGCAACAGAGAGAGACTCCATCTCAAAAAAAAAAGAAAAAACAAAAAAGAGACAGCTAACTATTCTTTATAGCCCCAGAAACTTGCACAGTACCTGTACATAGTAGGCATCCAGTAAATGTTTGATGAGTATGATTAATAATGCATAAATAAAAATACTGTGAGACTCTCCTCATATGATTAGCACCATTCCAAAGAGAACTTTTTTTCTCAGGAAAAATTGGTCCTGGATCACGAGGAGGAAGTTTTTCTAAAGAATCAGTGAGGTCATCAGAAATACAACCTGGGAAGTAGGGTTGGAGTTGAATTTGCAAAACAGAAGAAAATCTGTGAATTTAAATCTTTAATAATTTTGATTTAGCCAAATGGAATTTTATAATATGCCAAAATCTAAAGGACTTCTTGGTTTTGGCCAATTATAACTTCTATCTTTTTTTTTTTTTTTTTTTGAGACAGGGTCTTGCTTGAGTCCAGACTGGAATACAGTGTGGTGATCACAGCTTACTGCAGCCTCAAACTCCTGGGCTCCATTGATCCTCCCACTTCAGCCTCCTGAGTAGCTAGGACTACAGGAGTGTGCCACCATCCCTAGCTAATCTTTTGTAGAGACAGGGCATAGCTATGCTGCCCAGGCTAGTCTGGAACTCCTGGGCTCAAGCAATAACCTATGCAATGCAATAAGATAATGATAGAGAGAGATAAAACTGGAAAAGGAAGAGACAAAAATGTCCTTATTTCCCAGCAAAATATGTGCATTTATATAAAACCCAAGAGATTCAAGAAACTATAAAACTGAAAAAACATTCAGCAAGATGGTAGGATATGATATGAACATGCAAAAATCAATAGCATTTCTTTCTACCACAAATAAGTTTTAGAAAATGCAATAGAGGCTGAGCGCGGTGGCTCATACCTGTAATCCCAGCAGTTTGAGAGGCCGAGGTTGGCGGATCATGAGGTCAGGAGATTGAGACCATCTTGGCTAACATGGTGAAACCCCATTTCTACTAAAAATACAAAAAAATAGCTCGGCATGGTGGCGGGCGCCTGTAGTCTCAGCTACTCAGGAGGCTGAAGCCGGAGAATTGCTTGAACCCGGGAGGCGGAGGTTGCGGTGAGCCAAGATTGCACCACTGCACTGCAGCCTGGCAATAGAGCTAGACTCTGTCGAAAAGAAAAGAGAAGAGGAGAGGAGAGGGGAGGGGAGGGAGGGGAGGGGAGAGGAGGGAAGAAGGAAAGAAAGAAAAGAAAACGTAACCGAAAATAAGGTGGAAATAGCTATTTTGTTGCTAGGTGCAACAAAACTGTAGGTACCTAGCAAAAAAAGTAAACAGAAATGGGAGATAGTTACAAAGAATGCAACAGTGGTGTTTTAAGTCAGTGAACAGGAAGACATCACTATCAGTGGTCTCAGTTATTTAATGTGAGTTTAATGAAATTCAGCTCAAAATCTCAACAGAGTTTTAAATGAAAAATGGTCTTAAAATTCATTTGGAAAACAAATGGACAAGAATAGCTAAAACAGTGTGAAAGATGGATAAGATGAAGGCGATTGCGTGCCTGATATTGACTCATTGTAAAGTGCCATATTGTTGGTAGTATACAAAAATAGATAAATGAAACAGACTAGCGAGCCCTGAAATCAATAGATGCATAGATGGAAATTTGTATTTTAGGGCAATTGATTTTCCACGTGGGAAAAAAATACACTGAATTCTACCTCACATCCTACATAAAAGTAAAATGCTAATTGTGAAAAACAAATACTTTTAAACTTTGATAATAACATGTAGAAGAAAAATTTTATGCCTCAGAGTAAGAAATAAATTAATTAGGGTCAAAAAGCACAAACCATAAAGAAAGGACTGGTCATTTTAACTACATCAAAATTTAAATTATATGTTTAGCAGAAGACATAATGTGAAGCTGAAAGACAAGCCATGGACTGAAGAAAGATATTTGCAATGAGATAATCAAAAAGGATTTGTATCTAGAATTTATAAAGAACTTAAATCAATAAGAAAAAAGCTGCCGGGTACAGTGGCTCATTCCTTAAACCCAGCACTTTGGGAGGCTGAGGTGGGCAGATCACCTGCGGTTGGGAGTTCGAGACCAGCTTGACCAACATGGAGAAGTCCCGTCTCTACTGAAAATGCAAAATTAGCTGGGCATGGTGGCGCATGCCTATAATCCCAGATACTCAGGAGGCTGAAGCAGGAGAATCGCTTGAACCCAGGAGGCAGAGGTTGCGGTGAGCCAAGAACCGTGCCATTGCATTCCAGCCTGGGCAACAAGAGGGAAACAAGAAAGAAAGAGAAAAGGGGGGCAGGGGAAGGGAGGGAGAGAGGGAGGGAGAGAGGGAGGGAGAGAGGGAGGGAGGGAGGGAGGGAGGGAGAGAGGAAGGGAGGGAGGGAGGGAGAGACGGAGAGAGAGAGGGAGGGAGGGAGGGAGGAAGGAAGGAGGGAAGGGAGGGAGAGAGGGAGGGAGGGAAGGGAGGGAGAGAGGGAGGGAGGGAAGGGAGGGAGGGAGGGAGAGAGGGAGAGAGAGAGGGAGGGAGGGAGGGAGGAAGGAAGGAAGGAGGGAAGGGAGGGAGAGAGGGAGGGAGGGAAGGGAGGGAGGGAGGGAGGAAGGAGGGAGAGAGGGAGGGAGGGAGGGAGGGAGGAAGGAAGGAAGGAAGGAAGGAGGGCAAGAAGGAAGGAAGGGGCTAACAGTCTAATAGAAAAATGGGCACAGAATATTAAGGCAATTCAGACAAAAAAGAAAGTGGTTGATAAATGTATGAAAATACTTATAGCCTACCTAACTAGTAGAAGTATATATACCAATTAATACCACAATTAGTGATGTCTTCTCACACTCATCCATTTTGCATTCAGACTGTCCTTACTTTGCATGGTGCTAGGTTAACTGAATCTTATCAATTTGAGGACTGCCTATATACTAAAGTCTGATGCTATAGGATTGCTAAGGAGGTGAAACAATGAGAACCCTGATACATCAATGTTGGGGGAGTAAATCTGTGACATTCACTGCAATGCAAATTGGCAGCATCTAAGAAAGTCACATTCAAAGTCTGTGACTGAGTAATTTCACTCTCAGTGTACACACTAAAGAAGCCCTGGTACATGTGCCAAGGAGACACATGTGAAAATGTTTATTGCAATATTATTCATAATGGCAATAAGAACAATTTAAATGTCCACCAGTTGGTAAGTTAATAAACCCTCCCAATAGCATACCAGTTGGTAGTTTAACTAGTATAGCAGCTAAAATGAACCGGCCGGGCACGGTGGCTCACACCGGTAATCCCAGCACTTTGGGAGGCTGAAGCGGGTGGATCACCTGAGGTCAGGAGCTCGAGACTAGCCTGGTCAACATGGTGAAACCCCGTCTCTACTAACAATACAAAAATTAACTGGGCGTGGTGACGGTCACCTGTAATCCCAGCTACTCTGGAGGCTGAGGCAGGAGAATCAGTTGAACCCAGGAGGTGGAGGTCGCAGTGAGCTGAAATCACGCCATTGCATTCCAGCCTGGGCGACAAAAGCAAGACTCCATCTAAAAAGTAAAAAATGAACTACAGTTACATGTATAAAAATAGGTAAATCTCAAAAACAACATTGAGCAATAAAGGCAAGTTATAGAATTGCAGGCTATGCATAATGTATCCATTTATTAAAAAATTTAAAACATGCAAAACTCATATTACATATGCTTATGAGAGCTCCAGGTGGCCGTCCCAGGCACCTCACGTGATGGACAGACCTGGTGAATGACAAACACAAAATTCAGAACAGGAGTTACATCTAGGGAGGGAGGGAAGAAGGTGAATGAGGTGTTGGGTGGTACAGACTGGGGGCTTCAACTATATTGCCAGATTTTAATCCAAAAAAAAAGCTAATAAGCCAAAATGTAGTAGTCTATAAAGCTGTTTGGTGGTTGGACATATATGTACTTATGTATGTGTTATATAATTTCTATATGTTTCTATGTTTGAAATACATCATAATTTTTAAGGATACAGACATGCGTTATAAAAATACCCTCTGAAAGGATAAACCATGGAGGACTGGAAACTTGCCCATGTGGCTTAGAGACAAGAGAAAGATATTTTACTGAATATTTTTTGAACTTTTGAATGTTCAAACCAAGTGAATATCACGACCTATTTAAAACACTTAATACATTGTTTTAAAAGGGCTTGGTCACAATGGAACCAGAAGGTAGATGAACAGTTACCTGGGGGTGGGGATGGGGATTGACTATAAATGGGCATTAGGGATATTTGGGGGCTAACAGAAATGTTCTCAAACTGGATTGCAGTGATGATTGCACAGCTCTGTAAATTTATTAAATATCACTGGATTGTACACTTAAAGTGGGTGAATTTGGTCAGATGTGGTGGCTCACACCTGTAATCCCTCCTTTGGGAGGCCGAGGTGGGTGGATCACCTGAGCTCAGGAGTTTGAGACCAGCCTAGCTGACACTGTGAAACCCCGTCTCTAATAACAAAAATTAGCTGGGCATGGTGGCACACAACTGTAATCCCAGCTACTCGGGAGGTTGAGGCAGGAGAATCACGTGAACCCAGGAAGTGGAGGTTGCAGTAAGCTGAGATCGCACCACTGCACTCCAGCCTGGGTGACAGAGCAAGACTCCATCTCAAAAAAAAAAACAAGAATTAAATTAAATTAAATTAAATGGGTGAATTTTATGTTTGCAGATTTCACTTCAATAATACTAAAATATTGAAAAGGGTGGGGAAGGGGAATGGATGAAAGTTCATATGATTTGGCCCAGCATTCCTATTTTTGGCAAACTGTCCTAAGATGATAGTACAAATTATGGGGGAGAGAAAAGACTAAGATAATCAATGGAAATGTTTAAAATTGTATGGAGAAAGAAATTTATGAAAAACAATACTAATGCAGAAACATGTATTAAATGCACGTCACCCATCGCTCAGCAGAGGAGCTGTTCTTTGGCCCGGCTCTCCTGATAAGAAACAGTCTGCTCTCAACGTGTTCACAGGCCACCAGGGAAGAAAGACATGTTTATTACATACCCAAATGCAGTACTGCCCAAAATGCTGTGGAAATTAAATTCTGACATACCAGAAGTATTCTTAAAACTCCAGTACATATAGAGCATCCCTAGTCAAAAAATCCAAAATCTGGCCAGGCCTAGTGGCTCATGCCTGTAATCCCAGCCCTTTGGGAGTCTAGGGCGAGCAGGTCAGGAGTTTGAGACCAGCCTGGCCAACATTGTGAAACCCCATCTCTACTAAAAATACAAAAAATCAGCCGGGCATGGTGGTGCACACCTGTAATCCCAGATACTTGGGAGGCTGAGGCAGAAGAATCGCTTGAACCCCAGAGGTGGAGGTTGCAGTGAGCTGAGATGGCGCCATTGCACTCTAGCCTGAGTGACAGAGCGAAACTCTGTCTCAAAAAAATAAAAATAAACAAAAAATTTAGAAAGGACATCTAGAAATCACCAAAACATGACTATAGACACATTCTTGAAATACAGATATAGGTGCCGTGTTATTATTTGTGATAGAGCCCTATGTGTACCTGTCCTTGAACTACCCCTGCCTATTTTATTTTTCCACTGGGGCTCAATTCCAACTCAGTGTTAAGTTTCTATGAAGAGAGAGGAGGAACCAGAGAAGTAGAGTGACCTGGCCAGACTCCCCACAAGGAATTCTTTACATCACTTGCACCATCAACAGGAGTTGCTCCTGGTTTGCAATCCAGCCTTTTCTCCACTGTGAAAGAAGAGATGTCTTTATCGCTTTAATTACCATGACAAGAAGGAAAATTAAAGAGTTGTAATACGGTCTTTGGGGGAACAGTCTGCCCTTATGGAGATTTTGGGGGGATGTCTGAGAACTGATTGTTGGAAGAGAAATTTAAAACCGATCAGAATTTTTATAGCACTTCGATATTTATAAACACTACAAAGAATCGCCTCCTCTTTTGTATGATCCTATTTATCTATATAATGAGTATCCTGAGCTAAGCCCCCAGTTTTGGCTCCTGAAATGAATACATTTCAAAATACCTAGACATTCATCTCATGTAAGCCTCAAATTCAGCCACTGAGATTTTTATCCGGCAAAGGACTTATGTGAAAAGAATGGTAGTGTTTCTTATTTAAGTTCAGGAAAAATCTACTCAGTTTTTACTCAAGAATAGTTTTACTTGTAAGTGACAACTTTAGAACTTGTTTTAATCCTAGTGTCATAGAGATTTGTCAAAAGTAAAATTTCAAGCAAATGAATGTGAATACATCTTGTTTCCTTTATCATGAAATCAAATACGTGTTTCATATCCACTAACATGGTTGTGAGGCTTTTTCTGAACATCTAGCCGCTGTTCCCAAATTAATCCCTTAATTTTGTCTCAGGAAAGAGACCCTGAGGTTTGAGAATCCCCTTGTGTGGTCTTTTCATTCTGTCCCCGAATGACACCCATCCTATTCTGCCTGAAGGCTTTGCCATTAACCCACCTCCCCAGCTCTGACCCGGTAAATCCTAATGCTTGGTTAAACCCAAGCTAAAGCCAAGAGATTGTATTTATTCAAGGGCATTGTGATTTCTGCTTCTTTGCTTTGGTCCCAGATATTTTTTCCTATTTCAGGTAATGGGGAGAGTGCCAACAATTTCCATTAATAAGACAGAAGGTTGCCACATATACCTCAGTGAAGACGCATTAGACTGTGAGATCGTGAGTGCCAAGTCATCTGAAATGAACATACTTATCCCTCAGGATGGTGATTATGTAAGTACCTTTCAAACGGCTGTCAAGAATTTTTCTGGAGCCTTCATTATTAACGTTCTTAGAGATTGAGTAATCAACCACCAACCTGCGAGCTTTATTTGTAGCAGAATTCACAGGCAGGAGAGGAATTCAGGGAGCTGTCTTCCGCATCTCTTCCCGCCTATTAGCTTCTTGACTGTACTACTCCTGGATTTCCGATTCTCAAGGGTAGTGTACTAATAATTCATTTAATGGACCGGTGTTTATCAAATAGCACAGCATGCATCTGAGTTCGTATTATGTAGGACTAAGTATTTTCCTTTGCTCTGGTGGAGGTAAACAGGAAAGAAGGACAAATGCCTCGGAGAAAAAATGTGAGGCCAGAGAAAAGACAGTAAGTAGGGCTCTTTGTGCAGCTATGCTTAAGTGAGAGGTTAAGTGTCAGAATCGGGAAGTTTTATGAAAATGCCAGTCCCCAAATCTTCCACCTGGAGGTTGGATTCAGGAGGCCTGGAGTGAGGCTCAGGAATCCGATTTTTAACAGGCATATCCATTAAGTGCATCCAATGGCCCTTCTGAGAAACACTAATCTAAGAGACTTGGCCACTATTTATTTTCTCAGCTTTCTCTCCTCAACAAAGCACCTTCTCAAAGAAGCATACGCATATTCTCACACTTTCAAAAGGGAGTATGAATAAAGAAGTACATTTCCTGGCTCATGAAGTGTGATGGATCTGCTAGTTGCTACTTGGAAGTGGGGAGATCAGTAGAGAAGGCCGAGCATGGTGGCTCACCCCGTAATGCCGGCACTTTGGGAGGCTGAGTGGGGCAGATCACTTGAGGTCAGGAGTTTGAGACCAGCCTGGCCAACACGGCAAAAACCCATCTCAACTAAAAATACAAAAATTAGCCATGTGAATTCCAGCTACTCGGGAGGCTGAGGCAGGAGAATCGCTTGAACCCAAGAGGCAGAGGTTATAGTGAGCCAAGATTGCGCCATTGCACTCCAACCTGGGCGACAGAGCGAGACTCAGTCTGAAAAAAAAAAAAAAAGAAACCAAAAACAGAAAATTCCCTCTAAGTCTGCCAGTGCAGGGAGCCAGTGAACCAGGGAAGGACAGGAGAAAATGTAACTTAGCAGGCAAACATCTGGAAGAGGAGCTCCCTCAGCCTGAGGGGTCAGATGCCAGGGCCTACACAGCAATCGACACACAGGTTGATCTCCTTCGGCAGACAGTGTGACTGCTGACACATTCTCCCTCCCGCACCTGGCAGTAAGTTCTTCAGCTCTGCTCAGCCACGTGTCATACATTACAGGCCAGAATTCATCATTTCAGTTTAAAAAACAAAACTCTGCAAGCCTCAGGCCATGCTTCACTAGTAAGTGTGTATGGACAGTCTAACCCTGAGATAGAGAAGAGTCCTCTCTTGGGTTCTCCACCTAAAAAAATTCCTGGAGAGCTGATGCCAACAGCTTCAGAGGAGAGCCAAAAATTGGAGGGAGCCCTGGGCTTTACAGCTGTTTAAGCAGAAGGCTCAGCTGCATGGGACTGGATCTGCTAAGAAAAGCAGTGGGGTTTGGATGAACACTGCAGACTAATGAAGCTGGAATCTATGGGCATGGGACCCAGGCACCTGTAATTGTTAAAGCTTCCCAGGCAGTTCCAGTAGGGAGCCAGCATTAAGATCCACCGGCCTAAAGGATGAGCATAAGTCGAAACCTGAGCATTCATGCTAAAAACCAAGGTCTTGGCCAGGCACGGTGGCTCACGCCTGTAATCCCAGCACTTTGGGAGGCCAAGGTGGGCAGATCACAAGCTCAGGAGATCAAGACCATCCTGGCTAACACAGTGAAACCCCGTCTCTACTAAAAATGCAAAAAATTTGCTGGATGTGGTGGTGGGCACCTGTAGTCCCAGCTCCTCGAGAGGCTGAGGCAGGAGAGGCACTTGAATCTGGGAGGCGGAGGTTGCAGTGAGCCAAGATCACGCTGCTGCACTCCAGCCTGGGCGACAGAGCAAGACTTCATCTCAAAAAGAAAAAAAAAAAAAAAAAAAAAAAAACAAGATCTTGCCTCTTATTGGTCAATTACCTTGTGGCCCCTCTTCGTGTGTTCTTGGTTGGAGCTGGTAGGGAACAACACAGAGGACCTGCCATGGGCATTATGGTGTGGGAATGGATGGAGGGGATGTTTCGTCTTGAAAGAAGTTGGTCTCCAGAGAAGACCCGTTAGCATATTACTAACCCCTCACTACCAGGAACAGATTTGGGGCAGCTCTAGTGCAATTATTATCAAAGAGGTGCCTTCATCTGGCACATTCTCTGCTTGGCCTGGTTCTTAAGAACAAACAGCAAGCCTCGTCTGCCCATCCAGAAGAGCCCCAGAAGGAATATTGGCTGCACAGACACACACACGTTATTCAGATTGTGGGTTCTTTACTTCAAGATTTTTCCATTGCAGATTTTACTCAAGAAGAATACATCACTCATTATAGCAAGGGCTTTGCCTTTTATTTTATTTGTTTTTGTTTGTTTTATCGAGACAGGGGCTTGCTCTGTTGCCCAGACTGGAGTGCAGTGGTGCGATCATGGCTCACTGCAGCCTTGACACCCCTGGGCTCAATCAATCTTCCTGCCTCAGCCTCTCAAGTAGCTGGGACTACAGGCATGTGCCACCACACCCTGCTAATTTTTGTATGTTTTGTAGAAACAGTATCCCTGAGGACAGGCAGAGACAAAGGGGAGGGTGGGATTAGCATCCCCACTCCTGGGAATCCTCTGCAACTCTGCCAAAAGAGATGCCAAATCAGAGTGGCTCTTCAGCAGCACTATACTGTGTAAGGCTTGTCCTTATACAGTGGGGTCTCACTATGTTGCCCAGGCTGGTCCTGTACTTCTGGGCTCAGATGATCTGCAGGCATCAGCCTCGCAAAGTGCTGGGATGACAGGTGTCAGCCACCACGCCTGGCCCAGGCCTTTCCTTTTGAACGAATGAATGACTTCATCCCAAAGAAACAGTTGGATCCTACATCTAGGAAGATAAGTACCCATGTGTGTTCCATGAAAACACCACGGCTTACGAGCATGGGCATCACTTATCAGACACATGAGGTTTCAACAAGCACTGCATGGACTGGAAGTCCGAAGAGGCCCAGAAGCCAGGTCCAAGGCCTGGAGAGGTTTTTTATCTTCTTCTGAAGGTCTTCTGTCCTTCTTCCTTGCCTTGGAGGAGGTCTTCTATCCTCTTCTGAAATGACTGGAGAATCACTAAGAATCACTGTCTGGGAAAGGAATGTTGACTCAGACTACTTTTGACTATTCTCTATTATTCTTTGTGTGTACATGTTTGTATGTGTATTTTCCAATGGGAAAAGTAGAGTGCCTTGGTGAAGGGTGACAAACGTGTATATAACCCTAAGCTCATTTTTACAATTTATCAAAGAGTAGAGAGCTACCTCTGGGATAAAACCTTTCTACTCCATGTGATTGGAACCAGCAGCATTGGCATCACCTGGGAGCTTGTTGGAAATGCAGTTTCTCATTCCATTCCCCAGACCTACTGAATCAGAATCTGCATTTTTTTTTTTTTTTTTCGAGACAGAGTTTCGCTCTTGTTGCCCAGGCTGGAGTGCTGTGGCGTGATCTCGGCTCACTGCAACCTCTGCTTCCTGGGTTCAAGCGATTCTCCTGCCTCAGCCTCCAGAGTAGCTGGGACTATAGGCACATGCCACCACTCCTGGCTAATTTTTTGTATTTTTTTAGTAGAGATAGGGTTTCACCATGTTGGCCAGGCTGGTCTCAAATTTCTGACCTCAGGTGATCCACCCGCCTTGGCCTCCCAGAGTTATGCGATTACAGGCGTGAGCCACTGTGCCCAGCCAGAATCTGCATTTTCATAAGCTCCCAGTTGATTCATGTGCATGTTGAAGTTTAGTGGAGAGTAGTGGGTAAAATAGAGCCCAGATTTGAATTCTGGCTGTGCTGTTACTGGCCACATCTTTTGGGGCCAGTTGCTTAATCTCTCAGGCCTCTGTTTCCTACAGATGGCATCCCCAAGAACTCCTAGCTCATAGGGTTATTACAGGAGATCTGCTGAGTTCATCTTTGTCCAGTGCTTAGAAGGATGCCTGGTTCATTCTAAATGATGCTTTTAGCTTTAATGATGATACTGGCTTGAAGTCACAGAACTGACACATGACATATGCAAGTCTCCACGTGACAAAGACCTCCCCATGACGCAGCTTGCAATTCGATCAAATTTCTTTGCCTATCACGTGGCAAAAATCAGCCTCCCCATCTGTTTGCAAAAGGAAGCCTTAAATAACTTCGTTGTAGTTTAAAGAACTTTGTTCTTCTTGCCTTTTTCCAGAGAGAATTTCCCGTTCCTGAACAGTTCAAGACAGCATGGGATGGATCCAAGTTAATCACTGAACCTGCAGAAATTATGGCCTAACTTCCCGAGAGACCGAACCACCTCACCTGAATCCCCCCCTATCAAACAAACAAAAAAGCAGCAGTAAAGAGCTAGAAGTTGCAGTAGCACCTACTGCTTTAGCTTTGGCCTCCAACAATTCTGTGCTGTAGACACAGCACTGTTTCTGGCACGCCTCGTGGGCATTTTGAAATATTTAACATTTCCTCATGATTCGCCTTTGTGTGTGATTTTAGTTCCACATGATGACTTGTGAACATTATGGATTTAAAGGGAAAAAAAAAGAATTCTGTTCCCCTCATATCAAGAACACAGTAACTGATAGATAAAAAGACTGCATGATTCACTTTTACACTTATATTTCATTGCTAGTTAAAAAATAAAACCTTTGAGAATCTAAGATGTACATTTTTACCTTTTAGGCAATTTCAATATAATGTAGAAGTAGTAGTGTGCCCTGAGAAATGGACACGTTTTTTCTTATTGTTACCACATGTTCACCTTTATCAGCGTGGATACTGTCAGCATGAGTACATATTTCAACCCACGCTTTTAAAAGACCTATGAGTTTATATTAAGGACCAAATTCAGTTTCTTGGTCCTTGGAAGACCTATATTCTCTGTAGTTACTGAAAACTGAAAGTAAATTCTAATTATTCATCTTACATATTTTTCCACCATGTCATTTGAAAACTTACTTTTCTTCTGCATAAGAGATCCTTATGCCAAAACATTAATCAGAAGAAGTCATTTTTTTGCTACGTAATACCTCGCAACTTTGCTCTAAAATCAAGCTCAGTTATTATTTTCCAAGTTTGAACATGTTAAATTTCAGATACCTTGTAAATTATGTCTTTAATGTTTTATTATAGACTAATTTCCTCTTTTCCATCTGCCAGACTTGCTAACCAGCCTCAAAAATGAACATGAAAAAGCCATACATGTATTGTTTCTCCGAAAACCTAAGGTATTATCTGTTGGTTTGGCTTGCTGCTCCTATTTTGTAGTCTTGATAGTAGAAGCTTCTTTAGCATAAGAGTAGCTATTATATTCCTTTTTAGCTTTTCAGTACATAGTGCTGAAAAATCTGCAATTTCTTGGATCACATTTAATGAATTACAGTATAATGCTTGGCGGGCCCAGTACAAGCATATATAGTGTGCCTATTACAGCCTTTGGAATACATCGTTTTCATTTTTTAAATATCTTCTATATCCATATAGTATTCGAATTATTAATGCTCATGTACCAAGGTTTTGCTATGAAAGTTTTGTCTGTATGAATAATGTGGCTTTAGTAAATCATTTTTCAACTGTAAACTTATTCTGAAATAAAGTAAAATTCTAATTGTTTAAATACTGTGATGAATTCGGGATGTTAAAATGATTTTTTTCCTACTTTGATTTCCGCTTGCTCATGTGTCATACTTAGAAAAGACAGCTGAGTCCTTCTGTTTGAATTAGAGAATTTATCCAGCATGCCATCAGCTTCCCTGATGAATGAGGTCTGCTTTGAGATAGGTATCAGATAAAGCCGTTTGCAATTGGATTGACTGTCAGAAAATTCTGGAATTCAGTTTTGTAGATCAAGTCCTCTTCACTGAGAAAATCCTCCTCATAGATCTTTGTTAATGTAAACATCCCAGAACATAAGTGATTTTAATAAATACCATATATACCTTATAAACATATAGTCATAAATAACATAATAAATGTATAAGTAAACTCCTAAAAGAAAAAAAGCTGAGAAGACCCTAAAATGGATATATTATATATCCATAATATAGTGATAATTTTGTATTAAGAAATAAATGGACCCATAATTCTTAAAATCTGTCAACTTGCCTCATACTTGACATCAGTCTTTCAGTAGGCTTCACCATATGTATTGAAAATCTGGACTTGAGGCTCAACAATTATTTTACCAGCCCTGTATTCCTTAAGCCAGGGGTCCCCAACCCCCGAGCTGTGGACTGGTACTGGTCCGTGGCCTGTTAGGAACTGGGTAGCAAAGCAGAATGTGAAGGACTGGCGAGCCAGAATTGCCACCTGAGCTCCGCCTCCTGTCCGATCAGCTGCAGTGTTAGATTCTCACAGGAGTGTGAACCCTGGTGTGAATTGTGCACGTGAGGGATCTAGGTTCCGTGGTCCTTATGAGCACCTAAGGCCTGATGATCTGAGGTGGAACAGTTTCATCTTGAAATTACGCTCCACCCCAACCCGCCCTGTCTGTGGAAGAGTTGTCTTCCACAAAACCAGTCCCTGGTGCAAAAAGGTTGGGGACTACTGCCTTAAACCATCTACTTAAGTAACATAAGAGTAGGTTGAATTTGTTGAAAAACCTTTGGCAATGTATAAGCAATTAACAAAAACAATGCTGCATCGCCAGTGTGCCTTGTTTCTTGCACCTTTTGAATTCCTGTGTTACCAATGTTGTGACCTAATAAATATTGTCAAAGCATTAAGAAATCCGTACTTAGCAGAATTGCTGTCATATCCATTCCCAAAAAGTCAGAAGGAAAATCCGTGTCAGGGCCGGGCATGGTGTCTCATGCCTGTAATCCCAGCACTTTGGGAGACTGAGGTGGGCAGATCACTTGAGGTCAGGAATTCAAGACCACCAGCATGGCTAACATGGTGAAACCCCATCTCTACTAAAAAAAAAAATACAAAAATTAGCCAGGTGTGGTGGCACACGCCTGTAATCCCAGCTGCTTGGGAGTCTGAGGCAGGAGAGTGGCTTTAACCAGGAGTTGGAGGTTGCAGTGAGCCAAGATTGTGCCACTGCACTCCAGCCTGGGTGACAGAGCAAGACTCTGCCTCAAAAAAAAAAAAAAAAAAAAAAAAAAAAAAATCAGTGTCAGAAAATTAAGTGCCAAGGGTCTCCTGTATCTTGTTACTTTGTAGCATTACAGGATAAAAGTGACCATTCAAAAGAGGCCTTTGTTGTCTTGAAAATTCATTTTTTGATAGTACTCTCCCATTAGATAACCTATTACTGATAGTCAACCTCTCACAGCAAGCCATCTTGAAGTACAGCTTCGATTCTAACCACTCCTCCCTACATATAGAACTGGCAAGAAATACATATAGTTTGATTTACTTATTCTCTCCTTCATTGAAAATGTCTGCTGCAACTTCTTAGATGCTAGATGGGTTTATCTAGGGGATCCCTTCATTTTAAAAATGAGAAAGCTGAGACCCTGGGCTAGAACACAACCTTTGTATAACTACTGTAGTTTGGCTTCTAGTCTCAACATATGCCTCAGTATCAGAGGTCATCAATCCAGTGGCTTCATCTCATCCTTCATCAGTGGAGATTCTCGACACTGCCTTCATCTTATTAAACTCGCTTTGATGTCGTGATTCGTGATGTGTTTCTTTGGCTCCCTTCCCTCCTACCTTTTTTGTTTCCCTCTCAAATGCTCAAATACCTATTTCAATGCCTCTATGTAGATGACTCCTAAATCCACATTTCCAACCCAAATCCACCTCCCTGGAGCCTTCACTCCCAAGTGTCCACAGAGTATTTCTACCTGCCTGCCCCAATGTTATGCAACATGGCTAAAATTAATGCACATCTCCCACACATATCTAACTATTCCTTATCTGCCTTTCCAGTTTTAGTCAATGGCTCCCTCACATTTATCATAGATTTAAAACCAGCCATTTGCTGTAATAAAAAATATGAAAGAGGCCAGGCACGGTGACTCACGCCTATAATCTCAGCACTTTGGGAGGCCGAGGCGGGCAGATCACGAGTTCAGGAGTTTGAGACCAGCCTGTACAACATGGTGAACCCCATCTCTACTAAAAATGCAAAAATTAGCCAGGTGTGGTAGCACACACCTGTAATCCCAGCTACTGGGGAGGCTGAGGCAGGAGAATTGCTTGAATCCAGGAGGTGGAGTTTGCAGTGAGCGCCCAGATCATGCCACTGCACTCCAGCCTGGGTGACCGAGTAAGACTCTATCTCAAAAAAAAAAAAAAAAAAAGGGCAAGGCAGGTGGATCACTTGAGGTCAGGAGTTCGAGACCAGCCTGGTCAACGTGGTGAAACCCCATCTCTACTAAAAATACAAAAATTAACCAGGCGTGGTGGTTGCGCGACTGTAATCCCAGCCACTTGGGAGGCTGAGGCAGGAGAATTGCTTGAACCTGGGAGGCAGAGGTTGCAGTGAGCTAAGATTATGCCATTGCACTCCAGCCTGGGCGACGAGCAAAACCGCATCTCAAAAAAAACAAAAACAAAAAACATGAAAGAGAATCAGATTTGGGAGAAACCATGGTTCAGTCTCAAACTTGTTTAATGCACGTTGTCTCTGTGACATTTACTTGGAGATGGAGAGTAAGCAGTTGGATCCGTGAACCCCCAAATACTGAGACAGGTCCCATGACACAGCCTTAGGAGGTCCTGACAACATGTGCCCAAGGCAGTCAGACCATAGTTTGGTGTTATACATTTTAGGGAGACACGAGACATCAGTCAACGTATATAAGATGAACATTGGTTTGGTTTGGAAAAGCAAGGAGGGGGCTTCCAGGTCATAGGTAGATAAGAGACAAATGGTTACATTCTTTTGAGTTTTTGATTAGCATCTCCAAAGGAGGCAATCAGATAAACAAATGCATTTATCTCAGTGAGCAGAGGGGTGACTTTGAATAGAGTGGGAGGCAATGTTGCCCTAAGCAGTTCCCAACTTTGACTTTTCCCTTTAGCTTAGTGATTTGGGGGGCCTAAGATATTTTTCTCTCACATTTCCCCCATTTTCTTTTTTAAAATCTTTTGGATAAAGCATTTTAGAAGAAAATGAGTCTCTAGTCTCTGGTTTCATCTGATTTCTCATGGCTAGGATGGTTTATTCCTAGATAGGTAGTTCTTGAGTTATTAGGAAAGCTCATTCTTGAAGACTGTGGAGTCTCATGTCCTATGAAGAGAAAATAGGGGGAGGAAGGAAGAAAACAACAGAGCAATCCTGGAAAATCGATATAGGCCACATTACTCTGAAGTCCATACATCAGTAAGCAGGTATGAAAGTGGCTTATGTATGTAAATAGGCTGCTGTTATTTTCTTCTGAGATTTAAGTTGTCTAACTTTAGTTTACAGGGCTTTACGAAAGCACAGCTTACTTTTCAGTGACTCCAAATTAGAAAAATTGGGGAAAAAAAAGAAAAACAATTGAAAACATTATTTTGAAGACTTGTAGCCAAGAAAAATTAGAATTCTGTCCAAACTACAGAAAATAATAAAAATTGAAAAACATTAGGCAAGACTAGAATCTAACAAAAGTATACTATAGTTTTTAAAACATAATTTTTCTCTCTCCCTTTTCTCATTTTTACTAAAGACAAACCATGGTAGGACTGTTTTGCTTTATTATACTTGGCCTAATTATTTATATACAGTGCAGCAAGAATAAATACTTTTTACATAGACTTTTAAGTTGACCTTAATGGAAGGTCATTGTTGTTCCATAGAAGGAATCTCAGATAAGACTTTTTTAAAGCCAAGCCCAGCCATGGATTTGTACCATCAAATACCGATGAGTTGGGTGAATTCCTCTCCTCCTGAGGGTACAAGATAAACTTGGGGCTCCTGGGCCTGTCAGAAAGTGGCATTCTTTACTTAGCACAGGTCAGGAACCTTGTACAGGGACTGTGTAGACAAAGGAATGAGGCCAGTTTTTTAAAGGGCTTTTATTGGCTCCATAAGTCAAGTTTGATTCCTTAAAGGAAAGCACACCATTCTAGACAAAGCCTTGGTAAAATAACCAGTTTCTTCAATAGTGTCCTATTACAAATGAAAACAGATTCTTACTGCACTTATGCAAATAACTGTATTGTCGTAAGTTAAGAATACTCACAAATAGTTGCCAAATTCTGTAGAAATCAGGTAGAGAGAAACAAATATGCTCCAAATTTTGTTCATGGAAGTATACTTTACTCAATTGTTGAAAGTTCTAAATAGCTTAAAGGGAAGTTTTCTCAACTCTGAAAAACAAACAAAAAAAGGTTCAGCAATGTTTTAAGTAAAAAGTTCAAAAGATTACTTCAAACTTCTATTAGTTTATGTAGTTAATTCCTGTTCTGCTTGATATTTATCAACATTTCAGCTCTCCATGAGTCCTGAAAGTTTTTATTCTATTCTGATGTTACAGTCTCCAAAGTTATCAGAAACCTGCATTCAAAAACACCAGTTAGAGTCTTATAGCTGATTATAAAACCACCATCTAAAGAGGACCAAAACAAAACAATTTTCTGTGGATGACAAAAAGTGTTAGGGCAGCCATAGTCAAAGTCACAATTTACAATGTAATTTGTTACCTCTGTGGCACACAATAATTTAACTTAACAATTATAATTATTACTGATAACATACATTAAGTCATATCAGAATTTTAGGAGTTTCCCATTATTTTGGAACACATACCAATAACATAGTTATACAAATACAGCCCAAAGAAAAACAAACACCATTTTATATTTGATAATGCTTCCTATATAATTTTTATACCAAATAAGCCAAATATGTCATTTTTTGGACTTTAGGAAATTAATATTATATCTTAATATTATCTATTAATAATATCTTAAAGGATTAATTAGGTCAGTAAAAGACATAATTTATAACTTGATTTTGGAAGTTTGTCAAATACCAAAAGTTTAAAACATTTTATATAGGTTGGGCACAGTGGCTCTTCCCTGTAATCCCAGCATTTTGGGAGGCTGAGGAGGGCAGATCACAGGGTCAGGAGATTGAGACCATCCTGGCTAACATGATAAAACCCCATCTCTACTAAAAATACAAAAAATTAGCCGGATATAGTGGCACGTGCCTGTAGTCCCAGGTACTTGGGAGGTTGAGGCAGGAGAATCACTTGAACCCAGGAGGTGGAGGTTGCAGTGAGCCGAGATCATGCCACTGCACTCCAGCCTAGGTGACAGAGCAAGATTCCATCTCAAAAAAAATTTTTTTTGATATTACAAAATAGGATCACAGGTCATTATAAAATAAGTCATTCATTTAATCAGAGTGATAACTCTTTGTTTTTCCTTAGCAAACCAAACTTAATAATAGTGTCATAGGAATTATTTCAATAAAACATAAAATCTGTTAGACCAGTTACCAAAAGACAAAAGAAAAGACCTTCTACAGTGCACAGAATATAATGTTGGAAGAAAATGTTTCCTTTAGATCTTTCAGAAAACATTGTTACCAGCAGGCCACAACCAACAGAACAGAACCCAAGGGGGGGAAAAAAAACTTACAAGAGCTGAAAATGAGTTGAAGGTGAGTTACTGTTTCACAGCTTTTAAAATTGAAGAGAACACCCAAACTGGTGACATGCAATAAAAGTTGAACCTTGGGTTAAAATTTAAAAAATTAAAATGTCTTATAATTTATTGCATAAATCAACCCCCTAAGAAAATTTCATTGTTCTAACCAATTATTTCGTGTAGAAGTGATTTTTTTAACATCAAACCCAATCCCTAGAACGACCATTATACTTTCCCTTAATCATATAAATATTATTATTATTTAAAAGTTTTTATTTCTTATATAAAAGTTTTTGGTGTTTTTGTTTTCTTTTTTCTTTTCTTTTTTTTTTTTTTTTTTTGAGATAGAGTCTCACTCTTTGTCTCCCAGGCTAGCGTGCAATGGCACAATCTCAGCTCACTGCAACCTCTGCCTCCTGGATTCAGGTGATTCTCCTGCCTCAGCCTCCCAAGTAGGTGAGATTACAGGCACCTGCTACCACACCTGGCTAATTTGTATATTTTTAGTAGAGATGGTTGCCATGTTGGCCAGGCTGGTCTCAAACTCCTGACCTCAGGTGATCCGCCCACCTCGGCCTCCTACAGTGCTGGGATTACAGGTGGGAGTCACTGTGCTGGACCTGGTGTTTTTTAAAATACATCATCTTACTGTGACTTTCACAGACCATTCATGACATGCTTGGACTTTCTGGTTTGTCATGAACATGTCTCTTTCTTAAACAACCATTTTACTCTAGGGCTAAATTAACCATACAAAATTCTTTCTCATATGAAATTATTTCTCTTTAAATTTTCTTACCAAAAAAAGTCTTTATTTTCATAACTTTTGTTATATCTCTTTTATTTCCTGACCAAAAAAAAAAATTCTTTATTTTCATAACTTTTGTTACATCTCTTTTATTTCCTGGTTCTTTTTACCTTGTTTTATACATGACCTTTAAATAAGCTTTGAATTAGACAAAAATTGTTCACCTTTTTTAAAAGAAACACTTCTGTTAAGAAAGAATGTTTTCCAGCCAGGCACAGTGGCTCATGTCTGTAATCTCAGCACTTTGGGAGGCCAAGGCAGGCGGATCACAAGGTCAAGAGATCAAGACCATCCTGGCCAGCATGGTGAAATCCCATCTGTACTAAAATTACAAAAATTAGCTGGGCATGGTGGTGCATGCCTGTAGTCCCAGCTACTCAGGAGGCTGAAGCAGGAGAATCACTTGAACCCAGGAAGCAGAGGTTGTAGTGTGCTGAGATCACGCCACTGCACTCTAGCCTGATGACAGAGCGAGACTCCATCTCAAAAACAAAACAAAAAAAAGAATGTTTTCTTACAAATATATTTGTATTGAAAAATAACCAAATAATGAAATATCTGTTATTTAATTTAATATAACTTTAAATTCCAAATTACGATGAGTTTTTCTGCAAGTATGTATCCTATTACATTTACCTAATTATTTTATTTTAATCATTTACCTAGATTATTTATAAAAACTGTGATTTCATTATTTAAAGTTATAGAACCACCATAGCTTTGCAAAATTATAACTGAGATGGTGAAAAAGATTTGTCCTAACTGACTCCATCTTGCTTCTAACCTCCAAGCTGTCCTTGTTTATTCCTGAATGTAGGCTGAACTAAGTTTGGGAGGAACTTAGTTTATAGTTTGGCTTTGAAACAAAGATGATAACAGTCCTCTCTCAAAACCATACTTATACTGCCTGTGGACTAAACTGCCTAAAGTCAGAAGATTAGAAGTTATGGTAGTCTGACTAAATTCAAAATGTTGCTATTGTTATTAAACCAGTAACAATATCTTATTTATTAAAGATTATACAAGCAAAGATCATTCTGTCTTGGGCTGGGTTTATAGTTTTGTATATATGCCAAATTTTGACACCTTATAGTATTTGTCAGGGATAAGTATGAAATTGCTTGATTAATAATGCAAACAAAGCCGGGCGCGGTGGCTCAAGCCTGTAATCCCAGCACTTTGGGAGGCTGAGATGGGCGGATCACGAGGTCAGGAGATCGAGACCATCCTGGCTAACACGGTGAGACCCCGTCTCTACTAAAAAATACAAAAAACTAGCCGGGCGAGGTGGCGGGCGCCTGTAGTCCCAGCTACTCGGGAGGCTGAGGCGGGAGAATGGCGTAAACCCGGGAGGCGGAGCTTGCAGTGAGCTGAGATCCGGCCACTGCACTCCAGCCTGGGCGACAGAGCCAGACTCCGTCTCAAAAAAAAAAAAATAATAATAATGCAAACAAAAATATACACTGGCAATTCTTAAGACATTTCTAATATTACTTTACCAATAATTTCAAAGCTAGCTTATTTATTAAAGATTTTATTTAAGTTATATAAACTTGAAAAAGCATTTGACTAGCTTTTTTTTTGTGACAAAGTATTTGATTCAAGTGCTTTTATTTTCTTAAGCCAATTAACTAGAGCTCTTTTATATATTTTCAGTAGTGAAATATTGTGTACATAACACATAAATACATAGATGTATTAGGCATGCCGATAGAAGTACATCTTATAGATTTATAAAAACCTTTTTTTTTCCTGTCTTAGACTTTCAGATTCATTTTTTTTTTTTTTTTTTGAGGCGGAGTCTCACTGTGTCGCCCAGGCTGGAGTGCAGTGGCGCGATCTTGGCTCACTGCAAGCTCCGCCTCCAGGGTTCACGCCATTCTCCTGCCTCAGCCTCCGAGTAGCTGGGACTACAGGCGCCCGCCACCACACCCAGCTAGTTTTTGGTATTTTTAGTAGAGACGGGGTTTCACCATGTTAGCCAGGATGGTCTCAATCTCCTGACCTCGTGATCCACCCGCCTTGGCCTCCCAAAGTGCTGGGATTACAGGCTTGAGCCACCGCGCCCGGCCACTTTCAGATTCTTGATAACCTGTTTCACAACTCTAGGCAGTTGTCAGCTAAATAGCCTTAAATTTTCATATTAAAGGAAACAACTCAGGTGCAAATCAAATGGCAAAATTTGCATCATAAGGTACAGAGACAAAAGTCTGGTGATGCTAGAGGGAGATTAAAAATCAAATCATTTATTTGATCAAATCAAGCATAAAGTTGCAGAAATCTATCTATCATAGGATTGTATAAGGAGACCAATTTTATTTAGGTAGGAACTACAGATCTTTTAAGTGGATCTCTGAGCTCTGGGCAGAGCCTACACTGAATCCTGGGTCTACAAAAAGGAAGAATTATTGAGGTTAGACCATGTGATGCTTTTATAGTGCACTTACAAAAAATTTTTTTTAAGCAAAGACATTTCTGAGTGTCTAAATCACACTCTTCCTTAAAACCCAAGAGTACTCTGTTGCAATACTGTTTTAGCCAAAAACAAAAAAAAAAAAAACAAAAAAAAACAGGTAACACAATACAAAAGTAAGCAGCTTAAGAACTGAGACAAACTTGGCCAGTCATGATGGCTCACACCTGTAATCCCAGCACTTTGGGAGGCTGAGGTGGTCAGATCACGAGGTCAGGAGATCAAGACCATCTTCACCAACATGATGAAACCTTGTCTCTACTAAATACAAAAAATTAGCTGGGCGTGGTGGCATGCATCAGTAGTCCCAGCTACTCAAGAAGTTGAGGCAGGGGAATTGCTTGAACCCGGGAGGAAGAGGTTACAGTGAGCCAAGATCACACCACTGTACTCCAGCATGGCAACAGAGTGAGACTCCGTCTCAAAAAAAAAACAAAACACACACAACTGAGATGAACTTATCAGTTTACATTACAATATATTACATATATTACATCATTACATTATGAAAATAGGGAAAACAAGGTTTCTCCCCCAAAGGGAGTCTGGCGGCGCCTTCTCCATTTTCTTTAAGGAACCTGAGGTTGTTATAAACTATATTAGGTCCCCCATGCAGCAGAAGTTGCAAGAGAAAGGAGAGACAGCAGAAGTAAATGAAGAAACCAGAATTCAGCCAACTGAGAAGAAAAAATTTTTGCTCAAAAAAATGACAAGGTCGTAGGAGAAAAACGAAAACAAAAGCATGAAGGCCTTTTAAATATAAACACACACATATGCCCACACACACATATACATCTCGAATGTCAGTTTTTAATTAAGCTGACTTTTAACCATTGAGTTCCTTTAAAAAATATATTTTTAAATCTCATTACCACATTTCAGCTAGGACAAATTGCTGCTATTTCAGAAGTACAGCCACTGCTCTTTTAGTTTGGCCTGGCTAGCAAAAAAAAAAAAAAAAAAAAAGTCGCCTTGTTATGTAAATAAAGCTCCTTATTAGTCAAAATCAAAAATCTTTCCTCTTTTTTTTTTTCCTTCTGCTGGCCGTTTTTCTCCCGCAGGAACACCATGTTTTTTTTGTGTGTGTGGTGGGGTGGTGGAATTTAGCCACTTCAGAGGCCTTGTTCCCCAAAATTTGGAACTTCCTTCAGATTTGATCAAGTCGGATAGAGTTGATCAAACCCAATCGGAAAAAGACCAAAACAACAAACATAGAAACAAACAACAAAAAAAACAGGTAAGCAAAACAAATGATCGCACAACTTACATCATTACTGAGCACTCTAATGGTAAGGAGAAATTAAGACCAGCTGATTGTTAATTTTAACTTTAACTGAGACAAAGCCCAGTGCAGTTACTTACCTAGGGGTGGGTCTCAGGCTGTAGACTGCTCTCTACCACCCTAGAAGCAGGAAAAAACCTCATCTTCCCTGTTGGAAGCAAGCTCGAACTCCATAAAGGAGTTACCTGCCTTCCATCATCAAGAAAACAGGAAAAACTTGCCTTCTTTGTGTTGGAAACAAGTAAAACTCCAAAAAACAAAATAAAATAAAAAAGAGTGGTATGGGCCAGGTGCAGTGACTCACACCTGTAATCCCAGCACTTTGGGAGGCCAAAGTGGGTGGATCACCTGAAGTCAACAGTTCAAGACTAGCCTGGCCAACATGGTAAAACCCTGTCTCTACTAAAAATACAAAAATCAGCCAGGTGTGGTGGCACGCACTTGTAATCCCAGCTACTTGGGAGGCTGAGGCAGGAGAATTGCTTGAACCCAGGAGGCGGAGGTTGCAGTGAGCTGAGATCACACCACTGGAATCCAGCCTGGGCAACAAAGCAAGACACGGTCTCAAAAAAAAGGGGGGGGGGGGGGGAATTGTACAGCAAAATAAACTTTAGATCTCCATCCAATTTTGGGAGATCAAGGATTCTCTAGAGGGGGTGCTTCCAGGCATCAGCAAATTGTCCTATTGGTTTGAGCCGTAAAGATAGGTCAAGCTGGTACCAAGCACCAGTAGATTTGTCAAAGGTCGGAGGCACTTCTACTCAGAATCCCTTTGTGGTCACCAAAATGTGAACCCCAAAAAATCTGAGACAAGTCTCAGTTCATTTAGAAAGTTTATTTTGCCAAGATTGAGGATGCATGCCTATGACACAGCCTCAGGAGGTCCTGACAATATGTGGCCAAGGTGGTCAGACCACAGTTTGGTTTTTAACATTTTAGGGAGACATGAGACATCAATCAATATATGTGAGATGAACATTAGTTTAGTCTGGAAGGGCGGGAGAACTCAAAGCAGGGAGGGGGCTTCCAGGTGATAGGTAGATAAGAGACAAATGGTTACATTCTTTTTTTTTTTTTTTTTTGAGACAGAGTCTTGCTCTTGTCGCTCAGGCTGGAGTGCAGTGGCGCAATCTCAGCTCACTGCAACCTCTGCCTCCCGGATTCAAGTGATTCTTGTGCCTCAGCCTTCCTGAGTAGCTGGGATTACAGGAGTCCACCACCATGCCCAGCTAATTTTTGTATTTTTAGTAGAGACAGGGTTTCACCATGTTGGCCAGGCTGGTCTCAAACTCCTGACCTCTGGTGAGCCACCCACCTCGGCTTCCCAAAGTGCTGGGATTACAGGCATGAGCCACTGCAGGTTGCATTCTTTTGAGTTTCTGATTAGCGTCTCCAAAGGAGGCAATCAGATACGCATTTGTCTCAGTGAGCAGAGGGGTGACCGAATAGAGTGGGAGGCAGGTTTGCCCTGAGCAGTTCCCAGCCTGACTTTTTCCTTTAGCTTAGTGATTTTGGGGGCCCAAAATACTTCCCTTTCACAGATCTGTGGGTCTGGAGCCTTCCCTTGTCTTCTATACCAAATCCTTAGGAATTATTGCATAAACTTAATAGTCCAAAAGTGAATTTCATTAAAAATGTTCATTTCAAAAGAATTATTTTAAACCATTGGCACTTTCGGCACCACTTCAGATACAGATGCAATTTTAAGGCTTTAATTGCTTCAACTGAGACAAGCTGATTTTATAATCTGTCACAGATTTCTTTTGCATATTTAACCATTTCAATGTTTCTGTACATGATGCAGCTTGTATCTGTGCTACAAGTGAAGAGTAAGCCAGCTCAAATTTCTCCAAATGGTTTTTGTTCCTCTACTGTTTGCTTAGTAACTTGGCACAGAGTATACAACTAACAAAGGGCAATGTTTGCCTGTTAGAGAAATTTTTTTCAGTTTCCCTCCAATACAATGTATTATTATTTTTTGAGATGGAGTCTCACTCTGTCGCCCAGGCTGGAGTGCAGTGGCCCAATCTCAGCTCACTGCAATCTCTGCCTCCCAGGTTGAAGCAATTCTCCTGCCTCAGCCTCCTGAGTAGCTGGAATTACAGGCACCTGCCACCACACCCGGCTAATTTGTGTATTTTTATTAGAGATGGGGGGGGGGGGTCTCACCATATTGGTCAGGCTGGTCTCAAACTCCTGACCTCGTGATCTGCCTGCCTCGGCCTCCCAAAGTGCTGGGATTACAGGCGTGAGCCACCGCACCCAGCTGCCAATGTATTATTTTATATTTAAAGACAATTTTTGCCTAAAACTGCAACTTTGAATACTTGAGTCCTAAATCTACTTTTTTCCCTGTTTTTTAGGACTGTCAATAGTAGAAGAACTATAAACCAAAAATAAAATTATAAGGCCAGAATGTAAGCCAAAAATAAAATACTGAGGTCCCCCAACCATCTGAATGGACTTCCTCCTCCCCCAGGGCACTCTAAAATTTCACCTGAAAGATTGGTTCAAGTTAGGATGGGAAGTGGGGATTGGACATGCCCCCTTGTACCCTCCAGCGTTAACATCAACACAGACCTTAAGTCTGATAAGAACCATTTATGGTCGGCCGGGCGTGGCAGCTCACACCTGTAATCCTAACACTTCGGGAGGCCGAGGTGGGTGGATCACAAAGTCAAGAGATCAAGACTATCCTGGCCAACATAGTGAAACCTTCTCTAATAAAAATACAAAAATTAGCTGGGCATGGTGGCGGGCACCTGTAATCCCAGCTACTCGGGAGGCTGAGGCAGGAGAATGGCTTGAATCCAGGAGGCAGAGGTTGCAGTGAGCCGAGATCGTACCACTGCACTCCAGCCTGGCAATAGAGCAAGACTCCGTCTCGAAAAAAAAAAAAAAAAGAAAAGAAAAAAGTAACATTTACAGTCTATTATCTCTGAAGCCTGCTATCTGGAGGCTATCTGCACGATGAAATTTTGGTCTCCATAACCTCTTAATGTAACCAAGACATTCCTTTCTACTGATAATAACTTTTTCAGCCAACTGCCAATCAGAACATTTTAAAATCTACCTAAGACCTTGACCTCCAACATTCCCCACTTCCATTGTCCCACCTTTCTGCATAGAACCAATGTATATCTTTAAAGTATTTGATTGCTGTCTCACGTCTCCCTAAAATATATTAAACCAAGCTGCACCCGGGCCACCTTGAGCACTTGTCCTCGGGACCATCTGAGGGCTGTGTCATGGGCCATGGTCACTCATACTTGGCTCAGAATAAATCTCTTCACATATTTTACAGAGTTTGACTCTTTTCATCAACAGAATGATACCCTCATAATAACCTGAAGATTCAGATGAAGAAAATGCACCACTTAATAAACTATAATGCCAGGTTTTAAATTGCATTCACCAATATCACAAAGGTTTTCTCATTGAAAATCAGTTAGTACTTTCCTGAGTTCAATAATTCATCCAAGCAACTGATCAGTGGTATATATTTGAAAATTTTTTCATTATTTTTAATAATAACTCTGTGACCTCATTTCTTTCACTCAAAAGTCAATAAATGTACAATGGGAAGTCTTCCCATGAATATAATAGTTCCATAGATTTGTTTTGGGAGAATGAGGTTTGGAAAGACTGATCTTTCCTGCTTATTGTCCCTGTGGGGCTTAATAGTATCCACACATAATGAATAGTATGCATCCCTTCACAGGGTGATGCTAATGACACATGCCCTCCAGCAGCCGCCCTGCGTGCAACTGATATTGTGATAGCCCCTGCTGCAGGCATTCCTCAGTTTAAAAACTGTAGAGAACATATCGGAGTTAGGAGGATGCAGACTCTCTGTTCTAGGAGAGTGATTGCCTTCTGTAATCAAGCATGATAAAATTTATGTTCTTTTACATACATTTAAAGACATTGTCCTGTAGCATTACTAAAAGATGTATAGAGGTCTGGAGAAATATTTTACAAGATCTATGTATGACATGTTATCTTCAGTAATAGGATATAAATTTACAGCAATATGATTTTTAAAGGAGTTGTAAATTATTTGTATTCTTTATGTTCTGGGATAAAGAGATCAGCTGGCTGAAATAACCAGGAATTTCTACCACCATTATGAGTCATTTCTTTAGCTCTGACTACAAAGGCAAATTGAAACAGAGATTTTGTTATTTATCTGGTAAAGTTAAGCAAAAGGCAACTATACACACCTATGGAAAAATAGTATTTGAAAACCTAAGTTATCCAAATTACCTGTCCAAATTCACCAAATAAGTGGTCAACACTTTCCCTACATGCTGAAAGCTGATATACAAGTATCTGAAGAATAAAAAAGGAATATTTTAATGGAAGCCTATTTAGTGAACGTGGAATTCAGGAAATGATGTCCCATCGTTAACAACTAAAATCTGAGAGATTTTCATGGAGTTATCAAAATGTTCTCTCATTTGTTAGCATCTAAAATAATTATGCCAGCAATATGGTCTACAGGCTGCTTCTACCAACTGACTAGACAACCATTTTCTTAAATTAAATTAACCCCATACTCTATAGTTTATAGACGTCTCTCTCAAAAAAGCTTCAACCTCTCACCAGAGATATTTCTAATAGTGTTTATCTTTAGTGGAAAACAAACAAACAAACAAACAAAAACAGCTCATACTTCATTAACTTTAAAAAAAGTAAAGTAAGCCTTGCATTAATGAAACAGGATAGTTCCCTTGACCCCTTCGTGGGACTCAGCCTGTAGCTCTCAACCCCTTATGGAAGTGGGAGCGTTCAGGTGAGTGGTACAGGGGCCAGGACGAGTGCTTCTGGGCAACCAGCAGGAACAGAACTCTGTGAAGGCCCATGGCAGCATCTAGGGGTTGCCCGCCAACCCCAAGGCCCCAGAGGGCATGTGTTAGAGTGCACTGTCTTAGCTTTGCCATCCATGGTTGACTTAAGTGTTACACAGCTCAGTGGAGGGTCAGTGTGACAGCCTTTTGTACCCACACCTGGGCCCTTGTCCATCATCCAGGAAGAATAAGGTCACGTGAATGAATTGAAGGGTGGTAAATGTGGAGGATTTTATTGAGTGGTAGAAGTGACTCTCAGCCAGATGGGGAGCTGGAAAGGGAATGGAGCGGGAAGGTGGTCTTCCCCTGGAGTTTGGCCATCCCTGGCCAAACTCTTCTTCAAGGTCCCACCATTAAGCCATCCCTGTGAAGTCAAGCTGCTTCTCTCTGATGTCCAGCTGCTTCTTCTCTTGTTTCCAATGTCTGGCTGCTCCTCCTCTCCTTCTCTGCCACTCTGCCAGTGGAGCCTGGCTTTTTATGGGTACAGGATGGGGGACAGGGTAGGCCAGGGTGGTTTTGGAAAAGGCAACATTTCGAGCTGGAAAACAGGAATGCATGCTTCATTTTGGGCTGCAGGTCCAGGTTTGAGGATGGGGCTTTGCCCACGACACTGCCCTTTTCTATTTAGTATTTCCCTGCCTACTGTCCGTATCATTCATTAGAAAGAGCTTTGCCAGCCAGCGTGCAGTGGCTCACACCTGTAATCCCAGCAGAGGCCGAGGTGGGCAGATCACAAGGTCAGGAGCTCAAGACCAGTCTGGCCACCATGGTGAAACCCTGTCTCTACTGGGTTTTAGCTGGGCATGGTGGTGTATGTCTGTAATCCCAGCTACTGGGGAGGCTGAGTCAGAAGAATTGCTTGAACCTGGGAGGTGGAGGTTGAAGTGAGCTGAGATCGCACCACTGCACTCTAGCCTGGACAACAAAGTGACACTCTGTCTCAAAAAAAAGAAAAGAAAAAAAAGAAAGAGCTTTGCCATTAGTGTCAAAAGATCTGTGTCCATTCTGGATCTGCCACTAACTAGAGGTGCGCCCATTTGACAAGTGCCTGTGATACCTTCAAAGACAAATAATAATTTTACAATGAGATTAATGTGTTAAAATTTTTTTCACATATGAAATTAAACAAATATATAACAAAACTGCCTGTGGCAGTGCCACTAGCTGTGTATCAAAATCTAGTCTCTCCTTCTTATCATTTCCCAGCCTCCCTTGCAGTTGGATGGCCATGTGACTATATCCCTCTTGAAGGAATGTGAGTGTTAAGTAATGTGGTAAATCTTACTTCAGGACTCAGTCTTTTAAGACAGTGTATTTTCTCCACGTTCCCTTTCCCTTCTACTAGCCAGATCCTAGGTGTGGCAACCAGCCTAAATCACGCAGATGACAGTATACTCTGGTTATGCAAGAATAACACATTAGAAAGAGCCTCAGTCTCTGAATCACAATACGGAAGAGAGCCATTCACTGACCTTTACTCGTCCTGGGTACTTACATGAGAAATAACCTTACATTGTACTTAAGTGGATTTGGATTTATGTATCATATACCCTCTGATTTATTGGTTCCATTACCAGAAATACCTTCCTTCCAAGAACTTGGAAAAATGTGCACAATATATTATTGAGTATGTATCAGAAAAACAGATTGTCACCAGGTGCGGTGGCTCATACCTATAATCCCAGCACTTTGGGAGACCAAGACAGGTGGATCATTTAAAATCAAGAGATTGGTGCAATAAGCTATGATTGAGTCACTTCATTCCAGCCTGGGCAACAGCCTGAATCCTATCTCTTAAAAAAAAAAAAAAAAGCCGGGCGCGGTGGCTCAAGCCTGTAATCCCAGCACTTTGGGAGGCCAAGACAGGCGGATCATGAGGTCAGGAGATCGAGACCATCCTGGCTAATATGGTGAAACCCCGTCTCTACTAAAAAATACAAAAAACTAGCCGGGCGACGAGGCGGGCGCCTGTAGTCCCAGCTACTCGGGAGGCTGAGACAGGAGAATGGCGTAAACCCGGGAGGCGGAGCTTGCAGTGAGCTGAGAGCCGGCCACTGCACTCCAGCCTGGGCGGCAGAGCAAGACTCCGTCTCAAAAAAAAAAAAAAAAAAAAAAAAAAAAAAAAAAAAAAAAATGCCTGGCACAGTGGCTTACACCTGTAATCCCAGCACTTTGGGAGGTCAAATTGGAGGGATCACTTGAGGTCAGGAATTCGAAACCAGCCTGATTAACATGCTGAAACCCCGTCTCTACTAAAAACACAAACATTAGCCAGGCATGGTAGCACGCACCTGTAATCCCAGCTACACGGGAGACTGAGTCAGGAGAATCCCCTGAACCCAGGAGATGGAGGCTGCAGTAAACAGATTGTACCACTGTGCTCCAGCCAGGGCAAAAGAGCAAGAGTCTTTCTCAAAAAAAAAAAAAAAAAAAAAAAAAAAAAATCAGAGGAAGGTAATTACATTCTAGTCCATCAAGTTATTTTTATTTTTTGTCTCAGATTACAGGTGTCTGTTTCAAGAGAGTATACATGAAGAAAATGGTTTAAAACCGAGATGAAAATGATATAACCCAAAGAGAAAAATCAAATACTATTTTTAAAAGCTAATTCGAAAAAAAATGGTAAAAACTACTTACCAGCACAATTGCTTAGAATCTAATGATTTCAATTCAGCAAACCAAATGTTTTGTATTTATTTATTTATTTATTATTTTTTTTTTTGAGACAGTCTTGCTGTGTCACCCAGGCTGGAGTCCAATGGTGCAATCTCAACTCACTGCAACCTCCGCCTCCAAGGCTTAAGTGGCCCTCCTGCCTCAACCTCCCAAGTAGCTGGGACCACACCTGGCTAATTTTTGTATTTTTTTTTTGCAGAGACGGGGTTTTACCATGTTGTCCAGGCTGGTCTTGAACTCCTGGCCTGAAGCCATCCACCTGCATTGGCCTCTCAAAGTGCTGGGCTTACAGGCATGAGCCACCATACTTGGCCAATCAAACGTTTTTTAAACATTTCTATGTGATTGGTACTAAGGGTACAAGGGGACAAGAATTCTAGTCCCTGCCTTGAAAGAAATACACAAGTAGAAGAATCTTTTAGAAAAATGTAAATTTTTTATTCCTAAAAACAAGGTTTAAATGCATACTTTCTAAAGTCACTGAAAAACAGAAAACAAACAAAAATACAGTTATATACCAAAGTACAGAAAATAACAGAACAAAGAATAAGATACAGAAATAACAGAGTAAGATGAAAAATTAAGATCAAAAGAGATACCAATAAATAAAACATGACAAATTATATCATGAAAATACAAAAAATTCAATTAAACAAGTATATATACACACATACATACACTATTTCTAGAAGTATCTCACAACTTTAGAACTAAAAGGATGGCAAAGGGATAATAAATGAAAGCAAACACCAAGAAAACAGAAATCACAATATTAGTAATATGTATAATAAAGTAAAATATATTAAAATATGTAAAGCAAATATATTAAACAGAACAATAGAGGTTACTTTATAATCATGAAGGATCTAATTAACACAAAAAATATAACTCTCAGAAGTCTTTATACGTTTGTATTTGTGTTTTCTTGCTGCATAACACAATACTACAAACTTAGCAGCTTGAAACATTACTCATTTATTATGTCATAGTTTCCGTAGGTCAGAAGTCCAGGCACAAGTTAGTTGCATGCTTATAAAACTATTGATTACTATTAGGATCTCACAAAACTGAAATTAAATTGAGATACCAGCTAAGGTGTGTTCTCATCTTCTCATCTAGGGTTTAGGATCCTCTTCCAAGCTCATTCAAGTTACTAGTGTTGGAAGTAAATGCTTGGTGCCACCAAGTGAAAATAGCACTCAGGCAGGTTTTCTCAGCAAGGCAATTTACTTCTACAGAAAGATGCGTCTCACGGATGGAGCAATGGTGAGAGCACACTGTACAGGGAGGGGAAGGGAGTCTTATTCCTAATGCATGCAGCTAGCCCCTACTGCTGTGTCTTTCCCCTATTGGCTAGGGTTGGACCGCACAGTCTACGCTAATTCTGATCAGCTATTTTAAAGAGAGTGAGGGTACAAGCCAGAGTGGTGGAGTGAGTAGCTTTGGTGGGAGGGACAGTTGCAGAACAGGTGACTAAGGATGCCTAAGGACAGAACAGGTGACTAAGGGTGACTAAGAACAGAGCATGTGACTAAGGATCCCTAAAGACAGAACAGGTGATACAGGCTAGGAGGGTAAAGAATGAGGACATTAAACTTTAAAATGGAGAACAAAGGACAGGGAAGCTGAACATACTGACATACTGGTTCTTTGAAGGGGAACTCAGAATTCATTGTACTTAACAATTTTTCTCCCTCTTGAATTTTAAAGGAAGTTAACAGGCTAAACTTTGAAGAGGAATTTACTGTATCCTACATTAGTAAAATTCAGTTCCTTGAGATTGTAGGACTGGGGTGTCTGCTTTCTTGTTGGATATTGGCTGGGATCACTCTTAGCTCCTGGAAGCCGTGCAAGCCCTTGCCGCATGGCCCTTCCCATAGGCAGTTCTCAACAGGGCTGTTTGCTTCTGCGAGGCCAGCATGGGGCTCTCTCTCTCTTCAAATCTCTCTAACCCCTTCCATTTCTGACCTTCCAACTCTCTTTTAAAGGTCTCACTTGATTTGGTCAGGCCCACTCAGGATAATCCATCATTTGATCAACTTAAAATTGATTCAGAACTTTAGTTATATCTGCAAAATCCCTTCCACTTTTTCATATAACATAACTTAATCATGGGACTCACAGCCAACCACATTCCCAGATGTCTCTCACACTCAAGAGGAAGGGAATATTATGTGAAATCTATACTAGCCACCAGGAATTTTAGAGACCATCTTAGAATCCTACCTGCCAGTGTTGAATTGTTTTTCATGAAAATATATTAGCTGTTAATATATTAAGTATATTAACCATTAAAAATACAAAAAGATGGATTTTTAAAAATATATAAGTAGTGTGCTATAATATATATTTCTGTCTTTGACAGATTGACTATGCAGAAAAAAAATGGACTCCAATACAAGAAATCAGAATTATATAATTAAGATTGATTTGAAAGATTATTGGAACTCTAAAAATAGAGAATATACTTGCTTTTCCGGTGTCTTATGGAGTTAATCCTGTATTTGATAAAGTGAAAATCTTGGATAAACTGAAAAGTAAATATTAATAAAAATCTTGATAAACTGAAAAGTAAATATTACATGGACCAGTCTCCAAGTCCAAGACAATAGAGTTAACAGAAGAAAACTTAACCAAAGTTATGCAGGCATTGAAAAAGTTTACTCTTTTAAATAATTCTTGATTCAAAGAAGAGAGGTGGGTACTACAATAACAATTTAGTGACAAAAGATTATGGAATGATAAGCATTCCAGCCAAAAAGTTAGGGAAAGGAAATAAAACATAATCAAGGAATACAGGAAAAATAAATGAATTATAACAAAGCAAAAATTAAAACATTCAAAGTTTATTTTTTATGTTTGAAAAAGCAGTGAAGAATGTGGAAAGATATGTACTGACTTAACAGTGAGTGGTAATCCTTTGGGGTGCAAACATAATGGTCTTTTTTTGTGGTTTAAATTTGTTATAATAAGCTTGGATTACTTTTATAATTAAAATAGACGATAGGTTCACAAACAAGGAATATTCTGGTTTCTAAAGATCAGCTAGAAAGTTCCAATTACTATATAAACCATTTTTCCAATATCTTTTTTTTTCCTCTTTGTTGAGACAGGGTTTTGCTCTGTTATCCAGGCTGGGTTCAAGCAATTCTCCTGCCTTAGCCTCCCGAGTAGCATGGATTACAGGCATCTGCCACTATGCCCGCCTAATTTTTTGTATTTTTAGTAGAGGGGGGGGTTTCACCATGTTGGCCAGGCTGGTCTCGAACTCCTGATGTCAGGTGATCCACCGACCTGGGCCTCCCAAAGTGCTGGGATTACAGGTGTGAGCCACCACGCTCAGCCCATTTTTTTCAATATCTTATGGAACATATTTAAAAATTCATCATACAATAGTTCAAAATTAATGTCTCAAATTCCAAAATACAAATATTATATAGGCATTGTCTCAAAACTCAAATAATAAAGCTATAAAATTATAATTTATAAATAACTGAAAAAAATAAAAAGTTAATTATTTTTGACAGGTATTTTGATTTTTAAATTTTTTTAGTGGTTATAAATGTCTTCAGGTTTTTGTCTTTCTCTTAAGTCAATTTTGGCAATTTATCATTTTCCTAGGAAATAACCTATTTTCTCTGGGTTTTCAAATTTGTTGGAATGAACTTGAACATCAACTTCATTTTATTTTTTAAAAATTGTTTCAGTATTTTCAATATAATTTCTCATTCTCAATGTCTATAGTTATAATTTTTTCTGTTTTTCTTAATTCACATCGCCAGACTTTTGCACACACTATATATATATATTTCCCCCAAAAAACTAGCTTTTGGATTTATTGAAAAATTGTACTATCGCTTCTTCTGCCACTCCTGGTGCTGCTTGTGTGCTCGTTCGGTGAGGACCTGGTACCTCTTTTGTGAAATGGCAGCTGAGGAGACGACGGCGCTCCCCACGGCAGACGAAAAGCCCAAGGAAGGAGTCAAGACTGAGAACAACTGAGATCATATTAATTTGAAGGTGGCGGGGCAGGGTAGTTCTGCGGTGCACTCTAAGATTAAGAGGCATACACCACTTAGTAAACTAATGAAAGCCTATTGTGAACGACAGGGATTGCCAATGAGGCAGATCAGATTCTGATTTCATGGGCAACGAATCAATGAAACAGATACACCTGCACAGTTGGAAATGGAGGATGAAGATACAATTGATGTGTTCCAACAGCAGATAGGAGGTGTCTACTGAAAAGAGAACCTGCGTCTTTACTCCAGAACTCTGTTCTTTAAAGACCAATATTACATTTGCAATTAGAAAACTGCAATTTGGTTCCACCACATCCTGACTACTACAGTATAGTTTTCTCTATTCTTTCATTTCCTCCTTCCCCATTCCTTTATTGTACATAAAGGAACCGGTGTATGTGCACAAGCATATTGCATTTTTTTTAAACCAAACAGCCAATGGTATGTTTCGACTGACGTCAAACTGACGTCAAGTGGAGACAGAATGGGGAAAAATACTGATTCTGTGAAAATACCCCCTTTCTCCATTAGTGGCATGCTCATGCAGCTCTTATCTTTATATTCCAGTAAGTTATTTTGCTCTCACTGTTTTAACAAAAAATAAAAATAAAAAAATAAAACTCTTTGCATACGCTGTTCAATTGGAGAATTTTAATGTTTTTCATTTATCATTGTAAAACCAAGGACAATTTTATAACGTTTTTGTACACAGCTGTTACATGTAGGGCAATCTGTCTTCGGGTAGGGATAAATTACGCTAAAACAAACAAACAAAAAGAATCCTAGATAGTTTTCCCTTCAGATCAAGCATCTTGTTGTTTAAATAAACTTCTTGTTTTAAATGAAAAAAAAAAAAAGAAAAATTGTACTATCATTCTGGTTTCTAAGTTTTGAATTTTTGATGGCTGTCTCATATGCTTGACTTGCCTTGCTCTCCTCTAGCGCTCATATTTCTGTAAGGTAGATTTCTAAAAGGAGGATTAAGGACTCACAAGGCTCAGATATTCTGAATTTGGGTGGATGCAGCCTAACTGCCCTTCCAAAAGGATGTCTAAGCTTATACTTCCACAAGTGACTGAACCTGTTTCTCCAAACTTTGTCAACTCTGGATACCACCTATCTTAGTACATTTTCCAGTCTGATGTGCAAAAACATGACATGGCCTATTTAAGTGCACAAAATTGATCAAGAGTGAGGACAGTCTATTGAATAAAAAAGAAGATAAGTTATCATGGTTAGTAAGAATAAAATGAGCCAGGATATTAAACATAGAAGAGTATATAGGCCTACGAAAAGAGAGAAAATGAAGAAAAGAAACCAGAATTGTGGATTTTTTTTTTTTTTTTTTTTTTTTTTTTTTTTTTTTTGAGTGCAAGAAGAAGGGGAGCCTCTGTTTGCAGGAAAATTGGAGTAGGAATAATACAAAAAAATTTAATTAAAAAATAGAGAAAGGGGAGCCAGGGTAAGTGGGAATGTGATGAGGTTTAGTTGCGGTTTCAGTTAATGTTCTGCGTGTGTACAACTTCAGACTGGCCAGGCATTGGGTCTCCACTTTATGTCAATGATAAGATGAGGTAATACAGTAAATCATAATGGGGAAGCAAAGAACAGCGATCAGGCTGGTGGGCTCCACCTCGCAGGGGAGGTCAGGAGGAGGTCTGGCATGAGTGGTGGGTTACACAGGCAAGGGTCAAATTCTAAGGGAAGAAATTGAGTTAGGCACAGAAGGGCTAAATTGACTTGGGTGCTCAGGAGCGTCTGTGGCTGTTCCCTCTGGATTCATTGATTCCAGGGCTAATAAAGGAGCAGCAGAAGCAACTCAATGTTTTTGTATTTGTTTGTACCAACACGTTATATTTTACAAATATTTGCGTTTGTCTTTCATAATAGCCTTCTATTGCTGACTGGACCAAAGCCAAACTCAGCCTCCCTCCCTGACCTTTCTGTATGATGCCACCCTTTCTAGCATCTACCCACGGCACTCTCTTGTTGGTTTCCTTCCTCCCGTATGTCACAGTCATTTTCTTCACACACTCGACTTATTTTCAGCTTTTAATCTCATGCTATCCATACCCAAAGCAATGCTTTCTCTTGGCCCCAATCTCATATTTCACAAGTAAAATCCAATCCTAACCTAAAATAGTCCTTTCCTTTTGCCAGAATATCATGGGTGATGTACTTCTGTGAGCATATATCTCAGAGCTGCTCCACAGTCTTCTATTAGTATAAAGCGGAGAAGGCTGAACAGATTACTATAAGGCCCTCATGCTCTGAAGTTGGGTTTGGAGTGTGTGGTGTTCTTAGCTTTGGAAATTCCTCCATCTACTGGTTGCCTAAAATCCTGTCTGTTCACATTATATAATGAGGTTCGCAGTTGTTTTATGAGATCAGCCTATTTTTAAGAGTAACACGGGCCTCTTGTGAATAACACATTTCTAAGTCACTCTGAATTCCTAAAATAAAATTTAAAATGTATTGTAAAGAAAATATTTTCTTATCATAATAGAAAATGTTTTCAAGCAGATGACAAATTTCTTAATGCTTTTTAACAACCATTAGGGGGCAGAAAATCATTATACAGCATAACAATTCAATCCACGTGAGGCTAGAGAAGGGAAAGCCTATTTTAGGTGTATTTCCAAAAGTTAGTACCAAAATCAAGTTATTTTTCAATGCAATCATTGATTTGGTGCTTGGGCATCTTATTTACAAAAGAAGCCTTCGGTGTGGCTTTATTTTTTACAACTTGCTTCCTATCAATGTATCAAATCAGATGAACCTTATTCTGAAGGAAACACTTTAACGACCAATTTGACATCTTGGGGCAGGTTTGCCAGATGTGACTAGTAAGAATAGTTGAAATATGTTGATAAACTAAAAGTAAGTTTATCTCACTAAAAATTAGAGAAATTCATAATCAAACAATAGACTTATGGCTGCCCAAGTTTCAGGAACTCCCTTTTCAGTCACCCTATCAAACCATGGATTCAAGCGTGGTTAAAAATAGTTCGCTACTTCTTTAACAGCTTCTTTTCCAAAACAAACTCCTTAAAAATTAGAACGCAATTATTATCTCGACTTCTCACTTCCCTTCCCCCATCAGTCAGCCTTTCACCTCTCACCCCACGGAACTTCTCATGGAATGCCACCCATGACTTCCTCATGGCCGAATCCAGGTTCTCCAGTTAGAAGGATTATCAACAAGCACTTGCTAATTTAAGTTTAAGAGAAATGTATTGAAAGTATATTACAAGCTGGGTAGTGGCTCATGCCTGTAATCCCAACAATTTGGGAGGCTGCGGCGGGTGGATCGTTGAAGCCCAGGAGGTCAAGACCAAACTGGCCAACATGGAAAAACTCCATCTCTACAAAAAAAAAAAAAAAAAAAAAAACCACAAAAATTAGCCAGGCATGGGGGCACGTACCTGTCATTCCAGACACTCGAGAGGCTGAGATGGGAGGATCACCAGAGCCTGGGGAGGTCAAAGTTGCAGTGAGCCGTGATGACGCCACTGCACTCCAACCTGGAAGACAGAGCAAGACCCCATCTCAAAACATAAATAAAATAAAATAAAATAAAATGGCCAGGCGCAGTGGCTCACGCCTGTAATCCCAGCACTTTGGGAGGCCAAGGCGGGCGGATCACAAGGTCAGGAGTTCGAGACCATCCTGGCCAACATGGTGAAACCCTGTCTCTACTAAACATACAAAAATTAGTCAGACGTGGTGGCAGGCACCTGTAATCCCAGCTACTCAGGAGGCCGAGGCAGGAGAATCGCTTCAAAACAGAAGGCGGAGGTTGCAGTGAGGAGAGATCGTGCCACTGCACTCCATCCAGCCTGGGCAACAAGAGTGAAACTCTGTCTCAAAATAAATAAATAAATAAACAAATAAGTAAATAAATCACAGCTCCTGAAACTAAAGGAAGAAGCATAGGTAGCAAGAGTTAATCAACACTCTTATCAGATAAGGGCCCTTTGCTGGCATTACATTTATTCCATCTTGGGATCACTTGGCTCAAGTGTCCAAGTCCTCGTAAGTCAGTCCAGTCTGCTGAGCTCGGGCCACATACCCACCTGGTGGCTTGGAGTGGCAGCGCAGAATGCCCTGGGAGTCTTAGCACAGGTGCACACACTGGGGGAGGAGTTATGAAGTGGAAATTCTCTCTCTCCCAAACAGGGAGGAAAAAAAAGAGGTAGTGTGGTCAAAAGAGAAAATGCCCACCACGGTTTTCATCCTTTCTGATTTCTTTATAGTTTTCACACCAGATGTAACTCCTGTGATGGCTAATTCCATGTGTCAACACGACTGGCCAAGAGGCACCCAGATTAAACGTTGTGTCTGAGCGTGTCTGTGAGGGTGTTTCCAGACGAGGTTAGCATTTGAATTGGTGAACTCAGTAAAGCAGGTTGGCCTCCCCATTGTGTGTGGGCATCATCCAATCTATTGGGAGCCTGAACAGAACAAGAAGTGGAGGAAGGAGGAATTCGTCCATTTTTTGTTTCCTGCCTGCCTGCTTGAGCTGGTACATTGGTCTTCTGACCTTGGACTGGGATTCACACCCATATGTGTATAAACAAATATGACCAGATTTATCTCCCTTGTTAAACCCCTTTGTAACTTCTGCTGTCTCAAGTAGCTAGGACTACAGCCATGCACCACTCTGCTAGCTAATTTGTTGAAAAATTTTCATAGAGATGGGGTCATGCTATGTTGCCCAGGCTAGTCTCTAACTCCTAGGCTCAAGCAATCCACCTGCCTCAGCCTCCCAAAGCTCTGGAATTACCAGTGTGAGCCACTACACCTAGCCCACCTACCATGTTCTTTTTTTTTTTTTCTTTGAGAAGGAATCTCACTCTGTCGCCCAGGCTGGAGTGCAGTGGCCGGATCTCAGCTCACTGCAAGCTCCGCCTCCCGGGTTTACGCCATTCTCCTGCCTCAGCCTCCCGAGTAGCTGGGACTACAAGCGCCCGCCACCTTGCCCGGCTAGTTTTTTGTATTTTTTTTAGTAGAGACGGGGTTTCACAGTGTTAGCCAGGATGGTCTCGATCTCCTGACCTCGTGATCCGTCTGCCTCAGCCTCCCCAAAGTGCTGGGATTACAGGCGTGAGCCACCGTGCCCGGCCCATGTTCTTATAATAAAAACTTTTAAGACTTAACTCAAAGCCACCTCCTCTATAAAGCCTTTCCCAGTTCTCACCTCTGTCTCCTCAATGGTAGAACTGACCACTCCCTCCTTTGGGTTCACACTTGACCCCCATACTTGTTTACCTGGCAGTCTCTCCCGTCTAGTCTGTCATACTCTCAACAACCAAAATGGTGTTTCACTCATCTATGCATTCCCAATACCTGTCATAGTATCCAACACTTAAAATGCTCAGTAAATGAGGACAGAAGTGAATTTGTGACTAGAGAGGGTGGAGAAAGTCTACACACTCAGCCGAGGAAACTCAGGGAAAACAGAGTCACTTTTTTTAGAACCAGCTGGGGCTATCTCGAGCCACAGTGTATGCCAGTGACTCTCCGCTCTGTTTGCACGGTAGAATTGCCTGGAGGGTATTTAGAAAACATGGATGGCAGGGTCCTAAAAAAGTCAGTTAAATCAGAATCTTTAGGGGTGGGCCTAGACATGGATGTTGTTTAGAGACTCCTCCGAGATTCTAGTGTGCAGTCAGAATCAAGAACCACTGGTGCAGAGCATTCCTGAAATGACTGCAGACAGACTACAGGGGAATGAGAGCAGACTCCTACGGTGCTGCTGAGCAGAACACCCAGATGGCAAATAGCTCCTCCTCCAAGGGAAAAGCATGAGCATCACTGGCCTATGACACAGGCACAGCCTTGTAATCAGTGATGAGGAATGCCTTCAAGAGCGATGCCAGATGGTACCACTTGGATATTTTATGACTCAGCTCCAAGGAAGTTTGTTGAGAGGAAATACAGGTTGAGCATTCCTAGTCTGAAAAATCTGAAATTAAAAATGCTCCCAAATCCGAAACTTTTTGAGAACTGACATGGCGCTACAAGTGGAAAATTCCACACTTGTCCTCATGTGACAGGTTAAAACGCAGGTGTACAACACACAGTTTATTCAGAATGCCTCCTCACCCCTAGAGGACCCACTTCTTGGTCTTTCAACTGCTTCTGATGTTTCTTCTCACCTAAAAAAAAAATACAGGGTACAGTGTGCAGTAGCCTTTTTTTTTTTTTTTTGAGACAAGGTCTTGCTCTGTCACCCAGGCTGGAATGCAGCAGCACTATCACAGCTCACTACAGCCTCGAACTCCTGGGCCCAAGAGATCCTCCCACCTTAGCCTCCAGAGTAGCTGAGACTACAGATGTGGCCACCATGCCCAGCTAATTTTTTAAATATTTTGTAGAGACAAGGCCTCGCTATGTTGCTCAAGCTGGTCTCAAACTCCTGACCTCAGGTGATCCACCTGCCTTGGCTTCCCAAAGTATTGGGATTACAGGCGCCATCCACCATGCCCAGCCATACAATAACTTTTTGTTGTTGTTGTTGTTGTTGTTGTTGAGACGGAGTCTCGCTCTGTCGCCCGGGCTGGAGTGCAGTGGCCGGATCTCAGCTCACTGCAAGCTCCACCTCCCGGGTTTACGCCATTCTCCTGCCTCAGCCTCCGGAGTAGCTGGGACTACAGGCGCCCGCCACCTCGCCCGGCTAGTTTTTGTATTTTTAGTAGAGACGGGGTTTCACCGTGTTAGCCAGGATGGTCTCGATCTCCTGACCTTGTGATCTGCCCGTCTCGGCCTCCCAAAGTGCTGGGATTACAGGCTTGAGCCACCGCGCCCGGCCTTACAATAACTTTTTAATCAAAACAGCATCTTAGTGGATACTGAAAGCTTACCATTGTTTGTTGTTGTGTATAGCTATTCAGGTTTTCTGACGGTGCTACTGTGCTGCTTACTTAACCTTTACTCGTTCTTTTTTTTCACTCATTAAAATTTTTCCCATTTTTTCATTTTTCATTAACAGTATGTCATAGTTTTTACTATTACGTAGTTATGTGTGAATAAGTATAAAAAAATGATTGCTCCTCAGTAGCACATAAATTCAGTCAGGAATGATGGTGATGCCAAACAACTACAGACTGTCCACATGGGTGGCTAAGATAGTGACACTTTTGCTTTCTGATGGATCAGTGTACTCATGCTTTCTTTCAGGCACAACATTATGTAAAATATTACATAAAATTGCCTTCGGGCTATGTTAATAAGGCTATATAAAACATAAATGAGCCGGGGTGGTGGCTCACAGCTGTAATCGCAGAACTTTGGGAGGCTGAGGTGGGCAGGTCACCTGAGGTCAGGAGTTCGAGATTAACCTGGCCAACATGGTGAAACCCCATCTCTAATACAAAAATTAGCTGGGTGTGATGGCACATGCCTGCACTCGGGAGGGTGAGGCAGGAGAACAGCTTGAACCCGGGAGGTGGAGGTTGCAGTGAGCCATGATTGTGCCATTGCACTCCAGCCTGGGTGACAAGAGTAAAAATTGTACATAAAGAAATTATCTGGCCGAGGGCAGTGACTCACATCTGTAATCCCAGCATTCTGGGAGGCCGAGGCAGGTGGATCACCTGAGGTCAGGAGTTCAAGACCAGCCTAGCCAACATGGTGAAACCCCGTCTCAACTAAAAATACAAAAAAAAAATTAGCTGGGTGTGGTGGTGGGCAACTGTAATCCCAGCCACTTCGGGAGGCTGACAGGAGAATCACTTGAACGCGGGAGTGGGAGGTTGCGGTGAGCCGAGATCATGCCATCGCACTCCAGCCTGGGCGACAAGAGCGAAACTCTGTCAAAAAAAAAAAAAAAAGGAAAATAAAAGAAAGAAATTATCTGACCTACCTTGTTTAACTGTTGTAGGCCACAGCCCCCATTCCAGAGGGTCCTGTTCCATACCCAGAAGGAAGGAATGCTGCAGAAAGCCCAAGGAGAATCTAGACAGGCCTTGCTGGGCTTCCTGCCTGTTGGCGTTAGAGTGATTTTTGTCCAATCTTTTGCTATACGGCTGTCCATGCTTTGTTGAACCTGAGCATACAAATACACAATCTCCCTTGTTATCTTTGGGTCTTCATTCTGAAGGCTACCGTGTCACATAAAACGGTGATCAAATCAATGTCTATGTCTTCTCCCCTATTAACTGCCTCCTGTCAGTGACTTTCAGAGAACCTTCGGAGGGTGAAGTTTTCCCTTGGCCCGGACAGCATCATCATTAATATAATTAATAAATATTCCCACAGTATTTGGCCCTTGTATGTCCTTTGTATGGTGCTGGGGATACAATGACATATCGCTGCAGAGATTTTCAAATGTAAAAGAAGACGGATCATACTGATTTAAAAGCTGAATTCTGTCCTCACCCTGGAGCTAGTCTGCATTTATGAAAACTTACTTTCGACTGTGGTAGACACACACTTTCTACTCCAGCGGAACTGTGCCTTTCCTCAAATCTAGTCTCAAATTTAGGTGCCTTTTCATTTTCTGTTATGGAAAGGTCCTCAGCATATCCCAGGCTTTGGAGCCTTTTGTTAGCAGTCTAGCCCGTGCATAATTTCTCCTTCCTCTGAATTATATATAGCACCTTACTACTTATATTTTAATATATTTTCCTATGTCTCAGTGGTACCAATATATTAATATAGGTTCCAGTTTAGTTTGGTTTTTAATTTCTTATCTTCTAAGGGGATAGATGCGTTCTCTACCACCTTCTCGAGTACTAATGGTTAACTGGAATGGAGCACAAAACAACAGTCGCGGTTCTGCAACAGAAAAAGCTGCGGGGGCCCTGGGACCTGTCTCGGAAATGCTCCTCATCCATCTGCAGTTTCTCCCAGGACAACTAGGCCCAACCCCACGTGAATATACAGAGAGGCCTCGAGCCACAGACTTAAAGCCGTAAAAGGGAGGAGGCGACGGTCTCGTCCCAGTTACCTACATGCCAGCGACTACTAGGGCCTGAACCTGGGACTGCAGCCGCACCTCCCCGCCCTCCCTTCCCAGCTCCGCCCGGCGGCGGGCGACGCTCCTGAGGGGCGGGGCTTCCGCTTCCGGCGGGGGATTGTTGACGCCTGCGGCTGCTGCGGTGGCGACCGGGCTGTTCGGGAGGGGCTATTGAGGCAGGGAAACGGAGCAGTGACAGGTACCCCGGAGGGTGCTGCTGAGGTGACTATGGCCGAGGGGCACGAGGAAGCCCGAGGCCGCCCTCCCGGGCAGGACGATGGCGGAGGGGACCACGAGCTCGTCCCTTCCCTGAAAGGCCCTGCTACCACCGCCGTCCCATGCCCCCGCGACGACCCCCAAGCCGAACCCCAGGCCCCGGGTCGGCCCATAGCCCCGGGCCTCGCGGCCGCCGCCGCCGACGAATTGGATGCGCCGCGCGAGCTCAGGAAGCGCGGGGAGGCGGCCTCCGGCTCCAGTCCGGGGCTGCAGGAGCAGGCGGACTGCGAGGCGCCCGAAGCCGCGGCCCCGCGGGAGAGACCGGCGCGGCTCAGCGCCCGCGAGTACTCCCGGCAAGTGCACGAGTGGTTGTGGCAGTCCTACTGCGGCTACCTCACCTGGCACAGCGGCCTGGCCGCCTTCCCCGCCTACTGCAGCCCCCAGCCGTCCCCGCAGAGCTTCCCTTCGGGTGGCGCTCCTGTTCCCCAGGCCGCGGCGCCGCCGCCCCCGCAGCTAGGCTATTACAACCCCTTCTACTTCCTGAGCCCAGGGGCCATGGGGCCTGACCCGCGGACACCTGCCGGCATCAGCACCCCTGCTCCAGTCGCGGGCCTGGGACCCCGGGCTCCTCATGTGCAGGCGTCGATCCGGGCCACTCCAGTGTCGAGGGTAGGATCCGCAGCCCCTTCGCGAAGCCCGAGCGAGACCGGGCGACAGGCAGGTGAGAAGCGCGAGGTGGAGGCGGGGCAGAGTAGAATTGTCTTCGGGGACCTGTGGGGTGGAGCTGGCACGCTTTTTAGACCTGTAACTGCTGCTGCTACTCTAATTGACCATCCTGCCCGTGCACTAGCTATCGTTTGTCCAGGCCCTAAATTCCCAGAATGTACAAGGAGGCAATACGGTTTCATCGTCCTTTAGACCTGGCACTCCGAATTGATTCCTTTACTCGTGGGACTAGTTGTTTCTTCGTGAAAAGAAATTGCTCTTCAAACCATTCTCTTCCTTTGGTTTTCACGCTCTGCAGAGTGAGGTCCAAAGCTAAATTCGCAAATGGCAAACCCACTTTTGGAGGGGCTCGACTGGTAATGCTGGAAATTCTTCAGACATTGGCAACTTAGGACAGTGGAACTGACCAGATATGAAAGGAGATTGACATGGATACAAGTGGAGTTAGGAAGCTCGGGCTTATTGATCTTGTATATTGTGTAATTGTTTTTGCTTCTGTGTGTGAACTAGAATATTTTGAATTAGGTACACTTCTTAGTTTACTATTTAATCCATTAGTTAAGACTTTTCGTTTAGCCACAGATAGATGGGACAAGAACTAATAGATGCCTCTGATCCCAGTCAGAATTTAGGATGACAGACAGATACTCATTGGGTTTATTTTAAAGAAAGCAAAACAAACTAAAAAAAAATGAGGGGGGCGTTACAGGGATTTACTTTGTACTAATTGCCAATATTTAACCTTGATTTGCACTAAAAAATGTTTAATTTTTTTGTCACTTAGATGTGATCACCTGGATTCTCCTCATTAGAGTTCTAGTGAAATATATTGGATACCCTAATCGAATTTATCTGTGAAATCAGTTTTTTGGGGGGAAGTGGGTGGGGGGACAAGGTCTGCTTCTATCGCCCAACCTGGATAGTGCAGTGGCGCGATCTTGGCTCACTGCAACCTGTGCCTCCCAGGTTCCCTAGTAGCTGGGACTATAGGCACGCGCCACCACGCCCGGCTAATTTTTGTATTTTTTGTTGAGACGGAGTTTCGCCATGTTGGCAAGGGCCAGACTGGTCTGGAACTCCTGGTCTCAAGCAATCCGCCCGCCTCGGCCTTCCGAAGTGCTGAGTTTACAGACGTAAGTCACTGCGCCTGGCCGTGTGAAATCAATTTTTAAACGTTAAGGTGATGAAAGCAGACTTTTAAGTTCAGTAAATAGTGGAGTACTGTTATTCTGTTTTAGTAACACGGGTTCTTGGCGGAATCAATATTAATAGTTGCTGCAAGGTTATAAATATTGTTTTTTTAAGTTGTACCTTGACTTTCTTTACCAATTCATTACATGGCTTGTGTGAAATGATTCGTTTTTCCTAACTTTTTTTTTTTTTTAATTTACAGGCAGAGAATATGTTATTCCATCCTTGGCCCACAGATTTATGGCAGAGATGGTGGATTTCTTTATTCTCTTCTTTATAAAAGCAACCATTGTCTTAAGCATTATGCACCTCAGTGGGATAAAGTAAGTTGAGGAGATTTGCAGAAAGGTTTTAATTTCTACTGTTTAAAGATCTTGTTTTGTTACATTCTGTTTGTCTACATGTGATTATATTGACAATGGGCTTGTGAGTGTCATGATTTCTTTATAAGAGCTTTGTCAAATTTATTGTTTTCTTATTGATTTTAAGAAATATTTACAAAGGAAAAAAATAACTTACTGAATTCTATAAGATGTGTGGGAATCTCACCTATCAAAAATAGGTAAAAAGAGCCTCCAAACCTGCTTTGATTTTATTCACCTATTCTTTTAGGCCAGGAACTAATTTACCTCTCACTATCCTGTTCCCTCTTGCTATCTTGTGGAGTCTCTAAAGACAAAGGTATAAAGAGCTTTTGGTAGGTGAATTAATAATCAACTAGATGGCATTTCCAAATGGGATTTGCTTATACTGTGGGGCAAGTCCCAAGTGAACTTCAAATTGAGACATTTGAGTAATCCTTCCAGATTAACGATAATCGTAATAGCAGTTATCACTTCCTGAGTACTTTCTATATGCCATATATTGAGCTTGCTCACTTCTTTATATGGATTCTTATTTAATCTTAATACCAAGATGAAGTGTAGAGATTAATACCACCATTTTATAGAGTTGGAGATTTGGGTTTATGAAAAGTTGAGCACAGAACTTAAAATGTTACAAAGGTAGTAAATGACAGAGTCAAGATACAAACCTGTGCAGTCACATTTCAGGGTCCTTGCCAGAAACTTGTTACTGTGATTTCTCCCTGTCCCTCCCTCTCTCAGCCCACATCCAGTGAAATACCAACTCCTTTATGTTCGGTTTCCTGAATAGCTTTCAACCCCAGACCTCTTCACTGCCAGATCATTTTTCTTTTTTTGAGACAGGGTCTTGCTCTGTCACCCAGGCTGGAGTGCAGTAGTACCATCACGGCTCACTGCAGCCTTGATCTCCTGTGCCCAAGCTATACTCCCACCTCAGCCTCTCAAGGAGCTGGGACCACAGGTATGCCCCACTATGCCTAGCTAATTAAAACATTTTTTTTTTTTTTTTTCTTAGAGACGGGGTCTCCCTATGTTGCCCAGGCTAGTCTCAAACTCCTGTGCTCAAATGATCCTCCTGCCTCAGCTTCCCAAAGTGCTGAAATTACAAGCATGAGCCACTGCACCTGGCATTTTTTATCATCATTGCTTCTCCCTCCTCCAATTACTGTCATCTCTTGCTTGGATTATAGCAGAAGCCTTCTAGTGGTAACTCAGTCTCCTGTTTTATCTCAATCCAGTCTCTGATATAAAACCAAAGTGATCATAAATCCTGGTTGTGCTCCTTTCCTACCTTAAAACCCTTCAGTAGTTTCTCTTTTTAAAATTTTTATTATTTTTGTTTTTTTAGAGATGGGGTCTATGTTGCCCAGGTTGTTTTCAAAATCCTGGACTCAGACAATCCTCCCACCTCAGCCTCCGCAAGTGCTGGGATTACATGCGTGAGCCACCATGCTCGGCCCCTTCAGTGGTTTCTCTTTACCAGCAGGATAAAGTCTGAATTTCATCATGTGGTTTATACTCAGGAGGCTGTCTCAGCCTCCTGAGTAGGTGGGACTACAGGTGCATACCACCACACCCTGCCTTTATTTCTTAATCACTGCCACCTCTCACATTTAGTATATGAGCCACACCAAACTGCTTACAGCTTCTATCACATACTATCTTTCTCCCAGACTTTCTCTCCTGCTGTTCCCTCTTTCTGGAACATTATTCCCTCTTAGTCTAACTTCTCTTCATCCTTCAGGTCCTCATCTGTCTTTTCTGGGAAACCTTCACAAGGTTAAGTGTACCTGGTGTGTGTTTCCATAGTATCCTAGGTTCCCCATCACAGTACTCATCCCACTTTATTATTGCTGCTTATTTATTGTTCTGTTTTCTTTGCTAGGTTAGACCCTCCATGAAAGCAGGGACCATGTGAATTCATTCACCCTTATTTCCCAGGGGCTAGTACAGTGTCTGCTCATGATAATGCTACTTATTTATTGAATAAACTAATGAATGCTTTATGATACTAGATGGTTGGGAATCTAAAGATCGGTTTGGAATTTAAATTAAAATGTATGACTTACACTAATGAAAAAAAATCAGTGCTACTATTCTGGTAACTAATTCTTTATAACCCCAAAATATTATTTTGTATAGGGATATCTCTAAGTTTGCTATGCATTATATAATAGAAGAAATAGATGAAGACACATCAATGGAAGACTTGCAGAAAATGATGGTTGTGGCTCTTATATACAGATTATTAGTTTGTTTCTATGAGGTAAGCTACTGACTTCAGCAAGAATTAGTATTTAACAATCTAATTTTATGTTTTTACATTTAATTTTTTTGAGACAGGTCTCGCTCTGTTGCCCAGGCTGGAGTGCAGTGGTATGATCTTGGCTCACTGCAACCTCTGCCTCCTGAGTTCAAGTGATTCTCCTGTCTCAGCCTCCTGAGTAGGTGGGACTACAGGTGCATACCACCACACCCGGCTTATTTTTGTATTTTTAGTAGAGACAGGGTTTTGCCATGTAGGCCAGGCTGGTCTCAAACTCCCAGCCTCAGTGATCCGCCCACCTTGGCCTCCCAAAGTGCTAGGATTACAGGCATGAGCCACCGCACCCAGCCAACAATCTAAGTTTAGATTATCAGCCCAAGACAAAAAAGTAATAGAAATTTATAATCATTCATGTCTTTTCTGTATGTCTACTTTACTGTTTTTTTCCAAATTTTAACTAATCATTACGTAAAAACTTTTGAAAAAGAGACATTTTACAATTTCTTTGTAATATTTCTCAGTCTTAGAAATTCAAATAAAATTTCACTCATAGATTGTGGTCCAAAAATGTACTTGTAAATTGGTTGTGGAACTTCCAATGTAGTTTTCCGCAGAAACAACTTGCTACAAAGTGTAGTAGTCAGAGAAATATTACAGGAGACAGATATCTCATGGTATTGGACATGTTAGAGACCTACAGAAATGCATTAAGTTAAATAGTTAACTTTTGAGTATTCTGTGTAATTCTTTCAACTTGAAAAATTAGAACATGAAATAATACGGTAGGAAAAGTTTATCTTTAAAATTGGTATAGTTGAGCCAGTAAGTTATTTTAAAATCATCTTTCTTTCCTTAGATAATTTGCATTTGGGGAGCAGGTGGAGCTACCCCAGGGAAGTTCCTACTGGGGCTTCGAGTTGTGACATGTGATACATCAGTGCTTATTGCACCAAGTCGGGTTTTAGTGATTCCTTCCTCAAATGTGAGCATTACAACGTAAGTCCTTTTCTTAGCTTAATCTACTACATACTTATGAAAATAATGTGTTTTACAATATTGGGTTTTTTTCTTCATAGCATATAGATAAGCTTGTATTTATTAAGTTTAAAACAAAGTTTGAATATTTATTTCAGCTGTGTTACATGATTGTAGACCTCTTTTTACACCCTTTTACAGTATACATTTTCAAGATGATCTTTTTTTTTTTTTTTTTTTTGAGACAGAGTCTTGCTCTGTTGCCCAGGGTGGAGTGCAGTGGCGCAGTCTCGGCTCACTGCAAGCTCCGCCTCCCGGGTTCGAGCGATTCTCCTGCCTCAGCCTCCTGAGTAGGTGGGACTACAGGCACCTGCTACCACGCCTGGCTAATTTTTTGTATTTTTAGTAGAGACAGGGTTTCACTGTGTTAGCCCAGATGATCTCTATCTCCTGACCGCGTGATCCGCCTGCCTCGGCCTCCCAAAATGCTGGGATTATAGGCATGAGCCACTGTGCCCAGCCTCAAGATGATCATTTTGTGAATTATAAGTCACAATAAGAGGATGATTTGGGTGTTGATGCTGTATTAGTGCTCCATGACCAGCTTTATTATTCTCTGGATCTGTGGACATTAGGTCCGGTACTAATCTGCCTTGAGTCTCCATTTGGCCATACCTGTCATTATTCCATCTTGAATAGGCACTAAGAGTTTTGACAGCTATGCATTCGTGCATCTTTCTCCTGCTGTTAGGTGAGAGCTTGTAATACTGCAGTACTCAAGATTAACTGTTGGCATCTAGCGCTGGGGTAAGGTACAACCAGTGATAATGGAAATTATGGAGGTGAGTGGCTGGTAGTCAGTTGAGCCAAACAAGATAGTGGCTGCAATTTTTGCCAGAATGATTCAGAGCTGGATTGTTACATCAAGAAATATAAACAAGTGACTATAGAAACTTTGGTTTTGCCGTCTTCAAATTTTTCTTAAAATTCGGTAGTCATAAACCTACTTCTTTTAATAAGAGTCGGTAATGGCTAGTGTTTATTGAGTACTTTTTACCTACCTGCACTGTTAGTAACACTGCATGTGTATTAACTAATTTAATGCTAACAACCTCAGGATAGATACTATTGTTCCCTTTTTGCAGATGTGGATATGTGGAATACAACTAGTAATTGGTAGAAGATGGTTCTGAATTTAGTCTGGATTCATAGCCACTGTACTTTTCTGCAGCCCTTCAGTGCACTAAAAGGCAGAAATCTAACATAAGTAGGATAATGGTCCATTCTGAGTGATTGCTGAAAGCTTTTAAAAGCTTTGCTTAATCACTGGATCCCACAAAGGAAAATGCTGATTAAAGAACACACAGTACTTTAAAATGCAAGTTCTTTCTATAAGGTAGATAAATGGGACTACAGTAAGCCTACTCAGAAAATACTCAGAATTCATGTTCATTTCTTCTGAGAAAATACTAGAAAGCTCTGTAAACCCTTAGTTCAATATTCTGAGACATGTTTATTATTGCTTTTTATGTTCAAGTTCTAAGGTCTTTTATGTTGTTGAAGTCTTTAGAGTTTGATCATGATACATTGCTACTTGAAAATATATCAAAGATAAAAATTCTCTCAACTATACTTTGAATGAAAAAGACATTCCCTGTAGACTTTTGTAGAGAAGTATGATTGTGTTTTAAATGTCTGTTTTGAACTTGATGGGATACCATTAATCTATATGTGGTTTGATGTGTAACTTACCTGATATTTTTGTTTTAACATTTTAGGTCCACTATACGAGCTTTGATCAAGAATTTTTCGATTGCTTCTTTTTTCCCTGCTTTCATCACACTGCTGTTTTTTCAGCATAATCGAACAGCTTATGACATTGTAGCAGGAACCATTGTGGTAAAAAGAAATGGAGTCAGATGATGCCCCCCAAAGCCCTGATTTCCACACACTATACTGACAAGACTAAATTATGTATAAGGCCATCAGTATCCCTGGGTTATACACTAATTGATGATTTAGAAATTAAAGCAGTCACTCCAGTGTGATGCAGGTGACTACTCTGAAAGTATTGATTTTACTTGATTTTACTTGAATGCCAAAGAACTTTCCAGAAGAAAAAACCTATTAAATTCAAGTATTAAAATGTTTAGATCAAAAAGGCAAATGATTTTATAAACAATGGACAGTATATACTTTCTTAAGATCTAAGAATTTGCTGAAAGCATTTTCAGCTTTGAAATCTCCAAATGAAACTTTAAAATTTTGGTTTATCCCAAAATAATGGAAAATGTCCAGTTGTGTTTTGTAAACACCTGTGTAACTCATCTTTTAGTTTACACTTTCTGGGGAAATTGTCTTTGGTGTTTGGGTGAGGGAATGAGAACACAAATTGGATAATCCACTGTCTCCCATCCCAGGAGATCCGGTGAGTTGGCTGCAAGAGAAAGGGACAAGTGAGGCAGGCCTAGCAGTTCCCTTACCTGAAGTTTTCCAATCCATACTGCAGTTCCCTCTGGTAATGATGAAACTTTACAACTATTCTTAATGCTTGAACATGTATTTAGGGGCAAGTTTCTCATGATGATGAAAAAGTATTAAGTCACATTGCTTATGTTAATTGGTTTTTTTTAAAGGTAAGTTAGTGATTACTTTTAATGGTGGGGGAGTAAGTTTTCAGTGTAAATTGAACTTATAATTTTAACTTATAATTTTATGTGCAAGTGTTTTCAGTGCCCTGAATCAGACTATAAATATGTGGGGAGAAATCACCTCCATCAAACAGTTGCATATTTACTGTAGAAGTATTCCCAGTATATGTGCAGCATGAAGAAAGTATTAGTGCTTCTCAGTGTTCTCAATGAGTGTAAATTCTGTTTATATACAGCATATTCATACTACTTTCCTTATATTTTATATAGTTCCATGACTGTTGAAACATCAAGGAGTTAAAAAAACTTAGTAATTCATGATTAACTCTAAATACTATTAATAGCTTGCAAAATATTAGCAATTTTCCCGTTATGGACTATTCTCTCTAAAGCAAGGGAGACTATCATTCCCAGACATTATTCTAGGTTCTTTAAGCTCATTTTGGGTCTGCTCAAGTTTGGGGGGAAATGTTAAGCAAAGTGATACTGTGTGTATTGCCATTTTGCTTTATTCTTCTGTTGAAGCAGAATTGTGGGGTTTTATTCTGTGTGTGTGCTTTTCCTAGATGGCCCATTTAGCTGTGCTGAGATACACCTGTACTATTTATGGTTTGAGTTTTCATTTTTAGGTATTTTCTCCAGCTCTGACATCATTTTCCAAAGACACACTAAACTGCATTGCACAGTTCAAAAATTGATTACTTAAGGGATCAATCTAGGCAGTATTCATTCTTGGTCTTAAATTTAATAGCAAACACAGTACATGTCTATTATCACTATATTAATTTTCAAAGGTTTTTCTTTTACATTTAAAACTGTGACAACGGATATTCACATTTTATTATAGAAAGTCTATTAATAATTTTATTATAAAATTTCATAAACCATGTTTTTCAGAATAAGTTTATATCAAATCTAGCTTCCCAGAAACACTAATAGTTAAGTATGTCAATGTACTAAATAAAATCATTCACTTGCACCCATGGGGAAGAGTTAGTGTTACTGCCCTTCACAGTGAAAAAAAGAAGAAAAATCTTTCATTTTTAAAATTAGGAGATGTTACATAACTTGGCACTTTAGTAGGGTATGCACCAGCATTAGTTTATGCAACACTTTTGCCACTGGGGAATTCAAGTTGAACTGTCCCTCAATCATATAGGTCTGGAGTACATCTTTCATTCATAATTTCTGCTCAGATAATTGAATACTTTACCATCTAGGTCATTTTCATTTATACTATAAAACAAAAACAAACTAGTCCAGTTTAACTTTTTATACTTAGAATATTGCACATTTTCTATATATGAGTCATTCAGATCTCTGTAGGTTCAGTCAGATCCAACCATGGATTCAAGTTATTTACTATATAACCCTACAAAATACATAGAAATATTATTTGCCTTTATAATAGAACCCAAGAGTCTGTTTCAGTTTATGAATTCAGCATTTGTGCAGAGATTTTGATTCCCAAAGTTTGGGAAAAAGTGACAAAACAATGAGGGAAGAAGGAACCAGGCCTTAGTGCCACATATTTTTCTCTTGGGTTGTAAGGTAGTCTCCTGCTTTCCAGAACACTGTATTATATTTCACTTATAGACCTCATTTTCTGTGTCAAAGTATAATTCCCATGCTGAAGCTGTAGCCTAAAAAGGCAAAAGAAAGTTGTCTTCATTGTACAAACATATTCATCACTTTAACAAGGTAATAAGGGAACAAAATTTAGTATTCAAGCTGAGTGAGAATACCGTTTCAATGAGCATGTCCCTAAGATAAACCAGAATTGGCAGTTAATTTGGATGTTTAGAAAATCTGTTCCCACCAGTAAAATTATCGAATGGCTAATGCACCTTGAGAAAAATCTGGCATACTGAATAACATTTATGTGGGAGCCAAGAGCTGAGTAAGCCTTACCTTTAGACTACTCTGTGACTACAGAAATAAAGCCAGCACTTTTTGAACTAATAAGCCTTCACTTGTCAGTATCATAAAGAGTATTGCCCAACTGAACTTTGCTCCCACTGGTTCAGGAGTTATTTTTGCCTAAGCACTCACCTTCCGATTTTACCCAAGCATATAGGGTAGAAAAAAATGCATTATATTTGGGAGCTACTTCACCCAAATTACAAAATGAGTCAGTGTTTTTAGTTTCAAGTGTTAGTAAAAGGATTTGTTCCCTTCAGTGACTTGAGTGTTTTAGTTATGCATTCTAGCAAAGGAAGGGTAGAAAGGAATTGAAAACTAATTTACACTAGTTGCTACTTGGGAATAAAGGGCTTTTTGAGGGAGGTATGGATATTAAATGTTTTCATTATGTACTTATCCCTATTAAAACAGGCAGTTGTTTCTTTGAATATGCCTAAATAACAGTATTCCTAAAATCTGACAAGTAACATGTCAATTACTTGATATTCCTTGTCTCCAGTACCACAGGCCACTCTTGACATCCCATGCTTGCCTGGATAAAGTTCCCATTTCAAACAGTGTACATATTTCTTTGCAGTTCATTATAGTAAGGCTTGATCTGTCAACAGTATCTTGATGGCCCACCTATAAATAAAATTCAGCGTTCTATTTTTAATAATTTGTACGCCACCAATTTGTATTGTCTCAATAAATACTTAGTCATCAATGTATCTGTATTTTGTCTGTTTAAGATGGTTCGCTCTGGAATTTCTTGCTTAGGGAGTCATTGCTTCTAAATACAGCTTTTCCAGTGGGTTTAGCAGTAAACTAGAATGCTTTCAGAAATAGAGATCTATGAAAAAAAGAATCGTCCATCTTTAGGGACGATTTAGCAGGCACACTCACAAGTTACCTATACATGAATTAAGCTTACTATTAAACTAATCCAGTCCTTCAAGAGCTGTTAACCATCATAACCACCACACAAGTCTCATCTGGGCAATTTAAACCCAGTTCTGACCTTAAAAGCCTTTTCTGTTCTTTTATGAACAGGTCCAGCGAGAAAGGGCAGGAAGCAAAACAACAGGTTCCTCACTCAGCAAGGGCAAAGGATAAACTAACAGATGGTTCAAGTCCTGTAGACAATGTGTTGCTGTTATGAGCCTAGCCACAAACTTAATGTTTTGGAACTACAGTGGATTTTTGAGACAAGGTTACAAAAGGATATGAAGTCTCTGACTGAGGTGGTCATACAGCTGATGCATGTAGCTAGGCCTACTACCCCCACTTTCTCAATTTTACTAGACCAAATTTGTCAGTTTCCATTAAATGTACCGGCCAAAAAACCTTTATAAAATTTCCATTGTATTTTACTTTTCCAAAGTAAAATAATACTTTTCAATTAAAAAGTTATTCACAGGCTTAACCAGCATATGGCCTGGTTATATGTTGTTAAAATCAGTTCAATAATTTCAAATAATTAGATGAAACAAGTAATTTCAGAGGAGAATTTGTAACAAGTATTAGTAGGCGGCTTAAAGACATTTTTCAGTGGTCTGAAATGTACCTTTTTCTTAATGCCCGGAATTGTAATTACTCAAAACACTTTACTTACAAAGTGACACCCCCAAACCTCAGTGCATCAGTCAGCCAGGTGCTTATTTGATGATACAGACTTTTGGACCCCATCTGGACCCAGTCAGTTTCTGGTGATGGGGTCCTAGGAACATGTATTTGACATACCCTGCCAAATACTACTAACGGTACATTCAGTGAGCCACCAGTCCTCTGGTCAACCAAATTGTAAAAACACCTACCTAATTATTCAATTAAAGTTTCTGAACATGACTTTCCTCCCTTCAGATGATTTTTCATTAAAAAAAATTCCTGGCTGGGCTCGGTAGCTCGCACCTGTAATTCCAGCACATTGGAAGGCAAGAGGATCGGATATTGAGTCCGTCTCTACAAAAAATAAAAAACTTAGCATGGTGGCACACACCTGTAGTCCCCAGCTACTCTGGAGACTGAGGCAGGAAGATTGCTCGAGCTGAGGAGTTGAGGGATGCAGTGAGCTATGATCGCACCACTGCATTCCAGCCTGGATGACAGAGGGAGACCCTGTCAATCCATTTTCATTACTCATTGGCCCAGCATGAGAAGTATGGGCTTTCATTACTTTCTTTCCAACATTTGTTTTCCCTGCTATCCACAAATATCCTCAATTTTCACTTGTGTATGCAGCATACAACCCAAACCAAGGTCGGGCATGTGGCTCACGCCTGTTAATCCCAGCACTTTGGGAGGCCAAAGTGGGCAGATCGCGAGCGAGGTCAGGAGGTTGAGACCAGCCTGGCCAATATGGCGAAACCCTGTCTCTACTAAAAATACAAAAATTAGCCAGGTGTCGTGGAGCACACCTGTAGTCCCAGCTCCTCGGGAGACTGAGGCAGGAAAATCACTTGAACCCAAGAGGCGGAGGTTCCCAAGAATTAAAGTAGTCAGACTGGAAAAAGCCCAAAGTTCTGAATGCAGTCCTATAGACTTCTCAGGTTGGGGGCTAAAGATTCCATTTTTAACATAAACCAGACTAAGTATGGTTTCGGTGACTTTTTATTTAAAGAGTACTAAATAAAAGTAAACATTATTTCTAGCAATTTTTAGAGAAAAGCAGAATGCTTCAGCCATAGGGGCTTAGAGAATGGCTAAGAACTAACCTACAAAGTTTAAGAATTAACTTCTCTGCAGTAAGACACAATTCCCAGTTACCTCTTCCAGTATTCATCGCCACATTTGGCCTCCTGAACAGGTGTCAAATGTATACTGCTAAGAAAGCGAAATTTCTACCCCCAACCAGCATTTGATGTACTAACACATCTCAAGTAAGAAAAATACCTTGAATTCTAAATTTAAACTGCAAACAGGCCAAGCGCGGTGGCTCACGACTGTAATCCCAGCACTTTGGGAGCCCGAGGCGGGTAGATCATGAGGTCAAGAGTTCAAGACCAGACTGGCCAACCTGGTAAAACCCTGTCTCTACTGAAAATACAGACACAAAAATTAGCCAGCCGTGGTGGCGGGCACCTGTAACCGCAGCTACTCAGGAGGCTGAGGCAGGAGAATTGCTTGAACTGAGGCGGCAGAGGTTGCAGTGAACCGAGACTGCACCACTGCACTCCAGCCTGGGTGACACAGCAAGACTCCATCTTGGAAAAAAAGAAACTCCAACCAACCAGAAGTTCAGCAAATTAAAACTGAACACAATTCAAATAACTGTACATTCAAACTGAAAAATAAAATTACCAAACATTGTTCCAAGAGCTCTTTTATGGACCACAGGAGTCCAGTTTAAAAAAAAAAAAAAGAATGCAGTAAAATAATACAAAAGAAAGTGCAGCTGACCCTTGAACAATGCAGGTTTGAACTGTGAACCCACTTATCATGGCCTTTTTTTTTTTTGCTTTTTTTTTTTTTTTTTACCCAACCAAACACAGATCAAAAGCACAGTATTCATGGGATATAAAACCTGTACATTCAGAGGGTTGGCTCAGGTTCTGCAGGGTCCACTGCTGGACTTGAGTATGCGTGAATTTGTGGATTTTGGTATGGGGGCGGGGGATTTGGGTGGGGAGTGTGGTTCTGGGAACAATTTCTTCTGCACATACCAAGAAACAACTAGTTTTTGTGTATGTATCTCCAAGAATTTTAATAAACACTATCCAGTAACTTACCAAGGAAGATAGAAGCACAAAGAGAAATGAATTGTGCATGTTTATTTTCAACTTTTAAAAAAGGTATGTAAGTCGATGTGCAAATTAGGCATGATTCATAGCACCAGGCAAGAAGTAGGGTACGGGTAACCTTCTATATGTTGTGCCTTCAGATACTTTCCCTTTCTCTTAGGAGTTGTCTAAATCACGTCAATGTATTCTTCTAATGAGACACTGTTAACCTTTATTTTAAAAAGTCCCATCCCAATAATACTGTGTGCCTTCATTATGAGGTAAAACTAGAACAAAAAGTATGTCATAATTTTTTATTGATGGCATTTATCCCATGGTTTATCATGTTAATTATACTGTAATAAACATGGCTTTAATATTAAACTTTTCCTTATTATCCAAAGTCACCACAGTCCATTTTAGTAAATATAAAAATATATGCTTAATACTTTGTACAATACTGGTTTTTGGTCCAAACAAAACTGGATCAGAAAAGCCAATAAATTCAACTTTAAGAATCCCCAATTTTTTTTAAAGATTTCCAAATGGATTTAGGCAACTTTGAATAATGGGATTTACATAATAAAATCTGAGACAAGACTAAACAAACAACAAAAAAATCTCTAACACAAAATTCAAATTTCAAGTTCACAGATTTATGTTATGCCAAAAAAGTACAGAAACAAAATTGTATTTACACAAGTTTCATAATAAAATAATGAAAAAGGCAAGACAGGTGATAGAAGAATGAAAATATAGAAATAGCATATAATTATTAAATGGAGAATGAACTAGATCTAACAAGTCCTTAGCACGGACCATTCTTTAATCAGGCTTCCTCTATCAGAAAAGTTTAGTGCACAATACACCCAACTCACTCACTTCACACATACACCAGCACAAACTCAGCAGAGAAATCATCCGTTTCAACATTCTCTAATCTATACAGAATTCTAATCTATACAGAATTCCTCAGATATAATTACAATTTCAACGCGTTCTGTAAACGCTTATCAGCACACATAATGGTGTAGACAAAGAGGTTCTATACAAAGCCATTCGCCGTGCAGGCTCCATTCCTGGGTACAGCCAGACTATGTCAAATCAGTGAATAATCTGCTGGATCATAAAATATTTTTGCTGAAGAATCAGTCACCAGTCTAGCTATTATATTTTTTAAAAAGGGTGGGTGAGGCAGGTTGGGGCTTCTGTAACGAAAAAGAAAGGAGGAAAATTCCAAAATTAAAGAAGTCCTTAGGCAGATCTGACTTCAGATAACCCCAGCACAAAGTACAATCCAGTATCTGAAAGCAGGGCACCAGCTGTTGTTAAAATTGCGTGTAACACCAATGTGACCTTTATTTCCTGCGTCTAACAGCAGTCTTTATCTTCCGACCAGAGACTGAAGTTCCAGAAGAGAACACATTTTTCCCATTTGACCTGTGAAAAATAAAAACTTCATAATGTGACATGATGCTCTGAGCAAAATTTCCAAATGCCAACATTTACCATGAGCAGCAGAAGGGGGGGGGGGGGGGGAGTAGACTCACGTTGTTATGTACATTTTCTGCTATACCTAACACACACGCTACTGCTAGTTTTTTCTCAAACTGTAATACAATCTTCCAGAATTGTAGTATGGTAAATTTATGTTGGAGAACATATTTAATTTTACCCAAACCATACTGAATCTTGATGACTTTTTTTTTTTTTTTTTTTTTTGAGACGGAGTCTCGCTCTATCGCCCAGGCTGGGGTGCAGTGGCTGGATCTCAGCTCACTGCAAGCTCTGCCTCCCGGGTTTACGCCATTCTCCCGCCTCAGCCTCCCGAGTAGCTGGGACTACAGGCGTCCGCCACCTCGCCCGGCTAGTTTTTTGTATTTTTAGTAGAGACGGGGTTTCACGGTGTTAGCCAGGATGGTCTCGATCTCCTGACCTCGTGATCCACCCGTCTCGGCCTCCCAAAGTGCTGGGATTACAGGCTTGAGCCACCGCGCCCGGCCTTCTTGATGACTTTTAAAAACAAAACATATACATGCACATACCCTTACCAATGTAAATTCTCCATTTCAATAAAAAATTCTCTTACCCCACTGTAAATGCTGCTGGCGACTGGTTAAATGGAAAGCCCCCCGAGCCTGAAGGCTGGGCTGAGGCTGCAGGTGTGCTAGAATTTGCACCAAATGTGAACACTCCTGATGGATTGTTGTTTGTGAAGTTGAAATTTGTAGTGCTGCTGCCAAACTGGAAAACCGAACCTACAATAGTTGAAGCAGAAATACTTCATTAGGGCAAAATGATAGGGTTTTTTGAAGGGATGGAGTCTCACTCTGTTGCCCAGGCTGGAGTGCAGAGGCACAATCTTGGCTCACTGCAACCTTCGCCTCCCGGGTTCAAGCGAGTCCCCTGCCTCAGCCTCCCCAGTAGCTGGGACTACAGGTGAGTGCCACCATGCCTGGCTTATTTTTTGTATTTTAGTAGAGATGGGGTTTCACCATAGTCTCAATCTCCTGACCTCGTGATCCGCCCACCTCGGCCTCCCAAAGTGCTGGGATTACAGGCGTAAGCCACCGTGCCCGGCTGCAAAACGACAGGTTTTTAAATTAATGACTCTGACCTCTACGTATAAAAACATGCAAAGAGTTAAAATATTTTGGTCTTTTAATCTAAAGAAAACTATTTTCTCCACTGACACATAGTACTCACTTGACACCTCCAACAAATCACACAACTTACCTATGACCAAGGGGAAAAGGGCAGCCTGGACTTCTGGTTAAAGATAGTGAAATCAACAAATACATTTAGCTCTATCTTCTTTGAAAAGTGCATTAAAACAACAACAAGGGATTTTTACAAAGATAGAGAGGTGATAACAGCAACAAAGGTTTAGAAGCTAGAAGGCTGACCAGAGGTGATACTGAACTAGCAGCAGGGAAAGAACAGAAGCAATTGCATTTATACCAAACATAACCAAAATGTTCAGGTTTCAGATACCTACGGAAGAGAGGATGTCGTGGGAATTTTAGGGAAAAAAAAAAAAAAAAAAAAGGTTGGCAGAGTATCTGATTAGAAGCAGATACCCAGGATCAATCCCTCCCCACACCAAGATGGTAATTATCAGTGGGTGCAGTGACTCATGCCTGTAATCCTAGCACTTTGGGAGGCCGAGGCAGGTGGATTGCTTGAGCCCAGGAGTTTGAGACCAACCTAGGCAACATGGTGAGACCCAATCTCTATAAGAATTTTTTAAAAATCAGCCAGGCATACTGGCGTGCACCTGTAATCCCAGCTACTCAGGAGGCTGAGGTGGGAAGATCTCTTGAGCCTAGGAGGTCGAGGATGCAGTGTGCCCTGACTTTGCCACTGCCCTCCAGCCTGGGCAACAGAGTGAGACTCTATCTCAAAAGGAAAAGAAAAAAAAAAAAAAGATGGTAATTCTCCTTTTCCACCCCACCAAAACAGAAGTTCAGTCTTTTAGTCTTTGTAGAAGTGTCTGGACTGAGAAACACCACATACAGTTAAGGGCAATAATATCATTTTGAAAACGGGAATTAAGAGTAGGTCAATATTCACTAAATACCGAGTGTTCCAGCCATCTTCCCAATCTTAGCTCCCAGAACACTGGCAAATAAATGGAAGTTCCCTGATACCCTCCAAGCAGGAGACTGGATGCATCTTCTTTGGGGAATCTGACAAACTGAGTGGAAAGAACAAAGGATACTAACATCCAAATTTTCCCAAGTAAAATAAAGCTAGATAAACCAGATAAATCTACAATGAAATTCGAGATCCATAAGCCCTGTCAATGTAGAAAGGATTTAAGTGGTATTTATGTGTCCTACACCCATTAAAAACTACAGGTAGCCAAGGAGAACCAGACATTTGAACAACTCTGAGACAAAAATAATAAAAGCAATTTTGGGAAAACTGACTCAGCAAAGAAAACTTTAAGGAGAAAAATCTGAATTCAGTATCTTTAAAGAATACTTCATCCACTGGCAGTTGGGTGGGGTGGAGGTGGGGGGAACCCAGAGGGGCATAAAAAGGAAACATCCAGAAAATGAAAAAGAATACTTAAAAATTAAAGAAATAGTGGAAGTTAAAATCTCAACAGAACAGGTAATGAAGGATAAATTTCTGAAAGTATGACACGAAGACAAAAGGTAAGAAGGAAAGGAAGGATGAGGCGACAAAATCTTCAAATAAGTAATTCAGGAAAATTCCCCAAAATGGAAGTTCACAAAAGAGCATGCTGCACTCCCTACACAAAGGATAAAAACGAACCCACATCAAGACACATCCTGATGTATCAGAACAACGGAGGCAAAAGAGGACAGTCTAACAATTCCAGAAAGAAGCAACAGGCCAAAGAGCAAAGATCAAGACTTCAGGCAACTCTGGAAGCCAGAAAGGTCTACAATGGAGAAAGGCCTTTGAAATTATAAAAATGATTTCCAATCTACATCTATATTCAATCAAAATCTTACCAAACATGGGGTGAGAATAAAGATCCTTGCAGACATGTATGGCCTCAAAATGTTCATCCCTGAACCCTCAAGAATCGCTGGAAGATGTGCGGTATCAGCAAAAAAGGGAGTAACAGGGAACACATGACACCCAGGAAATGGGTTCTTACATGAAGCTAAAAGGAATCTCCAAAAGAATGGTAAAAAGAGGTTTCCCAAGAGTACAGTTAAACAGTAAGCCAAGAAAGCCTGGTAGGAGGAACAGGTTAAAAGACCCTGTGAGAAAAGTTCTTTCAGTGCTTGCTTCAGCAGCACATACCCAAAACTTGAACAAAGAAGATTAGCATGGCCCCCTGCACAAAGATGACACCCAAATTCGTGAAGTGTTCTATATTTTTAAATTAGAAAATACTGATGAAAGAAATTAAAGAGAACACAAACAAATGTAAAGACAACCTATATTCATGGATCAGGAGAACTATTATTGTTAAAATGGCCATACTCCTCAAAGCAATCTATGGATTCAATGCAATCCCTACCAAAACTACCAATGACATTCTTCATAGAAACAGAAACATATCTGGCCAGGCGCTGTGGCTCATGCCTATAATCCTAGCACTTTGGGAGGCCAAGGCGGGTGGGTGGATCACTTGATGTCAGGAATGCGAGACCTGCCTGGCCAACATGGCGAAACCCTGTCCCTACCAAAAATACAAAACTTAGTCCGGCGTGGTGGTGTGCACCTGTAATCCCAGCAACCCAGGAAGCTGAGGCAGGAGAATCGCTGGAACCTGGGAGGCAGAGGCTGCAATGAGCCGAGACTGAGCCACTATACTCCAGCCTGGGCGACATAGCAAGACTCCGTGGAGAAGACTGTTGAGGGAAGGGGAAAGAGAAGGGGTAGGGGAGGGAAGGAGAGAGAGAAGAGAAAAGAAAGAGAAACAAATCCTAAAATTCATATGGAACCACAAGAGTCCAAATAGCTAAAGCAATCCTGAGCAAAAAGAAAAAATCTGAGGTATACTATCTGCCTTCAAAATACACTACACAAAGCTGTACTTACCATATATAGCTATATGAGACTGGTATAAAAAGACACAGACCAATGGAATAGAATAGAGAATTCAGAAACAAATCCACATATTTACAGCCAACTGATTTTCGACAAAGATGACAAGAACACGTATTGGGAAAAGGATACTCTCTTTAGTAAATGGTGCTTGGAAAACTGGAGATCCATATGCAGAATGAAACTAGACTCCTACTTCTCATCCTATATAAAAATCAACTCAAAATGGATTACACTTAAGTGTAAGACATGAGACTACAAAACTCCTAGAAGAAAACATAGGGAGAAATGCTCTAGAACAGACCATAGGTCTAAGCCAAGCTTGTCCAACCCAGAGGCCGCATGTAGCCCAGGATGGCTTTGAATGCTGCCCAACACAAATTCATAAACTTTCTTAAAACACTGAGATTTTTTTTGTTTGAAATTTTCTTTTTTAGCTCATCAACTATTGTTTGTTAGTGTTAATGTGTTTTATGTTTGGCCGAAGACAATAATTCGTCCAAAGTGGCCCATGGAAGCCAAAAGATTGGACCCCCCCTGGCCTAGGCAAAGATTTTATGGCTAAGACATCAAAAGCACAGGCAACAAAAAAATAGACGAGAGGGACTATATTAAACTGAAAAGCTTCTGCAAGGCAAAAGCAGCAATCAACAGAGTGAAAAATCTGTTGAAAGGGAAAAAATGTTTGCTAACTATTCATCCAACAGGGAACTAATATCCAGAATACACAACGAGCTCAAAGGACTCAACAGCAAAACAAAAAACAAACAACCCAAATAATCCCACTGAAAAGTGGGCAAAGGATCTGAATAGACATTTCTTAAAACACAACACACAAATGGCCAATACACCTGAAAAAATGCTCAACATCACTATCATAAGGGAAATGCAAATCAAAACCACAATGAGGTAGCATTTCACCCATTAGAATGGCTACTATCAAAAGGACAAAAATTAACAAATGCTGGCAATGAAATGGAAACTTACACTGTTGGTATGAATGTAAATTAGTATAACCATATGGAAAGCAGTATGGAAATTTCTCAAAAAATCTAAAAATAGAATCACCTTATGATCCAGCAATCCCACTACTTATTTATCCAAAGAAAAGGAAATCAGTATATCAAACAGATACCTGTACCCAATGTTCAGTGCAGCACTATTCACAACAGCCAAGATATGGAATCAATCTAAGTGTACATCAACAGATGAACAGCTACAGAAAATGTGATTTGATAAACAGTGAAATACTATTTGGTCATTAAAAGAAAATAAAATCTTGTCATTTACTACAACATCTATGGCACTGAAGGACATTATGTTAGGTGAAATAGGTCAGGCACAAAGACAAACATTCAATGTTCTCACTCATACATAGGAACTTAAAAAAAGTTGATCTCATAAAGGTAGAGAACAGAATGATGGTTCAGAGGCTTGGTTGGGGTGGTGGTAGGAAAGGAAGGTGGTTAATGAATACAAACATAAGGCCAGATAGTAGGAATAAATTCTAGTATTTGAGAGCACAGTAAACAATAATTTATTGTATATTTCAAAATAGCTAGAAGAGAAGATCTGAAATATTCCCGACACAAAGAAATGATGAATGCTCAAGGTGATGGATAATCCTAAAAGCCCTAATTTGATTATTATACATTGTATGTAACAAAATAACACATATCAGTTTTTAAAAATGAAAAACTTTAAAATATGGTTTTCATTTTTATCAAAAATGCTTCCGGATTATTACTAAAACTACATTTCTATGTATGACAAAATGAATGCTTTGTTTTCTGTGGGAATGACCTTTACTAGACTTTGTAGTATGGCTTTTTTTTTTTTTTTTGGATAGTTATGCTGCTACCCAGAGCCTAGAATTTTCTAACACCTTGGTTGGGCACAGTAGCTCACACCTATAATCCTAGCACTTTAGGAGGCTGAGGTGGGTGGACTGCTTGGGCTCGGGATTTCGAGACCAGCCTGGATAACATGGCAAAACCCCATCTCTACAAACCACGAACCACTCCAAAAATAAACAGATGGGTGTAGTGGTGGTATCTGCCTGTAGTCCCAGCTTCTTGGTGGGCTCAGGCAGGAGGATGGCTTGAGCCCAGCAGGTTGAGGCAGTAGTGAGCTGAGATTCTACCACTGTACTCCAGTCTGTGGGTGCAAGGTAAGACCCTGTCTCAAAACATTTTTTAAAAATTTAAAAAAAGGATTCTCTAACATCTTTACTATCCAGGTCTACTTTGTTATAGAACTGAGAACCTTCACCCTAAAATGCTGTCCTTTCCCAAGTTTTAACAACAGTGTGACGCTAATTTTTAGGGCCTTTGTAGCCTTGTCTCAATTCTTTAACTGGAAGAAAGATCTCCCTAAAATTGACTTTTTCTTTGTATTTAGTTTATAAAATTGATTGCTCTTTAAATTAAAAAAATTAACAAAGAGAGGAAGTCAATAATGTCAGAGAAACAAAATTCTGTATAGGATAGAAAGTTACAGTATACCATATGGCTCAGCAATAATCAGCATTTCCATAATCTGAATCCTGATCTAACCATATACCGTCTCTATATCATGAAGACAGAGGAAAGACTGGACGTGGTGGCTCATGCCTGTAATCCCAGCACTTTGGGAGGCTGAGGTGGGCGGATCATGAGGTCAGGAGATCGAGACCATCCTGGCTAACATGGTGAAACCCCGTCTCTACTAAAAATACAAAAAATCAGCCAGGTGTGGTGGCGGATGCCTGTAGTCCCAGCTACTTGGGAGGATGAGGCAGGAGAACCACTTGAACCCAGGAGGCGGAGGTTGCAGTGAGCGCCACTGCACTCCAGCCTGGGTGACAGAGCAAGATTCCGTCTTTAAAAAAAACATAAAAAAAGAAGACGACAGAGAAAAATGTTAACTGTGTGAAAGAAATCGAAACTTTCCAATTTCATATTAGAGGAAAAAATCCTGATCAAAATGGTTAGTATATACCAGAAAACAGGAGAAATTTTAGTATGTACATTAACTGACAAAGTACCAATAACCAGAATACATAAAGAACTTTTACAAACCCATATGCAAAAGCCAAACTGAAAAATGGCCAAAAAAAAAAAAAACAACAACACTTTTTAAAAAGAATTCACACACATGAGAAATCAAATAGAAGCCACATATAAGAACTCATACACTATTGTAGTAGGGTATGAACTGGCAGAATCCAACAGGAAAAGTATGTATTGTCTTCTAGTATAAGATATACAAACCTTTTAATTCAGCAATCCCATGCCACTGTATATACTCTAGAAAAACTCTAGAAAAACATATATACTCTAGAAAAACATACTTATGTGCACCAAGGTACATATATAAGAATGTGCAGAGTAGCATTTCCTAGTTGTTAAAAACAACTGAAACATACGTCAACAGTAAATAGATAAACTGCAGTACATTCATACAATGATTTACTCTATGGCAATGACAATAAACAAACCATATGCAAAACATGGATGACCCTTAGAAACCTTAGAGCGAAAGAGTCAAGAATCAAAAGATTGCATACAGTAATGTTTCATTTATATATAAAAGCAAGCAAAACTACATTTTCTAGGGATGCATATATTGGCCAATAAATGCAGTAATAAAACTCAAAGAGCAGCGATTACCATAAAAGACAAAGCGGTGGTCATCATTAGAGTGGAGAAAGAGAGGAGTGTTTTCAAAAACAGATGTATGAGGGGCTCCCAGGTGGTTATTATATAGCATTTGCTTTAATATTACACTGTTCACTTATATTTTACACCCCTTTCTACAAGTTATATTTCACAATTAGAAAAAAATCAACAATTTTAAGAAAATACAGGATTATAATACAGTTTGATTAGTCCTATTTAAATATGTAGGTCAAATGGAAAGGCTGGTATCATCAGTAAATAGGAAGTGTCATGAGACAACTCAGCAGGACTGCCTCAGGAGAGAGCACTGGACCTGGGGTAACTTCCTGATGTGAATCCAATCATGAATAGGATCAGAAAATGCACTTCAAAGCTAGCCTTGGGAGCCCAAAAATTCAGAGTTGAGAAGAAACCAGACTGAATGAATCTCATACTTAAGTCAGAGTAAAAATTAACACTTTAAAATACATTACTACCTTAAAAAGTTGTAAGTCTGTGAAATCTGGGAATGTTGTTTACATATAAATCCAACTATATTACCTCTCTATTCCGCCAAGTACAAGAGATAATTTTTTCCCCCGAGTCGGAGTCTCGCACTGTTGCTCAGGCTGGAGTGCAGTGGCACGATCTTGGCTCACTGCAACCTCTGCCTCCCGGGTTCACGCCATTCTCCTGCCTCAGCCTCCAGAGTAGCTGGGACTACAGGCGCCTGCCACCATGCCCGGCTCATTTTTCATATTTTTAGTAGAGACGGGGTTTCACCATGTTAGCCAGGATGGTCTCGATCTCCTGACCTCATGATCCGCCCGCCTCGGCCTCCCAAAGTGCTGGGATTACGGCGTGAGCCACCATGCCCAGCCAAGAGGTAATTTTAAAATTAGACATACAAATGGTTTCCAAGCTCAAAGGAAAATATTTTAAGACATACAAAACCCATACAGATACAACAGCATCACAGCACACTTACTGGAATTAGGAGTTGTTCCAGAGCCAAACGCAGACTGACTAGGTTGCTGTCCAAACACAGGGGGCTGACTACTGCTTGACACTGTCCCAAAAGTAGGTGGTGCAGGCTGAGAACCACTGGAAAATAATGCTGTGGAAGATGATATAGATCCAAAGCCTGGGGGATTGGGCTGGCTGGCACCTTGACTTTGTCCAAATGTTGGGGTCTGGTTAGCACCAAATGCTGGACTGGCAGATGGTGCTGAAGGTGCAGTTCCAAATACGAAGGAGGATCCTGGAGGCCCAAAGACACTTAAGTCACCATGGTGGCTAATGTCAGATTATCCTCAAGAAATTTCTGTAAACCCACAAGCAAATGTCAAGCTTCTTTTCAGATTCTTACCTTGTTAACCAAATTCCATCAAGACAAGTTTTAAATAATGATTGAGAATACAACTCTCTCTGCCATTATTTAGTGAAACATACTAAATTCATATAAACAAAAACTGCAGTTAACGACTACTCCATACCTTCACAGCCAACAATTTTTGGTAAAGGAACATATCTCAGAAAAGTCTCCCACCAGAAATCTAATGTGTGCAGAAATTGCCTCATGATGTGCATATATATATATATATATATATATACTGCATAATAAAGACTGATGTTTAATAAAACAACTTCCAGTGTCTGGTTACTGACAACCTAACATTTTAAAAACAAAGTTTGGGGCTTGGCACAGTGGCTCACGCCTGTAATCCCAGCACTTTAGGAGGCCGAGCAGGGCGGATCACGAGGTCAGGAGTTCGAGCCTGGCCAACATGGTAAAACCCCATCTCCGCTAAAATTACAAAAATTAGCCGGGTGTGGTAGCAGTCACCTGTAATCCCAGTTACTTGGGAGGCTGAGGCAGGAGAATTGCTTGAACTAGGGAGAGGGAGGTTGCAGTGAGCCGAGATCGCACCACTGCATTCCAGCCTGGGTGACAGAGCAAGCCTCCATCTCAAAAGAAAAAAAACAAAAACAAAAAACAAAGCTTGGAAAAATTAAGTATTACACTCTTACCACAATTAGAAAAATGGCTCCCAAGAGGTAAATATGTTAAAGTTGTACACACAGTGATTAATTAAAACAACCCTGGTATAGATGACCAAAAGGCATTCACACCATTTTGTGATAACCTGCTATATGTTATTTGCTAATAAGTAAAGCCCATCCAATTACAATGCATTTTTTTCTTTTGTAAATGTACCTGCAGAGCTAGACGTGGTTGTGGCTCCAAAGCCGAAACCAGAGGTGGCAGTATTATTACTGCTGGCTCCTGGACCAAAGACAAATGGGGTGACAGCTGTACCTGTGCTGGATGTGGTTGCTAGTTTGCTATCTTGAGAAAATAGCAAAGACTGAGAGGTGCTGGATTCAGCAGTGTTAACAAAGGCAGAGATGCTCACAGGATTGCTGGACTGTCCAAACACAAAGGTAGCCACGGGTGGATTGGAAGAAGAGGTGGAACTACCAAATATGCCACCAGCAGCAGAAGTGGCTGGTGTACTTGAACTAGAGGAATTGTTGTTCAAGAAACTAAAAACTGGCTTTGCTGCACCTTGATCTGTAAGACAGAAATTAAGAAACAAACATAAATCCTTAAGAATAGTCTCAGAAAGTACTTTTTCCTTACCCTACAATCACTAGAATTTTCCTACCCTAGAATTCGCTAGAAAAGTAGATTAAGTTTTTTATATAGATTAGTTCATCAAATGGACATGTTTATATTAGATTTTGACAAAATCAAATACATTCATCTTCTTTTATAGCTTATGGATTTTATGCCTTTCATAGGAAGGCCTTTGGCATTCAGGTTAATAAAAATACCCCTCGAATCCAAATCTAACTGGATACTGTAGTTGAATAGCAAGTTTAGATAGTGGAAGATAGCTGTACTTTTATATATTTTATTTTGCAATTTATGTTACAGTATGTGGCAAAATCATAACTTCAATTTATCTAAATGGATAGCCAAATTTCTCCACAGCATCAACTAGTACAGGCTTTGTGCACTAATTTGCAATGTTGTCTTTATGACATGCTACATTTCCTAAAATGCATATACTTGTTTCCTCTACCGTTATCACTAGACTGTTTTAATTATTCTAACTTTACACCATGGACTGATGATAGCAGAACAAAGCTGCCTGTGTGCCTGCCTTTTTTCCCAAAATTTCTTGTATAGTTTCCTTTCCATGTGAATTTTAGAGTAAGTTTAGCTTGTCAAGCTCTACAAAAATTCCCCTAAGAACTAAAATTATGGGAGGAGGAAGGGAATACCTTCACCCAGCAAAAGTATGCCTTTTGTGTTCTTTTAGTTATTTGGCATGTTAAAAGTTCTGCTGCTTTTATAAAATACAAGTTAGAAATGTTAGAAAAAAACAAATGAGATATGCTGATTTGAAAAAAACTTTTGATTTTTATATCATGATTCTGAATCCAGCCACCTTATTGAAGATTTTTTTCTAAACTATTCCAATAATCTCTCAGTTCCAATACTTCACACTATGCAGGGCTGGTCACAGTATGCTATAGGCATTAGTGTGACTTACAGAAAATGGGACATGTTGGCTCACTTTCAAGCTGGCTAATGGAAGAATGGTTAAGAGCATCTACCACAGCCTGGTGTTTCACCATCAAATCTGATTAGACCCTATCATATCTTTGTTGCTTTCCAAATAATACGTAATTTTAGCTTTTATTTTGTCTTTACATTTCTAAGTAAATATATGACAGACAAAAAACTGCTCATAGTTATTTGTTAAATTCCATATAAAAGTTAATTTTGAGTGTTTCCAATTTATTATCCAAAAGTATTCATGGATATTCAACTTTTGCACTTTTTGCACATCTAAAAACATCTGTATTTTGCCTCTGTGTTTGTGTTTGTTGTTGTTGTTGGGTTTTCTTGAGACAGAGGTCTGTTCTGTTGCACAAGCTGGAGTGCAGTGGCCAATCTCGGCTCACTGCAACCTCTGCCTCCCAGGTTCAAGAAATTCTTGTGCTTCAGCCTCCTGACTAGTTCGGATTACAGGTGTGAGCTATGGCACCCGGACTGTCTTTATACTTAAACACATTTGGCTAGTAACAGAATTCTAGGTTCAAGAACATTTTCATTTTGAGGGCACTGTTCTGTTTTTAGCATGTGATGTTGCAAATTAGAAGATGATGCTAATCTGATATCTTCCTATTTGTGGCAAATGGCTTTTCTCTCTGAAAGCATTTGGGGTTTTAGCTTTGGTGTCCTAAATTTCAGTGATCTTTGCCAATAGGTAATTTCCATTTTTAAGACCAATGTCTTTCTTTAGATCTAGAAAATTTTCTTCTGTCGGCCGGGCGCGGTGGCTCAAGCCTGTAATCCCAGCACTTTGGGAGGCCGAGGCGGGCGGATCACAAGGTCAGGAGGTCAAGACCATCCTGGCTAACACAGTGAAACCCCATCTCCACTTAAAAAATACAAAAAATTAGCCGGGCGAGATGGCGGGCGCCTGTAGTCCCAGCTACTCGGGAGGCTGAGGTAGGAGAATGGCGTGGACCCGGGAGGCAGAGCTTGCAGTGAGCTGAGATCCGGCCACTGCACTCCAGCCTGGGCGACAGAGCGAGACTCCATCTCAAAAAAAAAAAAAAAAAAAAAAAGAAAATTTTCTTCTGTCACTTCTTTGATATTCCCCCAAAACTTCTTATCTTCTAGGTCACTCCTATTTCAAAGGAACTTGTGGATCTAACTTGGATCACTCTTTGTACTTGTGCACTAAGTTCAGGGAAATTCTAGTTCACTAATCTGATGATCAGCTATGTTCTTCCTGCTATTCCGCCCACAGAATGACTTTAATATGATCCACCAACGATGCTTTTAACCTTTAAGGTGCTGTGTCATTTTTTTTCCCCCAGGACTTCAGCTTTCAAAATCTCTTGTTTTCTCAGGATTAATTATATTTGTTGTTTATGTTTCTTAATGTCTGATGAGGACTGGTTATCTGTAACTATTTGTAAACAATACATAATACATAGATTATGGTAGAAAATACTTCATAAGCTAAGAATCCTTATTTTCCAGGTAGTAGATACCAATTCTGATTATAAAAGCCCAAACAGAAGAGAAAGACACACATAAATATGCACTATATTGAGCTTTGCACTACTGCCGTATTTCTCACAATTAGATCCACAGATGACTTCATCAGAATCATGAGGGTTTTTTTAAAGAGCGGTTCAAACTGAAAATCCTAGGTTTCTTCCCAAAGAGTTCTGTATTTCTCAACTACGTTCAGTATAAACCATTACTTGACCTGCTGCATCTGTAAAGGCAACTTGTAAAAAAAATAATAAAGTCAATACTTACCAGCTGTAGTACTAGTTTGAGCTCCAAAGGCAAAAGTGGCTTTTGCTGGCTGTTCAGATTCCTTCTCAGATGGTTTTGTCATACTAAAACTAAATGTGGACTTGGAAGAATTCTCATCTTTGGTTTGCTCTGAATTCCCAAAGGAAAACACTGGTTGACACTTTGGCTCTTCATTGTCAGCTTTCTTCCCAAAAACTAGGGAAGTAGAAGTGACAGGCTCTTGCTGTTTCTCTTCTGTCCTTCCCAAAACAAACACTGAGGCAGATGGCAGAGAGGCAGGCTCCACGTTGCCAAAAGAGAATCCTCCTTTGGTGGCAGGCATTTCTTCTTTTTTAGCTTCTGATGTCTTACATGTGAAAGGAGCCACTGAAGCACTCTTGGTTTCTATGGTCCCAAAGTTGAAGCTGCTCTTGTTCTCAGAGGTCACTGTGGTGTTAGCAGGAGCAGGGGTGGAGTTAATAACACCTGTACCAAAGCTAAAACCTGCAGATGAACATTTGGGCAGTTCCTCTTTCTTTTCTTCCTGTCCAAGATTAGACACCCCAAATTGAAATGGAGTTAAAGAAACTGGGTTGCTTAAACCAGAAGAAAGTCCAAACTTAAAATTATCATTCTTACTATCTTTTTTAACTTCTTCGGGCTTAGATTCAGATGATACTCCAAATTTAAAATCTCCTATTGGTTTAGAAAATTTAAAGCCTTCACTCATCGGGTTTATAGACCCAGAATCAGATGACACACCTATTTTGAATCCTCCCTGATCTCCAAATTTGAAATTTCCAGTGCTTGTTAAAGCCTGAGAAGGCCCAGAAGAGGGTGATGGGACACCAAATTTGAAGGAGGAGGCTGCTGAGTTCGAAGGTGAGGAAGATGTGTCAAAGCCTGCAAAAATATAAAAGACACCACATAGACAATTAATGTACTGATGTTCTCAAACAAAACAGCTTGAACGCCAAAGAAACATAGGAATAACTTTGAAAGGGTCTACTTTGAAGAGTATTACCAGCAGTCGTAAACATAATCCAAGGTGACCAATATTTATTTGGTATGAGAATTACATCTCACTCTTCACAACTATCCTGACATGCCACTTTTCATTTTTCAGACTGGCTGAGATAAAGTTTGTACTGGCAATGAGACTGGAAGTAACAGGCTACAGATTGCAGGTGGGTGTATAAATGAGCACAAAACTCACAGGGAGCAATCTGTCACTAGTTACCAAAAATTACAAATGCATATACCCTTTGACAAGCAACTAACTGACCTTACAATAATTCAGAAACAGATATAAACATCTCAGGATAATCTCATTTTATATTAATTTTCAAGAGAGAATGAGTGAACACTGAAGCTGTTCTCAAATACTTCATTTTTAAATGGCCTTACAAAAAGGCGCTTTACCATCACCTTTATTTTTATTTTTTTGGCCTTACCTTTAAACCCAGATTTTGTGCCTGGCTTTGCACTTTCACATGCCAAACATTTGGTAGAGTCAGCCTTATTCTGCACTAGGCACACTTCACAGTCCCAGCTCCCCTCAGGTTTCTTGAACTTTTCCAATCCTAGAGAGCCTCCAGAAGGCAGAGAGATGGGTACAGTGCTGCTACTTGAAGTAGGTACCGAACTTCCTAAAAAAAAAAAAAAAAAAAAAAAAACGGGGAGTGGGGAGGGGCAGAATTCATGAAAATTTTAATTTACAATATGTCAGTATCTCAATGACACCGCTAAGTTTAAGTGTTCAATTTCTAATAATATTTCCTATTAAAACACAGAATGTGCCAGAAATATGAACAATTGTTCATATTTATATTGTTTAAAAAAAGAATAGACCTCTCAGGATTATTTTAACCTTATAAATGAGCAGCTTATCATCACCTTACTCACTGGTGAGCTCCCTCTTAACCACATGTTTGAACTGCTGTGGTTTAAGAAAAAAAATCACGCTCACAAATTAGGCGCTCAAAGACTAAATTTTTCTTAAGAATCTTTTTCAAATGTCTTCAAACAGCAAGCAGTCTAAGACATAAGATGTAAATTGTAGGCAATATCCTAACATATAAAATACATAGTCACAGACCATATGAATTTCAAGATTTCAAAGCATAGATCTCTGCCTCTGAATGATAGTTTTTGCATAGAAGTGCATCTACTTCACATCCACTTCACAATCTAACTTGACAACTACTATATTCATGGCATTTCTGTTACATGCTAGCCATTTAACAGACATTTATTAAGCATCATAACACACTTGGGTTCTGGGGACATTAAAGATGAATAAAATGTTGCTTAACTTGTAAGATGCTCATGGTCTTAAAGGGGGAAAATAAAAGCACAGTAGCACCATCACCAAGTGACAACCTAAAACAAGTGTGCAAAGAAGGAAGAAATGACTAAGAAGCAGGAGAAGGATATACAGAGGTGACAAATCTTAAGCAGAACTAGCATGTTTGTGGGAGAGGTGGCACACGAAGAATGGCTTGGTAAGGCCCAAAATACAGTGCTGACAGTGAAGCCATTCATTCTGGTATTCCTACTTCTCTAGATGGCCTACAACTGTTGCCACCTCTTCCATAGTTACCTAAATGATCTCTACATTTTACAGGTATGTTCTCTTCTATCTTGCCAACCAAATTGCTCCCTGGGGTTCCATCTTGGCCCACTGTCCTCACAAGCTCTCATTTACTCCAGTGGTTTTAAATTCCAATAAAACAGTTTCCTAATCTACACCAGCAATCTACACTTCTGAGCTTGTCACTGTAGTCTCTTAGTTGGTGACTCCACTGTCTACTTGGTTAGCTTGGCTGGATACTACTCCTCCTCTACATTTTTCTCAAATCCATTTCAATCAATTTCTGACTCTTCTACTGCTATTCTGGTTCACGAACCCCCGCCATTACCCCAACCACTACCCCATCTCTTGCTTGAATAATGGCCTTTTTATTGAGACCTCTGATCTTGTTCCTTTGAAATCCATCCCCCTCTGAAGCAACCAGTGCCATGTAGTTTTTGTTTTTCCTCTCGGTTGCACCTTTTTAAAAGATTAACTGTTCAAAAGCTTTATTCCTGCTACTCCCTATAAGTTAGCAGACTTTCATTTCAGGCCATCTTTTCTATTCACTCAACTCAACTCTCATGACTTCAAATACCAAAACTATGGACTAATGACCCCAAATCCGTATCTCCACCCAAAGGGTGTACCCAAAGGCCTTACATACATCTTTTTTTTCTTTTTTTTTTTTTTCTGAAACAGAGTCTCACTCTGTTGCCCAGGTTGGAGTACAGTGGTGCAATCTCAGCTCACTGCAACCTCCACCTCCCAGGTTCAAGCTGTTCTCCTGCCTCAGCCTCCCAAGTAGCTGGGATTACGGGCATCCACGACCATGCCTGGCTAATTTTTGTATTTTTAGTAGAGACGGGGTTTTGCCATGTTGGCCAGGCTGGTCTCAAACTCCTGACCTCAGGTGATCTGCCTGCCTCAGCCTCCCAAAATGCTGGGATTACAGACGTGAGCCACCATGCCTGGCCACATTACATACATCTGAATGTTGACATCAGCAGCTTGAAATCAATGTCTTTAATTGTACGTCCTCCATTCCTTATTCAGTTCAATCAGTACATTATCTATTGCCTATATCGGCAGGGGAGGGAGGGGGTGGTCCAACCTTTTGGCTTCCCTAGGCCACACTGGACAAAAAAGTATTGTCTTGAGCCACATGTAAAATATACTAACACTAGCAAAATAATCTCATAATGTTTTAAGAAAACTCACAAATTTGTGTTGAGCCTCATTCACAGCCATCCTGAGCCACATGCACCCTGCAGGTGTAAAAGCTTGGCTTTTTTCTTTTTGAGACTGAGTCTCGCTCTGTCGCCCAGGCTGGAGTGCAAGTGGCATGATCTCGGCTCACTGCAAGCTCCACCTCCGGGGTTCATGCCATTCTCCTGCCCCTGCCTCAGCCTCCCGAGTAGCTGGGACTACAGGCGCCCACCACCACGCCCGGCTAATTTTCTGTATTGCTAGTAGAGATGGGGTTTCACAGTGTTAGGATGGTCTCCATCTCCTGACCTCATGGTCCGCCCACCTTGGCCTCCCAAAGTGCTGGGATTACAGGAGTAAGCCACCACGCCTGGCCTATCATTATTTGAGACAGGGTCGCACTCTGTCACCCAGGCTGGAGTGCAGTGGCATGATCTCAGCTAACTGCAACCTCCACCTCCCGAGCTCAAGCAATCCTCCCACTTTGGCCTCCTAAGTAGCTGGGACTACATGCGGGTGCCAGCAAGCCAGGCTAATTTTTGTGTTTTTTGTAGAGACAGGGCTTCACCATGTTGCCCAGGCTGGTCTTGAACTGGGTTCAAGCAATCTGCCCGCCTTGGCCTCTCCCAGTGCTTGGATTACAGGTGTGAGCCACGGTGTCTGGCCTATTGTCTATATGATTGATATCACTTCCTAATCTATCCTCTGGTCTCCAAATTTTATTGTTTTCAAATCCATTATCTAAAAAGCCAGAGTGACTCATCAAAAATACAAACTTGACTGTATCGCTCCTCTGCTGAAGATGGTTCATCACTGAAAGGATGAAGTCCAAGTTCTTTAATACATATGTGAGCTTCCTTTGTTCGTGTGTAACAAATTACTTCCTGACTCAAAGTTCTGTTACTCCCCATCAACTTAAAATTAATTTTGCTTTCCTGCATACATCAAGGGCTTTCTTTCTGTAGGTGAGGCAGGGGTACTAGATAGGAAGACAAAGATATTTCATAATGAAGATTCTAGGCCGGGCACGGTGGCTTACCCCTATAATCCCAGCACTTTGGAAGGCCAAAGCAGACAGATCACTTGACGTCAGGAGTCAGAGACCAGCCTGGCCAACATGGCGAAACCCTGTCTCTACTGAAAATACAAAACATTAGTCGGGCGCGGTGGCATGTACCTGTAATTCCAGCTACTCGTGAGGCTGAGGCACAAGAATTGCATGAACCTGGGAGACGGAGGTTGCAGTGAGCCAAGATCGTGCCACTGTACTCCAGCCTGGGTGACACAGTGAGACTCTGTCTCAAAAAAGGGAAAGAAATGAAGATTCTAAAGTCTCACTCATAGGGAAATATCCAGCAGGAATCAGAAATATGGCACGAGGGTTCAGGCAAGGGGTCTAGGGTTAGTAACTCAGAGCTGTACATTACGGACACAAAACTGCATATTCATGAATAATGCATTGAAAACAGTGTAATTCCCCGGATATCCATGTTATCATATATCTGTACCATATAATTATATAATATTACAAAACCATCAGAGCCACTTCTGGATGAAGTAAAGATTCAATAAGAATCTTCACTAATTCTTCCAACTTTGAACAGAGAAACAGAAAAAACTCAAAACTAACTCCATTGTTTCTGGCTGCCTAGATTAGAATTAGTGACTTGGTAATTTACAATCATTGCAACAGCTATAGCCTTTTCATTAATGACTATAGCCTACCCCCTAAAGAAACCTTCCCTGTATATGACCACTAGCTATCCTGATTTCTATTTGGAGAAGTAGTATTTTACTCTGTACAAAGGTTTGAGAAATATTACCCCATTCTAAGATCTTTCAGCATGGTATTAGTGAACTTTGAACAAATTTCTGATAAAATTGTACAGAAAGAGGAGATCAGCATATATACCAGAATAGTTAACACATAACCTATCCTAACTGAACATAAAGATCTAGCCACAAACAAGACATTTTTATCTCAAGATAGTTTAGAAAAATTAGTATGTATGAGAAATGCTCATCCTGAAACATCCAAAACAGGGATTCTCAGAATAAATTAAAATGTTCCACTAAAGTAATAAGCAAAATTACTCCATAAAGCCAAAAACATACCTGGTTTCTCAGACATACAGGACACACACTTATTGTCTTCTGCGTTATTAGAAACACAGCATACTGAACACTCCCAAGATCCAACAGGCCTTTTGAATTTATCTCCAAATCCTAAGGTACCAGTGGTCACAGTGCAGCTGGAAGATGAAGCAGTCATAGTCTCAGCACTTTCCGAAACCACTGTCAATGTAAGAGCTCGCTTCACACCAGTTCCAGGTTTCGGTGTTTCACAGGCTACACATTTTATCACTTCAGGTTTATTTTGCACTAAACAGGTATCACAATCCCAAGTGCCTATCACTGGTTTAAATTTGTCTCCAAAACCTGTCCCTGGTGCAGAAAGAGTTGTTTTGCCACTTTTATTTGGTGTTTCAATTCCAGTCTGTTTAACAGTATCTCTGGGTGACAATTTTGCTGCTTGACAGGCTATGCATTTGCTGTCTGTAACTTTGTTCTGGAGTAGACACGTATCACACTGCCATGATGACCCAGCTTTTAAACTTTCCCCAAACCCAATTCCACTAGAAGAAAAGCTACTTATTGCTGGTCTTGTATAAACTACTGGGCTTGTTGTGGTGGGCTGAGCAGCAACAGAATCTATCTTCGGTGATGCGAAACCTATAATGAACAAAGGAGAGAGTGCAAAAACAACGTTAGAGAAGCTTTATAAATCAAAGCATTAATTTGATTATTATTACTGAGAAGACATTTACCTCACTGCACACTTACTACAATCCAAGATAAACTACTTAAGAGTTGTTTTTCACTTAGGTAATCATATTTATCATTCACCTAATAAGTTATACTTAGACCATTTAAAATTCCACAACAGATGTTGTGTTTACAGGATATCACCTCCTCCTTCAAGGAATTTCTAGCTGGATGCTTTCCTTGGTACTAATTTACTGATAGGTATTATTGCCATCCATATTTTGTTATATTCTGTCTTTCTACAAACACAGAATACTCAGTCCTCTTCCTCCTTCATCCATTTCTTCTTTTAAGTGTTCCATTGGCTATGCCAAATGGCTTCAATATCATCTTTGAATTTTGTCCAGTCATAACCTACCACTGTGTTATCCTCTAGCTTCAGTAAAATCAGCTGAGCAAGTCTTTGTGTTACCAAAACTGCTGTCATTGAGTTCATTCACTCAAGCTATATTTTACTCATGAGGATGACTTTGTAATTGTTTACTTAGGACCAGTTAACTTTTGTTTTACACACACCAACACCATCTGTGATCTGTTTCTACAGCCTTTACCCACCAAAGAAAAATTAAAAGGAAAGAAGATGTAGACGGTTATGAGAGGTTTTCTAGTTCCACAAAATAATCAAGCCTAGAGCTATTTTTAGCCTAAGGACAAAATACCACATACTTGAGTTATTCCTAGTGGTCAACATGTGTTATTTTGCTTATGATTAATTTACATCACTAAGATTGGCAATATGTTAACAGTAACCATTTCAAGGCATTACAGATTTCTTTTTCTTCCCACTTTTTCAGATTTTCCTAATTTCAGTCAAATGAAGATTCTCCCCAAATGTTTCCTATTTAAGAAGTAAAAAGGGAGCCGGGGGAGGCTGGCATCATGAATGCAAAGTGTAACCCCAGATACATAAGACAGTCTATACACATTTGATGCTTGCCTACTACTTGGTTAATTCCAGTACAAGCATTCTGGAGTTCTGCCATAACTGCATGGAACTGTCTAAGCTACTGGAGTCCTGTAAGTCCTGTAGGGAGTATACTTATCTATAAAATTAGAGAGCTGGACCAGAAAAATTGAATGCTTCTAAATCCTGCTGTAAAAGCCAATCTTACTTTTTAAAAAAACCTATCCTATTACACATGGACACATCTGGTGGCTAAGTTTAAATTATTTCTGAGCTATTAGATTATCTTGCAGACAGTTTTACATTCTTTTTTTTTTTTTTTTTTTTTTTTTTTTAAAGTCTTGCTCTTTCGCCCAGGTCAGAGTGCAGTGGTTCAAACTCAGTTCACTGCAACGTCCACCTCCCAGGTTCAAGCCTCCTGAGTAGCTGGGACTACAGGTGCACGCCAGCATGCCCAGCTAATTTTTTCTATTTTTAATGGAGAGGAGGTTTCGCCATGTTGGCCAGGTTGGTCTCGAACTCCTGGCCTCAAGTGATCCACACGTATTAACCTCCCAAAGTGCTGGGATTACAGGCGTGAGCCACCACACCCGGTCAGTTTTACATTCTTATACTACACATCACAAATGGAATTAGGAACATCCTCTTTGTTTTCAAACAAAAAATTATTCTTATCTGAGAATTATTTATCCCCTTTCTAATTATTACCTACTAGCTTTCAAATCTTGCTTCAATTCAAGTGAGTAATGCTCCCTATGTATGTTACAATTCAGCAAATGCTTTCCACTTGGCCTTGTTCCATATTTACCAAACTGGGGAATAATTTAAGAAGGCAGTTCAGTGCTCTCATAAGAGAAAGACATGTCTATGTGTATCATCAGGTTTACTTCCTCTTAGTCCTCACTGGCCTGCCTCTATTAATGGAGAATCCATTTTCTCCTCCTACATTTGCCTCTTAGAGATTTCATTTTAGTATAGTCCTTAAATTCCGAAGAAGTAAGGCTTGTAAGATATTTCCAGCAAAAGAATTACACCTAACTACATCTCTATTCAAAAGTAAATCTCCTACCAAACTAGTCAGAAATTTTTAAAAGCCTCAAGTATAATACAAAATGACATTAAAATGAGATCATGAGTTTGTAATTAAAAGGCTTATCTTTTAATTATCTTACCAGGGCTTTTTAGAATATCTAGAACACTTCCTTCTTTCAGGATTTTTGCAGGTCTAAAAGGACCCTCACAATCTTCAGGTGGTGTCTTCTTACAACTTGTACTGTTCACTGCAGTGACATCGTGAGCTGTAATATTTTTAATTGTAAAAAACATTATAACAAATAAAACACTGGACTCTTAAATGCATTTTAAAAAATCTTTCAAAACCATCTTTGGGATAAGAGTTCACGAAAACAGTCACTGTAATTCAATAAACAAATGACTTTATAGGGTTAATTTGCCATTACAAGGAGATAAAAACACCATTCCCATACTGTATAACTCCCCTCACCAATAAAAAGGCAAAAAAATATAAACTATAACTGTCGCCCAATGAACTGACTGATAATCAAAAATCTCAGACTAAAAAACTGGAAAGGCTATGGCAACTAGGGCAAGTCCATTCACTGCATGAAATTTCTATTACACAACAATTTACAAAACTAATCAAAAAAGTAATTTTCAACTGAGCAATTATTTCGTTTTTAGAAATTCACACTATTAATATAATTGAAAATATCCTTCAGTTATAATATTGAAAACCTATATAGTAAAATATTCAATAAGGGTATGGTTACATAAATTATCTAACAGTCACATGAGGAAATACTTATGCAGCCACAAAAATCATTCTTTTTCAAAACAGAGAGTGAATGTTCTCGTGAGCAAGGCTGGAGTGCAGTGGTGCAATCACAGCTTAATGCAGCCTCAAACTTCTGGGCTCAAGCAATCCTCCCATCCTAGCCTCTCAAGTAGCCAGGAACACAGCTGCATGCCACCACATCTAGCTAACTTTTTTTACTTTTTTGTAGACATGGGGTCTCGCTACGGCCGGCCAGACTGGTCTTAAACTCCTGGCCTCAAGTGATCCTCCCACATCGGCCTCCCAAAGCACTGGCACTACTGGCATGAGGCATCATGCCTGGCCCACAAAAATCATTCTTAAAAGCATAGTTATAGGTAAAAGCAGGTTGGAAAGTCTAGAATGTTTACATCTAAAGAGTAATGGTAGCTGCTAACAGTAAGATGAGTGACTTACTGCTTTTACTTTTTATGCTTTCTAAACTTGTATCCTTATATTTAGAGATCTATATTTTCAGTGTGATAATGGTTTTATCGTTATATTTTTAAGGGGCGATTTCTATTTACAGATAAATTAAGATGTTTGGGATTGTTTCAAAGTGACCTGACATGTTAAGTTTCTGTGTGTGATGAGGAGAGGAGGGACAGAACAAAAGAAACAATAAGAAACAAGATGTGGCCAGGCACGGTGGCTCGTGTCTGTAATCCCAAGCACTTTGGGAGGCGAAGGCGGGCAGATTGAGACCATCCTGGCCAACATGGTGAATCCCCATCTCTACTAAAAATAACAAAAATTAGCTGGGTGTGGTGGTGCACACCTGTAGTCTCAGCTACTTGAGAGGCTGAGGCAGGAAAATTGCTTGAACTTGGGAGGCGGAAGTTGCAGTGAGCCAACATCGTGCCACTGCACTCCAGCCCTCCAGCCTGGCGACAGAGCGAGACTTCATCTCAAAAAAAAAAAAAAAGAAAAAAAAAGCCAGGCAGCGGTGGCTCACGCCTGTAATCCCAGCATTTTGGGAAGCCAAGGCAGGTGGATCACGAGGTCAGGAGATCGAGACCACCCTGGCTAACATGGTGAAACCTCGTCTCTACTAAAAATACAAAAAAATTAGCAGGGTGTGGTGGCAGGTGCCTGTAGCCTGTAGTCCCAGCTGCTCGGGAGGCTGAGGCAGGAGGTGCCTCAGTAAACCCGGGAGGTGGAACCTGCAGTGAGCCAAGCTTGCACAACTGCGCTCCAGCCTGAGCAACACAGCGAGACTCTGTCTCGAAAAAAAAAAAAAAAAGAAAAAGAAAGAAAGAAAGAAGAAATAAGATGGGTCAAAATGGTAAAAGTTGAAGCTGGCTAAATAGCATATGGCGATTCAGTTTACAATTATACTTCTGAGAATGAAGTTTTCCATAATGAAATATACTAATAACCAAGTTTTCCTTTTTAAGTGTTTGCCAATTTAAAAAGTAGTAGGTAAAGTACTTTGGAAAAAAACCTTTCCCTACCTCACACCATAAACAAAAATTCAAAATGGATCAATATCCATTTAATATGACATAAACATCATAAAACTCTTAGAAGAAAACTTAGGGAGCATAGTTTCAAGACCATGGATTTGGCAATGTATTCTTAGATATGACATGAAAAGCACAGCAACAGAAGAAAAAAATGGACTTCATCAAAATTAAAAACTTCTGTCCATTCAAAGAAATTATCAAGAAAGTGAAAAGACAATCTATAAATGGGAAAAAATCTCTGCAAATCATGTATCTGGTAAGGGTCTAGTGTCCAGACTAAGAACTCTTATAACTTAGTAACAAAAAGACAAACTTATTTAATGGGTAAAGAACTTGAAAGGCATTCCTCCCCTAAGATATTTAAATGAACAACAAACACCTTAAAAAATGCAACATCATTAGCATTAGGGAAATGCAAATCAAAACTACAACAAAGTATTACTTTACATCCACTAGGATTGTTATAGTCAAAAAAGAGAAAATATTAAGTGTTGCTGAAATTGTATTACTGCTAGTGGTAATGTGACATGGTTCAACTACTGTGGAAAACAGGTTAGTGATTCTTCAAAAAGTTTAATACAGAACTACCATCTGACCCATCAATTCCATTCCTAGGCACATATGAAAAAGCACTGAAACCAGTACTCAAACAAATACATATATGCTTATGTTCACAGTAGCACTATTCACAATAGCCAAATGGTGGAAACAGTCCAAATGTCCATTAATGGATGAACAAATAAACTATGGCACATCAATACAATGGAATATTATTCAGCCATAAAAGGAATGAAGTATTGAGGCATAAGAACCTTGAAACCACTGTGCTTAGTGAAAGAACTCAGCTGTACAAAGCCACATTACAGGATTCTACTTACATGACATATTCAGAATAAGTCAATCCATAGAGACAGAACACAAGTTGACAGTAGCTAGGGGGAAGGCAGAATGGGGAGCAACTTTTTAACCGATAGGGTTTTCCTGCTGAGGGTGATGTTTTGGAACTAGACAAAAGTGGTGGCTGCACAACACTGTGAAGGTACTAAAGGCCACTGAATTATTCCCTTTAAAATGGCTGTATCATGTCAACTTCATCACAATAACGAAAATGTAGGCCGGACACGGTGGCTCACGCCTGTAATCCCAGGACTTTGAGATGTCTAGGCGGTCAGATCACCTGAGGTCAGGAGTTCAAGACCAGCCTGGCCAACATGACGAAACCCCATCTCTACTGAAAATACAAAAATTAGCCAGGCATGGTGGCAGGTGCCTGTAATCACGCTATGCGGGAAGCTGAGGCACAAGAATCACTTGAACGCAGGAGATGGAGGTTGTAGTGAGCTGAGATTGTGCCACTGCACTCCAGCCTGGGTGACAGAATGTGTAACACACCCCCCAACCATCCCCACCAAAAATAACCACCACCCTTACAACTATGCCAAAACAAAGAAAACATAATTTAATCACATTCTATCTTCCTTTATAATGAAAGGTAAATTGCTTTTAGTAATTTACGGTAAAAATGTTAGGATTCCCTAAAGTATGCTCAAAAAGATGGGAAAAGGAGATAATGGAAAACTTAGCTCCTGTCACAAAGTAATCATGACTTCTACATTTTGAATTAGCTTTTTTAAATGATAGAAGTGGTGAGAACCAATGATGTCAAAGTGAGAACACACAACTCTAAATACGACACTCATAACCGACTCCTTAAAAAATCTGGGCAACTTCCCGAGATATAATGAAACAAAGCTGTTGTAACAAATGGTTAATTATTCAGCTATCATTAGTAACGCATTAGCAAAAGGTGGGGAATGTTTTAATGCCTTTCCTCATAATAAGTCATGAAATTGGTAATTTGCAGAGGTTTAATCCTCTTGAATTCATAGTTAACATTAAAGAAAAAAAACCTTTGTGATAGGAAATACAATGGAAATTGCTTATTAATTTCTATTACGTAAGGCTGTGTTAGCCAATAAAATAAAAAAAATAAGGTAGCAAACATACCAGTCAAATTCTTAGTTTGGGCCACTTCCATAATCTGGACTCTTATCTTCAAGATCATTCAAAGCCAAAGATATCTCGTTAGCTTCTATGTCCTGACTCTTTTTGTTTTTTAATCTATCTTTTGAGGATCTAGTTTTTAAAAATTCCCAAACTCAGAATATCCTTGAAGAAATGCTTCTGGATAGGGTAATATCTCCCAACTCATGTTTCTGCCTCTAATATGCCACTCCAACGCATACTAGCACTCACCACACTGCTATCACTATACTCACATCCCTCTCACCCCCAGGAAAAAATACAACATCTCCCTGCTGTAGGCAAATAAAATCCAATTCATTAGCATAGAATTTCAGAACTTTTAGGATTTAAAGCTACCTCTCCAACCTCATGAGAAATTATTTACAATTCTAAAGTGTGTCATGCTTTTCTCTTTTTCCTGTGACCTTGAGCTTTGTGTTTATATTTCTCCGGTAAAATGCCCTTGCTCAAAATTCCTGACCTGAGTAACTCAGCTCAGGTGTTTCTGATTTTCCCAAACACTTAAAAGAAAAACACCATTATAAAAAAAAAATTTGGCCGGGCACAGTGGCTCACGTCTGTAATCCCAACACTTTGGGAGGCTGAGGCGGGCAGATTACCTGAGGTCAGGAGTTCGTGACCAGCCTGGCCAAAACACGGTGAAATCCTGTCTCTACCAAAAATACAAAAAATTAGCTGGGGAGCCGGGCGTGGTGGCTCACGCCTGTAATCCCAGCACTTCAGGAGGCTGAGGTGGGCGGATCACGAGGTCAGGAGATTGAGACCATCCTGGCCAACACGGTGAAACCCCATCTCTACTAAAAATACAAAAAAATTAGCCGGGCGTGGTGGCGGGCGCCTGTAGTCGCAGTTGCTCGGGAGGCTAAGGCAGGAGAATGATGTGAACCCGGAAGGCGGGGCTCGTAGTGAGCCGAGATCGTGCCACTGCACTCCAGCCTGGGGGACAGAGCGAGACTCCGTCTCACAATTAAAAAATAAAAAAAATTAGCTGGCATAGTGGCAGGCACCTGTACTCCAAGCTACTGGCAGGAGAAATCAAACTCGGGAGGCAGAGGTTGCAGGGAGCCAAGACTGTGCCATTGCACTCCTGCCTGGGCAACAGAGTGAGACTCCGTCTCAATTTAAAAAAAAAAAAAAATTCTGTTTTAATTCTCTGATTGTTTATTTCTCTCTTTTCTTTTTTTTTTAGACAGGGTCTTGCTCTATCAGCCAGCTGTAGTGTGGTAATGCAATCATAGCTCACTGCAGCCTCGACTTTCTGGGCTCAAGCAATTCTCCCACTTCAGCCTCACAAGTAGCTGGGACTACAGGCTCACACCACCACCTGGCTATTTCTTTTTCTTTTCTTTTTTGGTAGGGATGAGTCTCGCTTTGCTGCCCAGAATTGTCTTGAACTCCTGGCTTCAAGCAATCCTCCCACCACAGCCTCCCAAACTGCTGGGTTTACAGGCATGACCCATGGCCTCCTTCCTTCAATGATGGTGATTTCTTCAGTTCAGAAATTATGTATCACAATCTACATGGGCCTGCATAACCTTTATACATAAAAATGCTTGCAAACTGAACGGTAAAAACTAGAAACAAAATCTACTACAACTGTAACGTAGACAACCTGTAAATTTCTTACAATGAGACTTGCTTTATAACTAATTTGTCACCTTGTTTTGACTAAACAAAAATAGTGGATAAATTTGCTACCATGCCTCTCTCTCTCAAAACCAAACTGACACTTCCATTTAGGGAGCTAAGTATCTCTGAAGATAATTAATAAAAAGCACTGCCAAAAGGTTAAATAATAGTGCCTACTTGCTTTTCAGAGCTAATTTCATCCAAATGAAGGCATTCATAAGAATTACCAAAGGTTAAAGAACTCGAAATACTAATCTACTGTATGCAATTGTTTTTATGTTAAAATGTGAGAAATTTTTACTTACCTGAACTACTTATAATTGGTTGTAAAGTACCAATAGAACCAGAAAGTTCTGCTGTTTTTGCAACAGGCACACTAAATGTAAATCCAATCTGTAAAGAGAAAGAATATCCTTATACTTAGTTTTCAATAAGTATCAAATATGGAGCTTTTTTTTTTTTTCTTTTTTTTTGAGACAGAGCTTACTCTGCCACCCAGGCTGGAGTGCAGTGGCGCAATCTTGGCTCACTGCACCCTCCGCCTCCTGGGTTCACACCATTCTTCTGCCTCAGCCTCCCAAGTAGCTGGGACTATAGGCACCCGGCTAATTTTTTCTATTTCTAGTAGAGACAGGGTTTCACCGTGTTAGCCAGGACGGTCTCGATCTACTGACCTCATGATCTGCCTGCCTCAGCCTCCCAAAGTGCTGGGATTACAGGCATGAGCCACCGCGCCTGGCACAGATAAGTGCTTATTTTTATCCCAAGTCAAAAACATACTTTCATCTATTTTAAGATATGGTTTATCATATTTCACTATCTCTAAAAGTGAGATTCTTATATTGAATGGCAATGTCACAATTTAACAGACAGCATTTTAAATTTCTCAGGCATTTTTTCCTCCAAAACAGTATATAAAATAATGATGGTGTGTTCCTAATGTCCAGTTCCAGTTTATGAATGCCATTTTCTTTCTTTTTTTTTTGTTTTTTTTTTTTGTTTTGAGGTGGAGTTTCACTCTTGTTGCCCAGGCTGGAGTGCAATGGCACAATCCTGGCTTACTGCAACCTCTACCTCCCAGGTTCAAGCAATTCTCCTGTCTCAACCTCCTTAGTCGTTGGGATTACAGGCATGCACCACCACGCCTGGCTAATTTTGTATTTTCTTTTTCTTTTCTTTTTTTTTTTAGTAGAGACAGTGTTTCACTCTGTTGGTCAGGCTAGTCTCGAACTCTAGACCTCAAGTGATCCACCCGCCTCTGCCTCCCAAAGTGCTGGGATTACAGGCATGCGCCACCGTGCCCGGCCTCGAATGCCATTTTCTAATAAAAAGTATGAGACTTCTGGGACAACTGATGGATTTCAGCATGTGGCAAGGAAATTACATTTGATCTGTAACATCTACTTGTGTCAGAAGGCAAGGACACAGTCAAAACCAGAAAGTGACATATTAAAATAATATAAACATGCCAAATCTGGGGCAATTTGAATATTAAACTATGTATTATTCTTACCCCAAACATTTACTTTTCCATCATGAAAGAAAAAATGCCCAGAACTTCTCTAGATTAAAGGTCAGTCAAGACACGTTTTAACTAAATGCAATATAATGCAGTTGATTAGGTCCTAGTCTTTAACTGGCTCTAGGACCAATAGAAATAAAACAGCAATTAAAGGACAGTCTGGGGATAATGGGGAAATCTGAATATGGACCATGTCGTTATTAGATCATCCCAAACTTCTTGGGTATGATAGCTGTATTGTGAGGATGCAAAGGAATGTCCTTTTTCTTAAGGGATACATGGAGAAGAATTAAGGAAATTCAGATGTTTGCATTTTAACCTTCAAATGGTACAAAAGAAAATGAATATTCATATATGTGTACACTATGTAGTGAAGAATACACAATTGTTCAAAAGATTTTTACAGAGTATTTTTTAAGTTGGAAGAAAAATAATTGTGTTTCTCACCACCAATGGCATCTTAGATTTGATAAAAATATAACATGGCTTTATATATACTAAATATGTATATTTAGTATAAATATATACTATTCCTTGCTTGTTACTTACAGATGATGGAGGTAGTACATCTGCCTCAGTAGATTTTACGATTGGAGATGAAAATTTAAACATGGGACTGCCAGTGCTGCTTGGAGAGGTCATTTGTACCTGGTTTTCCAAATTATTAAGAAATGACACAAAAAGAGCTTTAGAAAAATAAAGTGATAATAAAAGACATTAAGCAAAGTCATTATTCCAAAGATACTAAGTATTTTTTTCCTTTTAAATTTAAAAATCTCACTTTAAGTTCTGAAAAACAGAACTCTAAGTGCTACAAAATCTGGCTTCCTCTTATGAGTACACACAATCTTAGAGGTGGATATTTGTATAAAAAAGTAAAGTAACATCTGTAAGAATGTGTTCAGAAGTCAAAGCAAGAAAGCAAGCATTAAAATTTCGGGAGCAGGCCAGGCATAGTGCCTCACACCTGTAATCCCAGCACTTTGGGAAGCCATGACAGAAAGAATTGCTTGAACCCAAGATTTCAAGACCAGCCGGGGTAACACAGCAAGACCTCACCTATAAAAATATTTTGTGGCCAGGAGTGGTGGCTCATGCTTGTAATCCTAGTACTTTGTGAGGCCAAGGCAGGCGGATCACCTGAAGCCAGGAGTTCGAGGTCAGCCTAACCAACATGGTGAAACGTTGTCTCTACTAAAAATACAAAAATTAGCCGGGCATGGTAGTGCACACCTATAATCCCAGCTACTCAGGAGGCTGAGGCAGGAGAATCACTTGAACCTGGGAGGTGGAGGTTGCAGTGAGCCAAGATCATGCCACTGCACTCCAGCCTAGGCGACAGGGCGAGACTCAAGCTCAAAAAATAAATAAATATTAAGAAAAAAAATTTTTTTAATTAGCTGGCTGTGGTGGTGTACACCTGTAGTCCCAGCTACTCAAGAGGCTGAGATGGGAGGATCACTTGAGCCCAAGAGATGGAAGCTGCAATGAGCTGTGATTATACCACTGCTCTCTAGCCTCGGCAATACAGCAGGACACCACCTCAAAAACAAAAAAAAATTCAGGAGCAGATTAAAAGATGTTAAGCCTAGCTGAGAAGTAAAAACATGAAACACTGAGTGCACTTCTACCCAAAAAGTATCTTATTGGAAACACTATTTGGAAACAAATTTACAAGAATCTCCTTCTCTATAGTATTGCATAAGAGTTGATGAACACTCCATTATAATATATCCAAGATATCTGTACATTTTTTTAAAAAAGCAAAACCGCATTTCCATTTCCGTTTATTATGAGTTATTAATTTCCATAATGAAAATTAACCACTGTTTATAGGATTTTTTAAAATAAAGAATTAAAGAACAAATGTCACCTGTATTTATACAATGGTTTTGTACCTTGTTTGTTAATGATTGAGACGAATTGATGGGTGATGGAGAGGAAGCTGTGATCTCAGGGGAACTAAAATTAAAGGTAGGCAGTGAAGAACTGGTGATTGGTAGAGAGATTTTCGGTAATACCGGAACTTCCATTTCCTAAAACATAACATGTTGCGTGATATATTTCATCTTTCACATCATTCTTTTATCTCTACTTATTTTCAGCATGAAAGTATACAGGAAGAAGATGGCACCATGTAGTGTTAACGTTGTGGGTTCTTCAATCAGAAAAACTAAACAAGATTTTTAATCCCAGCTGTGCCACCAACCAGCCACGTGACTTTGGGACCCTAACTGCCTTCTGTACCAATTTCCTAATTGGTAAAACTGAGGGGGAAAAAAAGTAATTCTTACAATATACTACAGTTGTTGTATTAATATGAAACATAAAGCTATATATATTAGCCTACCTTACCCATGGTTTTAATTTCCAGTTTCCCTGACCCACGGTTAACCATGATCCAAAAATATTATATACAATAAGATATTTTGAGAGAAAAAGAGACTACATTCATATAACCTTTATTACATTATAGTGTTAAAATTGTTCTATTTTATTGTTGTTGTTAATCTCTGACTGTGCCTAATTATAAATTAAACTTTATCATAGATACGTATTACAGGAAAACACACAGTACATACAGGGTTCAACACTATCTGCAGTTTCAGGTATGCCCTGGGATTCCTGGAACATATCCCTTGCAGATAAGGGGGTCGGGGGGAGCACCATATGGTCTTGGCATGTGAAACAAGCATTTAGTAACTGTGAGTATTGAGGAGTCTGGACAGCCACTTTGATTTTTAACCCAACTGAACAAAGAGCACCCTAAGTCTCCAATGATCCCCAGATTAAGAACAAACAAAACGAGTTCCACTTCTGCTAAAAGCAGAGTAGCTTCTACTTGACAAATGTTCAGATATACGATAATTATACACTCTGGAAAAAATTATAAAGAAACAATCATCTGAAGGCACGAGAGCAACCAAAAGTGAGAAGAAACTGGATGGGAGAGGACACTCGGAAGATGGGAAGGGCACTGAGTGAGCTTCCTGTTCTCTTCATGAGTTGGTGCCACTGAATACCTGAAGTTCTGAGAGAAAACAGCAAACCTGTTAACTGAACAATCAGCCAGAAAAGGAGGTGAGATGCAGAAATGAAGAGCCACAGAAACAGAACCTCAAAGTCTACATATAAGCCACCTAAATCCCTGGTGGACCTGTAAACTACACAGCTATAAGGCAGACGCCAAGCTGCCAAATAAAACTAAAAAGTTTAAGCTGCTGCCTGCTACCGGGGAGACAGAATGAGTTCAGAGAAGTCCACTGCCAGCTAAAATAATTTGAATACTTCAAATGGATGCAGTTTATTGTAAATAAATCACACCACAATAAAGTTGATCCAAAAGCCCAAAGCAAAATAAAGACACTTCCAGATAAAACTAAGAATCTACTTCCATAAAACCTGCTCTACAGGTTCTTCAGGCTGAAAGGAAATGTTACCAAATGGAAACTCAGATTTCAGAAAGACATGAGGAATATGTTAGCAAACAACAACTTTTTTTCTCTTAATTTCTTTAAAATAAATTTAACTATATATAAAGTAAAAAGTACACATTGAATTTACAGCCTCTCCAGATGTAATACAAGTAAGTACAGCATAAATGCCAGGGAAGACCGGGAATAAATCTAACTATATAGTTGCAATCTTGTTATTTTTACAGGATGTGGTATGAAAGTAACATAAAGTAATTTGAAAAAAGTTATGGAAGACAGAGAAATCCCAAGAGGAACCACTAAATAATGCAAAAGAGGGAGAGTTAAAAATCTAACAAATTAAAATGACTTGTAACCCCAGCACTTTGGGAGGCTGAGGCAGGACAGTTTGAGGCCAAGAGTTTGAGACCAGTCTGGGCAACACAGCGAGACTCTGTCTCTATAAAAACTAAACAAACGAAAAACTAGCCAGGTGCAGTGGCATGCCTGTAGTCCCAGTACCTGGGAGGCTGAGGTGGGAGAATGGCCTGAGTCCAGGAGTTCCAGGCTGTAGTGGGCCATGACTGCGCCACTGCACTCCATCCTGGGTGACAGCAAGAACCCATCTCAAAAGACAAAAACAAAACCAATAAACACAGAATTCTAATAATAAATATTAAATAATTAAATAATAAATATCCCCTTAACCCCCAAATGGCAGCTTTCAATAGGAACAACAGAAAACAATGGATCAATGGTAGCCATCACTCCAACCATATCAAAAATTATATTAACTATAAATGGATTTGGTGTTCCAATTAAAAGACAGAAAATGGACAGAAAGGCAAAACTCATTTGTATGCTGTTTACCTGAGACCTACTTTAAATATAAACATGGACAGGCTCAAAATATATGGATGGAAAAAGATACACCCTGAAACTACTAAGCTTAACAAGGCTTATTCCAGTAAGAAGAGTGGCTGTATTAATACCAAAGTAGATTTCGGCCGGGCGCGGTGGCTCAAGCCTGTAATCCCAGCACTTTGGGAGGCCGAGACGGGCGGATCACGAGGTCAGGAGATCGAGACCATCCTGGCTAACATGGTGAAACCCCGTCTCTACTAAAAATACAAAAAACTAGCCGGGCGACCTGGCGGGCGCCTGTAGTCCCAGCTACTCGGGAGGCTGAGGCAGGAGAATGGCGTGAACCCGGGAGGCGGAGCTTGCAGTGAGCTGAGATCCGGCCACTGCACTCCAGCCTGGGCGACAGAGCGAGACTCCGTCTCAAAAAAAAAAAAAAAAAAAAAAAAAAAAAAAAAAAAAATACCAAAGTAGATTTCAAGACAAAAAATATTTCCAAAGGTTTTTTAAAAAGGACACTTAATAATCTTAAAAGGACAAATCACTATGGAGCCACAGAACAAATATAAAGTGTATGCTCTCACGAGGGCCTCAAAATACATGAAACAAAAATTGAGGTTAGGCGTGGTAGCCCATGACTGTAATCTCAGCACTTTGAGAGGCAACGATAGGATGATCGCTTCGGCGCAGGAGTTTCGAAATCAGCCTGGGCAATATGGTGAGACCTTGTCTCTACAAATGATTTAAAAAATCGGCGAGGTATGGTGGCACGTGCCTGTGGTCCCAGCTACTTGGGAGGCTCAGGTGACCATGCCACTGCACTCCAGCCTGGGTGACAGAGTGATATCTCATCTCAGAAAAAAAAAAAAGACATAACCAAAGGGATAAGACAAATTCACCAAATAAAAGTTGGCAATTTTAACCCCCATCTCTCAATAACTTAACAGGCTAACCATACCCTCCCTCCTCATGAAAAATGAATAAGAACAAGATCTAATACTATCAGCTTACTTCTATAGATCACTATACCCAACACTACAGAATGTATTTTCTTTAAGAATTATCATGCAGACCATATACTGAACTATAAAATAAGTCTCAATACATTTCAAAACACTGAAGTCATAATCTCAATCTTTTTCTAATCACAATGAAATTAAATTAGAAACCGATACCCTCCCCCCAAATATTTGGAAATTCAATACATTTCTAAATAATCCATGGGTCAAATACAAAAATCAAAAGAAATTAAAAAACTACAAAAGAAAAATTACAAAGCTTCTAGAAGCAAGCACAGGAAACTATCTTTGTAGCCTGGCAACAGGCAAATTTTTCTTAGGACACAAAGAATAAAAATATTAGAAAAAAAAATCCAGGTTTCATAAAATTTACAATATAGGCCACTCAAAGGATATCATTAAGAAAATGAACAGGCAAGTCATACTGGGAAAAAAATATTTGTTAAGACATGTATCTGACAAAATACCTCAGTCAAGAATTTATAAAGACCTCCTAAAACACAGTAAGAAGACAACTGGCTGGGCACGGTGGCTCACGGCCTGTAATCCCAGCACTTTGGGAGGCCAAGGCTGTTGGATCACCTTAGGTCAAGAGTTTCAGACCAGCCTGACCAACATGGAGAAACCCATCTCTACTAAAAATACAAAAAAAATTAGCTGGGCGTGGTGGTGCACACCTGTAATCCCAGCTACTAGGGAGACTTCAACCTGCGAGATGGAGGTTGCGGTAAGCTGAGACCACACCACTGCACTCCAGCCTGGGCAACAAGAGCAAAACTGTCTCAAAAAAAGAAAAAAAAAAAAAAGAAGATGACAACCCAATTCTTACAAGGGCAAAAGAACTGAACAGAATGGTCAGGCACAGTGGCTCATGTCTGTAATTCTTGCACTTTGGTAGGCCAAGGCGGGTGGGTTGCCTGAGCTCATGAGTTTGAGACCAGCCTGGGCAACACGGTGAAACCCTGTCTCTAATAAAACACAAAAAATTAGCCGGGCATGACGGCGTCCGCCTGTAATCCCAGCTACTTGGGAGGCTGACACAGGAGAGTTGCTTGAACCTGGGAGGCGGGGGTTGCAGTGAGCCAAGATCATGCCACTGCACTCCAGCCTGGGTGACAGAACAAGACTCCATCTCAAAAAAAAAAGAAAAAAAAAAAAGAACTGAACAGACACCTCACAAAAAAAGATGCACAAATGGCCAATCAGCACATAAAAAGAACACAATATTATTAGTCATCAAGGAAATGCAAATTAAAATTACAATGTGATACCACTACACACAAACCAGAATGACTAAAATTTAAAAGATGACTATCAACTATTGGTAAGGATACAAACTAAATAAAATGTTCATACACTGCTGGGAGGGATATAAAATGGTACAAACACTTTTGAAAACGGTATGATGGCTCCTTAGAAAGTTAAACATACAACTTAGCACCTCTTCTTCCAGGTATTTACCCCAGAGAAAAAATTTATTTACAAAAAGACCTGAACAAGAATGTTCCTAGTAGCTTTACTCACAACAGCCAGGGACAAAAGGATATGTAGTGAGTAACTATATGAAGTTGCAGAACAAGCAAAACCAATATGTGGTGGAAAAAATGAGAACAGTGATTGCCTCTGGGGTAGGAGGTAACGGCAACTGACTGAGAAGGAGGACAACTGAAATTTCTAGGATGATAGAAATATTCAATATCTTCATGGGGCTTGGAATACACGGGTGTAAGCATTTGTCAAATTTATTAAATGGCACACCTAAGAATTTAACATTTCACTATATGTCAATTTTGCTATATTATAAAAAAACAACAAATATTTAACTCTACTTCATTCTATGTATGCTGAAGTATTTGGGGGCAAAGTGTACTAATGTCTTCAACTATCTTTAAAATGCACCACAAAAAAAAAATGGGACAGGTAAATTTTTTTTTTTTTTGATAAAGCAAATGTAACACAAAATGTTGGAATCTAACTGCTACTATGTGTATCCACTGCACAGTTCTTTCAACATTTCATGTTTGAAATTTGTCATAATCAACTGAGGGAGGAGGAGCACACAAAAGATGCATCTGGCTATTTTTGTAGGGAAGCTTCTCTTCTCTGTCCAACCTCTAGTGGACAGAGAACCCTAAAAACATCAACCATATAATCTACTTTCTCATGCCAACTCCGTAAGGCACACTCATGTCCACACTGGTTCCTTATTTTACTGACCTTGAACCAATTCTTTTTTTTTCCTTTTTGAGACGGAGTTTCGATCCTGTTACCCAGGCTGGAGTGTAGTGGTGCGATCTTGGCTCACTGCAACCTCCGCCTCCTGGGTTCACGCCATTCTCCTGCCTCAGCCTCCCGAGTAGCTGGGACTACAGGTGCCTGCCACTACACCCGGCTTTTTTTTGTATTTTTGTATTTTAGCAGAGACGGGGTTTCACCGTGTTGGCCAGGCTGGTCTCGAATTCCTGACCTCGTTATCCGCCTACCTCAGCCTCCAAAAGTGCTGGGAGGTAGAGCTTGCAGTGAGCCGAGATCGCACTACTGCACTCCAGCCTAGGCGACTGAGCAGGAGTCTGTCTCAAAAAAAAAAAAAAAAAAAAAAAAAAAAAAAAAAAAAAAAAAAAAAAAAAAGTTCCAAATGGGTAATTTTACATACAGAGTTCTATTAACCTGAATTTAATGGATCAGAATACATTCATTCCTGCTAAATAGCAACACTATCGGAAATTAGCATAATGTGTTTATATTTCATTAAAACTAAATCTCTTCCATTTGACTCTTCCAAAGGCCCATGAAGATACCGCCCCCACAAAAATAACTTTAATCTTTTTTTTTTTTTTTTTTTTGAGACAAAGTCTCAATCTGTCACCCAGGCAGGAGTGCAGTGGTGTGATCTCAGTTCACTGCAACCTCCCCTTCCCAGGTTCAAGCGATTCTTCTGCCTCAACTTCCCAAGTAGCTAGGATCACACACCCAGCTAATTTTTGTGGTTTTAGTAGAGACAAGGTTTCACCATGTTGGCCAGGCTGGTCTCGAACTCCTGACCTCAGGTGATCTGCCGGTCTCAGCCTCCCTAAAGTGCTGGGATTACAGGTGTGAGCCACGGTGACCAGCCAATCTTTTAATTTTTTACCAAAAATTCCCACTAATTACAACTGAACAAAGAAACGATTCATGGTCTGAACATATCTGACATCTGATACAAACAAGCAGCATTGCGTTCCAAATAACTACAGAAGTGTGTATCCAAACATATTCTATATAGATATAAAACACAAGGTGGGGATGGGTATGGTGGTTCACCCCCGTAATCCCAGCCCTTTGGGAGGCCAAGGCGGGCTGATCTCTTGAGGTCAGGAGTTTGAGACCAGCCTGGACAATATGGTGAAACCCCGTCTCTACTAACAATACAAAATTTAGCTGGGCATGGTGGCATATGCTTGTAATGCCAGCTACTCAGGAGGCTGAGGCAGGAGAATTGCTTGAACTCAGGAGGTGGAGGTTGCAGTGAGCCGAGATTGCACCACTGCACTCCATCCTGGGAGACAGAGCAAGACTCCGTCAAACAAACAAACAAACAAACAAACCACAACGTGGGCAGAAAGTTTGGGGCTGAGATCACATTAGTACCTCTTTCCTCAGAAATGTGGACACTATAACTTCAGGGTAGAACAGAGCCAGCAACGGGAAGGACTGAGTGAAGAATCCTGCGATGCAAAATTGGCAGTTGGCCAGAATGAAGAGAAGGGGCCCAAACAGGGGAGGAGGTGATACAGACATGAGTGAAGAGGAGTTTTTTTTTTTTTTTTTAAAGACAGAGTCTCCCAGGCTGGGGTGATCCTCGCACTTCAGCCTCCCTAGTAGCTGGGACTACAGGCGCTGACCACCACGCCTGGTTAATTTTTGTCATTTTTTTGTACACATGGGGTTTTGCCATGTTGCCCTGGCTGATCTCAAACTCCTGGGCTCAAGCGAGCCTCCCAACTTGGCTGGCACCAGGTTTCTGAAGAAAGGAAAGCTTTACTTAGAGTCAACCAACAAGGAAGACAGGAGTCCAGCTCAAATCTGTCTCCCCGCAAATTGGCCTTAAGGCAATATGTTTATTAGGAAAGGTTTAGGGGGTAGATTCTGGGGCAGGAAAGAGGAGGTCTGAAAAGTCCCTGGACGTGCACAGTTGTCTCTTCATGCATCTTTACGGGCCACATGTGCAAATTCTGGGGCAGTTAGAATGAAATGTGGAAATCTGGGCTGTGATGTCAGCAAGCTCATTCTGCAGACTCTAATTGGTCATATTAGTTCCAGCCAATTTCAGTCAGTTTTGTTATCTTACAAGTGGAGAGGGCTTCAGCAAGCTGTTTCTTATCTGCCATCTTGTAAGTTCAAGAATACCTGTTAGCCACTGATTTCTTTAATTCTTTGGAGCATGACTTCACCTTCAGCTTCAGTTTTTAAAAATAAAACTTCTGAGATCTTAAGCTGAAGCTCAGGTTGATTATTTGTAGCTTAGTTTTAGCTGTCTTGCAGATACATGTTTGGTATGACTTTGTTGTAATGAACAGTTTGTTTTATTAATATTAATAATATTTTGCTCTTATTGTCCGGTATACTAAAAATTATTTTCTGGCTGGGCACAGTGACTCACACCTGTAATCCCAGCACTTTGGGAAGCAAGGCAGGTGGGGATCACCTAAGGTCAGGAATTTGAGAAGAGCCCAGACAACATGGCAAAACCCCATCTCTACTAAAATAAAAAAATAAAAAATAAATAGCTGGCCTTGGTGGTGCGTGCTTATAATCCCAGCTACTTGGGAGGCTGAGACATGAGAATCACTTGAACGCAGGGTGTGGAGGTTGCCATGAGCCAAGATCGTGCACTCCAGCCTGGGCGACAAACAGAGTGAGACCCTGTCTCAAAAAAACAAAACAAAACCTGGTGCGATGGTATGGGTTCTGTGCTCATCAGGCAGTAAGCCCTTTTGTTGGGTAAGGGAAATAAGTAATATCTATACAATGCATCATGTGGCAAACAAAGCCAAGTTGTATTTTCCTCATACAGAGATAAACTTTACAAAACAGGCCACAGATTTTACCAGGAAAAGTAAAAACTTGTCAAAAAAAAATAAACTCATGCTATATGAATCAGATATCAGATTGGTGCAAATGTAATTGCAGTTTTGCATTATAACAATTTGCCACTTGATAACTGGAATACATTCTTAAATGTGGTTACATTATACATCATTTTAATGCAAATTTCTCCCTTTATGTTATTTAGCTGATGACTTACTACTTGCTGTTTATTTTATATTATTTTAGACTGTGGAAATGATGTTAGACAAAAAGCAAGTTTGAGCGATTTTCTTATTCAAGTTCAAAATGGATTGTAAAGCAGCAAAGACAACTCACCAACATCAACAATGCATTTGGCCCAGAACTGCTAATGAACATATACTGCAGTGGTGGTTCAAGAAGTTTTGCAAAGGAGGCTGGGCATGGTGGCTCACGCCTGTAATCCCAGCACTTTGGGAGGCTGAGGCAGTCGGATCACTTGAGGTCAGGAGTTCAAGACCAGCCTGGTCAACATGGTGAAACCCTGTCTCCATCCAAAATATTAAAAATTAGCTGGGCCTGTGACACATGGCTGAGAGTGAGGCAGGAAAGGGGAGGCTCGGAGGCCTCAGGAGGCTGAGGCAGGAAAATAGCTTGAACCCAGGAAAGGAGGCTGCAGTCCACTGGGATCACGCTACTGTACTCCAGCCTGGGCCACAAAGCAAGACTGTCTCAAAACAGAAACAAAACAAAACACCCAAAGAAGCACACAACAACAACAAAAAACAAAGTTTGCAAAGGAGACAAGAGCCTTGAAGATGAAAAGTGTAATGGCCAGCCACTGGAAGTTGACAGTGACCAACTGACAGCAGTCACCAAAGCTGATCCTCAAACTACACGAGAAATTGCCAAAGAACTCAACGTTAGCCATTCTATGGTCATTCGGCATTTGAAGCAAATTGGAAAGGTGAAAAAGCTCAATAGTGGGTGTCTCGAGCTAAGTGAAATTAAAAACAATTGTTTTGAAGTGTCGTCTTCTCCTACTCTATGCAACAACAACAAACCATTTATCGGATTGTGACATGGGACAAAGAGGATTTTACACGATAACTGGTGACAACCAGTTCAGTAGCTGAACCAAGAAGAAGCTTCAAAGCACTTCCCAAAGCCAAACTTGCACCTAAAAAAAGCCACGGTCACTGTCTGGTGGTCTGCGGCCAGTCTAATCCACTACAGCTTTCAGAATCCTGGCGAAATCACTACATCTGAGAAGTCTGCTCAGCCAATCAATGAGATGTACCAAAAACTGCAATGCCCGCAGCTGGCATCGATCAACAGAAAGGGCCTACTTCTTCTCCACAACAACACCCAATGGCACACTGCATAACCAACGCTTCAAAAGTTGAAGAAATTGGGCTACAAAGTTTTGCCTCATCCGCCATATTCACCTGACCTCTCGCCAACTGACTATCACTTCTTCAAGGATCTCGAAAACGTTTTGCAGGGAAAACACTTCCATAACAGCAGGATGCAGAAAATGCTTTCCAAGAGCTTGTCGAATCCCAAAGCACAGATTTTTGTGCTACAGGAATAAGCCAATTTATTTCTCGTTGGCAAAAATGTGTTGATTGTAATGGTTCCTGTTTTTTTCAATAAAGATGTGTTTGAGCCTAGTTATAATGATTTAAAAGTCATGGTCCAAAACCCCAAATAGTTCTATACCAACCTAATAAATTCCTTATTTACACAAGGTAAGACAGCCCATTTCTTTTGTTTTTGTTTTGTTTTGTTTTTGAGACAGAGTCTCGCTCTGTTGCCAGGCTGGAGTACACTGGTGCGATCTCAGCTCACTGCAACCTCCACCTCTGGGGTTCAAGTGATTCTCCTGCCTCAGCCTCCCAAGTAGCTGGGACTACAGGTGTGTGCCATCACGCCCAGCTAAGTTTTGTATTTTTAGTACAGACAGGGTTTCATCATGTTGGCCAGGATGGTCTCGATCTCTTGACCTCTTGATCCGCCCACCTTGGCCTCCCAAAGTCCTGGGATTACAGGCATGAGCCACTGCGCCCGACTGCCAACCCATTTCTTAAATATAATAAAGAGCTTTAATAACAAAAGAAAATTGGTTTGCTACAGAATCTACAAATTTATATACTGTTTGTATGATCAATGGCATTCAAGATATTTCCTTTCCAGATAATGATATACAGTAATACATCCCCTCCCTTCATAACACTCTAGTAGAGCGAGAAACAGAGACTAAGGGAAAGACAGAGCCTCCAGACCAGCAATCGAGCCAAGTCTACTAACATAATCCCAAATCTCATTACAAGTCAATGTATATGGCAGAAAGTGAAAACTGCTAAGGAAGTCATAATTCTGGTGAGCTATAGTACTGCTAACTAGGAGAAGCAGAGATAAAAAGAATGCAAGGCATTCCACTCCAAGCCTGAAGAGTAAAATACCAATAGGCATGAAGAAATCTAAGACATCCAACAACTTCAACCAACACATGATTTTGTTTCCATCAACATAAATAGAAAAAGCAAGTTTAAAAAGCTAAAAATATACTCCTAAAACTCAAGGGTCAATAAGAGAGTCACCTGTGAAATTTTAATTAGAAACAAATGACAAATGCAAGGACCATGTATCAAAACTCAAATGGTTAAGCTAGGCTGAAATGCATTTATAATAAAACGAAAATGAGACTTGCATTCAACTCAAAGTAGTTAGAAAAAAGAACAATATATAGACAGAAAGGTTAATGTAACCAATCTTAAATCTGTCCCTACCTTTTCCAAACATTTATGGTCAGAATATATAGAGAACTCTTTCTAACAATAAATTATATATACATACACATACATATTTCTTAATATACATACAAGAATTATATATGTATACTTCCCCATAGGAAATCACCCCATAGGAAAAAAATGGATCAAGAGAAAACTCAAATATCAAAAAACACACAGAATGATGGCCCAAGATCTATCTATTGTCATATGGTGGAAATACTGAACTGCAAAACTACCTTGAAGAGAAAACATGGCAACATCTAACAAAGCTGAAGATGTGGATCATCCCCTATAATCCCAACAATTCCATTCCTAGACAAATATTCTAGAGAAAATATCGCACGTCTGCAGACAGAAAAGTGCATATTCACTTTAATGTGTATTAGAAATCTACCAAAATGTATCCTGATGGCAGAATGGATTATGGTAAATCTTCAAACTGGATAAATATATAAGCAGTGAAATTAAAAAACTTACAGTTACCTTTCACAATACAACACCAAAAAAGGAGAAATAGGCAAGTAAGAAGAATACAGGCAGGGCACAGTGGCTCACGCCTGTAATTCCAGCACTTTGCGAGGCTGAGGCAGGCGGATCACTTGATGGCAGGAGTTCGACCCAGCCTAGTCAACATGGTGAAACCCCATCTCTACAAAAAATACAAAAATTAGCCAGGTATGGTGGCACATGCCTATAGTCCCAGCTACTTGCATGGCTGAGGCACAAGAATCGCCCGAACCCAGGAGGCAGATGTTGCAGAGAGCCGAGATTGCACCACTGCACTCCAGCCTGAGTGACAGAGCGAGACTGTATCTTAAAAAAAGAAGAATACATATAGCATTAATCCTATTCATGAACTTATTTACATATGTTTTACAAACAGACAAAACTATACAGTAATACCAAGGGTCAAATAATTTCAATTGCAATTCCCTTATTTGAAAAAGTACGGGTACTTTTGTTTTGTTCTATGATACCCATGAAATTTAAGGTACTAGGTTAGGTTTTTAGCATACATTTTGAAAGAACTGAGTCAATAGCAGATTAACTTTGCTCTGGGTCTCCTCGAACCCCACCCCTACAAGTCTCCCCTAACCACCACCACACCAGTGCTTTTTAAATAAACCTCAAGAATATATGAGTATACAACCCTACCTCCTCCTCTGGAGGTTTAGAAGCAACAAAGCGTGTTCTTTCTCGTCTCATCTTGCCACCTCCACCACCTACTCCAGAAGATAAACCATTGGCTGCAGGCAAACTGAAATTTGGATATGAAAAGCCACTGGCAAATAAAAAGAAAATTAAAACAATTGATATATTATTCTGGTCCATAACTTGTTAACTGGAACTGCTAACAAGTAAAAAATATATATATATACAGCCAAACGTGATTCTAAAATCTTAGATTTCTTTGTATAAAGTTTGTTCTTTGATTTTAATCTTCAAAAAGGTACATATAAATCAAATACAGACCTTACAAGTTAAATATAAAGAAGTACAGCTGTATAAGAAATGACAGTACCTTTCTCGTTGTTCTCTATTTTGTCCGGGTGTCATATTTTTTTCATATCCAGTCTGCAGGGGAAATACACACATATTTACGTTTGCTTATTTCTTGTAATTTTCTTAGTACCACCTTGCTCCCTATTAATTTTAATATTTAGAATCATGAATTTGATGGCTTTTTAGTTAATGAATCCTGAAATTTGAAATTATACCCTGACTTCTGAATGGTAACCAAGAATTATGGTGAGAGTATACATAAAAAATGTCAGTGAGCACAACCATTATTTTAACAAAATGGTGGTATATAGACAATACACTCACTAACCTAACCACAAAATTACTTTTACTTATCCCTCTTTTTGTCCTGCTAATTGTGCAACCAAATATACAAAGATATTCCTTTCGAAATCCCTCTCTGCAACTTAAATAATTAATATGTCCACTGAAAAAGGAATCAAGACTCCTTAGAAAAATGGCTGATTACAGGGCTGGGGCAGGAAATGCATGTGAAGAGCCTGAATTATCTTATAATATCAAAAACCAATTAAGTGCTCAAAAAGATACAGGCAAGAATCATCAATAATGCTAACATTAGTGGTTGAAAAGAAGATAATTGGGAAGTTTCCTTCCCACAAGATACTTATTCATTATGAAAGGTAAAGTAGTAATTTTATAGTCGAGAATCCTCACAGACACCACTTTATGTAATAACCACACTGCCAGGAATGGGACAAACTGGTAGCCTGTGCCTTCTGAACAGTGAGAACAGCTCAGCACACTCCCTCAATGGTTTTCACAGCCAAAAGTACGTAACTGAAATCTAATCATGAGGAAACATCAATCATAAAACTACAGAACATTCTACAAAATAACTGGCTTCTATACTTCAAAATTATCAGTTGTGAAACACAAAACAACAAAAACAAAAAACAAAAGGAACTGTTCTAGACTAAAGGAGATGAAGAGACATGAGGATTAAATGCAAGACACGATGTTACAATTTTTTCTTTGGGGCCAACTGACAACATGTAAATAGAATCTGTAGACTACAGTGTTCTGCAAATGTTAAATTTCTGGGTTTGACCACTGTTATGCATTACGTAAGGGAACTCGTTTATAAGAACACAGAGAAAAAGATACAGCAAATGTAGTAAAATGTGAAGTTCACGAAATTTTTCTTGCAAATCTGTAAAAGTCCAATATGCTAAAAAATATATATATATGAAATATGTATATATTTGTGTGTACATATATGTGTATATATATGAAATATATGTGTGTGTGTATGTGTGTGTGTGTGTGTGTATACTGGCTATATATCCTATGATCCAGCAATTCCATTTCTAAGTATAAATCCAGGGGAAATAAAAACATGTCCACAAAACAAAAAAACAAACAAAAACAAAACACACATAAATGTTCATAGGAGCATTATTCATTATAGCCAAATATATATGTGTGTATGTGTATATATATATATAGAGAGAGAGAGAGAGAGAGAGAAAGAGCACGCACGCGAGAGAGAGTCAGGGTCTTACTCTGTCACCCAAGCTGGAGTACAGTGGTGCAATCATAGTTCACTTCAGCCTCGAACTCCTGGGCTGTCACGTGATTCTCCTACCTCAGCCTCCTGCCTTGCTAGGATTACAGACACGCACCACCACATCTGGCTAATTTTTTAATTTCCTCTAGAGACAAGGTAACGCTATGGTGCCTGGGCTAGTCTTGAACTCCTGGCCTCAACTGATCCTTCTGCCTGAGCCTCTCAAAGCACTGGGATTACAGGCATGAGCCACTGTGACCACCCTATGTTCAAAATATTTTTCAAAAATTTAATGTTAACTTAAAAGCATGGAGGGAGATAAAGCAAATATGACAAAATGTTAATGACTGGTGAATCAACATAAAGAAATACATGGGCAATCACTGTACTAATCTTTCTAAGTTTCAAGGTTTTCAATAAATTGAGTTGTTAGAAATGAGATTAAATATAAGTAAAGGCATAAACAGTAAGGTGTTAAGTAAACAAAAACACAAGTTAAATGACAAAAAAAAACAGACAAACCCAGATTATGGGACATTTTATAAGAAAACTGGCCTGGTCTCTTCAAAAACCTATGATCCAGCAATTCTATTTCTAGGTATAAATCCAAGAGAAAGAAAAACATGTCCACAAAACAAAAAACCAAACAAAAAAAAACCACACACATAAATGTCGATAGGAGCATTATTCATTATAGTCAAAAAGTAAAAACAACCCCAATGTTCCTCAATTGATTAATGGATAAAACAAAATCTAGTATATCCATATAATGAAATATCTACAAAATCTAGTATATTCTTACAATGAAATATTATTCAGCCATAAAAAGGGAAAAAATGAAGTACTGATACATACTAAAACGCGAATGAACCTTGAAAACGTTATGCTAAGTGGCTACTAACGGGTATGGGTATGAGATTTTCGAAGGGTGGGAGAGATGGTAATACAAACGTTCTAAAATTTACCATTATGATGGCTGAACAGTTGAACAACTCACAGACACCACTTTATTTATAAAGTGTTTTCAAAACATGCTAAAACCACTGAATTGAAAACTTGAAATATGTATGATTTAAACTTTGCATGATATGTGAATTATCTCAAGAAACAGAATCCAATGTGGCCAGGGTGAGGGTCTGAGGTCTGGAAAAACAAAACCAAAAGCAGTATCTGAACCTTGCTGAGTCCTGGTTCAAAAAAAGCAATTACGTGGCCGGGCGCGGTGGCTCAAGCCTGTAATCCCAGCACTTTGGGAGGCCGAGGCGGGCGGATCACAAGGTCAGGAGATCGAGACCATCCTGGCTAACACGGTGAAACCCCGTCTCTACTAAAAATACAAAAAAAAAAAAAAAAAAATTAGCCAGGCGTGGTGGCGGGCGCCTGTAGTCCCAGCTACTCGGGAGGCTGAGGCAGGAGAATGGCGTGAACCCGGGAGGCGGAGCTTGCAGTGAGCTGAGATCCGGCCACTGCACTCCAGCTTGGGCGACAGAGCGAGACTCCGTCTCAAAAAAAAAAAAAGCAATTATGAAAAACATTTTAATATGAACTGGATATTAGATAATTTTAAGGAATTAGAATTAAGTTTCTTAGATGGGATAATACAGGACAAAGTACTTAGGAGATGCATATCAAAGTACTTAGGGTTCAAAAGATAATGTCTGAAATTTACTTTCAGATAGTTCAACACCACCACACGCAAGAAACAGATAAAGCAAATCCGGCAAAATTATTAAACCTAAACAATGAGTATATGCTAGAGTTTACTAGTCAACACTAACTTAAGATCTGATCAACATAGCGGCTAGGCGCAGTGGCTCACACCTGTAATCCCAGCACTTTGGGAGGCCTAGGCAGGTGGGTCACTTGAGGTCAGGAGTTTGAGACCAGCCTGGCCAACGTGGTGAAACCCTGTCTCTATTAAAAATACAAAAATTAGCTGAGTGAGGTGGCACATGCCTGTAGTCCCAGCTACTTGGGAGGCTGAGGCAGGAGAATCACTTGAACCCAGGAGGCAGAGGCTGCAGTGAGCTGAGACCATGCATGCCATTGCACTCCACCCTGGGCGAAAGAGTGAGACTCCATCTGAAAAAAAAAAAAAAAAAAATGATTTGATCAAGGTGACAGCTATTTTAAAAGCATACCAATTCATAATCATCACTAATTCACAACCTTAATGCGTTATACAGTTGCTAGAATGCAATGGTAGTTATATTTTACATTATTTAATCTTACTCGTTCTAATCAATATTCAAAGACTGGTAGAAATATACATATACTCACACTGCACTTTTTATCTATTCTTTGATTAGTCTTTCTGAATTCACCAGATGGAGTCAGTGATGGTTTAAAATAAACACTTCGATTTGTTGCTATGGAAACTGGCTTTGGGGTCATAAGTCTCTGAACAGGAGGATACTGAGAATCCACCTTACAGGTAAACAGAAATCAAAGACATTTATTTTCGTATAAATCAATGATTCATAACTAAATTTTGACAATAGCTAATGTGACCTAAAGACCAAGAGTATTTCCTAGAGAAATATACAGTAGACACAAACAAGTAAGAGGAAAAACTGATAATAATGGAATCCAAGGTATGTATCTATTTATATACATATATGTACATAAATATACACACATATAATTCTAAAACTGGTTTCATGGATACACTGTATTTCATTCCAGACTTAATGACTTTTTACACACATGTATGCATACAAAATGGAACTATATTCAAAACAGCATTACAAATCTAAGCTTTTACAGAGTTAATTAATTAAAAAAAAATTTTTTTTTTTAAAAGACAGACTCCTGCTCTGTCACCCAGACCACAGCACACTGTAGTCAAGACCTGGGTGATCCTTCCACCACAGCCTCCTGTGTAGATAGGCATGCACCACCATACCTGACTAATTTTTTTGGTATTTTTTGTAGAGACAGGGTCTCGCCATGTTGCCCAGGCTGGTCTCACACTCCTCGGCTTAAGCAATCTGCCTGCCTCAACCTTCCAAAGTGCTGAGATTACAGACATGAGACACCTCGCCTGGCTTTTTTTTTTTTTTTTTTTTTTTAATGGAGATTAGGTCTTGCTGTGTTGCCCAGACTGGCCTCAAACTTCTGGGCTCAAGCAATCCTTCTGCCTCAGCCTCTTTTAAGTGCTGGGATTACAGGCATGACCCACTGTGCCTGGCCCAGAGTGAATTTTAAATGCATGAACTAAAATGTACTTTTGTCACATTTTCCCTGAATTACTGCCCATATTTTCTGAGCTGCAAATAAGATATTTTAAACTAGCTATGGGCCAGGCGTGGTGGCTCACGCCTGTAATCCCAGCAATGTGGGAGGCCGAGGCAGGTGGATCATTTGAGGTCAGGAGTTCGAGACCAGCCTGGCCAACATGGTGAAACCGTCTCTACTAAAAATGTAAAAATCAGCCAGGCATGGTGGCATGTGCCTGTAACCCCAGCTACTTAGGAGGCTGAGGCAGGAGAATGGTTTGAACCCAGGAGGCAGAGGTTTCAGTGAGCCAAGATTGTGCCACCACACTCCAGCCTGGGAGACAGAGCAAGAGTCAGTCTCCCAAAACAAACAAAAAAACTAGCTACGAAAATATTTTAATTACCAAAAATGTGACCAAATCCCTCTTCATGTTATTTCCCCCATTGTTATTTAAATACCAAACCAAACCAAAAATCTTACAATGTAAGTCTAAATGGTAAGTCACTGTTAAGACTTCCAAACTGTAAAATGAACTCAATTTATTATATAAGTACACCAAGTGTTTTGTTAACAATAGTCCTTTGCTAAACTGAAACATAGTAAAAAGCTTGTTGGTATAAAACCACTATAAAGCCAGAAGTTTCTAACTCTGTCCAAAGACTGTAATCCTATGAATAGGGTCCTTTCACTCAGCAGCAGCTGTGAACAACGTTGGTTTCCAGGGCAAAGCCTCTGCATAGTTACTAACACTTCCCTAAAACCTCTTCGCAAATGTGACCTTACATACAACTCAATAAGAGAGGCTATTTTGCAGACTGTTCTGATAACATCTGTGAAACATGAGTTATGATACTACATTCTGGCTTTTTATTTCTTAGCACCCATTAATAAACTTTTATGGATACTACACTCAACCATTAGTAAAACTGTTACTGATAAGAACTTACATTATGACATAATTTTAAAATTTCACCTCTTATTATAAAATAACCTGACACAAATAAGGGATTGAGAAAAGCTAGTAGCTTAAATTAATCCCATCACAGAAGCTAGTAATAGATTCCTTCTTGCCTAATTACAAATGTTTAGGTAATTCCAAAAATTGAGAAGCAACACTCTTCCAATAAAAAGTTCAATATTAGCTTTCTTTGCATCAGAATTTCATTACAGATAATTTATCAATATCTTAGTCATTACAATTAATTCATAAAATTACAATTTAAATAATTACTTTTGAGGAACTTGGTATTATAAGAAATGCTTTCAAAAGAAAAATCCAGGCCAGGCACAGTGGCTCATGCCTGTAATCCCTGCACTTTGGGAGGCTGAGGCGGCGGGATCACGAGGTCAAGAGATCGAGACTATCCTGGCTAATATGGTGAAATCCCATCTCCACTAAAAATACAAAAAATTACCCAGGCATGGTGACAGGAGCCTATGGTCCCAGCTACCCAGGAGGTTGAGGCAGAAGAATTGCTTGAGCCCGGGAGACGGAGGTTGCAATGAGCTGAGACTGCACCACTGCACACTCCAGCCTGGGTGACAGAGCAAGAGACTGTCTCAAAAAAAAAAGAAAAAGAAAAATCCAACAGTCTGCTTTCCCTGAAGGATGCTTAACCAGCTATAAATAAACTAACAAGAGATACCTCTTTAACCCAAACTATCAAACATTCTATTTTTTCGCACAGTAACCTCCGAAGTTAATTTTAAGCAAATAGGATATGTTAAAAGGGCAGCAAGATATAATGATCAACCTTATTAGTTCCACTATCTCGGAACAGTATTTTGTTTGGCTGATGAGAGATATGTCTAACTGAAATTCTACTACACACAATAAATTTCACAAAAATTTGGTTAATGAGGAAAGTATACAAGATGATGATGTGCAATGAGGACTTTAGTTTACTGAACTATTTTTTCTTTTTTTTTTTTTTTTTTTTTGAGATAGAGTCTCACTTTGTCTCCCAGGCTGGAGTGCAGTGCCGCAACCTCGGCTTGCTGCACCCTTCTCCTCCCGGGTTCAGGTGATTCTCCTGCCTCAGCCTCCAGAGTAGCTGAGATTGCAGGTGGACGCCACCACACCTGGCTAATTTTTTTTTCATATTTTTAGTAAAGACAGGGTTTCACCATGTTGTCCAGGCTGGTTTTGAACTCCTGACCTCATGTGATCCACTGGCCTGAGCCTCCCAAAGTGCTAGGATTACAGGTGTAAGCCACTGTGCCTGGCCGATCACTCCTATTTTTATTTATCAAAAGGTAAGAGTAAGCCATAAAGTCTGTCAAGATCCTGAAGATGGAAATGCTGAATAGTTCCAAAAAAAAAAAAAAAATTGGATGAGTGTCTACTACATATACAATAAAGTCCTGACACCTGCAGAATAGAGTAAAATGTCCAAGTAAAAGAATATTATTTTTCGGGGGTCAGGCACAGTGGCTCACACCTTAGTCCAAGCACTTTGGGAGGCCAAAGCAGGCAGATCACCTGAGCTCAGAAGTTTGAGACCAGCCTGGCTAAAATGGTGAAACCCTGCCTCTACTAAAAATACAAAAATTAGCAGGGCAAGACGGCACGTGCCTGTAATCTCAACTACTAGGGAGGCTGGGGCACAAGAATCGCTTGAACCTGGGAGCCACAGGTTGCAGTGAGCCAAGATGGCGCCACTGCACACCAGTCTGGGTGACAGAGCGAGACTAAGCCTCAAAAAAAAAAAAAAAAATTACTTTTCAAACATGTTCAGTAATGTCTAAACTAAATCCAATTTGTATACTTGTGAACTTTAAACACAACAAAATTGCAGAGAGTTTAAATAACTAAATGCTAAACAAGTCTTACCTTTTCTCTTTTGGCCTGAAAATCTGTGATATCTATCCCACTCCTATCAAGAGGCTGAAAAATAAAAATACTATTAGAATAGATGGGGAGTTATGAAAAATAACATTTTTTTTTTCTTTTTGAGATAGAGTCTCACTCTGTTGCCCAGGCTGGAGTGCAGGGGCGCAATCTCAACTCACTGCAACCTCTGCCTCTCAGGTTCAAGCGATTCTCCTACCTCAGCCTCCCAAGTAGCTGGGACTACAGGCGTGCACCACCACACCCAGCTAATTTTTGTATGAACAATATCTTTTTAAAAGGTTTAAATTTCAACTTACAGAATTCAGAGGAGAAGAAACAATGGATGGAATTCTTTTTGCATCCTGTTAATGTTCAAAAAATAACAAAATTAAGATTTTTCAATAATACCAGGTTTTGTTACACTCCTGTATTAATTGTGATTTTAAAAATTTACCGCTAAAGGGCTTGACATCTTCTCTAAAGACTGCAATATTCGCCGAGCTGTTGAGCTGGTCACACCATAAGATTGTGCACTGAGTTGCTTAGCTTTCATTTGTCTTCTAACTGGTGCCTGTAAAGTAAACCCTATATTATTTATTGCAACACAAAATCTAAGGCACATATTTCACACAATGAAAATATTTACAAGATAGAATGGATGTCCAAAGTAAAACAAGATTTAATGCGTTAACAGCAATTTATCTCTGGATGGGGTCACTAAAAGTTCAATTTTTTTCTTCATGCCTTTATTGGAAATCCAATTCTCTGATTGAGAAATTACCTTTACAACAACAAAAGAATGATAAGACAGCATGCACCACTCTAAAGAAAAGTCTGGGCCAGGCGCGGTGGCTCATGTCTCTAATCCCAGCACTTTGGGAGGCTGAGGCGGGTAGATCACCTGAGGTCATTAGTTCAAGACCAGCCAGGTCAACATGGTGAAACTCCATCTCTACTAAAAATACAAAAATTAGCTGGGCGTGCTGGCGGGCACCTGTACTCCCAGCTACACAGGAGGCTGAGGCAGAAGAATCGCTTAAATCCAGAAGTGGAGGTTGCAGTGGGCTGAGATTGCGACACTGCACTCTAGCCTGGATAACAGAGTGAGACTCTATCTCAAAAAAAAAAAAAGTCTACCAGTTATGTCACATGGGGTAAATGGGGCAATTGATAAAAAGTTCTAGTATTTTCTTAGATCCATTTTTCCATAATATTTAAATCAAAGAACATTAAATTAATAAAAACTGAATTAAGATATCAGTTATCCTAAGCATTAAATAACATTCAATTAGAGTAAATTCCAAGATGGCTAAACAAAGAGATGGTAGATTCTACTGCAACGAAAACCTAAAATTTTAATACTAACGACTTGTTTCTCAGAAGTTAATATAACAGGCTGGGCACAGTGGCTCACGCAGTGTATCCTGTGACCCTGTTAAACTCACTTATTAGTTGTGGTAGCTTTTTTTGTAGTTTCTTTGGATTTTCTATGTAGATAAGCAAGTTATCTGTGTATAGGAATAATACCCTTTCCAATCTGCATGTCTTGATTTTTGTGCCTACTGCACTGGCTAGCACCTGTGGTATGATGTTAAACAGTAGCAGTGATAGCAGGCATCCTTGCTCGCTTCCTCACACCATTAAGTATGATGCCAGATGATTTTTTTGTGGATGCACTTTATCAGGTAGAAGGATCTCATCTATTCCTAGGTTTGTTGAAAATTTGTATCATGACTAAACGTTGGATTTTTTTAAAAATATTTTATATATCTATAGAGATGTTCATAGAGTACTCTTTAGATTGTTTACATGGTAAATCCCATTAATTTTTTTTTTTTTTTGAGATGGGAGCCTTACTCTGTTGCCCAGGCTGTAGTGCAGTGGCATAATCTCGGCTCACTGCAACCTCCGACTCCCAGGTTCAAACAATTCTCCTGCCTCAGCCTCCCGAGTATCTGGGATTACAGGCATGCGCCACTGCATCCGGCTAATTTTTGTATTTTTAGTAGAGATGGGGTTTCACCATGTTGGCCAGGCTGGTCTCAAACTCCTGACCTCAGGTGATGTAAGGCCTCTCAAAGTGCTGGAAACACAGGCATGAGCCACCACACCCGTCCCAATCCCATTAATTTTCAAATGTTGAGTCAACCTTGCCTTCCCAGGAAAAACCCCACTTGATCATGATGCAGTTTCCTTTTTAAATTTGTTGGATTCCATTTACAAATATTTTTGTTGAGAAGGTGTGTGTCTATAATCCATGAGAAATAATAGTCTGTTGCTGTCTTCCAATGTCTTTGTCTGATTTTGGTCTCGGGGTAATAATGTTGGCCTCATAAAAGGTACTGGGGGAAGTGTTCCCTACTCTCCTACTATACATAAGAGTTTGTGGAGAATTGGTATTATTTCTTTCTAAAATGTTTGGTAGGATTCACCAGGGAAGCTATCTGAGCCTGAAGCTTCTTTGCTGGAACCTATTTTAAATTACGAACTCAATTCATTGAAAAGATAATACTATTTAGGCTACATATTCTTGACTAATACCAAATAATAAAAGTCTAACAAAATATGTTCAAGATCTGAATGCTGAACACTACAAAACACTGATGAAAAAAATGTATAAGCCACCTAAATGGGAAGATACACCATGTTCATGGTTTGGAAGACACTATTTTTGTTAAGATGCCTATTCTCACCAAATTGGTCTTTAGACTCAAATGCAATCTCAATTATGGTTGGGCATGCTGGCTCATACCTGTAATACCAGCACTTTTGGGAGGCCAAGGTGGGCAGATCACCTGAGGTCCGGAGTTCGAGACCAGCCTGGCCAACATGGTAAAACCCCATCTCTACTAAAAATACAAAAATTAGCAGGGCATGGTGGTGTGTGCCTGTAGTCCCAGCTACTCGGGAGGCTGAGGCAGGAAAACTGCTTGAACCCGGGAGGTGGAGGTTGCAGTGAACCAACATCATGCCACAGCACTTCAGCCTGGGTGACAGAGCAAGATTCCATCTCAAAAATAAAAAAAAACCAATTCCAATCAAAATCCTAGCAGACTGTAGAAACAAGCCAGTTTTAGATTTTTATAGAAAAGCAGAGAACCTAAAAAAGCCAAAATAAGCTTGAAAAAAGAACAAAGTTGGACTACTCATATCACCTAATTTTAAGACCTACTGGAAGCCTACAGCAATCAAGACAGTGCAGTGCTGGCAAAAGGAAAGACACATAGATCAATGGGTGGTGGCGGTGGGGGTCGAAAGTCCAGAAATAAAGCCATGTGAACCGGATTTCAACAAAGGTGCAGGCCGGGCATGGTGGTTCATGCTTGTAATCCGAACACTTTGGGAGGCCAACACAGGAGGATCGCTTGAGCCCAGGAGTACACTACCAGCCTAGGCAACTTAGTGAGACCATCGCTACCAAAAAAAAAAAAAAAAAAAAATTTAGCTGGGAATGGTGGTGCACGCCTGTGGTCCCAGCTCTCAGGAGGCTAAAGTGGGAAGATCACTTGAGCCCAGAAGGTTCTGGTTGCAGTGAGCCATGATCGTGCCACTGCACTCCAGCCTGTGTGACAGAGCAAGGCCCTGTCTCAAAACAAAAACACAAAACAATGATGGTGCAAAAGCTATTCAATGAACAGTCTTTTTAACAAATAACACTAGAACAATTGCACACCCATATGTTTAAAAAAAAAAAACAAAACCTTGGCCAGGCACACCTGTAATCTCAGCACTTTGGGAGGCTGCAGCAGGAGGACTGCTTGAGCCCAGGAGTTCAAGATAAGCCTGAGCAACATAGTAAGACTCCCATCTGTAATTTTTTAAAAAAACTTTTTGATTTAGAAAATAAAATGAATCTTGACCACACGAACCCTATACCACACACAAAAGGTTATTCAAAATAAATCAGAGGCATACATTAAAACCTAAAACTGTAAAACTTGTAGAAGAAAACATACGAGAAAATCTTTGTGACATGGGATTAAGTAAAAATGTCTCAGATATGACACCAAAAGCATGAAATCATTAACAATACACACACGCGCACACACACACACACACACACACACACACAAAAGATGTCAACAAAAGTAAAACTTCTGGCCGGGCGTGGTGGCTCATGCCTGTAATCCCAGCACTTTGGGAGGCCGAGGCGGGTGGATCACAAGGTCAGGAGTTTGAGACCAGCCTGGCTAAGATGGTGAGACACTCTATCTCTATTAAAAATGCAAAAATCAGTCGGGTATGGTGGCAGGCACCTGTTATCTCAGCTACTCAGGAGGCTGAGGCAGAGAATTGCTTGAATCCAGGAGGCAGAGAGTGCACCACTGCACTCAATCGTGGGCAACAGCACAAGACTCTGGCTCAGGGAAAAAAAAAAAAAAAAATCTGTTCTTCAAAAGACACTGTTAAGATACACCACAGAATGGGAGAAAATATTTGCAAAACATGTAACAGGCCGGGCGCGGTGGCTCAAGCCTGTAATCCCAGCACTTTGGGAGGCCGAGACGGGCGGATCACGAGGTCAGGAGATCAAGACCATCCTGGCTAACACGGTGAAACCCCATCTCTACTAAAAATATAAAAAACTAGCCGGGCGAGGTGGCAGCCGCCTGTAGTCCCAGCTACTCGGGAGGCTGAGGCAGGAGAATGGCGTGAACCCGGGAGGCGGAGCTTGCAGTGAGCTGAGATCCGGCCACTGCACTCCAGCCCGAGCGACAGAGCAAGACTCCATCTCAAACAAACAAACAAAAAAAACATATAACAAAGTATTTGTACCCTGAAAAATGAACCCTCTCAAAATTTATTAATAAGAAAATAACCGAATTTTAAAACGGGTGGAAGATTTGAACAGAGAGACTTCATCAAAGAAGATATTTCACCAAAAGATGGGCTGATAGCAAATAAGCACCAAATAAACACCTGAAAAGACATTCAACATCATTAGTCACTAGGGAAGTACAAATTAAAATCACAAGTTGGGGTTACCACTACATGCCTGCTAGAATAGCAAAAACAAACAAAAAAACCTGATACCACCAAGTGCTGACAAGGATGCACAGCAACTCTTACATTACTAGTCAGAACCAAACCTGGTACCAGCCACTCTGGAAAACGGTTTGGCAGTTTATTATAAAGTTTACTGAATACTTACCGTATGACCCATCAATTCAACTCCTAGGTATTTGTATTTACCCGAGAGATGAAAATGAATGCTCACAAAAAACATTCACAGCAGCTTCATTCATAATTGTCAGAAACTGGAAACAACTCAGTGTCTTTTCACTAGTGAATAATAAACCAACTGTATTAACCATACTACTCAGCAATAAAAAGGAACTATTAAAAGATGCAAAAACAGATGAATCTCAAATGCATTATGCTTAGTAGAATAAGCCAGACTCAAAAGGCTACATATGACTAAATGTATATGACATTCTGGAAAAGCCAAAATTACAGAGAAAGAAAACAGATCAGTGGTTGCCAGAGGGTGGTAGGAGGAGGAAGGATTGACTCAAGAGATACATAAGGTAATGTTCTGGGGTGATGAAAATGTCTGATCAACATTTGATTGCAGAAGTGGTTATATACATAATAATGTGTTTTGTTAAAACTCAAATACTATAAAACAATGGTAAATTTTAATATGTGTAATTTATAACTCATTTAAAAAAAAGAATCACATTTCTTGAGATACACACACATATCTAATACATAAAACATTCACATAGGTCTAAATAATGTCTACATATGCTAAATGAAAAAAATATAACCTATAGCTGTTATTTTCCCAAAGAATAATATTAAATCAAAACTACTGGCCAGGCACAGTGGTTCACGCCTGTAATCCTAACACTTTGAAAGTCTGAGGATGGGGGATCACAAGGTCAAGAGATCAAGATCATCCTGGCCAACACAGTGAATCCTGTCTCTACTAAAAATACAAAAAATTAGCTGGGCGTGGTGGCGTGTGGCTGTACTCCCAGCTACTTGGGAGGCTGAGGCAGGAGCATCGGTTGAAACCAAGAGGCAGAGGTTGCAGTATGGGCCGAGATCGTGCCACCACACTCCAGCCTGGGCGACAGAGCCAAGACTATCTTAAAAATAAATAAATAAAAGAAAATAAAAAATAAATCGGCCGGGCGCGGTGGCTCAGGCCTGTAATCCCAGCACTTTGGGAGGCTGAGGTGGGCAGATCACAAGGTCAGGAGATCTAGACCATCCTGGCTAACACGGTGAAACCCCGTCTCTACTAAAAATACAAAAAATTAGCCGGGCGTGGTGGTGGGAGCCTGTGGTCCCAGCTACTCGGGAGGCTGAGGCAGGAGAATGGCGTGGGCCCGGGAGGTGGAGCTTGCAGTGAGCCGAGATCATACCACTGCACTCCAGCCTGGGCGACAGAGCAAGACTCTGTCTCACAAAATAAAAAATAAAAAATAAAAATAAATAAATCAAAACTATTTTTTTGAGCACGAAGTAATTTATTATCCAGTTAAAGTGAAAAAAAAAAAAGGTCATCAACCCTTCTATTGGAACCTACCTGATAAGGTGTATTTCGTAGTTTAGACTGTCTTACAGCAGCCGCTGCCCCACCATATGTTGTTTTTCCAGGATAAAAAGGAGAGTCTCCAAGCTGACTGGTTTTAAGGACTGAAGAATTCCCAAGTGACTGCACAGAAACACAATGATAAATTATAAGCCATATGAACCCATGAGGTGGAGGTTGCAGGGAGCTAAGATGGTGCTGCTGCACTCAAGCCTGGGCAACAGAGAAAGACTCTTGTCTCAAAAAAAAAAAATATATATATATATATATATGTATATATATATATGCAATAAACACTCAAGACTAATGTGATTAAATCCAACCCAGTTAGTACTCACAGGGGAAAGTGTTCCAAAGGCAGACAAGTTGAATGCTGGTTTTTTTGAGCTGGTGGCAGTGTGCTGCGAGAGTGAGTGAGAACGTTCAGCTTCTGGGGACCACAGAGGTGGCAATGAAGTGTTCTTTGAAACAGTTATATCTGAAACAAAATTACATAATCCATAGTAATAACACCAATACAAGATCCTAGATTTCTGTAAATACAAAAATTATATCCAAGTCAGGGAAAAAAAAAAATCCCATAAAATTTAATTTTACTACCCAAATTATGTACTACCACATGTCAAGAATACCTTTATCAGAAGCTCTTGAAGAAAAACCACTGGTAGTTGAGATGTTATCATCATCATGCTGAGAGGTAGAATCTTTAATTTCCTTTACAAGGGAAAATCCCGAACTGCCAATTGGGAATGCCGAGGATGTAGATGGCTGACAGTGTAATGCAGGGGATTCCAACATGGAGAAACTCAGATGGCTCCGATGAAGAGAAGGCCTTGTTAACACATCTGGATAATTTGAAGCAGTACTAGTTGTTGAAGGTTCTTAAAAGAAAAGTATTAATATTATGAATATACAGCTTAGAGCAACATACTACCACAAATGGTTTTTACTTTAAGAAAACACATTATAGGGCCGGGTGCAGTGGCTCAAGCCTGTAATCCCAGCACTTTGGGAGGCCGAGACGGGCGGATCACGAGGTCAGGAGATCGAGACCATCCTGGCTAACTCGGTGAAACCCTGTCTCTACTAAAAAATACAAAAAACTAGCCGGGCGAGGTGGCGGGCGCCTGTAGTCCCAGCTACTCGGGAGGCTGAGGCAGGAGAATGGCATAAACCCAGGAGGCGGAGCTTGCAGTGAGCTGAGATCCAGCCACTGCACTCCAGCCTGGGCGACAGAGCGAAACTCCGTCTCAAAAAATAAATAAATAAATAATAAGAAAACACATTATAGTATATAATAGCTTCAATTCAAATCAGAGGCCTCCCATAATAAGCCCAATATAACACACTCCTAGCCAAAACAAAGTTTCAACTAAAATTAATTTAAATGAGAGCTAATTTTTTTAAACCAGTAAGAGTGATGTGATATGATACAACAGTTGAAATACAACTATTTTTTGCCAGTTGATTAAACCCATTCACTTTTTTGATGGTGTATTTTGTAATACAGAAAATAACCTGTGCCTTATTTATAGTCCTATCATTCTGAGACCATAAAAAATAAGTTTTACCCATATTTTGATACTGTCACTTTTATTTCAGTATGTCTAATCTTGACTCCCATCTGAAATTAGTTATGATGCAGGAGTAAAGAAAGGATTCAGCTTCACTGTTTTCCAAATGGTTAGCCTGTTTATAACCTAAGGTAATCTCTTAAATAAGCTATCCTTTCCTCAATGATTGAGAAGCCACTGTTACCACATACTAAACCATACTAACTTCCAAGAGTCTTTATTCCTCCCTTCCTCTAATGATGTATCTTTATACTTTCGTATGAGTACCAAATGTTTTAAATATTATGCTTTAGAATAAATTTAATGCCTGTTGAAGTTACTGCACCCCACCTTCCCTTTATTAAAATATGAAATTATTAAAATAAATTCTTTTTCAGAATTTGTTTTCAGGAACATTTTCAAAAACTTTAGAATTGTTTCTAGAGTTCCCCAAAAAGAGGCCTCCAGTTAGGATGGAATAACTGGACCAGATCAGCCCTTCTACTGTAAACAACTATAAGACTGGAGAAAAAATATGAGGCTACTGCTTTCAGATAGTGGAAAACAGCACAAAAACTCACAAGGTGAGCCCTACGATTACCCAGCTCTCTGTCTAAGAACATTTTCAGATCTTGATCAGACACCTAAAGTCAAGTAACACAGAGCAGGAAGAAATCCGAATTCAGGGCACTGGAGAGTAGGGAACTGTGCAGAGAGGGTCTCCCAGAAATCCACATGGGAGTGTCCAGTGAGCGGACAGGCTGTACATACTCAGAGCAAGACCACCTAAGCCTTACGCAGCAGCTGCTATGGAGTTGAGAAAACAGAGATACTAGACAGTGTACCGTGCTAGGGGAAAAAATAATGCTGAAGACTCTCAAGTTTTAGGGCCGCCAGAATTTAGAGATCTCATTAACAATGGCATTCAGCTGATACCAAAAGGTTCCCCCTTAAAAATAAGGAGTAAGTATATAACTAAAGTAAGATCTACTATAGATCTCTCCTAAAAAGCCACAGGGGAGACAGAGCTTGGAGGCTAAGGCCCAACACATTGGGAGGCTTAGGAAACACCCTGGACTTCCCACAAATATACATTAACACAGCACAAAACGACAACTACGAAAGTTCAAAATTATCATTAACTGAACTGCCTGCTAAAAACAAGAACTCTTCAGAGGAAGATGACAGAACCAAGAGTCTCTACACATTATCATTCAAAATGCCAACATAGTCAAAACTCCATGTATAGAAAAAAGAAAACTGTGATCGATGCACAGGGTAGGGGGTTAGGGGAGAGTAGGTGTTAGAAACTTTAACCAAAGGTAGCAGACAAAAACCTTAAAATATTTAGCATAACAAGACTTTAAAGCAGCTATTTGGAATATATTCGAAGTTCCTAAAAGAGCCCTTAAAATTATTTTGACTGGGATCACACTGAATTTAAGGTTTTTAAAAAGAACTGATATCATTCCCAACACTGCTTTCCTACCCACCTTTCCTTTGGTTCAGATCTGCTTTATGACCCTCAGTGGAACTTAAGAGAATTTCTTCTTCTAGAGTGTCACAAACTTCTTGTTAAAGTATATGATTTTTTTTTTTGAGACAGTCTCACTCCGTCGCCCAGGCTATAGTGCAGTGGCAATCTCAGCTCACTGCAACCTCCACCTCCCAATTGTTTGATACTGCAAATGGGATCCTTTCTTCTTTCATGTTTTCTAATTGGCTACTGCTTAAACAAGAGAGTGCTCAGGTATTTTTCAATATTAACTTTGTGTCAATTGCTACAGTTTTCTTATTCTAACATATTACCACATCCCCATAACTAATTACATTCTTAATATCTAGAAGTGGTGATGATGGACTTCTACCTTATTCCCAACTGTAATGAGATTGCTTCTAATGTTTCACCATTAAATATGATTCTAGGTTGGGTACAGTGGCTCACACCTGTAATCCCAGTACTTTGGGAGGCCGAGGCAGGCAGACGACTTGAGGTCAGGAGTTCAAGACCAGACTGGCCAACACGGCAAAATCCCATCTCTACTAAAAATACAAAAATTACCCAGCCATGGTGGCACATGCCTGTAATTCCAGCTACCTGTGAGGCTGAAGCATGAGAATCGCTTGAACCTGGGAGGCAGAGGTTGCAGTGAGCTGAGATCGTGCCACTGCATTTCAGCCTGGTTGACAGAGCCCTCTGTCTCAAAAAAAAAAAAAAAAAAAAAAAAAGATTCTGGTCTTTGGTTTGAAAAACTGACATGCTAAGGAAGTAACAGTTTCTAAACTCCAAATAGAAAAAAAGAGTGAATTTTAAATTTTAGCAAATGTCTATTTACTAAAAAGCAAAAATAAGATCATTTTACCTAGTAACATGGTAAACTATATTAAATCCTGAATGACTACTTGCATTCCTTGATTAATGCTCTCCTCAGTAAGTATTTTGTGATGTGCTTCTAGACTGTATTTGCCATTCTGCAGTGTTCTTCTGTGTGCTATCTTCCTAAAAAATTGTCTTGGCTGGACACAGTGGCTCACACCTATAGTCCCAACACTTTAGGAGGCCAAGGCAGGAGGATCACTTGAGCCCAGGAGTTCGAGACCAGCCTGGGCAACAAACTGAGACTTCATCTCTTCTAAAAATTTAAAAAGTCAGCTGGGTGTGGTTGCACACACCTGCAGTCCCAGCTACTCAGGAGGCTGAGGTGGGAGGATCACTTGAGCCCAGGAGTTCAAAGCTGCAGTGAGCTCTGATGGCACCACTGCACTCCAGCCTGACCAATATAGCAAGACTATCTCATAAATCCTTAAACAATTAAACAATTCTAGATTATTGAGTTCCAAAGTACTGTAACAAAAAAAAAGCAAGCTGCAGATAAAAACACTCAACAAACTAAGACTAGAAGGAAACTACAACATAATGAAAGCCATATATGCAAAACCACACTAACATCATACTCAATGATAAAAGACTGAAAGATTTTTCTCTAAGACCAGAAGGCAAAGCTTCTCACTTTCCCCACTTCTATTCAACATAGTATTGTAAATTCTAGTCACAGCAATAAGAGAAATAAATAAAACACATCTAAATTGGAAAAGAAAAAGTAAAAAATCATGTTTGCAGTTGATATAATCTTACATGTAAATAACAGTGAAGATTCAGTCAAAAGCTGCTAGAACAAATTTAGCCAAGTATTAGGATACAAAAATCAACACACAAAAAAATTTGTTTCTATGCACTAATAATGAACAATCTGAAAAGTAAATTAAGAAAACAATTTCATTTATAATAGCATCAAAAAGAATAAAACATTTAGAAATGAACCAAGGTAAAAGATGTGCACACAGAAACTACAAAATAGTACTAAAAGGAAGAAAACATAAATAAACGGAAAAATATCCCACGTACGTGGACTACAAGACTAAATATTGTTGGGATGTCAATACTATTCAAAGCAATCTATCTACAGATTCAATACAATCTCTATCTAAATCCCAAAGACGTTTTTTGCAGAAATAGAAAACCCATCCTAAAATTCATATGGAATCTCAAGGAACCTCAAAATACCAAAATAATCTTTAAAAACAACAAAGTTGGAGGTCTCATGCTTTCTGATTTTAAAACTTATTACAGAAGTACAGTAATGAAAACAATGTGGCACTGGTGAGAGAAAACAGGAGGTGGGATGTTGTTTCTCCTTCACTTATTTTTTTTTTTTCTCCTCCTCACAAAACCCATAACATCACCTCGCTGATATTATACGTGCTAACCCTGAGGGTTTAGTCACACACAAAGGAAACAGCCATTCTTCGGTGCTCTCATCATGTGTAACCATACCTTTTAAAGAATTCCAGGAATTGGTCTTAGGAGATCCAAAACCAAACCAAGGTTGCAAAGTCCACTTCAGGAAGGAATGCGAAATAATTGATTCACAGCATTGCTGCCACCAGCCAGAACCCCTACTGGAGATAATCATCGCAACCAGATATGCTGCCTTGCATACCCTACCCTGTAGGTGCTTTGCCCAGCCCAGCCTGCATACCTTACTCCATGTCAATTCCTGTGCTTTGCCTAATAAAAAAAATTCCTACTGGCTTTTTCCGGGAAGCCAGGAAGAGGATCCTTGAGCCTCACCTCCATTGTTTCCCTTGTGCTCAAGCAGAAGCCCTGAAATAAAAGTCCTGTCTGGGAAATCTGCTTGGCTCCGTGTTAATTTCCATTACATGGGAAACCAAAGAGCCTGTGGTCTGTAATACTAGAATAAAGACAAACAATATAGACCATGCAAGTGAACACAGGGCCCAGAAACAAACTACCATATTTGATCAAACCATCTTCAACAAGGATTTCAAGACCACTCAATGGGAAAAAGATGGTCTCTTCATTAAATGGTTTGAAAAACTGGATATCCACATGGAAAAGAATGAACCCTTATCTTGAACCATATACAAAAATTAACTCTAAATGGATTAAAGACCAAAGTATAACACCCAAAACTAAAAAACTTTTAGAAGAAAACAGATTTTCAGGACATGAGATTTGACAATGATTTATTAAATATGACACTAAAAGCACAGGCCACAGAAGCAAAAACAAATAGGACTACATCAAATGTAAAAACTTTTATGCATCAAAGGATGTAATCAACAGAGTAAAAGGCCAACCTACAGGATGGGAGAAAATATCCACAAATTATATATGTGATAAGGGATTAATATCCAGAACACAGAAAGAACTCCAACCCCCAGTGAAAATGGCTTTTATCAAAAACGCAATAATGGATGCTGGTGAGGATGTAGAGAAAGGAGAATCCTTGTACACTGTTGTTGGTGGGAATGTCAATTAGTACAGCCATTATGGAGAACATCATTGAGGTTTCTCACAAAAACTAAAAGTAGAACCACAGTATGATCCAGCAATCCCACTGCTGGGTATATATCCAGGATAAAGGAAACTAGTATATCAAAGAGATAATCTGCACTCACATGTTTATTGCAGCACTATTCACAATAGCCAAGATATGGAATTGACCTAAGTATCCATCCACAAATGAATGGACAAAGAAACTGTGCTACATATACACAATGGAGTATTATTCAGCCATTTAAAAAAAAAAGAATTAAATCTTGCCAGTTGCAACAATATAGATGGAACTGCAGAACATCACATTAAGTGAAATAAGCCAGGCACAAAAAGACAACTATCACATGTTCTCAAATGTGACAGCTTAAAAAAGGGGGGGGGGGGGGGGCTGTTCCATGGAGACAGAGAATGGAATGATGATTACCAGTAGGGAACTCATGGAGACAGAGAACAGAATGATGGTTACCAGAAGATAGAAAGGGTGGTGGTGAACGGGAGATAAACAGAGGACACAAAAATACAGTTAGAAGGAGTAAGATCTAGTGTTTGGTAGCATACAATACAGCAAATATAACAACAATTCATCATCTTATTTCAAAATAGCTAAAACAGTGGAATTAGAACGTTGCTAACACAAAGAAATAATAAATTCTAGGGGTAACGGACATCCCAATTACCCTGATTTGATCAGTACACATTGTATGTTTATATCAAAATATTACATGTACCCCATATATGTGTACAAATATTATGTATCTATAATAATTAAAAATAAACTTTTAAAAAAGGTAAATCCAAGCAAAAAATAAAAAAGAATTCCTACAACCCCCTCCCACCAAAAAAGAAGTTGATTAAAAAGTGGGCAAAGAACTGAAATAGGCATTTCTCTAAGATTACAGACAGATGGCCAAAAAGTATATGAAAGATGTTCAACATCACTAACCATCAGAGAAATGCAAATTAAAACCACAGTGAGATAACATTTCATACCCATCAGGACAGCTATTAACAAGAAAAGGGAAAACAAATGTTAGTAAGGATGTGAAGAAATTGTACACTGTCAGTGGGAATATAAAACAGTGCGGCCACTCCGGAAATAGTAATTTCTCAAAAAATTAAGGACAGAATTTCCTTATGATCTAGCAATTCCACTCTGGGTATATACCCAAAGGAACTGAAAGCAAGGTCTCAAAGAGATTTGTGTGCTCATGATCATTCACAAGAGCCAATAGGTAGATGCAACTCAAATCTCCATCAACAGACAAATGGATAAGCAAAATGTGATATATACATTCAATATATTATTCTGCCTTAAAAAGGAAATTGTGATACATGCTACAACATGAATAACCTTGAAGGCATTATGCTAAGTGAAATAAAGCCATTAACAAAGACAAATGCTGTATGATTAATTAACATGAGGTACATGAGATAAACATTAATTAACATGAGGTACTTAACAGAGAGAGTACTGTAGAACTGTGACTGGCAGGGCCTGAGGGGAGAGAGGAAATGAGGGGGTATTGTTCAACGGGTATAGACTTTCAGTTTTGCAAGATGAAAAATTCTGAGATGAGAAGTGGTAATGGTTGCGCAATAATGAGAATATACTTAAAGTCACTGAACAGTGCACTGCAAAATAACATAAATTACATGTTATATATATTTTACCGCGATTCCATCGCAGTTAAAAAGACAATAATTTTTTAAAATAATTATTCATTAAAAATCCTATTTTAAAAATCTGATAGACTATCTAAATTTATTTTATATATAATAATTTATTATCAGGAGGACTCAAGTTAACAGAGATACTGGCCTGGGTGTGATGGCTCACGCCTGTAATGCTAGCACTTTGGGAGGCTGAGGCAGGCAGATCACGAGGTCAGGAGATAGAGACCATCCTGGCTAAAAAGGTGAAACCCAGGCCGGGCGCGGTGGCTCAAGCCTGTAATCCCAGCACTTTGGGAGGCCGAGACGGGCGGATCACGAGGTCAGGAGATCGAGACCATCCCGGCTAACGCGGTGAAACCCCGTCTCTACTAAAAAAATACAAAAAACTAGCCGGGCGAGGTGGCAGGCGCCTGTAGTCCCAGTTACTCAGGAGGCTGAGGCAGGAGAATGGCGTGGGCCCAGGAGGCGGAGCTTGCAGTGAGCTGAGATCCGGCCACTGCACTCCAGCCTGGGCGACAGAGCGAGACTCCGTCTCAAAAAAAAAAAAAAAAAAAAAAAAAAAAAAAAAAAAAAAAAAAAAAAAAAAAAGGTGAAACCCCATCTCTACTAAAAATACAAAAAATTAGCCAGGCATGGTGGCGGGTGCCTGTAGTCCCAGCTACTTGGGAGGCTGAGGCAGGAGAACGGCGTGAACCCGGGAGGCAGAGGTTGTAGTGAGCCGAGATCATGCCACACTGCACTCCAGCCTGGGTGACAGAGCAAGAATCTGTCTCAAAACAAAACAAAACTAAACTAAACTAAACAAAATAAAACAAAACGAAACAAAACACCAGAGATACTGTCTGGGGCTTAGAAATCCACTGGCAGAGGTATCTAAACCAATCAGCATTTACACATAATAAATATTTCAATTTATCTGCAATCAGGATTTACATACACATAGGCTGAAATGTTTCCTGGGGTATCAAGTATTCCAATATTACTGTAGTATATTATACTATGAAAATGATTTTTACTTATCCCATTCTCTCATCCCTGCGTCAGTTTCTCCTATAGGAGAAAAGTGACAGGATAATTTTCCAACTCTTCGCAGACATCAACTACATCTAGTATATACAGACACCAAAGAGGAAAAAGAAATCCAACACAGGCCAGGTGTGGTGGCTCATGCCTATAATCCCAGCACTTTTAGGAGGCTGAGGCAGGAGGATCACTCGAGGCCAGGAGTTCAAGACCAGCCTGGGCAACATAGTGAGGCCTCACTCCTACTAAAAATTTTTAAAACATAGCTAGGCATGGTAGCACGCTCTTGTAGTCCCAGCTACCTGGGAGGGTGAGGAGGAGAATGTAAAGTGAGTCACACCATTTTTTGTTTCCCAGGGCATACAAAAGTTATGTTTACACTACACTATAGCCTATTAAGTGTACAATAGCATTATGACAATAAAAACAATGTGCCTACTTAAAAAAAATAATTGCTAACAAATAACAATCTGCTGAGCCTTTAGAAAGTCATAATCTTTTAGGTGGTGGTAAGAGGTCTTTGCCTCAATGTTGATGGCTACTGACTGATCAGGGTGATGAGTACTAAAGGCTGGGGTGGTGGTGGCAATTTCTTAAAATAAGACAACAATGAAGTTTGCCTCATCGATTGACTATTCCTTTAACAAAAGATTTCTCTGTGGCATGCAATGCTTTTGATAGCATTCTAACTGCAGAATTTTCAAAATGGGAGTCAGTCCTCTCAAATTTTGCTGCTGCTGTATCAACTAAGTTTATGTAATATTCTATATTATTCTGTAATCTTAAAAATGTGCACAGTATCTTTACCAAGAGTAGATTCCATCTCAAGAAACCACTTTCACCAGGCGTGGTGGCTCACACCTACAATCCCAGCACTTCCGGAGGCCAAGAGGGGCGGATCACAAGGTCAGGAGCTACAGATCATCCTTGCCAACACGGTGAAACCCCATTTCTACTAAAAATACAAAAAATTAGCTGGGTGTGGTGGCACATGCCTTAGTCCCAGCTACTCGGGAGGCCAAGGCAGGAGAACTGTTTGACCCCAGGAGGCAGAAGTTGCAGTGGGCTGAGATTGCACCACTGCACTCCAGAGTGGGCAGCAGAGCAAGACTGTCTCAAAAAAAAAAAAAAAAGCACTTTCTTTGCTCATAAGAAGCAACTCCTCATCCATTCAAGTTTGAGTGTAAGATGCTGCAGTAATTCAGTCACAAGTTCATACTCCACTTCTAATTCTAGTTCTCTATTTCCACCACATTTGTAACATTTGTAGTTCCTTCCTCCACTGAAGTCCTGAACCCCTCAAAGTTATCCATGGGGATTGGAATCAACTTTCTCTAAACTCCTACTCATGTTAATATTTGAACCTCCTCCCATAAATCACAAATGATTTTTCTCCCCCCAGTTAGCCTTGACGTGAAACTCAACGAATGTTCTTAATGTCATCTAGAATGGTGAATCTTTTCCAAAAGGTTTTCAATTTACCCAGATCTATCTGAGGAATGACTATGACAGCTATAGCCATATGAAAGATATTTCTTAAATAATGAGACTGGAAAATCAAAATGCCTCCTTGATCCATGGGCTGCAGAATGGACATTGTATTATTAAGCATGAGAACAACATGAATCTCCATGCACATCTCATTAGAGCTCTTGGGTGACCAGATGCACTATCAATGAGCACTGCTATTTCAAAAAGCATCTTTTTGTCCCCAAACAAGAGGTCTCAACAACATGGGCTTAAAATGTTCAGTAAACCATGCTGTAAATAAATGTGCCATCATCCAGGTTTTGTTGTTCCAATTACACAGCACAGGCAGAGTAGATTTAGCATAATTCTTAGGAGCCCTAGGATCTTTGAAATGGTAAATAAGCATTGGCTTCAACTTACAGTCACCAGTTGCATTAACCCCTAATAAGAGAGTTAGCCTATCCTTTGAAGCCAGGCATTGACATCTCTTCTCCGGCTATCAAAATCCTAGATGGTATCTTCTTCCAACAGGAGACTACATTTCATCTGAAAATATGTTGTGCAGCGTAGTCATCTGATATAGTTTAGATGTCTGTCCCCTCCAAATCCTATGTTGAAATGTGATCCCCAATGTTGGGAGTGGGGTCGAATGGGAAGTTCTCGGGTCATGGGGGCAGATTCCTCATGAATGGCTTGGTATCCTCCCCAGGGTAATGGCCTCAAGTGATATTTGGTTGTTAAAAAGTCTGGGACCTCTGTGCTCTTGCTCCCTTCTCTCTCCATGTGACTGATATGCCTGCTCCCACTCTGCCTTCTGCCATGAGTAAAAACTTCCTGAGACCACACTAAAAGCCAAGCAGATGCTGGTGCCATGCCCACACAGCTTGCAGAACCATGAGCCAAATAAGCCTCTCTTCTTTATAAATTACCCAGTCTCGGGTATTGTTTTACAGAATGCAAAATGGACCAATACACCACCTTCGTCAGTGCTCTTAGCTAAATCTTCTGGATAACTTACTGCAGCTCCTACATCAGCACTTGTTGCTTCACCTTGCCCTTTTATGTTATAGAGACAGGTTCTTTCCTTAAACCTCATGAATAAATCTCTGCTGGCTTCCAACTTTTCTCCTGCAGCTTTCTCATCTCTCTCAGCCTTCACAGAATTCAAGGCAGTTAGGGCTTGCCCTGGATTACGGTTTGGCTTAAGGGAACGTTGTAGTTAGTTTGGTCGTCTACCCAAACCACTCAAACTTTCTACATACCAGCAACTGGTTGCTTTGTTTTCCTATTATGCTTTGTGTGTTAACTAGAGGAGCACTTTTAATTTCCATCAATAACTTTTCCTTTGCATTCACAAGTTGGCTAACTGGTACAAGAGGCCTAGCTTCAGGCCTGTCTCAGCTGTCCACATGCCTTCCTCACTAAACTTAAGTACTTACAGCTTTTGGATAAAAGACGGGGAACTCTAATTTTCACTGGAACACTCAGAGGCCATTGTAAGGTTATTAATTAGCCTAATTTCAATATTGTCAGAGAATAGGAAGGCTCAGAAAGAGGGACAGAAAAGGGGAGTAGCCAGTCGGTGAAGCAGCCGGAACACACACAACATTTACTGATTAAGTTCATCATCTTATATGGCTGTGGCTTGTGGCACCCCAGAACAATTACAATAGTAATACCAAAGAGCACTGATTACCATGATAGATACAGAATTTAAAAGTTTGAAATACTGCAAGAATTACCAAAATGTAACACATACAAGGTGAGCACGTGCTAGTGGAAAAATTGCACTGATCAACTTTCTTGACATGGGATTGCTACAAACTCAATTTGTAAAAAATGCAGTATGTGCAAAGTGCAATAAAATATGTATTTATAAAATATTTAGTAAACAATTAAATTTATTTAGGACTGCCATGTTAGCTTTCCAGAATCTGACACTACTTCAACAGCAGATATATAGTCATGCACCACATAAGAACAGTCAACTAGCCTGGTGCAGTGGCTCACGCCTGTAATCCCAGCACTTTGGGAGGCTGAGGCGGGCAGATCACAAGGTCAGCAGATCGAGACCATCCTGGCTAACATGCTGAAACCCTGTCTTTACTAAAAATACAAAAACATTAGCCTGTAGCCGGGCATGGTGAGAGGCGCCTGTAGTCCCAGCTACTCGGGAGGCTGAGGCAGGAGAATGGCATGAACCCGGGAGGTGGAGCTTGCAGTGAGCCAAGATCACACCACTGCACTCCAGTCTGGGCAATAGAGCAAGACTCCATCTCAAAAAAAAAAAAGAAAAAAAAAAAAAAAAAAAACAATCAACTACAGAACACATATGCAACAGTGGTCCCATAAGATTATGAAGACACTGAAAAATCTGTATCACCTAGTGACATCATAGTCATCCTAACGCCTTAGTGCAATGTATTACTCAGGAGTCTGCAGTCATGCTGATGTAAAGAAATCCAGTGTTGCCAGTCAAATAAAAATAGAGCACATACATTTATGTATTCTATATACTATACTTGGTAATGATTAATAAATGACTATGTAACTGTTTTATGTATTTACTATACCTTTTATCACTAGAGTATACTATCCTTCCACTTACATTAAAAAAAAAAAAAAAAAAATGGCTCCCAGGTGGTGGCTCACACCTGTAATCCCAGCACTTTGAGAGGCCAACGCAGGCGGCTCACTTGAGGCCAGTTCAAGACCAGCCTAAGCAACACAGTTAGACCTCGTCTCTACAAAAAAAAATTTAAAAATTAGCTGGGCATGGTGGCACATGCCAACTACTTGGGAGGCTGAGGTTGGAGGATCGCTTGAGCCTGGAAGGTTGAGGTTGCAGTGAGCCATGATTGCGCCACTGTACTTCTGGGTAACAGAACGAGACCTTGTCTTTTAAAAAAAAAAAAAAAGTCAACTGTAAACAGCCTCAGGTAAGTCCTTCTGGAAGTATTCCAGAAGAAGGCATTGTTATCATAGGAGATGACAGCTCCATGCATGTTACTGCCTCTGAAGAGTATCCACTGGGACGAGATGTGGGGGCAGAAGGCCATGATATTGATGATACTAACTTTACGTAGGGCTAAGTTAATGTGTGCATGTCTTAATTGTAAACAAAAGTTTTAAAAGTTAAGAAAAAAAAAGTACTACAGAAAAAAGCTTAAGAGAATAAGGACATTAAAAATATTTTTGTTCAGCTATATAATCTGTTTATGTTTTAAGCTAACTATTTTAACAAGAGTAAAAAAGTTTTTTACATTTCAAAAATTTGTAAGTTACAGTAAGCGAAGGTTTATTGTTGAAGAAAAATCCTTTAGTAAATTATAACCTAAGTGAACAGTGTTTATACAAAGTTTACAATACTGTACAATAATGTTTTTAGGCCTTCAGATTCACTGACACTCACTCATTGACTCACCCACAGCAGCTTCCAGTCCTGTAAGCTTCATTTAGGATTAAGTATCCTAAACAAGCATACCATTTTTTATCTTTTATATCATATGTACCTTTTCTATGCTTACATATGTTTAGATACACAAATATTCACTATTATAATTGCCTACAGTATTCAACACAGTAACAGGCTGTGCAGGTTTGTAACCTAGGAATAGGCTACAGCCTAGGTAAGAGTAGGCTAAGTTAGTGTGAGTATACACTATGATATTTGCAGTGACAAAACTGCCTAACAATGTATTTCTCAGAATGTATCCCCATAGTTAAGCAACACATAACTGTTTTGAGAATGCACTGTCAAAATTAAGTGTAATGCCTCACAGAGTAAACATGAACTACAATTTCTCTGTAATATCTAGTAAGATCTATATTCATCGTATTGGGGAGTTTAATAAGATGTGTGAGTCACATAAGTCACTCTTATGTGACTACAGGTATTAATAAGTAGACAAAGGTCAAGGCAGACTGTAAGAAATGTCTGGCTAACATGGTGAAATCCTGTCTCTACCAAAAAGTACAAAAAATTAGCCAGGCGTGGTGGTGGGTGCCTGTAATCCCGGCTACTCAGGAGGCTGAGGCAGGAGAAATGCTTGAGGTGGAGGTTGCACGGGAGGCGGAGGTTGCAGTGAGCTGAGATCGCGCCACTGCACTCCAGCCTAGACAACAGAGCAAGACTCCACCTCAGAAAACAAAACAAAAACAAAAACAAAAACAAAAAAAAACAAGAACTGACCGGGACTTACAAGGTTTAAGATAGCAGGATTCAGATCTAAGACAAGTATGAGGCAGAAAAATGCTATCAAGTTTTTGAAGTAGGCCAGGCACGGTGGCTCACACCTGTAATCCTAAGCACTTTGGGAGGCCAAGGCAGGCAGATCGCTTCTGCTCAGGAGTCCAGTCTGGGCAAAATGGCGAAACCCCATCTCTACTAAAAAAAAAAAAAAAAAAAAAAAAAAAAAAATTAGCCCGGCCTGGTGGTCTACACCTGTAGTCCCAGCTACTTGGGGGGCTGAGGGGGGAGGATCACTTGAGCCAGGAGGTGGAGGTTGCAGTGAGCTGACATTGTGCCACTGCACTTCAGCCTGTGTAACAGAGTGAGACCTTGGCTCAAAAAAAGAAAATAAAAAAATTTTTTTTAAGTTTTTGAAGTAGGTATCAAATTGCTGCCCACATTTTGCTTCTAAATATATCAGGTGAGCTGGGGATAGGAAGGTAGGGAAATAGATGTGGGAAGAGTAAACAAGATCAGCCATGACTTGACTATTGTTGAAGCTCAGTGATGGGGAGCTGAGGGCAGCGGGTCAGCAGGGAGGGGGTTGTCATTGTACTATCCTCTTTATTTCTCTAGGTTGAAAAATTTTCCATAATAAAGTTTAGAAGTTATGCACAAACATGTGCATAACATACATGTAACAGAAAATCTTCCTTATACATTTAATAATATAATGAATAAAATAAGTGTGAGTTGACCTTGGCATAAATTCAACCTGCTACTTTCATGAAAATACAAATACACACAAACTGTACGGAGAATGAGAAACTCCACGTCTTTCACCCCTAAATTCTTCAAGTTAGTTAATCCTTACAAATATGCTCATTAGGATAGAACAGATAGTTTCTATAACCATCTTAGAAAAGATAGTCACTGTAGTTATACTAGAACTCTCTAACCAAAAGGAAACAAATCTCATAACCAGGAAACAGAGGGGGAAAAAAACAGAAAAAGAAAAGCCAGAGTCCCTTTCACCGGCCAGAAAAGAAAGTAACACAGAGGCAGTCAGCTTAGAGATCTGCCAGATAAAACCTCAAGATGGCTGCTGGTAATATATTTAAAAGCAATCTTGAAAAGTACAGATATTAAAACGTTAGTTACTCTAATAAAAGTGGACATTCAAAGAATACATCTAGTTGAACATTACTAAGAAAAATTAGATTTGCCATTTCTCTAAAATAAAAACCATTCTTTCAGGGCCATTTCATTATCACTATTTTTTACTATGGACAGATCAGGCAGGGAGATGTTGCTAAGCACACCAAAATTAACAGGGCATATATCCAAATCAATTATTTATTTGAGACTTTAACACAGGACTACAAAAAGTTTGTAATTATGTATTTCAAAACATGTAGTGAAAGAAAAAATATTTATACTGAAAGAAACATACACAGAGATAAGTTGGGCTTCATCAAAATCTAAAACTTGTGCTTTAAAGGATAGGACTGGCTTTGCACTGTGTCTCATGCTGGTAATCCCAGCACTTTGGGAGGCCGAGGCGGGTGGATTATCCGAGGTCAGGACTTTGAGACCAGCCTGGTCAACATGGTGAAACCCCGTCTCTACTAAAAATACAAAAAAATTGGCCAGGTACAGGGGCACACGCCTGTAATCCCAGCTACTTGGGAGGCTGAGGAAGAAGAATCACTTGAACCTGGCAGGCAGAGGTTGCAGTGAGCCAAGATCCAAGATGGCGCCACTGCACTCCAGCCTGGTGACAGAGTGAGACTCTGTCTCAAAACAAAAACAAAAACAAAAACAAAAGGGCCAGGCGCAGTCGCTCAAGCCTGTAATCCCAGCACTTTGGGAGGCTGAGGTGGGCGGATCACGAGGTCAGAAGATTGAGACCATCCTGGCTAACATGATGAAATCCCATCTCTACTAAAAACATAAAAAATTAGCCAGGCGCAGTGGCGGGCGCCTGTAGTTCCAGCTACTTGGGAGGCTGAGGCAGGAGAATGGCAAGAACCCAGGAGGCGGAGTTTGCAGTGAGCCAAGATAGCAGGCTGGGGAACAGAGCAAGATTCCATCTCAAAAAATAAATAAATAAATAAATAAATAAATAAACGCTGATAAAGGCCGGGCGCGGTGGCTCAAGCCTGTAATCCCAGCACTTTGGGAGGCCGAGACGGGTGGATCGCGAGGTCAGGAGATCGAGACTCAACCTAGCTAACACGGCGAAACCCCGTCTCTACTAAAAAATACAAAAAACTAGCCGGGCGAGTTGGCGGGCGCCTGTAGTCCCAGCTACTTGGGAGGCTGAGGCAGGAGAATGGCGTAAACCCGGGAGGCGGAGCTTGCAGTGAGCTGAGATCCGGCCACTGCACTCCAGCCTGGGCGACAGAGCGAGACTCCGTCTCAAAACAAAACAAAACAAAAAAAAAAAAAAAAAAAAAAAAAAAAAAAAATAAACGCTGATAAAAAAAAAAGATACCCAATTTGAACCTGATTATCATCCTCCTCCCACACGGTTTACGTACTGCCTGATTAGATTTACCATAAATAGGTAATATATTCAAAATTAGGGCATGAAAACCTATCATTCATGACAAAATATCCACATTTTACTTACCTTCTGTATTACTGACTGCTGGCTCAGGTGTGATTCTCCCATCAGTAATATTAGAGCTCTCCTCATCGGCATATATCAGATGGTCCTCTTTATTTTCCGGCCAGCGTGGAACCTCACTTGTGTCTGTTGAACAGCTGCATACATCTTCATTCTTGTTGAAGTATCTTTGTAGCCACCCTGGCACAATATTCTTAACAGACTCTGTAACCCTGCTAAGAATGCCCTATTGGGGAAAAAAATGTATTATGACAGTTTTAGAAACTTATCTTTTTAAAGTAAGTACCTACTTACTGAAAGCCAGGCCAAGCAAAACACAAAGGTGTCCAACAAGTTTGCTAAAATTCAGTTACTACAGTTACTGCTAACATAACGGTTTTTACAAATTCTACAGATGTGAAATTCTTTCTTCTATATGCATACACAAGCCAATAATTGTCCCAAATGGCTGTATTATTCTAATCCTTTAAAAAAAACCCAAAAGGCCATCAAATACGCAATACCGAGCATAGATTTACTAATATGTAATACATGTTTTAATCCCAGAGAAAAGGCATCCATTTTTTCCCAGTATGTTAAAACAAACACAAACAACACTTTCAATAGCTTTCTCAAGCAATTATTTTACTGTACATTCTTTAAGAAAAATAAAAATTCAGACAAGTAGAAATATAAGAGTTAAAAAAAAAAAAAAACCAAAAAAACAGGAACTAACACAATCTGGCCAAGTGAGGGGGCTCATGCCTGTAACCCTAGCACTTTGTCGGGGCTGAGGTGGGCAGATCACCTGAGGTCGGGAGTATGAGACCAGCTTGACCAATATGGAGAAACTCCGTCTCTACTAAAAGTACAAAAAATTAGCTGGGCATGGTAGCGCATGCCTATAATCCCAGCTACTCAGGAGGCTGAGGCAGGAGAATCGCTTAAACCTGGGAGACAGAGGTTACAGGGAGCCCAGATTGCACCACGGCACTCTAACCGGGACAAGAAGAGCAAAACTCCATCTCCAAAAAAAAAAAAAAAAAAAAAAAATTAATCCAACAAAAATAAACTCAAGAAACAACCTTTTCTGATGCTGAAATTTCACTACAGCAAATGTTGACTGAAAATCTCAGTGATTAATTTTATTATGGTAACTTTTTTTTGTTGTTGTTGTTGAGACGGAGTTTTGCAATAAGAGCAAAACTCCCAGGCTGGAGGGCAATGGCGTGATCTCGGCTCACCACAACCTCCGCCTCCTGAGTTCAAGTGATTTTCCTGCCTCAGCCTCCCGAGTACCTGGGACTACAGGCATGAGCCACCACACCCAGCTAATTTTGGATTTTTGGTAGAGACGGGGTTTCTCCATGTTGTTCAGGCTGGTCTTGAACTCCCGGCCTCAGGTGATCTGCCCGCCTCCGCCTCCCAAAGTGCTGGGATTACAGGCATAAGCCCCCGTGCCCAGCTATTATGGTAACTTTTAAAAGAAGGAAGGGAAAGTAATGTGGTATAATAGCTATCAGTATTATTTTTATTGTAGTTTGGCTATGTACCAGATACTATTCTAAGCAATTTATACATATTATTCAGTTTAATCCTCACCATAACTTTATGAACTAATATTCCCACCTTACGGATAAAAGAGAGATAATGAAGTTAAATAACTTGCCCAAATTACAAACACAACTACCACAGTATATCTAAGATAGAGTACAAGTATGGGCTTTGGGATTGCCAGGACCTTTGAAGACGTCCCTGTACTTGGATTTACTCTAGGTAAAATAAGAATACCTCTGCCTCCTATTATTTATAGTAATTATAATGAAAATCAAATGAAATAATGTGAAGGCATGTATCAATTTACAAGGTATAATAGAAACATACTGAAAACTTTTTTACTAACAAGGAAAAAAGCTGGCAATAGACAAACTGCGGTAAGGTAACCAATTTTAGGCAACAATTTCTTTCACAAAGCAGATTTAGTAGGGTGTCAGAGAAAGAGTCAAAGAAAGGAAAAAAATGACTCAGTAGGTACAGAAAACAATAAAGTCAAGGCAGAATATATAAATCTACCTAGAAGGGAAACTCAAGATAGAGGCCTTAAAATATCCTGCTAACAAAAAAATGGAAGATACTTCTGATATAGGCACTTGAATAGTAATGTCCTTACTATTTGAAAAGGTATATAGGTAACAACTGAGAAGCATGTAATTATTTTTCCATGTATTGTGCAAATTTTCAACAGATCTACAAGTAAGCTCTCTATCAAACACATGAAGCCAAGTTCTAGAACACTAACTACTGAACAACATAAATTCACTGTTCCCTTTTTCTTTGCTAATATTACAGTATTAGTTACTATGGAAAGAAAGACTATATACCTATATCCAATATTTAATATTTGTAAAAACACACCTAATACCAGTTATTTATCCCATTTCCATACTTCAAGACTTGAAAGTGTTTACAAACTATAATACAGTTAAAGACAGACTTAACGCTGGGCGCGGTGGCTCATGCCTATAATCTCAGCACTTTGAGAGGCTGAGGCAGGTGGATCACTTGCAGTCAGGAGTTCGAGACCAGCCTGACCAACATGGTGAAATCCCATCTCTACTAAAAATACAAAAAGTTAGCTGGGCGTGGTGCCAGGTACTTGTAATCCCAGTTACCAGAGAGGCTGAGGCAGGAGAATTGCTTGAACCTGGGAGGTAGAGGTTGCAGTGAGCCAAGATCGGGCCACTGCACCCCAGCCTGGGCGACAGAGCGAGACTCCAGCTCAGAAAAAAACAAAAAAAAGACTTAAAAACAAAGACATACTTGATATAGGTGACAGGCTAGCTAATGCACTACAGCAAGAATTTTTTTTTTTTTTTCCAGAGACCTGTGTCACACCAGATAAGAGTGCAATAGCACGTGATCATGGCCCACTGCAGCCTCAAACTCCTGGGCTCAAGTAATCTTCTCGTCTCAGCCTTCCAAGTAGCTAGGACTACAGGCCAACTACCACATCCAGCTATAGCAATTATAGAATTTAAGGCAGATTTAAAAAATTTTTGTGGACTTCCAGTACGGTGTTTAGCTACTAAAAGTATCAGAGATTCCTGTGATCCCTATCCATCTAAGGCAAGTATAGAACAACTTTAAATTGGCGTCACACTCACTCATAGATCCCTTATGTGGCAGCATCAGGTATCTTCAAAAATAATTAGAAGACAAAACTGTTCAAAGTGGATATAATAAAGCTCATTCACTAAAATACATGAACTTTGCTTACAGACATATTTTCTATACTAAAATTTAACCAATTTATCTAGTCTCAGCCCAGAAAAGCTTAATACGGGAACAGCGAGACAGAGACATTACTAGTGGCACAGAGAATGACAGCATGAAGAGTAAAAAGGGATGCAGATTATATTAGCTGGAAGTGTGGCACAGGCCTGCAGTCTTAGCTACTTGGGAGGCTGAGACAGGAGAATCACTTGAGCCTAGGAATTCAAGGTTGCAGTGAGCTATGATTGTACCACTGCACTCCAGCCTGGGTGACAGAGACCCTGTCTCTAAAAACAAAGACAAAAAGAAAGGAGGGAGGAAGGGAAGAAGGAAGGAAAATAAAACTGACCTGGAACCAGAATGAAAGAATCAACATCCTTGCATTTCAAGACCCAAATATACCTTTGCAGGTTAAATGACCCTAAGTCATTAAGAAAAAGTTAAATTAAGCTTAATATAATTGAGTAGTCCTCAAAGTGTGATCCCTTTTTAGCAGTATTATCAGCATCATCCCAGGTCCTTCTCCAGTCCTACTAAAGGATAAACTCCAGAGGTAGGTCCCACCTGTTTTATCAAGCCCTCTGAAGTGATTCTAATATTGGAAATCAGATACATTTCAGGAAATTAAGATACATTTTAGAGAAGCCCCTCCAAAACAGATGAATAAAATTGTACATTCTTGAAAGGCTTAATCTTCAGTTATCTAGAAAAAATATACATGTGGAGCACTAGTCGGATAATATTTAAGATTATAATGAAAACATTCTAAAGTGAATCAAACAAATCTTACAGACCATTTTAGACTGTGCTAAATACACAGAGTTCATAAAACTGTGTTCCCAGTGTCTCCCAAACTTTAGCCATGATTTTCACCTGTACTGTTTTCCTCTGAATCCACTCACTTGGATTTAAAGTTTTTCTTTAAATCTACTCACTTTTCTTAAAATGTAGCTTTTTCCTACACACACACACACACACACACACGCATACTTATAAAATCACAGATTTGACACTGTGCTAGTATCCACTTGTCCTTTTCTCAGCCCATTCTTGATAGGCTGTTTCTATGGACTGCACTACCAACTGGTTTCTGGTAAGACTGCCCCATGAAAGATATTAGACAACACTAGATATTAGAGAATGGGAGTAAAAGGAGGTCTTTCTTCTGTGCTCCTCCCTGCTTAAATCTTGTTCCATCTCCAAAACTACCATTCCAGCACCCCTCCACTCCAGTTACAGCATTTCTTCCCTTTATTCCTCCAGTCCTAGAGAAGGTAGTAGCGTTCTGCTGTTGGTCTCTGGGTATCCTGCTATCCTGTATTTATTCCATTAACCACCAGCATATCTCTAAGTAGACCCTTTTTAAAGATATTTCCTTTGAGGCCAGGCACAATGGCTCATGCCTGTAATCCCAGCACTTTGGGAGGCCGAGGCGGGCAGATCACTTGAGGTCAGGAGCTGAGACCAGCCTGGCCAACATGGTGAAACCCCAGTTCTACTAAAAATACAAAAATTAGCCCGGTGTGGTGGCACACTCCTGTAATCCCAGCCACTAGGAAGGCTGAGGCAGAAAAATCGCTTGAACCCGGGAGGCAGAGGTTGCAGTGAGCTGAGATCGTGCCACTGCACTCCAGCCCGTAATCCCAGCACTCCCAAATTGCGCGACCACCGCGTCCGGCCTAACACTTCTCCAGTAGAAATCTGCATGGCCTCTTTACTTTTTCAGGTCTTTGCTTATATAATGGGATACTCATCTCATTTTGCTTCCCAGCCTTATTTTTTATTAGAAATTTTCTTCTGTATTTTTTCAAAATTGGGTATCCTATTCCACCAACTTTATTGATAGCACTGAATCACCATATTACATGTTTACGTGTTACATATTATGTTTACTTGTTTGCTTGTCTCCCTTAGAATATAAGCTCCACGAGGGCAGGAACTTGTTCACTGCTGTATCCTGTGTATTTAATGCTTGACATGTGGTATGTGATCAATAAGTATTGATTGAATGAGAAGAGTAATGTTTGCCTTTACTTCCATGAGTTAGTATAGATTCTAAAATATTCACCAGGATAAAGACCCTTTTCTGGTCCATTTATGTACTGTTTTACAGAGATGAAGGTTGGGAAAAAGAAATAAAGGATAGGAGCTGCGCGCGGTGGCTCACACCTATAATCCCAGCATTTTGGGAGGCCGACGCGGGCGGATCACCTGAGGTCAAGAGTTCAAGACCAGCCTGGCCAACATGGTGAAACCCTGTCTCTACAAAAATACAAAATTTAGCTGGGCGTGATGGTGGTGCCTGTAATCCCAGCTACTCGGGAGGCTGAGGGGGAAGAATCGCTTGAACCTGGGAGGCGGAGATTGCAGTAAGCCAAGATCATGCCATTGCACTCCAGCCTGGGCGACAGAGCGAGACTCCATCTCACCAAAAAAAAAAGAAAAAAAGAGAAATAAAGGATGGGGCTGGGGCCACAGTGGCTCACTACTGTAATCCCAGCACTTTGGGAGGCTGAAGTGGGAGAATCATGAGGCCAGAAGTTCAAGACCAGCCTGGCCAACATAGTGAAACCCCGTCTCTACTAAAAATACAAAAAAACATTAACCAGGCATGGTGGCAGGCACCTGTAGACCCAGCTACTTAGAAGGCTGAGGCAGGAGAATCGCTTGAACCCGGGAGGCAGAGGTTGCAGTGAGCCGAGTTCACGCCACTGCACTCCAGCCTGAGCAACAAAGCGAGACTCTGTCTCAAGGAAAAAAAAAAAAAGAGAGAGAAGTTTTATGGACTGAACAAACAAAAAGGTGCTAAGACCCAAATACAGGCGTGTCCTCGGAACATGCAATTCAAGCTTCTGGTAACCTTATCAATAAATGCAAAATCTAATGAAACTTAAAATAGCTTTAAATCTTGCAAAATTCCCTTTAAATTGTGTGCATACTCATGTGTGACAATCTGTGTAATCTTCAGTTCTGTAGTTTATATATCTAGTCACTTATAAAAGGACTAAACCAGTGGTTTTCAAAGTGTAGTTCTCAGATCAGCAGCATTGGTGTAGCCTACGAGCTGGTTAGAAAGGCAAATTTATTTTAATAAGCTCTTGCAGTTGATTCTTCTGCAAATTAATGTTTGAGAACCACTGTACTAAAACCATCAAAAATTCAGTGACCTGTTATTCTAATTAAGGCCTTGGTAAACATAACCACCATTATAAGCTTAACTACAACAGAATCTTACCTAAAAGACCACCCTATTTTAATGATTATCTTATTGTCTACCAAACACATATTTATAAACATCTTTTAAATATCAACTCTGAAAAATCAATGAGAGGTTAACATAAAAGCTTACCTTCGGGTTGATTTTATTTCCACTGTTAAAGATTTACACAGAATCTGTGTTTATGATACACAGCCAACTACCAGACATTAGAAATGTTTTAAAAACTACTTGGGAAAAGAAATCTTATGCACAGTATAGGAAAGGAAACTATCAAGAGATAAAGGGGTCCAGGCGTGGTGGCTCACGCCTGTAATCCCAGCACTTTGGGAGGCCAAGGTGGGCGGATCATGAGGTCAGGAGATCGAGACCATCCTGGCTAACATAGTGAAACCCTATCTCTACTAAAAACATAAAAAATTATCTGGGCATGGTGGTGGGCGCCTGTAGTCCCAGCTACTCGCGAGGCTGAGGCGGGACAATGGCGTGAACCGAGGAGGTGGAGCTTGCAGAGAGCTGAGATTGTGCCACTGCACTTCAGCCTGGGCAACAGAGACTCCATCTCAAAAAAAAAAAAACCAAAAACAAAACAAAAAAAAAATTAAGATTTAAAAACAAAATAGTAAAACCAAAAAAATCCAAGGGAGAAACTGAAGTACGCCAAGTAAAGGTCCACAGTAAGACGTACTCACTCAAGTCTCACTCTACCACATCAATGTCCTGTCTTCTTTCAGAGGCTCCAGCAGTAAGCCTAACTCTTGATGTAAGTTTTGCTGCAGAAAACTTTCTCTGACCTTCCAAATCTTGGGACAGCCACTCCCTTATATGTACCAGTGGTGCCCTGTAATTCCTACATGAGAGCAGTTTGTCAAAGAGGATGGTGATTACAGTCTGTCCATGGACTCCACTATAGCATCAGTTCTGTGGAAGCAGGCACCAGGTAGACACAGTGAATAGAATCACTGGTGCATGGGTTTAATTTCTCTACAGCTGCACTGCTCAACCAACACCTTATTACCATATGTGACTATTCTGGGGCAAGCTACTTTGGAGGCTCAGGTGTGAGAATCACTTAAGCCTAGGAGTTCAAATCTAGCCTGGGACTGAAGGTCTGTTTTTTTTCTTTTCTTTTTTTGAGATGGAGTCTTGCTCTGTCACCCAGGCTGGAAAGAAAAGGTGCCATCTTGGCTCACTCTAACCTCTGCCTCTCGGGTTTTGCCTCAGCCTCCTGAGTAGCTGGGATTACAGGCGCCTGCCACCAAGCTTGGCTAATTTTTGTATTTTTAGTAGAGACAGAGTTTCACCATGTTGGCCAGGCTGGTCTCGAACTCCTTACCTCAGGCAATCCACCCGCCTCAGCCTCCCAAAGTGCTGGGATTACAGGCGTGAGCCGCCACTGCACCCGGTCAAAAGTACATTTTCTGAGGTAAGTTTCTTAAAAGAACACTAACAATTCTAGAATTCAAAGGTAAGAAATACATTTACTTGGTATAACAGTTTTATATGTGGCAATTATCTTTTTTGTTGCCACATTAATATCCTTTCCCCCAAAACACAACTTGTGAAGCTATCTAAAAAACAAAGAGAAACTGAAGCATCCTCTGGAAGTATAAATACCACAAAGTCAATTAAAGAAAGAGAAACATAACAGTAGCTAAGGAAGCAAAATTAATGAAGGACTTAGAAAAATCAACAAAAAATGGCATTAAAATCTTAAAAAAAGGCCAGGCGTGGTGGCTTACGCCTGTAATCCCAGCACTTTGGGAGGCCGAGGCCGGTGGATCACGAGGTCAGGAGATCGAGACCATCCTGGCTAACATGGTGAAACTCCGTCTCTACTATAAATACAAAAAAAAAAATTAGCCAGGTGTGGTGGCAGGCACCTGTAGTCCCAGCTACTTGGGAGGCTGAGGCAGGAGAATGGTGTGAACCCGGGAGGCGGAGGTTGCAGTGAGCCAAGATCGTGCCACTGCACTTCAGCCTGGGCCACAAAGTGAGACTCCGTCTCAAAATAAAAAAAAAAAAAATAAACATATAAATCTTAAAAAACGGCCAGGTGCGGTAGCTTACATCTGTAATCCCAGCACTTTAGGAGGCCAAGGCGGGCAGATCACTTGAAATCAGGAGTTTGAGACCAGCCTGACCAACATGGTGAAATACCATTTCTACTAAAACTACAAAAATTAGCTGGGTGGGTGGTGTGCGCCTGTAATCCCAGCTACATAGGAGGCTGAGGCAGGAGAATCGCTTGAACCTGGGAGACAGAGGTTACAGTGAGCCAAGATCACGCCACTGCACTCCAGCCTGGGCTACAGAGCAAGACTCTGTCTCAAAATAAAATAAAATAAAATCTTAAAAAATACTCTCTGTGGCCCTAAAGCAAAGTCTACACTTCATAAATAATAAACTTAAGTTCAAGGATTAAAGGATTGAATTTTAGAATGTGAACTGGCTAAATCCACTGGGTATTCTCTCTCCAAGAAAGAATGATTCTTCATTTGGCAAAACGTGTCAAAAATGCCACTGAGATTTAGACTAACTAAAAATCCAATCTGGGGATTAGAATTCAATACTACATACACATCAAGAACATTCAATGTATAAGGAACTATGAATACATTAGCTTTTCAAATTGTATTTAACCTGAGTTGAAGGATTAATGAGCTGGGCGCAGTGGCTCATGCCTGTAATCCCAGCACTTTGGGAGGCTGAGGCGGACAGACCACCTGAGGTCAGGAGTTCAAGACAAGCCTGGCCAACATGGCGAGACCCTGTCTCCACTAAAAAATACAAAAATTAGCCAGGCGTGGTGGCGGGCACCTGTAATCCCAGCTACTTGACAGACTGAGGGAGGGAGAATTGCTTGAACCCAGGAGGCAGAGATTGCAGTGAGCCAAGATCACATCACTGCACTCCAGCCTGGGCGTCTGAGCGAGACTCTATCTCAAAAAAAAAAAAAAAAAAAAAAGAAAAAGAAAGAAAGAAAAGGATTAACGAAAAGCAGCTGGGGTGGGGGAAGGCTACTCTACAACACTAAGTCAGAACTCATTTGTAATTAAGGACATTCTTATAAACCTTTTCACATGAATAACCAGAGGTATCTTTTCAATATGGCCAACTCCTTGTCATTCCTATATATCCTTCCTTCTTCATATACAAAGCTCTTTTCTTCCTATTAGTTTTCTTGACTTCAGGTCTGTTCAACTCCCTTTTCTTCACATTATCCATAGCAGTATTTAGATTATAAAATCTCCTTTCTCAAATAATTTCACTGGATCTATAAATATCAAATACAGTCCATCATCAGTTTTAAGGTTCTGGAATATTATTCTCCTAGGGACTAGGTTTTTAATTCTTTAGCTAGAAAAATATTTTAAACGGCTAGAGGACTAGGACTGACTGGATAGGGTAAACTTCGCTGCTGAATGGCATAGGCTTACAAAATACAACCAATAATGTCTTAGATTTGGATGTTAAATTCAGATTACTGAAACTAGATTCAGGTCCAGGCACAGTGGCTCACGCCTGTAATCTCAGCGCTTTGGAGGCCGAGACGGGGGGGGGGGGGGGGGGGGGGGGGGGGGGGGGGGGGCGGGCGGGGGGGGGCACTGCTTCAATCCAGGAGTTGGAGACCAGCCTGGGGAACATGGCGAAACTCTGTCTCTACCGAAAAAATACAAAAATTAGCTGGGAGCCTGAGGCAGGAGAATCACTTGAACCCTGGGGGCGGAGGGTGCAGTGAGCCAAGATCGCGCCATTGCACTCCAGCTTGGGCAACAGAGTGAGACTGTCTTAAAAAAAAAAAAAAGAAAGAAAAAGAAAACTCTCAATAAAAGCTCACAGTAGTTAAACTCACTAAAAGTTACCTACAAGATACTATCACACTTTTTCTCATGTAACATATTTGAAAATTGGGAGTAAGAGTTTATTTCTTAAATCACACTATGAAAAAGATAAGCAAAATCAAGCAAACTGAAATATCTATAGTTAGAAAAGGCATCCTATCATCCCGTTTCTGACAGCAAATTGTATGTGACAGCAAGACTTGAAACCAGGCTTCCCAACACAGAAGAATCTTCTAAAAATATATTGCAACCATGAAGACAAGCTAAAGAGCTACAAATAATTTTTTTCTTTTATTTTTAAATACAAGATAGCAGGGCCGGGCGCGGTGGCTCACGCCTGTAATCCCAGCACCTTGGGAGGCCGCAGTGGGCGGATCACGAGGTCAGGAGATCGAGACCATCCTGACTAACATGGTGAAACCCCATCTCTACTAAAAATACAAAATATTAGCTGGGCGTGGTGGTGGGCGCCTGTAGTCCCAGCTACTTGGGAAGCTGAGGCAGGAGAATGGCATGAACCCAGGAGGCAGAGCTTACAGTGAGCGGAGATAGTGCCACTGCACTCCAGCATGGAGGATGGAGAGAGACTGTCTAAAAAAAAAAAAAGAGAAAATACAAGATAGCCAGCACTGTGGCCCATGCCTGTAATCCCAACACTTTCGGAGGTGGAGGTTGCAATGAGCCGAGATTGCACCACTGCACTTCAGCCTGGGTGACAGAACGAGACTCCGTCTCAAAAAAAAAGAAAAAAATACAAGATAATTACAATCTTTGCAATAATACTCTGTGCCTAATGAAAATGATTTTGGCCGGGCGAGGTGGCTCACGCCTGTAATTCCAGCACTTTGGGAAGCCAAGGAGGGCAGATCACTTGAGGTCAGAAGTTTGAGACCACCACACCAACATGGTGAAACCCCATGTCTACTAAAACTACAAAAACAGCCAGCCGTGGTGGCACACGTCTGTAATCCCAGCTACTCAGGAGGCTGAAGCAGGAGAATCCTTTGAGCCTGGGAGGCGGAGACTGCAGTGAGCCAAGATCACACCACGGCACTCCAGCCTGGGTGACAGAGCTAGATTCTGTCTCAAAAAGAGAAAGAAAAGAAAACAGTTTTAACTGGTGACATCAGACCACAGTTTTTATTTTACTTCAAACTAAGATACCTGCCTTGTCAGAGATTTCCCAGAAAATGGATACAGCAAGTGGGCTTTTTGTCACTTATTAGAAAAATTAAGTAATTAATATAATACCACATGAAACCTCTCATCACAAGCAAAAGACCTACTTTGTATTAAACTATTTAATATATGCAAGTATTGAATTTAGTCACCTAAAGGGAAAAAAACTCTGATAAGAAGCAGGAAAATTCAGAGACAATGTGAAGACCCTAAATCAGGAGACTAATTTGAATAAATAAAACTCTGGCCTCCCACACACACACAAAAAAAGACCCTAAATCAAACAGTTCTATTTAATTTCAAATCTCAATTGCATATATATAGTAAGGAGTCAATTTTAAACAACTCCTTACTTATATACATATGCCAGGTCCTGTTCTAAAAGCTCCACTTGTCCCATTTAACCTCCACAACAATTTTCACTTTACAGATGAATAAATTAACTAACTCGTCCACGTCCAGGTAGAACAGGGATCCAAACTCAGGCTGACTCCATTACACTACAATTTTTTCCTAACAACTATCAACTATCCAATCCTATCAATGTTTCCACTTCTATTCCCACTGATTAAGCATGTAGGATAAAGCAAATAAGGACAAAATAAAAGTCAAAAACTTTGTGACTTCTGGAATGATTTAAATATTCAACCTCTAAATATCCCTCCTTTTCAAATCTGAGGACACTTCAGCTATCAGACACCAGGCAGGACATACTTATTTGGGATGAAGTATCACAAAGAAGCTACCAAAACAAAAACTATACTATCATATAAACCATGGTATGGCAAACCATGATTTGTGGGCTGGGCCAACTTCAGACCTTGGCCTTTTTCATACAAGCTAAGAATGGTTTTTACATTTGCTAAAGGATTGTTAAAAACAAAACAAAGGACAATTTACCACAGCAGAGCCTAAATCTTTACTATCTGTGTCCCCTCCAGAAAAAGTTTACTGAACCCTGATCTAAGCTACTGATAAAGAGGTTTCCTTCCCCTTTTTAAAAACAGCTAAGCAGTGGCTCATGCCTGTAATCCCAGCACTGTGGGAAGCCAAGGCAGATGGATCACTTGAGGTCAGGAGTTCAAGACCAGGCTGACCAACATGGAGAAACTCTATCCCTACTTAAAATACAAAATTAGGCGGGCGTGGTGGTGCATGCCTGTAATTCCAGCTACTCAGGAGGCTGAAGCAGGAGAGTTGCTTGAACCCAGGAGGCGGAGGTTGCAGTGAGCTGAGATGGTGCCATTGCACTCCAGCGTGGGCAACAAGAGCGAAACACTGTCTCAAAGAAAAAAACAAAAACAAAACTAAATGCGCCGGGCACAGTGGCTCATGCTTGTAATCCCAGCACTTTGAGAGGCAGAGGAGGCCAGATCACATGGCCAGGAGTTCGAGACCAGCCTGGCCAACTTGGTGAAACCCAGCCTCTATTAAAAATACAAAAAATTAGGCTGGGCACGGTGGCTCATGCCTGTAATCCCAGCACTTTGGGAGGCCAAGGCAGGTGGATCAGGAGGTCAGGAGTTCAAGACCAGCCTGGCCAAGATGGTGAAACCTTGTCTCTACTAAAAATACAAAAATTAGCCAGGCATGGTGGCCTGCGCTGTAATCCCAGCTACTCAAGAGCTGAGGCAGGAGAATTGTTTGAACCCGAGAGGCAGAGGTTGCAGTGAGTCAAGATTGCGCCACTGCACTCCAGCCTGGGCGACAGAGCAAGACTCCATCTGGGCGGGGGGTGGGGACTAAATGCAGGAACTGACTTGTAAGACAAACCATATCGAGTAGGATTAAAGGCGGAGTCCCTTAGCTCTAAACCAGAAGATAAATGTCTGAAGCACACTCCTCACACACCCCCACACCACCCCCTCCCCCGGTCAAAAAGGGCAAAAATAAGTAGTTTCCTC